>NC_041731.1:47697529-48401529 GCF_004115215.2 Ornithorhynchus anatinus
CCATTTCTTCCTGTTCCCCTTATATCCCCCCAGCGCTTAGAACAGTGCTTGCACATAGTAAGTGCTTAGCAAATGCCCACATTCTTATTATTAAGCGCTTCCGATGTGCCCCTGTACTCTTAATAATCGTAATCATCTTGCTGGTATTTGTTCCTGATCACCTTGTATCCCCCCAGCGCTTAGGACAGTGCTTTGCACAGAGTAAGCACTTAACAAATGCCAACATTATTATTATTAAGCGCTTCCGATGTGCCCCTGTACTCTTAATAATCGTAATCATCTTGCTGGTATTTGTTCCTGATCACCTTGTATGCCCCCAGCGCTTAGAACAGTGCTTTGCATTCATTCATTTATTCATTCAATAGTATTTATTGAGCGCTTACTCTGTGCAGAGCACTGTACTAAGCGCTTGGCATGTACAGTTCGGCAACAGAGACCATCCCTTCCTATTAACGGGCTTACAGTCTAATGCACATAGTAAGCGCTTGGCAAATGCCGATATTATTATTATTAAGCACTTCCGATGTGCCCCTGTACTCTTAATAATCATAATCATCCTGCTGGTATTTGTTCCTGATCACCTTGTCTACCCCCAGCGCTTAAAACAGTGCTTTGCACATAGCGCTTAACAAATGCCAACATTAGTATTATTAAGTGCTTCCGATGTGCCCCAGCACTTTAATAATCATAATGATGTTGGTGTTTCTTTAAGTGCTTACGATGTACCCCAGCACTCTTAGTTATAATAATGCTGGTATTTGTGAAGCGCTTACAATGTGCCCCTGCACTGTTAGTAATCATAATAATAATGCTGGTATTTGTTAAGCGCTTACTATGTGCCCCAGCACTGTAAATAATCATATTCATGTTGGTATTTGTTAAGGGCTTACTATGTGCCCCAGCACTGTAAATAATCATATTCATGTTGGTATTTGTTAAGCGCTTACAATGTGCCCTAGCACTCTCAGAAATCATAATAATAATGCTGGTATTCGTTAAGCGCTTACGATGTGCCCCTGCCTCTGTTAATAATTATCATGTTGGTGTTTCTTAAGCACTTACCATGTGCCCCAGCACTCTTAATAGTCATAATAATAACGCTGGTATTTAAGCGCTTACGATGTGCCCCAGCACTCTTAGTTGTCATAATAATAATGCTGGTATTTGTTAAGCGCTTACGATGTGCCCCTGCACTGTTAATAATTTTAATCATGTTGGTGTTTCTTAAGCACTCACTATGTGCCCCAGCACTCTTAATAATCTTAATAATAATGTTGGTGTTTAAGCGCTTACGATGTGCCCCAGCACTCTGAGTAATCATAATAGTGCTGGTGTTTGTTAAGCGCTTACGACGTGCCCCAACACTCTGAGTAATCATAGTAGTGTTGGTGTTTGTTAAGCGCTCACGATGTGCCCCAGCACTGTAAATAATCATCATAGTGCTGGTATTTGTTAAGCGCTTACGATGTGCCCCAGCACTGTAAATAATCATCATAGTGTTGGTATTTGTTAAGCGCTTACGATGTGCCCCAGCACTCTCCGTGATCATAATAGTGTTGGTATTTGTTAAGCGCTTACTGTGTGCCCCAGCTCTCCTAATAATCATCATAATAATGTTGGTGTTAAGTGCTTACGATGTGCCCCAGCACTGTAAATAATCATAATAATGTTGGTATTTGTTAAGCGTTTATGATGTGCCAAACACTGTTCTAAGCGCTGGGAAGGAGACAAGGTGATCAGTTTGTCTCCCCAGCCCGGGCTCTTCATTCATTTACTCAGTAGTATTTATTGAACGCTTACTATGTTCAGAGAACTGTACTAAGCGCTTGGAATGTACAATTCGGCAACAGATAGTGACCGTTCCTGCCCAGCTCCAGAGCTGGGATGGGGGACAGAAAGAAACAACACCAACACGACTAATAATGCTATTTCCTAAGCCCTTACTATGTGCCAAGCACTCTCCCAAGCACTGGGGTAGATGTGAGGTTATCAGGTTGTCCCCCTGTGGGGCTCCCAGTCTTCATCCCCCTTTTCCAGATGAGGGAACTGAGGCCTGGAGAAGTGAAGTGACTGGCCCAAAGGCACACAGCTGATCAGTGGCGGAGATGGGATTAGAACCCACGACCTCTGACTCCCAAGCCCGGGCTCTCGCCACTAAACTCCGCTGCAATTGACACCCTGCCTCGGTGGTCGCAGTGAGATCGGAACTGCTCGCCAGAAACTGTCGCGACGGGTTGACACCTGGATTTCCGTATCATTCTGTAACCGCTGACTATCGGGGCTAAGTCTTTACAGGGAAAAGCTGTCAGAAAGATTGCTGGTGATAAAAGGTCGCTTTAATTCATTCAGTCGTATTTATTGAGTGCTTACTGTGTGCAGAGCACTGTACTAAGCGCTTGGATTGTACGACAGCCGATTGGACCCTTAGAGCGTGGCTCAGTGGAAAGAGCCCGGGCTTGGGAGTCAGAGGTCATGGGTTCGAATCCCGGCTCTGCCACTTGTCAGCTGTGTGACTGTGGGCAAGTCACTTCACTTCTCTGTGCCTCAGTTACCTCATCTGTAAAATGGGGATTAACTGTGAGCCTCACATGGGACAACCTGATTGACCTGTATCTATCCCAGTGCTTAGAACAGTGCTCGGCACATAGTAAGCGCTTAACAAATACCAACATTATTATTAGTATGAGGGCCCGGGTTCCGGTACTTGCAGTACTGTTCACCAGAAATTGTTGCAACGGATTGACACCTGGATTTCAGTATCATTCTGTAAGTGGTGACCACCAGGGCTGAGCATCTACGGGGAAGACTCAGGGAAGACGTCTCAGGAAGGTTGCTGGTGATAAAGGGTCGCTTTAATGAAAAACTGCCGATTGGACCCTTAGAGCCTGGGTTCTCGTACTTGCGATAAGAACTGCTAGCCAGAAATTGTCGCAACGGATTGACACCTGGATTTCTGTGCCATTCAGTACCTGGTGACCACCAGGCCTAAGTATCTACAGGAAAAACTTCTCAGGAAGGTTGCTGGTGATAAAGGGTCGCTTTAATGAAAAACTGCCGATTGGCCCCTTAGTAATAATAGGGCCCGGGTTCTAGTACTTGCAGTAAGATAAGACCCGCTAGCCAGAAATTGTCGTGACGGATTGACACCTGTATTTCCGTATCATTCAGTAACCGGTGACCATCGGGGCTAAGTACAGGGAAAACTTTTCAGGAGGGTTACTGGTGATAAAGGGTAACTTTAATGAAAAACTGCCGATCGGACTCTTAGTAGTCATAGGGCCTGGTGTCTAGTGCCACAAATTGTAGAAATGGTTGGACACCTGGATTTCCACATCTTTCAATTACTGGTGACCCATTAGTGCTAAGTACGTACGGGGAAAACTTCTCAGGAAGGTTGCTGGTGATAAAGGGTAGCTTTAATGAAAAGCTGCCGATTGGCTCCTTAGTGTTGCGAGTCCCCACCGGCTCCTACCAACCAGGACCTTCCTGGATCGGGGGAGCCTCGGTGACATATAGAAGTCAAACCACATCTCTGATCACCAAGGTTCCTGTGGAAAGTTTTTACTTAGTTTTACCAACGTGCAAGGGAGTGACACATCCGCACACTAACTCACTCCACTCCACCAAGGGTCCAATACCAATCTGTGGTCAAAGGAGCCCATTCTGCCAGTGCTGCTGCTTTCTGCTTCAGCGCTGCCTTATCTGTGTGTGCCTCGGTGTACCCTACTTCTGCTGCCCTCCTGCCTTCCTGCGTGCCTCCGCTCCTTCTCTTGCTACTTCTGCATGTGTCCCTGTGCTGCTTCTCTGCGTGCCCCCGCCCCTCGCTGCTTCAAAATGCCATTTATCTGCCTTAGGCATCACGGCTGCGGCTCTACTTGACAGTCATTGATTGATCCAGGCCCGTCACTGGGGTAGAACGTGGGGAGAAATCCTCTCGCCTCCCTCCGTGCTCCACCCCCACAGGCCAGCAATCACCTGCCTCAGGTAGAACCCATCAGTGCCTTCTCCGGTCTCTTCCTTGTTGTTGTTCACGGGATCACAAACAGTCACTGATAAGTCAGCTTGTGTGGGCTCACCACAGATATTAGCAGTGCCCAGGTCCTAGTACTTGCAATAAGATAAGAACCGCTTGCCAGAAATTGTAACAACGGATCGACACCTCCATCTCCATATCCTTCAGTTACCGGTGACCTACCAGTGCCAAGTATCTACAGGAGAAGACTTTTCAGGAAGGTTGCTGGTGGAAAAGGGGAACTCTCGTGAAAAACTGCCCGCCCAGATCCCAGTGCTTGCAATAAGATAAGAACCGCTAGCCAGGAATCGTAGCAACGGATCGACACCTGTATTTCTGTATCATTCAGTTACTGGAAATCCACCAGGGCTGAGTATCTACAGGGAAGACTTTGCAGAAAGATTGCTGGTGGAAAAAGGGTAACTTTAATGAAAAACTGCCAGTTGGCCCCTTAGTAATAGTAGTTTCAAGCACGGGGAGAGACCACCCAGGTGGAAATTAGACAGAGGCCATGTTCCGCTTGGGGCTCACAATCTAAGAAGGCAGTGTAGCAATTTCTGATAGTAACGATCCGATTGAAATTCTGAAGCATCAAGGCGACTAGTTTTTTCTAATTAATCAATTGTATTTACCGAGCGCTTACTGTGTGCAGAGCGCTGTACTGATTGCTTGGGAGAGGACAGTGGAAGAGTTAGTAGACACGTTCCCTGCCCACCGTGAGCTTCTAATTCTCTGAATTACGGCTGTGCTCCGTTGGTGCCAGGATGCCGTGACCAGTAACAAATAATGCTTAACGAAAGAGAGATCCATGTGTGTATTCATTTGAGGAAACTGGCGATCCCTCAGTTACATGAATTTCCAGGCTGACTCTCCTGTGGATTAACAGTGTGTGGGTGTGTGGATCCTGCCCATGTATTGCGTAAATCTGTTCCGGGGCCAGACTGCACTCTTCCTAATGGCAGGCATTTATTTCCATGTTTATGGTGCTGATTTGGTGATCTCCATGTGCAGACTTTTCTCGGGAAGTTTTACTGGAAAGGGAAAGGCTTAATAGAGCCCACGTAGGACTCACAGAATTGCAGGCAGTGTCTGGAACTGGTGTCACTAAAGAGTTAAAATTCAGACCAATGAAATGGGTTTCCTCCAAATTCAAATGCAGAAAAATGTGGCATGTAACGAAAGTGCCTCCAGACACCTCCTCAGAACTCTGAGACTGTATTGATCAAGCCAGACGATATTCTGCTTATGTCTCATATTTCTCCAGTCATTTGGAATTCGGTAAGGAATTTGAGATTTTCCTTACGACTTGGCACTTTCCCCCATTAAGGAGAAATTATCTTTCTGTTTGCAAAGGTGCTTTTGTCACCACACTAACACCCAGATTTATAAGGAGTCTCCGTGTTCACTGACAAGACCCCCGTGCCCTACTTCTGAGAACCAAGAGGTGCCTGTTAAAGCAAGGGACAGGGACACAAGGGAAGCACATTGATCACAGATAGTTCATACTTCCCTGGACAGTCGCCCCGGGCACCAGGAGAAAGTCAGGATTATCACAGCCAGGTGTTGGTCCCTCCTGTGCCTCTGGCTGGCCACAATTCCCAACAGGGAGCTGGGAGGGGAGGAGAATCTGGGCAGCCAGCTGCCGGCTCTGCCAGGCTGGAGTTTCACCGACTCTCTCCTGCCACATCTGTGCTCTATACTGAGCAGGTTTATTTTGGCAAGTGTGTGTGTTTGTGAGGTGGGGGGGGGGGGGGGTATCCAAGTGAGTCAGTGTGCTTTTGTGTGTGCCTGAGTCAGTGTGTACTTGTGTGTGTCTGAGTGAGTCAGTGTACATGAGTGTATGAGTCATTGTGCATGATGGTGTGCGTCTCTGCTTGGGTGTAGCTCGCAGGTGAGCAAGAGGGGCAAAACAGGAAAACATCCCCACAGGGGTTATCTTCACTGAAGCCTGTCCCTTTTAGGAACGGGATAATAATAATAATAATAATGATTGTGGTACCTGTTAAGCACAATGTGCCAGGAACTGTACTAAGCACTGGGGTGGATACAAGCTAGTCAGGTTGGACACAGTCCCTGTCCCACATGGGGCTCACAGTCTCAATCCCCATCTTACAGATGAGGTAACTGAGGCATAGAGAAGTGAAGTGGCTTGCCCAAGGACACATCGCGCACCAGTGGCGGAGCTGGGATTAGAACCCACGATCTCTGACTCCCAAGATATCAGTATCTCAAAATATGTTGGAAGGGGCATTCCAGGAGGCAGTTGCCTCAGTAGTACATATTTATTGATCTTTTTCCCTAATCAAACTTTTCTTTTCCTCCTCTTTCATTTTAATAATAATGTTGGCATTTGTTAAGCGCTTACTATGTGCAGAGCACTGTTGTAAACGCTGGGGTAGATACAGGGTAATTAGGTTGTCCCACGTGAGGCTCACAGTTAATCCCCATTTTACAGATGAGGTAACTGAGGCACAGAGAAGTTAAGTGACTTGCCCACAGTCACTCAGCTGACAAGTGGCAGAGCCGGGAGTCGGCTCTTTGCACTGAGCCATGCTGCTTTTAAGCAATGCTTAGGTATGTTGTCTTCCGTGTGCGTAGAGCATCATTTTTTTAGATAATGATTGTATGTCTTAAAAATAATGCCAAATCCCATTTTTATTTCCTGTGCGTTATATATTCTATGAGTGGGACATAACATCAGAAGCACCGTTACTGGGTGGGTCCAATATTCATTGTCTTATTGTGGCAACAGGACACTTGGAGGAACAGGACTTTGGGTTGTCTGATTAGGGATCTAAGATCTGTAGCTTTTTCTCCACCTATGTGACTCTCTCTCTAATCCCTTATCTCCTCTATGAATTTATCCACCTTACCTGGAACCTAGTGATGTTTTGCAACCTGGACCAAGTTCCCGTGGTAACAAATTGCAAATCCTATGCATTTGTTGGGGGAAGAAGTGTTCCAATTTGTTTTGAGCCTGGCATTGTTAAGCTTTAATGGGGGCCTTCTATGCCCTGGTGTTTTGGGATATAAAGACTAATACTGCGCATCCTTTCTACATCTTTTGTAAACTTCACGCTTTCCTCTTTCCAGGCTGAAAAGTCCTAATCTTTTCTGGCTGTCCACACATAGAAGCTTCTTCATCCTCCTGATCATCTTGATTTTCTATTTTCAACAGTGCCGTTTAGAGCGGTGGTGTTTGTCGACACCAGAACATTGCTCATTGTTCCGAACAGTTACTTTCCACTAAGTAGCCCAGTGGAAAGAGCATGGACTTGGGAGTCAGAGGATGTGGGTACTAATCCCAACTCTGCCACTTGCCTCCTCTATGTGACCTTGGCTAAGTCACTTAACTGCTTGGTGCCTCAGTTGCCTCATCTGTAAGATGGGGTTTCAATATCTGTCCCCCCTCCTACTTAAACCCTGAGCTCCATGTGGGACAGGCCACAGTTATTGTGAATCTGCCCCAGTGTTTAGTGCAGTGCTTGACACTTAGTAGGCACTGGAGCATCTTGATTATTTTTCTCGGTGAGGAAGATGACAATTATTTAATGGGTCTACTCACCAGAACAACTAAATCCTTTTTGTATAAAGAATATATTGTATTTCTTGTTGGCTTTTACCTTTTATGAGGTAAAATGTTGTACTTGCGCTTTGAAATCCTTTTATTCTAGATCATCCATCAAATTAGAAATGCCTAAAATATTTAGCCCATGCCTGTTAAAGATTAAAATAAGCCAAATTTTGCTCCTATGTCCACTCAGCTCTCAGAAAGACAGTTTAGCAGAAAGACAGATAAGCAGCAGTTTAAAGCCCAATTTTCTTAAATATGGTAATAGTTTTATGGTATATGTTAAGTGCTTAGTATGCGTCAAGCTCTGTTCTAAGCACTGGAGTTACAAGTTTATCAGGGTGGACACAGTCCCTGTCCTACCTGGCGCTCACAGTCTAAGTAAGAGGGAATAGGATTTAATCCCCATTTTGCAGTTGAGGAAACTGAGGCACAGAGAAGTTAAGTGACTTGTCCATGGTCACACAGAAAGCATTTGGCAGAGCAGGGATTAGAACCCAGGTCCTCTGACTCCCTGGCCTGTGCTCTTTCCACTAGCCCATGCTGCTTTTGGTTTTTGGCCAAAATAGCAGTACCGAAATTACGTACTAATTTTAGACCAACTAAAATGCATCAAGAAGAGAAAACTTGAACATCATTGGAGGAAGGATTTTACAAGAAAATCCAGGGAATGGGGAAAAATATGAAATATTCTGATGAGATCTAGCACTTTTCAGGGGTAATTTAATTTTCTCCAAAATATCTTGACCGAAATGAACATAGGCTCGTTTGTCTGCTTCTTGATTTTTTTTGGTATATCTACCTGTCTATGTATATGTGTGTGTGTATATATATATATATGCAAATATATGTATGTATATGTGAAAACTTTGTGGTTTTTTATTTAACGTTTCAGAGCTGGCTGTGTAATTTTTGGAAACAGGTCGGGCGAACATGTTACAAGGAACTTTGTCCCAGGGATACGACTTCGCATTGGGTGAGTTTCAAAGATGCTAATAATATAACCAGTTTTATAATGAAAGTCACCCATTCTTCTTTTAATGAAACCAAATATAATCACCATTCTTCATTTGTGACCAACACTGTCTCCAGTCTCTTCATCCCGTTGTTTGTCTCATTTGGCAAAATGACTAAGGCTCATCACCTGCACTTATGAAGACACTTTGGATTTTCTGAAGTTTTTTCTTCCCCATTCAGACTTAGAGAAGTGTGATTTTTCTCACATTAGCCTATAGGTTTTGTCGTGTTTTTGTTCTCTGAAACCAATCTTAGCAAAAGTGTCTATGGAAAGGATTTGGGATAATTAATTTATGGGGCAGATGGTGATTTTAAATGGCGATTCCCCCTTTCTAGATTGTGAGCTCGTTGTTGGGTAGGGATTGTCTCTATTTGTTGAGGAATTGTACTCTCCAAGTGCTTAGTACAGTGCTGTGCACACAGTAAGTGCTCAATAAATAAGATTGAATGAATGAGTGAATGAATTCTAAAGCAACCATGCAAATGGACCAATTGGGGGTTAAAAAAAAAAACCAATTAGTTGGTGGATCTGATGTACTCAGCGGGTAGTTCAACACAAATTCTAATCCACTGTGCTACGCCCTCGCTCAGTGGTATTTGAGTGCCAAGCACTGTACTAAACACTTGGAAGTATGTATCAGAAGCAAGAAGCGGGTTCCCTGCCCTTGTGGAGTTATTATTTGCAATCTAACTGGGGAGACAGACAAAAAGTGGGAGCAGAAGGAAGAAGGTCCCCTTTCCACACATCCTCCCTCTAGCCTGGAACTCTTTCCCCGCCTATACACCAGACCACCACTCTCCCCACCTTCAAAGTCTTATTAAGTTCACATCTCCTCCAAGAGGCCTTCCCTGATTAAGCCCTCTTTTGCCCAGCTCCCTCTCCCTTCTGCATCGTCAACGCACCTGGATCTGTGACCTTTGGGCATTTGATATTCATCCCACCCTCAACCCCACAGCACTTCTGTATATATCTACAAATGATATATTTTGAATTATTTATATTAATGTGTGCCTCCCCCCTAACCTGTAAGCTGGCTGTGGGAGGAGAACATATCTACTAACTCTGTTGTACTGCACTTTCCCAAGTGCTTAGTACAGTGCTCTTCACACAGTAAGTGCTCAGTAAATACTCTTGATTGATTGCAGGTTCTGAAAGATGGCGATACAGATATGTCAGGAAGAACTACTTGGATAAATAGTTAAATGTACGTGTGTTTGGGCAGCTCGATGTGACTAGGGTGTGGTGAATTAATCAGGGCAGGTTTTCTGAAGGTGTGATTTTTTTTAGAAGGGCTTTTAAAGATGATGAGAGCTGTTGTCTGACAGATTTGGGAGCGGAGAGGGGAGTGCCGTCGGGGAACAACCCGAACCACGTGTTGGAGATGCAAAAATTCAGAGCAGGCTACGGTCAGAGGATGAGTGTGGGAGGAACTGGTGAAGAGAGCAGGGTTGGAAAATGGAGAGCATTGAAGGCACTTGGGAGAAAGTTTTGCTAAATGTGGATGGAGGTGAGGGGTAGCTACTGGCTGTTTGGGACGAGTGGAGGCTATAAGCTCGTTGTGGGTAGGTGCTCTGCAAAGAGTCAACACTCAATACATATGATTGATTGATTGGGAAGACAAATGATATTTCCAAAAGATGATCCAGGCATTTCCACCTTCAAAGCATTATTGAAGTCACATTTCCTCCAAGGGGCCTTCCCCGATTAAGCCCTCTTTTCCCTGGCTCGTCCCTTCTGCGTCATCTACACACCTGTGACATTTGGACACTTGATATTCCCCCACTCCCAACTCCACAGCACTTATGTATTTATCTTTAAATTATATATTATAAATTATTCGCTCATATTAATGTCCGTCTCTCCTTTCTAGACCGTAAGCCTCTTATGAGCAGGGAATGTTATATTGTACTCTCCCGAGTTCTTCGTACAGTGCTCTGCACATAGTAAGCACTCGGTAAATACTTGATTGATTGATCGATCAGAAAAGAGCCCGAGCTGAAGTGAAGAGGCTGCGGTCAGGGAGACTGACGATGAGGCTGACTCAGTAGCGTTCATGACAGCGCTTGAACCAGAGTGGGAGCTGTTTGGGTGGATCTAGGAAATGTCACCGAGGAAGAAGCAACAAGATTTAGCAGTTTATCGAATTTGAGAACTGAAAGAACAGAGTTGAGGATGATTCCAAGGCTGCAGACTTCTAGGTCAGGGAGAAGGATGATGGTGATGTTAACAGGAGTGGGAAAGTTAGGAGGAGGGGTATGTCCAGTTTGAGGTGCTGCCTGGGCTTCTAGACTGAAAATGCCTGGCAGGCAAGAGGAGATGCAGAATTGTAGATTAGGTGAGAGATTGGAGTTGGAAAAGAGCCTTGGGGGATCACCTACCCACTCATCTCAATATTTCTTATTTGAATTCAAGAGGCATGGCAGCGTGGCTTAGGTGAAAGGGCACGGGCTTGGGAGTCTGAGTTCATGGGTTCTAATCCCAGCTCTGCCACTTGTCAGCTGTGTAACTTTGGGCAAATCACCTAGCCTCTCTATGCCTCAGTTACCTCATCTGTAAAATGGGGATTAAGACTGAGCTCCGCGTGGGACAACCCGATTACCATATATCTACCCCAGTGCTTAGAACAATGCTCGGCATATAGTAAGCACTTAACAAATACCATTATTATTATGACCTGATTTTTTTTTCTCAAGTGCTAATTTTGTGCCAGGCACTGTTCTAAGTGCTGGGGTAGATACAAGCTAATCAGCAGGTTGGATGCCCCACTTGGGGCACACAGTCCCCATTTTGCCGATGAGGGAATTGAGGCTCAGTGAAGCTGTGACTTTCCCAAGGTCACACAGCAGATAAACGGCAGAACTGGGATTTAGAGCCCAGGTCCTCAGACTCCCAGGCCCATGCCCTTTCCACGAGGCCACCCTGCTTCTCGTGATTCCACCAACATGCTTGTGTTTCTTTAGTAATAGGGATCGTGGTTATGAACGTCAAAGTATGAGTGGGCTGGTAGAAATTTTTGGTGAACACTTAGATTTTTTTTTGTAAGTGATCTCCAAGGGCGCTCAACAGAGCTTTCGTGATTTGATCTCCTGTGTATGTAAATCCGAGAGAGCGCTACCTTTTAGAGATTGAACTTTCAATCTCGCTGCGGGTTCCAAAGTAAGTAATGAATATTTGTGTGGTTTCCTTTTAAAATCAGTCAATGAGAACCTTTCAGCGCTCTGAAATGGGTCAGTGTTTCTTTAACGAGTTCATGCCTGTGTATCGTGTTACGTGAGCCAAGCGAGGAGGATCCTGACTCCGATTTGGCATGAGTGGTGTTAGGAGGGGCTCGGGACTGAACCAGCAGGGGTTGGCCTTAGTAACAACCTATGGAAGGCAGGACAGTCGGGAAGAAGCCATTTCTGCCCATCTGCTGCCTGGTTGAGATGGTCGCTGGTACTGCCTCGATTATATTCATTTCACTCTTATGCCCAATTGGAGGGGAAAAAAAGAGTTAAGCCTCTTGATGAAATGCCCTGTGATCTTTAACCCGAGTTGGATCACCTTGGCAGTGTGAATTAGGAAGGCGGCACGCCATTGATAATGAAAACTCCATTTCTGAATGGTCTGGCTCTCTGCCATGTAAAAGTTCACCAAGGTGAGGTCCGGCCTGGAATCTATTTGCTCAGGTGTCATTTTGGGAAAAGCTTCGAATCGGAACTGCTTTGCCATTCTGTTAATTGTGGTTTCATTAACCTCCTCCCCCTAGCCCCCCGTTAAATTAGCTAAACATTTTGCCTTTCTGCCATTTTTGTTTAATTTTCTTGTGAATGTAAGATGAGGGATAAATGAGCTCATTTCTGCCATTGCATATGTTTTCACTAAGCTTTTTGGCTGGAACATTGTTAGGGAGTCAGGAGACATTCGTCTGACCTTGTGGGTCTGTTAGAGGCAGCGTGGCCTAATGGAAAGAGCTTGGATTTGGAGTCAGAGGTTCTAATCCCGGCTCTGCCACTTTCCTGCTGTGTGACCTTGGGCAAGTCACTTAACTTCTCTGTGCCTCAGTTTCCTCAACTCTAAAATGAAGATTCATTGCCTGCTGTGTGACCCTGGGCAAGTCACTTCACTTCTTGTGCCTCAGTTACCTCTTCTGTAAAATGGGGATTAAAACTTTGAGCCCCATATGGGACAGGGACTGTGTCCAATCTGATTGGCTTGTGTCTACGCCAGGGCTTAGAACGGTGCTTGGCGCATAGTAAGTGCTTAACAAAGACCACTGTTTTTATTATTATTACTTAGACCATGAGCCCCACGTGGGAGCTGATTCTCGTGTATCTCCCCCAGAGCTTAGTACACTGCTTGACACACAATAAGAGCTCAACAAATACCACAATTGTTATTAGTGTTATTGTTATTATTAGCTGCTTTATTGGAGAAACTGTGTGGGTGCATGTATGCGATGTTGGAATGGGTGAATATTTCAGCCCATACGACAGGCTGTTCCCCAGATCATTTTTCTATAAGAGAGTTCAGTCCATGTTTCCCCACTCCTCAGGAATCTCCAGTGGTTGTCCAGCCTCCTCCACGTCAGATAGAAACTCTGTACCATCAGCTTCAAAGCACTCAGTTACCTTGCCCCTCCTACCTTGCCTCATTGCTTTCTTACTGCAACCCATCCTGCACACTTCACTCCTCTGTTGTCATCCCTACACACTGTACCTCGATCTCGTCTGTCTCCCCGCCGACCTCTCGCCCACGTCCTGCTTGTGACCTGGAACGCCCTCCCTCTACGGATCCGACAATCACTCTCCTCAACTTCAAACCTTACTAAAAGCATTTCTTCTCCAAGAGGCCTTCTCCAGCCAAGCCCTCCTTTCCTCTTCTCCCACTCCCTTCTGGATCACCCTGATATGCTCCTTTTATTCGCTTCTTCAGCTTCACAGCACTTAGGTACATATCTGCCATTTATTTATGTTGTCTGTCTCCCCCTGTAAACCGTAAGCTCGTTGTGGGCAGGGAACGTGTCTTCCAACTCTGTTATAATGTACTCTCCCAAGTGCTTTGTACAGTGCTCTGCACACGGTAAGTGCTCAGTAAATACGATTGATTACTACAGCAGGAGTTTTCTTAAATTAGAAGTTCGGCAAGAATACAACCTTCACCATATAGGAGAACTGGGTGAATCGGCTTGTGTGTGTTTTTTCCGTATCTTCTAAACTCTTCTGATTCATGGTGTAGCGGGTGGGTATTTGAGTTTTCTCATGGACGCAGTTGATAAATAATATAATCAAACTTTTTTATGAAGCCCAGGATGATTAGCAAATAAGGCAGTCATTTTAAACTCACACGGAGAAAATATATAGGCATGTTAAAGTATAGTCCTTGCATCCATTTTAAAGCCTCACTTAGTGGTAACCTGCATCAAATTGAGAGGTGGAGTTGCTGTTCTGCTGTCTCAGCATCTGACTAAGAAGTCACCCAGTGGGAAGGATTAATAAAGAAAACACTTGGGTTTTCACCTAGGCTTAAAGCAGAGGATGTGCTTTTACTCAAATTGGCCTTTTAGAAAATCCTTTGGGAATATTGGTTTTGTTAGGTTCCAGCTTAAGCAAGAAAAACACTGACTTCGTGTCGGCCTCAAAGTGAAAACATTTTTTTCTGTTGTTGTTTAAATGTTTTTATCTCTCTGAGTTGCTCGTTTGACCATCAGCGGCTTACTATTAAGATTGATGTCATTTTGTGTTTGCATTTTTACAGTATACAAGCCGGCACCTGGGCTAGTCTCGGTTGTTATTGGGCAACGAGAACAAGAGTCTCTTGCTCCGCCAACATGGCACTAGGTAATTGGGAAGTGAGAAGCCAGTCACCACGGCCTCTGAGAGGGGAGGGCCCCTAGAAAGTGTTGTAGTATCCAGTCCGCCTCGGTCGGGATGTGGTATTTCATGCAGGTCCTGAACCACGTCCAGCCTGCTGAGTTTTTAACTGAAAACGTACAATTTCGTCTTAAGTCTGTCTGTCAGACCACTTTTCCTTGCCCACGTGCAAGCGGGTCTCTGGGAGGGTCAATGAAATGAAATACCTGTTGGTCAGGATCGGGAAGGAGAGGAAAAAAGCCCGCCTGCGTGGTTGGTGCCTGAAGCGTCCTGTTTTCTACGGGAGGTAATGAAGATCCTTAGCGGCTCGAAAGGGGCGTCTCGTGTTCTGGTGAAAATATGAGAAATGGGTGGTGGAGGTGTTCCGTTAACTTGGAATTGGAACTAATTTTCTTTTCTCTTGCAGCCCTGCTCTAGATTTGTAATGAAATGGAGTCTGGAACCAGCTCTTTTCGAGTGGAGTTTCCCGATTTTTCCAGTACCATTTTGCAGAAACTAAACCAGCAGCGCCAGCAGGGACAGTTATGTGACGTGTCCATCGTTGTCCAGGGCCACCTCTTCAGGGCTCACAAAGCCGTCCTGGCAGCCAGTTCGCCTTACTTCTGTGACCAGGTTCTCCTGAAGAACAGCCGGAGGATCGTCCTGCCCGACGTGATGAACCCGCGAGTCTTTGAGAACATCCTCCTCTCGTCTTACACGGGGCGGCTAGTGATGCCTGCCCTGGAAATCGTCAGTTACCTGACGGCGGCCAGCTTCCTCCAGATGTGGCACGTGGTGGACAAATGCACTGAGGTTTTAGAAGGGAATCCCACCGTCCTCTGCCAAAAGCTCAACCACGGCAATGACCACCAGTCTCCGAGCAGCAGCAGCTACAGCGGCCTCGTGGAAAATTTTGAGCTGGGCTCGGGCGGGCAGCCCGATTTCCAGAAAGCCCAAGACCTGCGGGACGGGGAGAACGAAGAAGAAAACTCCAAAGACGAGTTGTCCTCCCAGTTAACCGAGCACGAGTATCTCCCCAGCAACTCCTCCACCGAGCACGACCGGCTGAGCACGGAGATGGCGAGCCAGGATGGGGAGGAGGGAGCCAGCGACGGGACGGAATACCACTACACCCGCCCCATCTACAGCAAGCCCAGCATCATGTCTCACAAGCGCTGGATCCACGTGAAGCCGGAGCGGTTCGAGCAGGACTGCGAAGGCGTGGACGTGCACGCCGCCTTCGACGAGCACCAGGTCTCCGAGTCGGTCAACGCCATGCAGACGGACCAAGCGATGCCGTCCTCGGGCGCCGACGAGGATTTTCACGTCGGCGACAAGAAAGCGGAAGCCGAATTCGACGAGCAGGCCGACGAGGGGAATTACGACGAGCAGGTGGATTTCTATGGGTCGTCCATGGAGGAGTTTTCTGGGGAGAGGGCCGACGGGAGCCTGAGCGGGCCCAGGCAGGAGGCGAGCGTAGCGGCGGGCTACGGGGACGCCATCGACATGGTCCCGGGGATTAAAGAGGAATCTTCCCACCTGGGGTTCTCTTCTGCCGACAAACTGTACCCGTGTCAGTGCGGGAAGAGTTTCACCCACAAGAGTCAGAGGGATCGGCATATGAGCATGCACCTCGGCCTCCGGCCTTACGGCTGTGGAGTCTGTGGTAAGAAATTCAAAATGAAACATCACCTCGTCGGCCACATGAAAATCCACACGGGCATAAAGCCCTATGAGTGTAACATCTGTGGGAAGAGATTTATGTGGAGGGACAGTTTTCATCGGCACGTGACTTCTTGTACCAAGTCGTATGAAGCTGCAAAAGCTGAGCAGAATACTACTGATGTTAACTAAAAATAGGACCTGGGGAAATTTTCTCTTTTTTTTTCTTTTTTTTTTTTTTGGTGGTGTGCACAAAAATAAACCATTATAATTATGCAAATCTTGTGCACAGATGATGTGTGGTACTTGCTATTGTGAGACTAGCTCAAATGGAGGATATTTCTGATAGCTTGGATGTAAGTAGGCCAGATTTTTTTAAATTTAATTTCTTAAAACCAGGATGCTTCAGACTCGGCCAAAGGGATCGCCTCTACAGCGAGACGGGAGTTTGGTTTCTGCCGCCTGCCTCGAAAATTGCAAACTTGAAAGGCCAGTTGGATTCTGATGGGGTTTATTGTTTTGTTTCGTTTTGTTCTTTTACTGTAGCCACCTGCGCTTGGAACTGGACTGAGACCATCGATTCATTTTAAAGAGCGACGACGTCGAACCGTCGATAACGTGGCAAAATTTTAAAGTCATTTTGCTTTTACCACTAAAGCTTTGGGTGATCAGTGGAGTTTTGGTTTCGATAACTACCTGCTCTGCGAAAGCCGAAAGAAATAAGGGTGATACACGAGAGATGGGTTTGAGCTTTTGGTTCAGGTGGGATCTCTCTAAAGGGCATTTGAACAAAAACTGCAAAGAAAAGACGCAGCATAAGTAACATTCTAACGCGAGATGAAACTTTAATTTATGGTACAAGCTTCAACTTGCATGAGATCGTAACTACAATACACGATGACAGAGATTTGTATTTTAGTACCGAAGCTTTGTTTTAAAATTTCTAGGCAATCTGAATTCAGTTGGTGTGGCCCTAGCTCTCAGAGACCGGTGCGTTAAACTCGGCGATGGGAACGGTACTTAGCCTGCAGTTTAGCTCGTTGCCGTAGGCTGTGGCGTGATTCTGGCCTTGAGTGGGCACCCCGCTGCCCAAGGGGGTGAGGGAACCCCACTTAAGGAAACGGAACGGTGCCCACCCCAGGAGCGGGCAAATGGGAACAAAAATCGGGAGCGGAGTTCCGATTGACCCAGAGTGGTGCCATCGGGCTAAGCTCTCTCTCCAGCGTCTGGCATTAGGAACGAATGTTGGCGGAAGGGCCTCTTGCCTACTGAGGGTCGGGTGTGTTCCCGGCTGCGGAGTGGCACCACAGACCGGACCCAGGGCCAGCCTTGGCAGCTGGCAAAGGGAGGGCCGCAGCCGTCGAGGAAGGGAAGATGGGCGTCGGGAGGAACTGAGAAGGGAGTTCACAGGCCGGGTGGACGGCTTTTGCCTCTGTCGCTCAGAACCACCCAACCTGGCCTTAGCCCGAGGCCAGCCTAAGAGGTGAGGGAAGCAGGTCCGCCGGGAGAAGACTCGAGGCTGCCCGGAAGTAAGAGCAGGGCCGACTGAGCTGGATTTGGGGGTTGGTTTGTGGGGTTTTTTTTTTTGTTTCTTGAAAAGTCACACGCAGAATCGGGTATTTACGTTGGAGGGGCCACTGTCCTAACCCACTGGACGTGCGTAGAGAACAGGAGGGAAGCAGCCACTCCGAGCCTTCTTTCTTGCTCCGTTGGCTGAGCGAGACAGCTGGGAATCCATCAGAGAGCACTCTCAGGAAGCCCTTAAGCCATCTGGGACACCGGGGTTGATTGCTGGGGGAAGGGCAGGGTACTACTAGTATATGGTAACTTTCCTTTTGACTTGGCTGTTCCTTCTCAATTTTCAGTGGAAACAGCATCTTCAGAAAAAAGAATAGGGTGACTTTGGTTCCTTGGGCTCTTGATTAATTCTTTGTGGAACAATTGACTTTTCCCAAATGCGGGCCCCATTGCTGGCAATGGACAGCCTCAAATGGCTAACCCCAAGGAGTTCCGGTTCTAGACACTGAACGGTGAAAGGGAAATAGCACTTAGTTACTGCGTCCCCCTCCTTGAAATCACGGTAACTCAACAGGGATCTATTCACTAACACTGTATCCTTTTCCGTATATAGAAGCACTTTGTATTTAAATCTCTTTATACATATATATATTGTTTTTTAACTTAGGAACTATATATTACCTCCTGATTGCCACATTAATATTGTCTCTCTTAAAATGGAATCTTCCGCTGGTTGCCAGTTTTTTTCCTTGTTTACATGACTGAACGTGTGTAGAGGTGATTATACAATCCAACTCCACTCCTTGCCCCCACTTGTTTTTGTTTTCTAGGCTATCGGATCTTTTGCCGATTCTAGTAGTCCTGTGAGAAGGAAAAACGCTTAAAGACTTCCATTAATCCATTAAATACCGATCAAGGGAAGCACTTCATTGCTGTCAAATGCTGACCACTGCAGAGCTATTAGCAAAGCATATTTCTCTGACAGCTTTGTTCTTCAGTTTCCTTTGAACTAACCATTTCAGATGGAAACGATTAGGAAAATTTGAGGAATTTGAGCTTTAAAAGGAAATTTGCTACTTGGGGTATTGCCTCCGTCTATATTGAATCCAACTGAAGGAGTCTGTTATTTAAAGATTTTTCAGTATAAGTGGATCCCGCTATTACCACCTCTCTCCCATTCTTCGTCCCTTCCCTCTCCGTGATGGTCTCTGAAAGTAACCCCTTCAGTGGGGACCTATGAGTTTCTCTGCATTTTATCCTTTCCAAAGAGATGGGTTCTTTTTCATAGACATCCCAGTGGATGTCTTAGTTTATAATTAAAAAAAAAACACCTGACGTGTCGTTTGACTTAGTTTTGTGTTCACCCTGGTGCTCAGTATAGTGCTCAGCGCATAATAGGCCCTCGGTAATTGCTGTTACTACACCTAGCGCATATTTTATGCATCGTTATTGGTTTCAAGAAACAAGGAGTGTGGGAATTGAGACTGAACCAGATCTTTGGAATAGTGGGATATTGGGGTTCTGATCAAAACAGCACAAAGTCCTCTCTGAGGGTGGGGTCAGTCAATACATTAGTGGTATTTATTGAGCACTTACTGAGGGCAGAACATTATTCCAGGCGCTTGGGGAAGTTCAGTGCAATGGAGTTGGTAGACGCGATCACAAAATGGCCTAGCGGAAAAAGCACAGGCCTGGGAAGGCAGAGGACCTGGATTCTCATCCCTGCTCCGCCACCTGTGTCCCGTGTGATCTTGGGCAAGTCGTTTCACTTTTTTGCCTCAGTTACCTCATCTGTAAAATGGGGTTAAGACTGTGAGCCCCATGTGGGACATGGACTGTGTCCAACTTGATGAGCTGGTGTCTACCCCAGCGCTTAGTACAGTGCCTGTCCCACAGAAAGAACTTAAACACATGCCATTTAAAAAAATGCTCTCAGACTGCAGGGGAGCTTACAGTCAACCCATCGTCTTAATATAGTCCAAGAGGCTGCCTCGTAAGAAAAGACGACTGTAGACCCTGTGAAATTATGTTCTTTCCACCTTTTCCAGGCAGTACCGTCCCCTCGTCACCCGAAGGATGGTGCTTCCTCACCTGTTCTGCCAGGGCCCCCCTGCCGAGGATTGCTTTAGAACAACCCTTCAAAGCTGTCAGTCTCTAGACTGGCGTGACTTGGGCAAAATCACTTGCGGGATCCACAGTTGCTTTTCTGAAGTTTAATTTCGGTTTCCCCTCCCTACTGGTAAATAGTTGGAGCTTCACTTAATTAGGACTGTGAATCTAGTGCATGATATTACTAATGCTAACACTTGTATCATGCTTTTAATTTTAGACCTGCTAGCTTTAAAAGATTGCACCCGGTAGGGAAGCAGCCTTCCCCTGTGCCTGAGGAGAGCAGTGGCCCTGGAAGAGTGGGTCAGTTTTTACACCCCAGGCCTTTCACTCATTTCCCTCAATTCAGCCTTTCCTCACCTTCCTTCTCAGAGAGCCTGGGGGAGTGTCGGGGGCTCTCTCTGTTGTTATATTGTACTCTCCCAAACACTTAGTACAGTGCTTTGCCCACAGTGCTCAATAAATACTGATTGAATGAATGAATGAGTGAATGAAAGGGGCCGTCCAAGACAGAGAGGGAGAGAGCTTTCTGTCTGTTTTCAGTTGGGAGGGTGATGACCAGTTTTGGGGCCCAACCCCTGCAGTAATTCTGAAAGCTCTAAGGATGTAGTTCTTTCTTCCTGTGGGCCTGCGTACCCTCCAGAGAAAGTAGCTTGCCAGGGAAATCAAACATAGGTGACCCTCAGGCAAGGACTTGTGGGGATAGGAGAGAGAGCTCTCGAACTGCCAAGTTGGGGTCCGTTTTCCAGTGGTCCAGTGAATTAGAAGTCCCGAAGCACAAGGATAATCGGTCTTGGTCCAGTGAATTAGAAGTCTCAAAGCACAAGGAAAATCAGTCTTCCTGCCTCTCCCCCTGCCTCCACCAGCCCTGTAAAACGTGCAGAGAGATGCCATGAACCAATTTCTTGTATAAGGTGTTTTCATGGGGAATGTTGAGCTCCCAAAAGGTTCAGTCATTTAATTCACTGAAAACAGGGGTTTTCTTTGAAGCAGTTGTTGGCTATTTATTTCATGGATTTACAATGGCTCTACTGAATTAGTGCCCTAAGGGAAGATGCTGGAACCCATCTTTTTTTTTTTAAAAAAAAAAATGACATTATAGACCTGGATTATTTTGCTTGAAGCTTGTAAAAGTCAGTTGCTGCTGCTTCTCCCCCATTCATTCCCCCCGGCGTGGTTCCTGATCATTCTTCCAGAAAACTTCCTTTTTTATTTATGCGTCAGGTGAATCTCTTTCCTTAACAAGTTACACGATTATTTTTATTCTAAACAAATTGTCATTTAAGATTGCCTATCTTATTGATATTTTGTGAGGTGTTATGCCTGTATTGCATAAAGAGTTTTGTCTTTAATATTGCTGTCTTCATTGTACAGCATGATTTTACTTAATTTAATGTTACTGTTTAATATTTTCTTCTTATAGAAGAGCCAATGCCCTTTTATATAACATGTTTTAATAAATGTTATCTGTCAACTTTGTACAAGTTTTTGTGTCCACTTTTTGGTAAATCAGATTTTGTGCATCTTCATTATCTTTCTGGCTTTGGGGAAAAAACATGTAAGATTTCAGAACTTTGAAATAATGCCAAGAAAGAATAGTCAGTAATACAATAAAGTTGATGAAATTGAATTATACCAAATGATGCATTTCAGCTTTGCCTCTTCTTTTCCAGGTCATCTGAGCCCTCTCCCAACCTCTCTGTTTTTGCCACTTGGCTTTCCTTTTTATTCCTCCATCTCACTTTATTGTCCCTCCTCCTTCCTTCTCTTCTTGCCTCCTGCTCTTCTTTCATCTTCCACTTTCTGGACTCACTCTGCTCCTCTGTTCTCTTTTTCTCTCTCTCCCCTTCTGTGTTTTGAGGAAGTGCTGTTCTTTTTGAAATGTGCTTCAGGCTGGCGAACCTGCAAATTATAGCACTGAAAGCCCCGGCAGCCTACCTCAGCCACAGCTCATTACACAAGATCTCGCTCGTTTTAGACCTAAACTTCCCACCATCCCACACAAACCTGCTGTTATCACCGTTGTGGGGTGTGAGGTTGGTTGGTTTTTTTTCCTTTTTTCTTTTTTCTCCCCTTGCTGAATGCTTAAACAAGCTGCAGCCCCCGGCCCTGGTTGGCCCTACCGTATTGGGGAGAAATTGCCAACAGCGGATTGGGCTACTTCCCTGATTTTCCAATCAGGCCAAGGGAAATGCAGGGCATCTCAACAACCCCAGCAGAGGCCAGATAAATACCATTGCCTCATTGATTGAAACTGCCTTTTTTTCCTCCTGCCCAGCCTTCCCACCTCACCAGCGGTGATGCAGTGGACAACCTAAGGTGGGCTCTAGAGATGCACGTAGGTCATTCCAGAGTGAAAAGCTCTTGGGCTCTAAAGTGAGAAGTTCTATCTATATACCTAAACCCCAAAGGGGGGAAAATGGAAATCGTTGAAGCAGCTATTTGTGTGAGGGTGGTTAGCCATCTGGAGCATTTCACACCTGTGCAATTTATTTAGGTTTCCTCATAGTTAACTTAGGGCCACTTTGCCTTCCCACCAAGCATGTGAGAAGCAGCCTGGCCTAGTGATAAGAACAGGGGCCTGGGGGGCAGAGCCCCTGGATTCTAATCCCAGCTCCGCTACTTGTCTGCTCTGTGAACTTTTGGCAAGTCGCTTCACTTCTCTGCCTCAGTTCCTTCATCTGTAAATTGGGGGTTAAGACTGTGAACCCCATGTGGGACAGGGACTGTGTCCAACCTGGATTATCTTGTACCTACCCTTGCTGCTTAGTACAGTGCTTGGCACATACTAAGAGCTTAATACCATAAAGAAAAACAAAAAAGACTTCTCCAAGCAATTAAATCCCTGAGAAACTAGCATGGGTAGCCATCTTCTACTCTGTCCACCACGCACAGAAATTGCAGGCCCATTTCCATACCAGAAATCCCAGCTCTGCCACCTGTCTGCTGTGTGTAATCTTGGACAAGGCTCTTCACTTTTCTGGGCCTCGGTTCCCTCATCTGTAAAATGGCGATTGAGACTGTGAGCCCTATGTGGGACAGGGACTGTGTCCAACCTAATCACCTTGTATCAGCCCCAGGGATTAGAACTGTGCTTGGCACATAGTAAGCACTTATCATGCCATAATTATTAATAGTAATAATAAACAGTTTTAACAGGGTAAACCATAACTTCCTTGTTGCAACTGAATCTGGAGCAGCTAGAAAAATCTTACCCTTGTCCAGGGGCCAACCCAGAGTGTTGGACCTCCAGGTAGAGTAGACTTCAGAGCCATGGGTCTTCTCAGATAATAATGATGGTATTCGTTAAGTGCTTACTATGTGCCAAGCACTGTTCTAAGCACTGGGGGGCGGGTGTTCAAGGTAATCAGGTTGTCCCACATGGGGCTCACAGTCTTAATCCCCATTTTACAAATGAGGTAACTGAGGCACAGAGACGTTAAGTGACAAGCAGCGGAGCCGGGGTTAGAACCCAGGACCTCTGACTCCCAAGCCCGTGCTCTTTCCACTGAGCCACACTGCTCGCTGGACTTGCTGCAGGAATATGCTTTGAGCTTTTTTATTAATGGTATTTGTTAGGTGCTTACTATTTGCCAGGTGCTGTATTAAGCACTGGAGGAAGATGCAAGCTAATCAGGATGGACACCATGCACGTCCCACAGGAGGCTCACAGAATTAATCCCCATTTTACAGATGAGGAAACTGGCACAGAGGAGTTAAATGATCCAAGTCACACAGACAAGTGGCGGAGCTGGGATTAAAACCCAGGTCCTCCTGACTCCCAGACCCGTGCTCTATCCACTAGGCCGTGCTGCTTCTAGGTGAAGTCTGTCCATCAATCAGCGGTGTGTAGTGATTGCATACTTCATGCAGAACATTGTGCATTTTGCTTTCAGTGAATGGAGATGGGGACTGAAAGGAATTGGCCCCAAGTTATTTTATTTTTAATTTTTCCCACTCAGCTGAGAGTGAACTGATATTTGGAAGTGTTTTTGTGGAAACCAAAACCGAGCTGAAGAATCATTCCAGGGCTTTTTTTCCAGTGTGAACTGGCTGGAATCAAAATAAAAATGGAATTAATTGCTGTGATGCCCTGTGTATACCACTTTTAATTGCTCCAAATTAGAAAAACCATTCATTCAGTGCAATACAACCAGAGGGTGCAGTTCCCCAGTGGAATTGCCAGAGGCAGCACTTTAGGAAGGAAGGAAATGGCCCAACCAGGTGAGAGGGCCAGAGATGTTCAGGTTGGAAGCTTGGGTACCCAGGAACCTTTCTTTCTTTCTTTCTTTCTTTCTTTCTTTCTTTCTTTCTTTCTTTCTTTCTTTCTTTCTTTCTTTCTTTCTTTCTTTCTTTCTTTCTTTCTTTCTTTCATTCATATTTAATGAGCACTTACTATGTGCAGAGCACTGTACTAAGTATGTGAGAGAGTACTGTATAACAATAAGCAGACACATTCCCTGCCCACAAGGAGCTTACAGTCTAGCGGGGGAGATAGACATTAAAGCAAATATAAATAAATTATAGATATGTACATAAGTGCTGTGGGGTTGAGAGGTGGGTGATGAATAGAGGGAGCAAGTCAGGGCAATGCAAAAAAGAGTGGGAGAAGAGGAAAGGAGGGCTTAGGGAAGGCCTTTTGGAGGAGATGGGCCTTCGAGCCTCTTTCACTAGACCAGGAAGGAGCTACACCAGGGTTGGGAGGGAGGAGAGTAGGGGTATCCTCTATGTTGGAGAGCACATGATAGTGTGAGTTTACAGGATCGTAATTCTTTCAGAGGTCAGTGGCATTTCGTTCACAGCATAGTGACTGAGGTGGCCAGCTTTCCTTATAGGTTTTCTAAAAGGGGAAACATGGGTTGAAGTCTTGTGGGATACTTTAGACTCCAAATTTTTCCAACCAGATTTCCAACCAGATGCCATAAAGTTGTGGCTCAGGGCACCAGAGAGAATAATAATTATTATTATTATGGTATTTATGTACTTTGTGCAAAGCACTGTGCTAAGAGCTGGGGTAGATACAAGAAAATCAGCTACCACATGGGCCTCACAGTCGAAGAAGGAGGGAGGATGGGATTGAATCCCCATTTCAAAGATGAGGGAACTGAGGGACAGAGCAGTTGTGAGCTGCTTAATGTCACACATTAAGTAATTGGCAGAGCTGAGATTAGAACCCAGGTCCTCCGACTCAAACCTGTGCTCTTTACTTTCCCAAGCTCTTAGTACAGTGCTCTGCACACAGTAAGAGCTCAAAAATATGGTTGATTTCCAACATCACTAAAATCCACCCTGTCCTCTCCATCCAAACTGCTACTTCGCTGATCCAAGAACTCATCCTATTCCCCCTTTACTACATCTATCTCCTCACTCACCTCCCTGACTCCTGTCTCTCCCTACTGCAGTCCATAGTTCACTCTGCTGCCCCAATCATTTTTCTAAAGAAGTTTAATCCATTCATTCATTCAATCGGATTTATTGAGTGCTTACTATGTGTAGAGCACTGTACTAAGCGCTTGGAATATACTATTCAGCAACAGATAGAGATTATCCCTGCCCAATAACGGGCTCACAGTCTAAATAGGGGCCAGGGGTTGACAGCGGGACAGGTGCAAACAAGGGATCGTGAGGAGGTGAGCGGCAGAGGATTGGAGTGTACGGGGTGGACTGGAGGAGAGAAGGGAGGTGAGGTAGGAGGGGGCAAGGTGATGGACAGCTTTGAAGCCAAGGGTGAGTAGCTTTTTTTCATGTGAGGGTTGATAGGCAACTCCCGGAGGTTTTGAGGAGGGGAGTGACATGCCCAGAGCGTTTCTGAAGGAAAATGATCCGGGCAGCGGAATGAAGAATAGACTGGAGTGGGGAGAGACAGGAGGAAGGGAGGTCAGAGAGAAGACTGACACAATAATCCAGTCGGGATATTATGAGAGCTTGTACCAGCATGATAGCAGTTTGGATGGAGAAGAAAGGGTGGATCTTGGCGATATTGTGAAGGTGGGACCGGCAGGTGTTGGTGACGGATTGGATGTGTGGGGTGAATGAGAGAGCTGAGTCAAGGACGACACCAAGTTTGCGGGCCTGTGAGACAGGAAGGATGGTAGTGCCGTCCACAGTGACAAGGAAGTCAGGGAGAGGATGGGGTTCGGGAGGGAAGATAAGGAGCTCAATCGTGGACATGTTGAGTTTTAGGTGGCGGGCAGACATCCAGGTGGAGTCATCCTGAAGGCAGGAGGAGATATGAGCCTGGAGGGAGGCAAGGAGAACAGGGGAGATGTAGATTTGGGTTTCATCTACGTAGAGATGATAATTGAAGCCGTGGGAGCGAATGAGTTCACCAAGGGAGTGAATGTAGATGGAGAAAGAAGAGGGCAAAGAAATGACCCTTGAGGAACCCCAACAGTTAGTGGATGGGAGGGGAAGGAGGTGGCCCCACATTTCAAGAACCTCCAGTGGTTGCCCATCCACCTCTTTATCAAACAGAAACTCCTTTCCACCATCAGTAAAGCGCTCCATCAGCTTGCCTTCTCCTACCTTACTTTGTTGATCTTTTACAGCCCAGCCCAAACACTTGGCTCCTCTAGCCCCATCTTGCTCAGTGTGCTCTGATCTCATCTATCTCACCACCAACCCCTTGCCCATATTCTCCCTCTGCTCTGGAACTCCCTTCTTCATACCCGACAGACCACCACTCTCCCCACCTTCAAAGCCCTTCTAAAATCACATCTCCTCCAAGAGGCCTTCCCTGACTAAGCCCTTATTTCCCTTACTCGCTCTTCTTTCCGCCATTGCCTATGCACTTGGATCTGAATCCTTTAAGCACTTGATATTCACCCCACTCTTAGCCTCACAGTCCTCATGTATGTATCCATGATTTATTTTGGTCTCTCTCCCACTCTGGACCGTGGGCTACTTTTGGGCTTGGGAGCCTGTCTGCCGGCTTGGTACAGTGCTCTGCGCACAGTGAGTGCTTAATGAATACCATTGATTGAGTGAAATAAGCATGTGGGGAGTGGAAGGCCAGGCATTTAAAAATAACAGCTATGGTAGCTTTATATGAGCTAAGCACTGGGATAGATAGAGGATAACCAGGTTGGACACAGTCCCAGTCCCACACAGAGCTCCCATTCTAAGGAGTAGGAAGAGCATGGATCTCATCCCCATTTTACAGATGAAGAAACTGAGTCCCGGAGAGGGTGACTTGCCCAGGGTCGCACAGCTGGCCCGTGTGGTAGAGTTGGAACTAGAACTCAGGTCTCCTGACTCCCACATCTTTATACTCCATTGCTTCCCCTACCTGTAATTTATTTTAGTGTCTGTCTCCCCTCGACAGCTTGTAAGCTGCTCGAGGTCAAGGATCAGCGTGGCTTAATGGAAGGAGCCCGGGCTTTGTGAGTCTGAGGTCCTCGGTTCTGATGTCGATTCTGCCACTTAGCTGTGTGACTTTGGGCAAGTCACTTAACTTCTCTGTGCCTGTTACCTCATCTATAAAATGGGGATTAAGTCTGTGAGCCCCTCATGGGACAACCTGATTACCTTGCATCTATCCCAGTGCTTAGAACAGTGCTTGGCACATAGTAATTGCTTAGCAAATGCCATCATTATCATTATTATTATAACTGTCTACTAACTTAGTTATATTGTAATAGTAATAATAATGATAGTGGTAGGCCCTGTACTAAGCACTGGGGTGAATTCAAGCAAATCGAGTTGGTCACAGTCCCTGTCCCACGTAGGAGTTCACAGTCTCAATCCCCATTTTACAGATGAGGTAGCTGAGGGACACAGAAATGAAGTGACTTGCCCAAGGTCGCGTGGCAGAGAAGAGGTGGAGCTGGGGTTAGACCCATGACCTTCTGACTCCCAGATCTATGCTCTCTTCTCTCCACCATGCTTCTCTCCCAAGGGCTTAGTACAGTGACACAGTAAAGTGCTCAGTCACTAAAGGATCATTAATTGATTGAAATCACTTTTGGTTTGGAAGAACAAGCCCCTCCTTCAAACCTTTAAAATATTTCACCACTAAGCCAAGAGAGCTTTCTCCCCTGACACTACCAGCACTGAGGTACTTTCTTCACTGTGCTGTGTAGCGCACTTTGATTCTGATCCCAGCCCTGTAGGAGTTACATTCATATATCCCTATTCTCTATACTCAGCTATTTCTCCTCCTGTAATCTGTTTAAATGTCTCCTCCCACAGACTGCAAGATAGTCCAGGACAGGGATGGTCCCTACCAATGATATTGCACTGTACTCCACCAAGCGCTTAGTACAGTGCTCTGCACACACTAAGTGTTCAATAAATATCATTGATCGATCTATGACTTAAATGGTGCCATTTGGTTAAGGAGCACTAGAAGCTTGCTTTGCCAGCAGAAAACACACCCGAGAAAACATTCGCTAGCTAATTGTATCAAGTAGTAAGATTAATAAGCGACAATCATTAAATCGGGTGTTATAATAGTTCTGCTAAAAGGCTTGTTCTGTAATTGTGGACTCTGGGAGATTATGGTGCATCATAAAATGGGTGATGTGTTATTAAAGTCAAAATGCCACACCTACTAAGACGTGCAGCTGTCTGTGGATGGAAATCTTTTTATGTAGCTCACGTTCCATTTGCCTTTTCATAACAACGTGGCTCAGATGCAGTAAATCTTGTGGTTGGTAGCCTCCTGTGGTCAGTAGCCTCCTGTGGTAGCGTACTGTAGCCACAGGTCCCCCTCCACAGGGATGACAGGGGCAGCAGGGACGAAGGCCCCCTCAGTTTTTAGTCCTCGACTCCTGGCCTTGCTCATCCCAGGTCTCTGAAAAGACCCAAGAGTTTCCAATCAGGGTTGAAATGACCCACAGCAACGACTTATTGGCCTATTCATTCTTTGAAATCTGTTCCCTTCCAGCACCGCCTCTTCTTGCCCCTTTCCCCCCACCCCCTGCTGCCCCAAACCTCTGCCTCTGTGCAAAATGAAGAGTAGACACCTGTGGCTGTTACCTTGAGCCCACAGATCTTTGCTAGCAACTTCTGAAAAAGGAATCAACATGTGTCTATCCTTCCTAGGCTTTCTCAGAATGAGACTATTAATCTAAGTGCATTTTAAGTTTAAAGAGGTCAACGGTATACTTACAGAAGTGAGCATAATTCCTCACTAAGGAAATTTCTTTCATAGGGAAAAAGCTTTCATAAATGACTTCTCCACAACCGTAACCATTTCCATTGCAAGTTAAAGGGAAGATTTGACTCGTTCTATGCTGAGAACATTTTTGCTAATAAAATTTGAGTCAAGTGTTGTAACTAATATTTAACCTCCAACTTTACGAGAGAGACTCTGTAACCCAAGAAACCTAACAGTATGAGAAGAGCTGAATCCTTTACCCCAGAGGTGTGATTTTTTTGGTGGGGGATCAGGTTCAGTTTTTAGATATTTGCAGGTCACTTCAAGGGTAGGACTGTTTTCCATTCCATAAGACCCTAATCTTCAGTTTGGGAATAAAGAGCTCTCCTCAGGCCCTTCTTCGGAGCTCAAGAGTCTGTTTCCTTCAGAGGTGTGCCTGTGTAGGGGAATCCTGTTGGTAGCTTTCCATCTAAACTTCCACAGCTCCTGACCCACCTTCCTCAACACCATGCCCTCCCTGGATTAGTATGATGTTATAGAGCCGTAATTTCTTTCTTATCTTCAGCCAAAAACTCATTGACTTGAGGATCCCACTTGGTGATTTAGCCAGGGAGGTGATTCTTCCCACAGAGAGGAGCAGCAAAAAACTGATCATGGCTTTGGTTTTCCTTCTGTGGTCCCAGCCGCAGGGAAAACAGTCTTAACTCTCTACGTGTTTCGTTTTTTTTTTCCCAGTGGTATTCATTAAGCCCTTACCATACTCCAGACACTATACTAAGTGCTGAGGTAGATATAAACTAATCAGGTTGGACATAGTCCCTGTTCCATATTACAGTAGTCCTGTGTAACTGAAGCACAGAGTAGTTAAGTGACTTACCCGAAGTCATACAGCAGGCAATTGCCAATTTAGAACCCAGATCCTTCTGACTCCGAAGCCCACGCTCTGTCCACTAGGCCATGCTGCTTCTCAAAAATGTTCAGACCTCCTTCCTCAAAGTCCTACTTTTTAAAATCATTCAGTTAATTTCTTTATATCTCTTAGAAGAGATTAAACCAGCCTTGTGGATAAGGACCAGAGTTTGCCTTCTCACCAGTTTGGGGTTTTTTTTGGTTTTTTTTTTACCATGCCTCCTGCTTCCCCAGACACCAGCTCATATCCAATGCCCCTATCTCAGGAGTTACACAGTGGGTAAAATGAATGAAATCACATGACAAAATTTTTTGCCACAACTAAAGGAGGACCCTCTAAGCACCCAATGTCACAATGATATATTAAGGTCTCCTTGAAAGATCTTGTGCTGGGTTTCTGCACAGTTGTCTGAGCGGGTTGGAGTCGGACTAATTAAGGCGTGCATGCATTTGTGCTCAGTGAGTGCTCATTAAACGATCACTCATGGTGATGGGAGGAGACCCTTCCACAACCAAATTCCTGCTCAAGCTTCCCAAGGCTCTGGAAAAGTCCAGTACAACTTCCCTCTGCTCAAAGGAAACTTGTTCAGGGGCTCTCTATTGCTCCCTGAAGGGAGCCAGCATTGGACTAATGAAAGGAGAACTAGTTTAGGGTTCAGATTTGGGTTTCTGGTTCCTTGGGCAAATCGCTTCACCTCCCTAGACCTCAGTTTCCTCATCTATAATGTGGAGACAATAACCCCCACCTTTCCTCTACCTCACAAGGGCTGCTGTGAGGACCAAAATGGGAGAAGTCATGGGAAAGTGCTTTGGGGATAAAAATCTCACCATAAAATTGAAGTGGTGTTATCTTAGAGTTGTAACCTTTGGCAAGAAACCAAAACACCTGTACATCATTGTATAGCTAATTCGACCCCCAAATCTTCCCCCATTAGAGCTCGGGAAGGTCGGAAGCGCACCTCTCTGGGAAAGCGGTTCTGAAAGGGTGGGAGGAGGCAGATGCAATTGCTCCAGATTGAGGTGGCCAAAGAGGAGCTCTTTTCCCCGTGCCTTCTCCCCGAACCTGCAACATGGTGCATTGGAAATGAGTCTAGGCTGAAAGAATATCAGTCTACTTAGTTCTGATTTTCCATCCTGGAGGTGAAAATCATTTCACTTAACCTCCCACTCCCACCCTCCCGAGTACCCCAGAGTCAAAGAGTTCTATTGAAAACATATCCTTTCCCCAGCCACGGCCCATCTGGCCTCCGTCCAGCTGTCATAACTCACATTGGTTGCTTAAGATCAGAGTTCAGTGTTTGCTTTCAAAACAAAGCGTAGGCCAGCTTTAGTATCTAATAGGTCATTCGGCCGATCCCCTGAAAAAAATCAATATTCACACCCCCAGCTACTGGGGTTTTCTGTTTCACACCTTTCCCCACTGCCCTGGTAAATTGAGACATAGTACCAATCAACTTGACTTTCTATTTGCACCTAGTAAAATGAAGCAGTATAACGGGCTTTTAAAAAATACAGACTTGGGCTTTGTAGTAAGGGAAGCACACTGTTTTGTGCTGGTGAGAACTGTCCCTTTTAGATTTCTGGGGAGAAATCCAGGTCAGAAAAGCCCCCCGTCAAGCCTGTGACGAGGTAATGCCACATCTGTAATCAGAATGGCCGGTGGAGGCGTTGCATGCTATGGGATGGAGCCCGACACCTAGGTGGACTTGTCTCCCCAGTGTGGGAACATTCCATTCGGGAGTTCCCAGCAGGGAATTGCACTAACATTGCTACTTTACTGTGGCTTGGGTTACATAGTTAGGCTCTGTTGAGAGACTTCCTCTTGGGAGGAAAGGCGTCCTCCCTCCTGCAGGCTGCAGACCAGAGAGAGAGAGAGTTTTGTTTTCCAGAATCCCGGAGAAAACCAAAGGCCGGCCGGCCAGCCGGCCCCTCAGTTTCCTCCTGCCCTTCCCATTAAAAGCCGCGGGGAGAAGCGATACGTACCTTTCAGGCCGAGCCCGGTGCTTCGGTAGACTTTGGTCCTGGGGAAAAGCAAACTGATAAGATGCCTCCACCCACTGTCCAGGGCAGCTTCAGGGACTGTACTTTCCCTGCAGCCCAGTGATCGCTGCTCAGAAGGGAGCTATAATTAGGTTCCACTATGGTGCAAAGAAGCGCGGATTTGTCGAAGAAATTCAAAGGAAGCTGAGTATGTCATCGGCCAATCAGCCCAATCCTTGGAGTTTCCTGCTGGGCTCATTTTGATACATTTTATATATGTATGTATGTATAAATATATTTTTAATGTATTTTGTTAAGAGCTTACTATGTGCCGGGCACTGTAATAATAATAATGGCATTTGTTAAGCGGTTACTATATGCCAAGCACTGTTCTAAGCACTGGTAGGTCCAAGCTTTGTCCATCAAGTCCCACATGGGGCTCACTGTCTTAAAGCCCCATTTTCCAGATGAGTTAACTGAGGTGCAAGAAAGTTAAGGGACTCGTCCAAGCTCCCACTTGTTCCACTGCTCCCAATGCATGACGGCCCTGTGGCTGAAAGCTGAGCTTGAATGGAGGATATAAATGAGAACAAAGACAAGGCAGAGATGAATGACGTGCAGAATGCGGGTTTGGGCAAGAAGCCCCTCAAATCCACAGCAGGTCCTGAGACTCCCAGCCCCACAGCACTTATGCATATAGCTGTAATTTTTTTATTAATATTAATGTCTGTCTCCCACCCTCTTGACTGCAAGCTTGTTATGAGCAGGAAAAGTGTCCATTTATTGTGTATTGTACTCTCCCAAGTGCTTAGTACAGTGCTCTGCACACGGTAAGCACTCCAATACATAAGACTGAATGAATGAATGAGTGAACGAGTCCATATCCGTTGATTCTGAAAGAGCCATAGAACTCTCTAGACTGTAAGCTCGCTGTGGGCAGGTGACATGTCTACCGACTCTGTCATATTGTACTCCCTCAAGTGCTTAGACCAGTGTTCCTCACACAGTAAGTGCTCACTAAATACAATCGATTGGACCTCAGAAACTATGTCCATGCGACTCGGCGAATCGGCAGAGTCCGGCTGCTGCCGCTAACCTAGCCCCTTGAAAGCCACACGGGCCCAAGATGCCAAGAACCATCGGAAAGAGTTTCTCTGGAGCAGGGACAAGGACCCTAGTGGTAATTGACATGCCTCAAATCTAAAGCATTATATGTGTGGAATGTGGCTTGCCTTTTTCCCGAACTGTACCAGCTTCCGCAGAGCAACAGAATATTTTATTACAGCTTTTGAAAAGATAATAAAAGGACCACATCACACAGAACCACAATGTAAACACCCTCTGAATTGCTTACTGCTAAGTACACAGTGGGATGTAACGAGACCTGAGGTTGGTAACACCATATCCCCTGAGAAATTAGAGCCAGCAAAGGGTTATGATTCTAAGAATCTGAGGCCAAGGCCTCAGAATGATCATTTAATAAATCTGGATCCGATGCATATAGGAGAGGTCAAAAAGAGGTTTACTTTGGAAAATGCACCAAAAATTCAGTGTGAGTCATACAATCACAAAGCAGCCTGAGAATTGAGTATTCTGGCGCCATCTTGGGTGTCTTCGGGGGAGTAGTCTTATTATGGCAAGAGATGATCTAATCGACGGAAATCATTGTCACCCTGCCCATTCTTAAGCTCGGGAGGTAGGGGGACCAATAATAGTAATAATAATAACAATAATGGTATTGTTTAAGCACTAACTATGTGTCAAGCACTGTTCTAAGTGCTGGCGTAGATATAAGGTTACTATGTTGGATGCCGTCCCTGTCCCACATGGGGCTCACAGTCTTAATCCCCCTTTTAGGGATGAGATAACTGAGGCACGGAGAAGTGAAGTGACTTGCCCAAGGCCCCAAAGCAGACAAGTGGCAGAACCAGGATTAGAACTCGGGTCCTCTGACTCCCAGGCCCGTGCCACACTGCTTCACAAAATTAACGGCGCCCCTCAAGGGACAGGCCATGAGCCTGAAGGCCAGAGGTATATCAGTCACCGAATCAATAGTACTCACCGAGCACTTACTGTGTGCAGAACTCGGTATTAAGTGCTTGAACGAGTACAGTGAAAGAGAGTTGGTAGACGTGATCCCTGCCCACCAAGAGCTTGCAATCTAGCAGGGGAGTAAGACACTGAAATAAATTACAGGTAGGGGAAATGGCAGGGAATAAGGATACCTAATAAGTTCTGGGTGGGCGAGGGCGGGGTAATATCAAGTGTTTAAAGGCTACAGATCCAAGTGCATATATGACACAGAAGGGAGAGCGTGTAGGGGAAATGAGGGCTTAGCTGGGGAAATCCTCTTGGAGATTTGATTTTAGGAGGGTTTTGAAAGTGGGGAAAGCGGTGGTCTATAGTATACGAAGGAGGAAGGAGTTCCAGGCCAGAGGAAGGATGTGGGCAGGGGCTCAATGGTGAGATAGACAAGATTGAGGTTCAGTGAGTGGGTTGGCAGAGGAGGAAAGTGGGCGGGCTGAGTAATAGTAGGAGTTCAGCAAGGTAAGGTAGCAGTAAGTAGGGTAGACTGAGTCTTTTAAAGTCTTTGGTAAGGAGTTTCTGTTTGATGCAGAGGTGGATGGACAACCGTTGAAAGTTCGGGAAGGGTGAGGAGATATGGGCTGAACTTTTTTGAGGAAAATGATCCGAGCAGCAGAGTGAAGTAAGGACTGGAGTGTGGAGAAGTCAGTGAGCAGACTGATTCGATAGTCTAGGTGAAATATGATAAGTGCTCGGATCAGTGCGGTAGTAGTTCGGGTGGAGAGGAAAGGGCAGATTCTAAAGATGTTTCGAAGGTAGAACCGAAAGGATTTGAATATGGGAGTTGAATGAAAGATGAGTGGAGGATGATTCCAAGGGTACGGGCTTGCGAGATGGGAGGATGATGGCGTTGTCTACAGTGATGGGAAAGTCGGGGGAGGACAAATTTCGGGAGGGAAGATGAGGAATTTTGTTTTTTGACACGTTAAGTTTCCTGCCTGAGGACGCGTCAGTGCCTGAGATCATTGCAGTCGATGCCACTCGCTTTGTAGAGAATTATGGGAAGACGAGTTCCAGACAAATCACTGCGGAATGTGGCTGAAGGGGTGAGAGCGAAAGCCAGAAAAATTGCTGAAGAGAAGGCAAAGTGTTTAGGTTGCAGCAAAAGAAGAGTGCTGCCATCCAAGCCCAGTGAATTTTCACAATAGCAGTACTAACTTTTGGTTTCATTTAACCCATTCGAAGATTGTAAGCTCTCCATTCTAGACTCTAAGCACCCCGTCTAGACTGTTGTAAGTTTGTCGTGAGCAGGGAACGTATCTACCAACTCGGTTAAATTGTACTCTCCCAAGCGCTTAGTACACTGTGCAGGGCACGCACGGTAAGCGGTCAATAAATATGACTGATTGATAATAATAATAATAACAATAATGATAGTATTTGTTAAGCGCTTACTACGTGCAAAGCACCGTTCTCAGAGCTGAGGGGGATACAAGGTGATCAGCTTGTCCCAAGTGGGGCTCACAGTCTTAATCCCCATTTTACAGATGAGGCAACTGAGGCGCAGAGAAGTTAAGTGACTTACCCAAAGTCACACAGCTGACAAGTCGCAGAGCCGGGATTAGAACCCCTGCCCTCTGACTCCCAAGCCTGTGCCCTTTCCACTGAGCCACGCTGTTGATTCACTGGTGAGCAAGATTCCTAAAAGCACGTGGCTGTTATAGGTAAAAAAATGGATTCGAGGAAAAGATGTCCTGGAATCCATCAATCTATGGTATTTACAGAGTGCTTACTATGTGCGGAACGCTGTACTAAGCTCTTAGGAAAAGAAGATACAGTAAGCTAATTATCAGAGAAATTTAAAGGCTATAAAAAGTCCTAGGAATGAAGAGGATTATGTCTGGACCTAGACCAGTAGCAGTAATTTTTTCTTTATTAAAGAGTGTGCAAAATTCTAGTGATTTTTTTATGGGGCAAAGACAAAAATCAAGTTTGTGTTTCACTGACTGGACAGTTATAACTATGGAAGGATTCTAGAAGCCAAGTGGAGTAACAGTTTTTAATATTGTATTGCTTTTTGGTTTGTGGCTTCAATACGTGAACTTCTGCTTCCAGGCATGGTGGGCATGGTGGTGCGGAAGTCTGAGGTGGGAGTGAAGCAGGTGTCACTTTTCCCAGAAGGCCCCCAGCTTACAGCATCAAATTTGGGCAGGCCAGTGCCCGAAAAAGCATCCAAAAGTCCAAATACTTTTCTATTCACAACACCAACTGCTTGTAGATTTTTTTTTTCATTTGTAGTTAGCACCAGGCAAACTATCTGAGTACACTTCCTCACAGATAATTTGTGTAGGGTACAATATGATGAGGTTTCTTGAGGGACCTCGGTGGTCTGAGGGTGAGCTCACGTCAGGATCAGTATGATTACGGACGCACAAGAATGAAAAACACATGCAACTCCCTTCCCCCAAATTAAAGGGTGGCGAAGTTTGATTATCTCCTGGGAGGCCTGGTGACAACACACTTGGAATGGAGCCCAAGGTAAAGAGACAGTGCCACAAGCAAGTAGAGTGGCCTAGAGGAAAGAGCCCGGACCTGGGAGTCAGAGGACCTGCCTGTGGTGTGACCTTGGACAGTCACTATCCTTCTATGAGCCTCAGTTTCCTCATCTGTAAAATGGGGATTCAATTCCTATTCTCCCTCCTACTTAGACTGTGAGCATATGTGGGACAGGGAATGTGTCCAACCTGATGATCTTATATCTACCCCAGAATTTAGTACAGTGTAATACTAAACTACATGTATGTACAGGCATGTAGTAAGTGCTTAACAAATAGCACATTTATCAGTATCATTTCAGTGGGCTGCTGGCTAAAAGTGGAACAGCACTCTCAAAAGAGCTGATAGCTTTCAACACAGAAAATGCCATAGTATGTTCATTCTTAAAATGTATAATCTCCAGTTCCTCAACACAACATCATCCAGTTCTTACCTTTTGATCTGAAATGTTTTTCTCCCTTCCTTCCTCGTTCCCTCCACCCATATTTCTGGAAGAGTCTGAGAGGAACCTTGGGGTCTGATGGTTTGGAAAGGGAAAAGAGAAGGGAGATTCATTCTAAACTGTAAGCTTGTGGTTAAGAAATGTGTCTACCAATGATGATGATGCTGATAGTAACAATAATAATAATAATAATAATGATGGTATTTGTAAAGGGCTTATTAAGTGCCAGGCACTGTACTAAGTGCTGGGGTAGTTGCAAGATAATCGGTTCAGACAAAGTCCCTGTCCCACATAGAGCTCACAATCTTAATCCCCATTTTACAGATGAGGTAACTGAGGCACAGAAAAGTTAAGTGACTTGCCCAAGGTCACACAGCAGACAAATGGCAGATCTGGGATTAGAACTCAGGTCCTCTGACTCCTAGGCCTGTGCTATATTGTACTTTTACATTGTACTCTCCTTTATGTTTACAACAGTGCTCTGCACACACTAAACGCTTAAAAAATGCTGGTGATTTATTCCACAGTCTCCTTTCCATAACATTTTTATTTTCCAAAATCTTCCACTTCTGCTCCAAGTTTTGAATGTAATCTGGGACTAGAGAGTCTGCACAACTGGAGGTTAAAAGAAATCATCCAAGCATGATGTGGTTTTTTTTCCCTCTCGTGTTCCCTAGCAGCCACTCTTCTGGAAGGAAGCAACAACTGGCTCCTGTTCAGGACTGCTCATGAATTTAATGGTTAGAAGAGAGGGCTCCAAGAAGACAAGGGGAACACAGATTTTTCACCAGAAACATCAGGAACAGGATATATGCCTGTGAGGTATATGTTCTCGCCTCTCCCCTCCCCAACACTCTGGCGCTTCTTAAACAATGCTACCCTGCCAAGGCCACATTTTCCTAACGTGTTCAGGCTTTGGATCCCTCTATCAGTCAATCAATCGATCAATCCGTGGTATTTATCTGAGTACTCACTGTGTGCTGAGCACTGTACTAAGTAAACGCCTGGGAGAGTACAATCCAACAGGGTTGGAAGACACATTCCCTGCCTACAAGGAGTTAACAGCCCAGTGGGTTTTAGGGAGACTAAGTTTGTCCCCCACAGCACCCAACTGGAAGTGGAGGTAAGCGGAGCTGGAAGGAGGCTGGATCTCAGTTTCTGATCGCACAGTTGGGCTTGTGAGGTTTTACACCTGTCTCAAGAAGGGTTTAACCCTAAGAGAACAGGATAGTCCATAAAAGGTGCCAAGTCGGGTGTGAGCAGGAAATCAGGTGTGTCGGAGAGTGCAGAGTGCAAGTACTAACAAAGTTAATATGAAAAAAAATTATTTAAATCAAAGTTAGTACACTGGATACAGAATCAGTGGGCCATCTGATAATCATGGAGTGAAATGTACGCAGGGATGAAAAGAAGACCGTACCCTTTGAGCATTTGGGATTCACTACACCCTCAGCCCCACAGCACTTAGGTAAATATCCATAATTCATTTATATTAATGTCTGCCTTCCCCTTTAGACTGTAAGCTTGTCGTGGGCAGAGAATGTGCCTACCAATTCTAGTGTGTTGTTCTCTCCTAAGCGTTAATACAGTGCTCTGCACACATTAAGAGCACAGTAAATACAATTAATTGATTGATTAAGGCTTTGCGCAAGAAACACATCAGAGAGATTTCTACACCTCAATTGTAGCAAAACGGTCAGAGGAATTGATTCAAATTGTGGAGACTACATGGGATATTTGAGATCAAATCGATAAATATAAAGAAATCACCGGAGCCAGAAGGCATCCGCCCAGGAGTTCTGAAGGAACTCAGAGAGGAAGTTACAGAGCAAACAAATACCTGGATCCTAATTTTACAGCCAGTCACTGAATTAGAGGACTGGTGGATCCCCAGTATCCCTCTCAGGATCACACGTGGAAAGTTTCCAAAGCTCTACCACTCTCGGCTACGAGGGGAAGAGTCAAGCAGAAGTCTACCCGTTCCATGTCTAGCTTGGGCAGTGGCTAGCGAGTGGCAGGCAATCTGCTCCAAGTCAAAACTCACCCATTCTGGGCAGCAGCACCAAGGGAGACAGTGGAGGGCAGAGCCTCGAGTTTACTGCGCAGAAGGCGGCAATGGGAATCCACATTTTTTAATCAAGAAAACTCTATGGATCCACTACCAGAACGACTGCAGACAGAGAGCTGGCCGTTCTGGGAGAGATGTGCCCGTGGTGTCGCCGTGGGTCAGAAACGACTCGACGGCATAAGACGAGACAAGGATCCGCACTGCAATCTCCATTTATATGTACAGAATGACATGGAAGTGAGTCTAGAAAGTATAGATTGGGAAGTCTCGATTATACTTGGCCAATTAATAGATTCCATAAGTACACTGACATGAATGATGGCTTCACCTGACTGTATTGTACTTTATTGTCTGTCTCCCCGCTAGACTCTAAGCTCCTTGAAGGCAGGTGACATATCGATCTCCTCTGGTACTCTCCCTTGGGCTACATATAGTGCTCTGCCCAGGGCAATTCTCAAAACCACTGACAGGGAGAAAATATGCTTTCTGCTAAAGGGTACATGGTGGCTATTATGCTGGAGCTCTTTTAATGGCGTCCCACTAAGTATGTGGATAGAAGAAGACCAGGAGGCTTTCTTAAATTTCTACCCCAAAGGCTTTATAAATGGAGCCTCACCTTTTCTTCTGCTTTGAGGATATCCCTCTTTGGATGTCCCTCGGACATTCATTCATTCAATCTCATCTATCGAGTGCTTACTGTGTACAGAGCACCGTACTAAGCGCTTGGAAAGTACAATACAGCAATAGAGATAATCCCTGCCCACAGTGGGTTTACAGTCTAGAGGCGGGGAGACAGACATCAAAACAAGTAAACAGGCATCGATATACATAAATAGAATTATAGATCTATACATATATACATAAGTGCTGCCGGGAGAGGGGGAAGAGCAAAGGGAGCGAGCTGAGGTGACATGGGAGGGGGAGCTGAGGAAGAGGGGATTTAGTCTAGAAAGACCATTTGGAGGGGGGTCCTGACAATCCTTCCTCTGCCCACTTTCTAACACTCTGCAACTCCGCTGACCACCCGCACCACCCCAGCTCGCTCACTCACAACCACTGTGTCCACCCTAATTTGCTTGTATCCACCCCAGTGCTTAGTGCAGTGCCTGGCACATAAGAAATACCATAATTATTATTATGATGTCCCATAATTGTAGACAGCACCCCTATCCTCCCTGTCTCACAAGCCCGTAACCATGGCATTATCCCTGTAATTATTTATTTTAATGGTAGGCTCATACTCTGTGCCAGGCACTATACTAAGCGCTGGGGTAGACACAAGCTAATCGGGTTGGGCACAGTCCATGTCCCACACGGGCTCACAGTCTTAATCCCCATTTTCCAGATGAGGTAGCTGAGGCCCAGAGAAGTGAAGTGACTTGGCCAAGGTCACACAGCAGATAGTGAAGCAGAAGCAGCTCAGTGGAAAGAGCCCGAGCTTGGGAGTCAGAGGTCATGGGTTCGAATCCCGGTTCTGCCACTTGTCAGCTGTGTGACTGTGGGAAAGTCACTTCACTTCTCTGTGCCTCAGTTACCTCATCTGTAAAATGGGGATTAAGACCGTGAGCCTCCTGTGGGACAACCTGATTACCCTGTGTCTACCCCAGCGCTTAGAGCGGCGTTCTGCACATAGTAAGCGCTTAACAAATACCAACATTATTAATATTATTATAGCGTTAGAGCTGGTATTAGAATCAGGCCCTCTGACCCCCCGGCTTTCTACTAGGCTACACTCATTCTCCTGACTCCTTTTCTCATTCAACCCACATATTCAGTCTGTCATCAAATCCTGTCAATTCATCCTTCACAACATATCTAGAGTCTGCCCTTTCCATCTGAACTGCTCCCATGCTGACCCAAGCACTTATCATATCCTGCCTTGACTATTGCATCAGCCTCCTCACTGACCTCCCTGCCTCCTGTCAGTTCACATCTCCCCACTCCTCAAGAACCTTCAGGGGTGGCCCGTCCCCTTCTGCATCAAACAAACACACTTTCTTCGCAGCTTTAAAGTACTTAATCGACTCCCTCCCCGCACCTTGCCTTGTTGATTTCCCACTAGAACCCAATCCGCAACCTTCACTCCTGCCCTGAGAACACCGACTTCCTCACTGTATCTCAATCTCGTCTGTCTCGCTGGTGACTCTTTGCCCGTGTTCTCCCTCTGGCCTGCAGCTCCCTTCATATACGGCAGACTACCATTCTCCCAACCTTCAAAGCCTTATTAAAATCACATCTCCTCCAAGCTCTCATTTTCCCTCCTCCCTCTCCCTTCCGCATCACCTACGCTCTTGGATCTCTATCAGTCATATTGATTGAGTGGTTACTTTGTGCAGAGCATTATACGGAGTGTTTGGGAGAGCACGGTATAACAGAGTTGGTAGACATGTTGCCTGCCCACAGTGGCCAGGAATGTGTTTATTTACTGTTGTACTGTGCTCTCCCAAGTGCTTAGTACAGTTCTCCGCATACAGTGAGCGCTCAGTAGATATGATTGAATGGATGAATGATCTGTACCCTTTAAGCTCTTGTGAGAAGCAGGGTGGCTCAGTGGAAGGAGCAAGGGCTGAGGAGTCAGAGGTCACGGGTTCAAATCCCGGCTCTGCCGCTTGTCAGCTGTGTGACTTTGGGCAAGTCACTTAACTTCCCTGTGCCTCAGTTTCCTCATCTAAAGACTGTGAGCCCCACGTGGGACAACCTGATCACCTTGTATCCTCCCCAGCGCTTACGACAGTGCTTTGCACATAGTAAGCGCTTAACAAATGCCATCATCATCATTACTGAAATTCACCCCATCTTCAGCTCCACAGCACTTATGTACATATCTGGAATTTATTTTAATGTTTGTCTCCCCCTCCAGACTGAAAGCTCCTTGTCGGCAAGGAATGTATTTTTCTTATGGTGTGTACTAGGCATTGTGTAGGCCTATTATGTGCCAGGCACTGAACTAAGCACTGGGGTGGATACAAGCTAATCAGGTTGAATACAGACCATGTCTCCTGTGGGGCTCACTCACAGTCTTCATCCCCATTTGACAGATGAGGTAATTGAGGCACAGAGAAGTTAAGAAACTTGCCCAAGGTCACCCAGCAGACACAGTGGCAGAGCTGGAACTAGAATCTTCTGACTCCCAGGCCTGTGCTCTTATGCTCTGCCATTCCCCATATGTAATTCATTTTAATGTCTGTCTCCCCCTTTCCCCTAGACTATAAGTTCGTTGTGGGCAGAAAGTACGTCTACCAACTCTGATAGATTGTTCTACTGAACTCTCCCAAGGGCTCAGTACAATGCTCTGCGCACAGTAAGCCCTCAATAAATACAATCGATTGATTGATTGAACCCTGGTTCTTCCAGCTCCCAGGCCTATGCTCTAGCCATAAGGCCACACTGCTTCCTGACTATATCTACCAATTCTTTGTGTTGCATTCTTCAAAGTGCTTAGAACATTGTTCTGCCCACAGTAAGCACTGAATAAATAATAATGTTGGTATTTGTTAAGCGCTTACTATGTGCAGAGCACTGTTCTAAGCGCTGGGGTAGATACAGCGTGGCTCAGTGAAAAGAGCACGGGCTTTGGAGTCAGGGCTCATGAGTTCGAATCCCAGCTCTGCCACTTGTCGGCTGTGTGACTGTGGGCAAGTCACTTAACTTCTCCGTGCCTCAGTTCCCTCATCTGTAAAATGGGGATTAAGACTGTGAGCCCCACGTGGGACAACCTGATTCCCCTATGTCTACCCCAGCACTTAGAACAGTGCTCGGCACATAGTAAGCGCTTAACAAATACCAACATTATTATTATTATTATTATTATTATTATACAGGGTAATCAGGTTGTCCCACGTGAGGCTCACAGTTAATCCCCATTTTGCAGATGAGGTAACTGAGGCACCGAGAAGTTAAGTGACTTGCCCACAGTCACACAGCTGATAAATGGCAGAGCTGGGATTTGAACCCATGACCTCTGACTCCCAAGCCCGTGTTCTTTCCAAACAATACCATCGATTAATAAAGTAATCTTGGGATTGAAGGCAATATTTCATCGTGGGCAAAAAGCTGGCTAAAGGATAGAAATTCATTCATTCATTCATTCAATAGTATTTATTGAGCGCTTACTATTTGCAGAACACTGTACTAAGAGCTTGGAATGTACAATTCGGCAACAGAGAGGGATAATCCCTGCCCACTGACGGGCTTACAGTCTAATCGGGGGAGACACAGTCTAATCGGGGGAGAAAAGAAATGGTAGGACTAAGGGTGGAGAAGTGTAAATACTAGGGTCTCTCAGGATCAGCGCTATAGACCAACTTTATTTAACTTCTTCAGAAATGATCTGGAAGAGGCAGTGTTCGGGGAAATTTCCATCAAACTGAAATATCCCGTTAAAGATGTCAAAGCCAATCATGGAAGTTCCGGGTATCTTGCTGTCACCAGGGCCGGAAGAAAGCCTGAATTTGTTATAAGGTTCCGGAACGGGTGTTCCGGGGAGGAGGGGAGAAGGCCAGGGAAGAGTTGGCCAGCTCCTGTCTCTTAGGTCATGGCCAACAGCTTCACCTCTCCCATTTACTCCGTCCTAACATCTTTAGCGGCCGGCAGGTTGGCCACCGCTTTCGCTCCTTTCCCCCATCCCAATCCTCTTCACTTGCTCCTGTGGCCATAGCTGTCACCCAACCCCACCCCATCTCCCCTCTTCCCCCGATGCCATTTACCTGGGGAGGGATTGGGGGCAGAGCGGAAATGACATTCTGGTTAGAAATTTTTAAAAAACCTTTCTAGCACTGTTTGCCACTGACTGAGAATCCTGGGCTGGAAGGATGATGATGATGATGATGATGATGATGATGGAGTCTTCCACCAGAAACAAAGGATGTCTCAGGACCAAGAACTGTCATTTAGGAGTCGATTATAGTGCTAGTGGCTTGCACACCATTCCCACTCTCTTGCCCTGCCAGCCACGTTCTTGCTGGAACACAGAGTGGTGAAGTGGATAGAACCCGGGTCTAGGAGTCAGAAAGTCATGGGTTCTAGTCCCCCCTCTGCCACTTGTCTGCTGTGTGACCTTAGGCAAGTCTCTGTGCCTCAGTTACCTCATCTGTAAAATGGGGGTTGAGACGGTGAGCCCCACCTGGGACAGGGACTGTGTCCAAACCGATTTGATTGTCCACCCCAGATGCCTAGTACAGGTCCTGGCACTTAGTAAGTGTTTAACCAATACCACAATTATTATTTTTGTTATTGAGCAAGTACGTGGGCTGGTGATGAACCGTAGCAAAGAGTATTCCTTAGGTCAAGGCTAGAGGCTCGTCCCCTAGGCAGGGCTGGGCCCCTGGCCTGACCTACACAAGGCTCTAGGCAGGAGTACCAGGGGAACCGAGAAGCCACGGTCCATATTCGTTTAGACTTTGAGCCCAATATTGGGCAGGGATTGTCTTTATCGGTTGCCGAATTGTACGTTCCAAGCGCTTAATACAGTGCTCTGCACATAATAATGATTATGGTATTTGTTAAGCGTTTACTATGTGAGAGCACTGTTCTAAGAGCTGGGGTAGATACAGGGTAATCAGATTGTCCCACGTGGGGCTCACTTTTTTAATCTCCATTTTTACAGATGAGGTAACTGAGGCCCAGAGAAGTTAAGTGACTTGCCCAAGGTCACACAGCAGACAAGTGGCAGAGTCGGGATTAGAACCCACGACCTCTGACTCCCAAGCCGGTGCTCTTTCCACTAAGCCACATAGTAAGCACTCAATAAATACTATTGAATGAGTCAATATTCAGGAATGTTCTTGGCAGGAAAAGCTCATCCTCTAGACTGTAAGCTCGTTATAGGCAGGGAGCGTGTCTGCTAATTCTGACATATTCTCCTGAGAGCTTAGTACAGTGTTCTGCACATAGCGCTCGATAAAGAGGATTGACTGACTGGATTTCTTACTAATAAGGACCCATATCAAACTGTCATTTTTGCTTCCTTTTGGGGTCTAATTGGTCCCGTCTGAGAACTCGGTCGACTCATAATAATGATAACAATAATTATGGCATTTGTGAAGCGCTTACTATGTGCCAAGCACTTTTCTAAGCACCGAGGTAGGTGCAAGGTAATCAGATTGGACAAAGTCCCTGTCCCACACGGGGCTCAGAGTCTCAATCCCCATTTTCCAGGTGACGCAATTGAGTCCTAAAAAAGTGAAGTGGTTTGTCCAAGGTCACACAGCAGACAAGTAAGGGAGCCGGGATTAGAACCCATATCCTCCGACTCCCAAGCCTGTGCTCTTGCTACTAGGCCCTGTTGCTTTTAGCTGTAATAATTTCGGTGAGGGATATTTCCGATCCAAATCCTTTGAGGCGTCCGTCACGCCAGGCCCACCCTAAATCTGGGGGTTGGAGACCCGGGGTGGGGTGGTCAAGAGGGGGTGAGGCCTCCTGTGGTGGGAGACCTGCTCTTTTCCCAAACGAATCCCACGTCCACCCTTGGCTCCCTTTGCTCCGAGCCCAAGGGGGGTCGGGTGTCCCGGGATTCATTCGCTCGTATTTACTGAGCACTTACTTTGTGCAGAGAACTGTACAATGAACATAGTGCACAGTAATTACATATAGTACATAGTAATTACTTTGTATGACAGAGCTCTTGGGAAAGTATAATACAGCAATAAAGAGAGACAATCGCTGCCCACAACGAGTTTCCCAGTCTACACGTTGATGGGCGCGGGGCGCTAAGTCATCAGAGTTCCCCCGGGGGGATCCTGGACTCGTCATTCATTTGATCGTATTTATTGAGTGCTTACTGTGTGCAGAGCACTGTGCTAAGTGCTTGGGAGAGTACAATAGGCAATAAAGAGAGACAAGTCATCCATTCATTCAATAGTATTTATTGAGTGCTTACTAGGTGCAGAGCACTGTGCTAAGTGCTTGGGAGAGTATAATAGGCAATAAAGAGAGACAAGTCATCCATTCATTCAATAGTATTTATTGAGTGCTTACTAGGTGCAGAGCACTGTGCTAAGTGCTTGGGAGAGTACAATGTGGCAGTAAAGAGAGACAACCATTCATTCAATAGTAATTATTGAGCGCTTATTAGGTGCAGAGCACTGTGCTAAGTGCTTGGAGGAGTACAATAGGCAATAAAGAGAGACAAGTCATCCATTCATTCAATAATATTTCTTGAGCGCTTACTAGGTGCAGAGCACTGTGCTAAGTGCTTGGGAGAGTACAATACAGCAGTAGACACAAGTCATCCATTCATTCAATAGTATTTATTGAGTGCTTACTGTGTGCAGAGCACTGTGCAGTAAAGTGAGACAAGTCATCCATTCATTCAATAGTATGTATTGAGCACTTACTAGGTGCAGAGCACTGTGCAGTAAAGTGAGACAAGTCATCCATTCATTCAATAGTATGTATTGAGCACTTACTAGGTGCAGAGCACTGTGCTAAGTGCTTGGAGTGGATAATTTGACAACAGTTAGGGACCATCCCTGCCCCATGACGGGCTAACACTCTAAACGGGGGAGACAGACAGCAGAGCAAAACAGAACAAAACAAAAACAAGACAACATCATCAAGATAAATAGAATCAAAGGGATGTACACCTCAATAAGAAAATAAATAGGGTGATAAATAATATATACAAATGAGCACAGGGCGGAGGGGAAGGGGGAAGAGCAGAGGGTGAGGGGGGAGGAGGGGCGGAGGGAAAGGGAGGGCTCAGTCTGGGAAGGCCTCCTGGAGGAGGGGAGCTCTCAGGAGGGCTTTGAAGAGGGGAAGAGAGTTAGTTTGGCGGAGGTGAGGAGGGAGGGCAGTCCCTGCTCAAAATGAGCTCCCAGATTGATAGAGACCGATGGGCCCGGGGTGCTAAATTGTCACAGCTTCTCCTGGAGGGCTCCCAGCCTCATCCCGGACTTGGCAGATGAGGTCACTGAGGCCCAGAGAAGTGAAGTAATAATAATAATGTTGGTATCTGTTAAGCGCTTACTATGTGCTGAGCACTGTTCTAAGCGCTGGGGGAGATAGAGGGTCATCAGCTTGTCCCACGTGGGACTCAGTCTTCATCCCTGTTTGACAGATGAGGGAACTGAGGCCCAGAGGAGTAAAGTAATAATAATGTTGGTATCTGTTAAGCGCTTACTATGTGCTGAGCACTGTTCTAAGCGCTGGGGGAGATACAGGGTCATCAGCTTGTCCCACGTGGGACTCTCAGTCTTCATCCCTGTTTGACAGATGAGGGAACTGAGGCCCAGAGAAGTGAAGTAATAATAATAATGTTGGTATTTGTTAAGTGTTCACTATGTGTTGAGCACAGTTCTAAGTGCTGGGGGACATACAGGGTCATCAGGTTGTCCCATGTGAGGCTCACCGTTCATCCCCATTTTACAGATGAGCTCACTGAGGCCCAGAGAAGTGAAGTGACTCGCCCACCGTCCCCCAGCTGACAAGTGGCAGAGCCGGGATTCAAACCCATGACCTCTGACTCCCAAGCCCGGGCTCTTTCCGCCGATAATAATACCGTTAGGTATTTTGTTAAGCGCTCGCTAGGTCCAGGGTCATCAGGTGGTCCCACGTGAGGCTCACCGTTCATCCCCATTTTCCAGATGAGGTCACTGAGGCCCAGAGAAGTGAAGGCACTTGCCCACAGTCACCCAGCTGCCAGGGGGCGGAGCGGGGATTGGAACCCATGACCTCCGACTGCCCGGGCCGGGCTCTGTGCGAGGAGCCACGCCGCTTGCGCCGGCGGGAGGGAGGGAGGGAGGTAGGCCGGGAGGGAGGCCCCGGGCGGGCGGTTGGGCGGGCGGTTAGGCGGGCGGGAGGCCGGTGCCCGCGCCCCGGAAGTAGTAGCGGGCGGGGGGCGGGGCCTGGGGGATCGCTTCCGGGGCGGCGCGGCGCGGGGCTGGGCCGGGGGCGGCGGTGGCGGCGGCGGCGGCGGCGGCGGCGGAGGGGCTGCCGCGGGAGCGGGCGATGTGAGAGCCGCGCGCCCAGGTGAGGCCGCCCCCGCCCCGCCGCGGACCCCCGCACGGCCCCGCACCCCCGCCGCGGGGCGGAGGCCGGGCGGTGGGCGCAGGGGACCCCCGCCGCCACGGGACGGGACGGGACGGGACTGGACGCGGCGGGCCGGACGCCGAGCCTCCCACCGCCCGGCCCCGGCCCCGGCCCCGGCCCTCCGGACTCCGCGGGGAGCCGCGCCCCGGCCTCGCTCTTCCTGCACTGTGTCCTGCCCGCTCCTCTCTGCCCTGCCCCTGCCCTGCCCCTGCCCCTGCCCTGCCCCTGCCCTGCCCGCTCCTCTCTCCTCTATTCCTGTCCTGCCCGGATCCTCTCTTTTCTGCCCCTGACCTGTCCAGCTCCTCTCTGCGCTGCCCCCGTCCTCTCCGGCTCCTCTCTCCTCTCTCCCTGCCCTGCCCGGCTCCTCTCTCCTCTGTTCCCGACCTGTCCAGCTCCTCTCTGCGCTGCCCCTGTCCTCTCCGGCTCCTCTCTTCTCTACCCCTGACCTGTCCGGCTCCTCTCTGCTCTGCCCCTGACCTGTCCAGCTCCTCTTTCCTCTCTCCCTGCCCTGCCCGGCTCCTCTCTCCTCTATTCCCGACCTGTTTAGCTCCTCTCAGCTCTGCCCCTGTCCTCTCCGGCTCCTCTCTTCTCTACCCCTGACCCGTCCGGCTCCTCTCTGCTCTGCCTCTGTCCTCTCCGGCTCCTCTTTCCTCTCTCCCTGCCCTTGCCCGGCTCCTCTCTCCTCTATTCCTGTCCTGCCCGGATCCTCTCCGCTCTGCCCCTGACCTGTCCAGCTCCTCTTTCCTCTCCCCCTGCCCTACTCCTCTCTCCTCTGTTCCTGTCCTGCCCGGATCCTCTCTGACCTGTCCAGCTCCTCTTTCCTCTCTCCCTGCCCTGCCCGGCTCCTCTCTTCTCTACCCCTGCCCTGCCCACTCCTCTCTCCTCTATTCCTGTCCTGCCCGGATCCTCTCTGCACTGCCCCTGCCCTGTCCAGCTCCCCTCTTTGCCCTGCCCTGTCCAGCTCCTCTCTGCTCCGCCCCCAACCTGCCCGGCTCCTCTTTTCTCTGCCCCTGCCCTGTCCGGCTCCTCTCTGCTCTGCCCCACACCTGTCCGCCTTCTCTTTCCTCTCTCCCTGCCCAGCTCCTCTTTTCTCTGCCCCTGCCCTGTCCGGCTCCTCTCTGCTCTGCCCCACACCTGTCCGCCTCCTCTTTCCTCTCTCCCTGCCCAGCTCCTCTTTTCTCTGCCCCTGACCTGTCCGGCTCCTCTCTTCTCCGCCCCTGTCCTATGCAGCTCCTCTCTGCCCTGCCCCTGGCCTTTCCAACTCGTCTCTCCTCTATCCTTGCCCTATCTAGCTCCTCTCTGCTCTACGCCTGCCCTTGTCCTTTCCAGTTCTTTCCTGCCTCTGTCCTGTCCAGCTCCTCTCAGCTCTGTTCCTGCCCCTATCCTGTCCAGCTCCTCTCTGCTCTATTCCTGCCCCTGTTGAGCTCCTCTCTGCTCTACCTCTGCCCATCTGTCCGGCTCCTTTCTGCTCTTCTTGCCCCGTCCTGTCCAGCTCCGCTCCGTTCTGCCCGTGTCCTGTCCAGCCCCGCTCCGCTCTGCCCCTGTCTTGTTCTGCTCCTCACTGTTCTACCCCTGCCACAGTCCTGTCCAGCTCCGCCCTGACCCTGCCCTGTCCAGCTCCTCTCTGCTCTGCTCCTGTCCTGCCCAGCACCACCCACGTCTTGTCCAGCTCTGCTCTACTCTGCCCCTCCCCTGTCCTGTGCAGCTCCATTCTGCTCTGCTCCCGTCCTGTCCAGCTCCACTGTGCTCCACCCCAGTCCCCCTCCGGGGAAGCTCTGATGACTTAGCGCCCCTCACCATCAGTCCCTGGGACCCCTGGCACCCTGCCCGGCCCTGAGACCCTCCCCCCCTCCTCCCCTGACCCACCCGGGCCGAAGAAAAGGGAGGAGGGAGGGGATGGGGATGGGTTTCATCTGGGAAAACATGACACCTCACACCCTCTTGCCTGTCATGTCCACCTCCTCTCTGCTCTCCCCCTGCCCCTGTCCTGTCCAGCTCTGCTCTGCCCAGCTCTACTCTGTTCAGCCCCTGCCCTGTCCTGCCAGCTCCGCTCTGCCCTACCCACGTCCCGGCCTCTGCCCGGCTCTATTCCGTCCTGCCTGGGCCCCGTCCGGCTCCACTTTGCCTTGCCCCTGCCCGGGCCCTGTCTGGCTCCGCAAATATCCCACCCCTGCCCCAGCTCCACTCTGCCCTCGCTTCTCCCCTGGCCCTGCCCGTCTCTGCCCTGCCTCTGCCCTGCCTCTGCCCTGCCTCTGCCCTGGCCCTGCTCTGCCCCGTGGTTCCCTCCCCTAGACCTGGCCTTGCCCCTGCTCCTCCCTCCTTTACACCCTATTTTGTCTCTTACTCCCCTCTCCCCAGTTCCGAGGCCAGCGGGACCTGGGCGTTCCCAGTTCCCTCAGAGAGGCAGTGTAAGGTGGCTCGGGATTGGGTTGAGGGAGCGGGAAATTCGGCCTTGGACTTGTTCCCAAATTGTTATTAAGAGGGGTGAGGGAGTCGCGGGGGCTGCCTTGGGCAGCCCTTTGGGAGTCTGGGCTGTCCTCACGGGAGTTGAGGAAGGTGTGTCTGCCGCCTTCTCCCCTCCTCTGCCCCCATCCCATCCCCATATTGCGCAGCACAAACTTATTCCCTTCCTACGTGGGGGAAGACTGAATCCTTGATTTTCATCCCATGTCTTCACAGCCGCCCTGTCTGCTCTGAAATTACCTAACCGGAGCCCTGCTTCCAAACTGATTTTGCAGTGTGCGGTTGCCCCGAAGCGAAAGAAATGGCCCGGGAGTGAGCTAGTACTTCTCAGCCCCTTGCCGGAGGGGATGCAAAACTCTGGGATTCCCTCTCACCTTCCCCCCGTGAACCCGATGCCCTGAGGGGCTTTTCTGGTCCGCAGGCCCCTGTGCGTGAGAAGAGTGGTTGCTGGATGGAGCTGGTCTCTTGCCATTTGCAAATGGGAGGATTGCAGTGGCCAAACCCGAGTATCAGAGCCTCTTTGTGCCCTCATTCATGGGGATCGAGCCCCCTCCTTGGGGGACTTAAACTTGGTGAAGACTTCCTCCCTCATTTGCGTCGAAAAAGGGAGTTGCCGAGGTCTTGCGTGCAGTTTAATCTGAGGCTTCTGCTTTAGTGACCGACCGCCTTGCCGCGCACGACCGGAGGAAGATCGTTCTGTACTCCAGACCCCGAGTCCAGGTAGAGTGATCCTTCTCTGTTTAGAGAGGATGGAAAACGCATTTCCATTACACGTTAATTCCCGCAGGCTCAGACTGGGACTGAAGGTCGGGCTATTTCATACTTCAGCTAAAGGGGGAGGGAGGGTAGCACAACCTGAAACTTTTTTTACCGGACATCTCGAGGCGTGGTCCATTTCGGTGGGCCGGGTCATAACTGGCCTTCCCTCTCAGTCGGGAGGCCCCCGGTATTTAGTAAGGGCCGCATTCTGGGTCCGAGGAGTGCCGCGAGAAGTTGCAATCGTTGCCTGGGTTTGGCTCAAGACAGGAAGTCGTAGCGCAACTTTTGTGAAATTTTCCCGGCACGATCGTGGAGTGGCCCGTTGGTAGCAACTGCAGAATTTCAAAGGTCCGAACATCCTTTAGGTGCAGTGTGGTACTTTGGCCATCTTTCCCTTCTCATTCCGGGGCTGCTCTAAAGGACGGTGCACGAGGGCGTGAAAATTGTTGTTGTCGGCTCATATTTTTGGAATTCTAACTGTTTAAAGAAAAAAATGAACTCTGCACTGTATGACTTTCAAGTCTTCATTGCCCCGTATCACTCGGTATTTATTTCTCACAATTTTTTTGGGATATTTGTTAAGCGCTCACTGTGTACCAGGTACTGTACTAAGCACTGGGGTAGATACAAGCTAATCAGGTTGGACGCAGTCCGTGCCTCACGTGGGGCTCTCGGTCTTAATCCTCATTTTACGGGAGAAGTAACTGAGGCACAGAGAAGTTAAGTGACCTGCCCACGGTCACACAGCAGGCAAGTGGTGGAGTCGGGGTTAGAACCCAGGTCCTCCGACTCCCAGGCCCACGCTCATTCCGTTAGGCCCTGCTGCTTCTGAAGATGAATGTGCAGGGGTGTTTTTTTAAAATCCAGATTCTACTCCCCATCTGTAGATTGTCTGACCTAGCAACCTATAAAGCGGTGATTGCCGGTGAATAATTCGTGAACTTTTTAGAACTTAAACTAGTCCGGACTGTTGTGGCATCGTTTATTTGCATGCAGAGTGAGATATTTCCAATTTTCTGACCTGAAGCTAGCTCTCCTTTGGCAGTACCAGCTGATCAGTTTGAGCCAATGAAGAGTGTAGAAATGGCAAAATCTAGAGCTGATCAGCTGCCGAAAAACAGAGGAGCGAGCTTGGCCTTTGAGCCGCTGATGATTTCAGCAGGCGTGACTGCTTATCAGAACTCTGGAGGGAAGCAGAACTCTTCTGTGGGAAACCACTTGGTGGGCACTCCTTTTTCCTAAGCCTTCATCTTTGGTATTTTCCCTTCCGTATGAGCATTTTTGGTTTTCCAGGGTTCGCATTAATTGGGGAGGGGGGCGGAGGGAGGGAAGTCTCTAGTGTTTTGAATCTGTGAGAATTGTGGAAAAACAGAGTGAGGTCAGGACAGGGGAGGTCAGCAGATAAAGCTGCTGGGCATTTTCAGGGATGCTGCCTGCTTTCTTCCTCAGTCGGTTGGTGGCTTCTTATGTTGATCAGTCAGTCAGTTGTGTTTATTGAGCACTTACTGTGTGCAGAGCACAGTACTGAGCACTTGGGAGAGGACCGTACAACAAAGAGAGTCGGTAGGCACTGTTGCCTGCCCACGAGGAGCTCACCAACTAGATAAAGTTTAAGCAAAACGTGTTTAAAGAAGCCTAACTCAGGGTTCTCAGGTTGATAAAAACCATTTTCTGGCCTATCTAGGCACATGCAACTTCTGCCCGGTGTGCCCAAATACCCTCTTCCTGTAGCTCCCGAGTATCGTGGGGCTGTTTGTGTCGATCGTGCGGCAACCTCTGGGCTCTCTGCCGTTCTCCCCGTTCACTAGAGCGTCTCGGGCGGCAGAGGTCCCCAGGGGAGGGGGTAGGGTACTAGGCTGGAACCAGAAACTGGGGGCCCGAGAGATGGGGAGCGGGTGTGGCAAGGGCCAAGACGCCCACTTCCTTCCCGCACTGTCCTTCTCTGCCCCTGCCCCCCCAGTCTCCTCCCTTCTTTAGATCCACTGCAATTTCCACATCCAGTAGGAACCGTCCAGAGGCCTTCAGTGTTAGACAATGACTGGAGGAAAAGTGCACCCTGCCTAAATTATCGGCATTTCTGGAGAGACCTGGAGAATTTTAACGCCTTGGTAGAAAATATAGCAGGTTGGATAAAAATGTTCTTTCAGGCGCACATGAATTAATGCAGTAAGAACTCTGAATTTTTTTTCATTGAAATTAGGATGAGAGCCTCATGAATATCCATCACAGCATGCCATTTTATTTATTTTTCTCTGTAATCTAGTTTTGGTGCAATCAGAATCTGGTGTGCTGCCTGGGTGTCATCTTGCAAGTTTTTTTTTTTTAATTTTTTTTTTTTTTTTTAACTAAAGTATTAGGTTGCAGCTGATGACAGCCCGGTGTTAATTTTGATCGGGGCCCAGGCAGAAATACTTAGAAAAGCTATTTTTATACATTTGTCACTGCAGCTACAGCACCCGTCCTCTCGGTCCCTTCAATCTGGGGGGCCGTCGGTGAGATTGTGAGTGAAGGTCGTAACGGACCTCTGGGGTCTTCAGGTTTAATGAGCAAGTCGGAGCCGAGGTCAGTTGGGAACTTGGTGAGCAACATGCCGGAGACCCAGGTGCGGAACAGGAAGTGAGGGAGGGAGGGAAGGAGCCAGGCAAGTGCATACTCGGGATCGGAAATGAAGCGGTAACATGGAAGATGCAAAGGAGTGGGGCGTTCGATGTCGGCGTTCCTCTCCCTCACCCTGGTGCCCTGCATAGGCTCAGACCTCGGGACCTAATCCGCCTGAGCCCGAGCTGAACCCCGGAGAACAGGCCCCCTCTCCTGTACCGAAGTCCCAGCTGGGCGGACACAGGGCCTCACGTGCCCGCTCGGCCCCCGGGGGCTACTGGTCCCATCGAGTGCGCAGGAATTTATGATCCTGGGGTACCTTTTTATTCAAGGACGGGGGGCAGTGCCAAATCTTTGTACTTGTCTTTTCTTCCCCCACCTCGTATTTCCCCCCACCAGCCTCTCCACCTTCCCTCCCCAGCCTCTCCTCCTTCCTTTCACTCACCAGCCACAGGTGGAGGGAGGCGGCCCCAGAAAAAGGAGCTCGTGGGCCCACCCAAGCCCTGATGTTGCCTGACCTAGTGTCCATGGCGGTCCCCAGGCCCTGGGGCTAGTCTCCCACCTGGCCTGGGCGGGGCTTTCCCCCAGAACCCTACAGAGCCTAACAGACACCTCAGAATCCATCCTATCCCTGTCCATTCTTAAATTTCATAAATAAATTTCTGAACAAACCGAAGAACAAATTGTTTTTGTTTAACTCCATTTAGTTCTGCCGAGGACCGCTTCAGACGTTCCCCTCACTCCGCCCACCTTCTCCCTTGGGCCTGGAACTCCCTCCCCCTTCAGATCCGACAGTCCCCCATTCGCCCCGCCATCAAAACCCTCCTGTGGCCCTCCCTGTTTAATAAAGGAAATAAATCCTCTATTTCCCCTATCCGCCCTCCCCTCCGCATCGACTATGCGCTTGACCTTGTACCCCTTAAGCACTTGGCTGCTCACCCCAGCCCCACAGCACTTGTGTCCCCTTCCTTATACTCTGCTATCTCCCCCGACCTGTAATTTATTTTAAAGTCCTTCTCCCCCTGTAGATGGTTAAGCTCCTAGTGCACGGGCATTGCATCAGCAACTTTGTTGTATTGTACTCTTCCAAGCACTTAGTACGGTGCTCTGCACGCAGCAAGTGCTCAGTAAATCCCATAGATTGACTGGTCGATTGATTCAGAGAGACGTAGGCCGGTACAGCTGCAATGGAAAATGAAAGATTCGAGCAGAAGCGAGCAAGTGACTTTGGCAGCGGGGCCTGAAACCAGGTATCTAGTTCATTCTGAAACCCGGGGTGTGGAAACGACTGCTGCTTCCGAAATAACTGTGCCCCCATTTCTCATACCCTGGAGGAGCCTGGGGCATTACTGTCACATTAGGCAAGTGCAGCGTGGCCTAGTGGGTAGAGCACAGGCCTGGAAGTCAGAAGGACGGGAGTTCTAATCCCGGCTCTGCCACCTGCCTGCTGTGTGATCTTGGGCAAGTCACTGCACTTCTCTGTGCCTCCGTTACCTCATCTATACAATGGGGATGAAGACTGTGAGCCCCATGTGGGACAGGGACCACATCCAACCCGATTTGCTTGTATCCACTCCAGCTCTTAGTACAGTGCCTGGCACATAGTAAGCACTTATCAAATGCCACTATTATTATTATTATTATTATTAATAATTTACAAAGAACAATAATGACAGTAATAGCTAGTTTAGTAAGGAATGTGAAAATGTATAGACTGTAAGCCCGTCAGTGGGCAGGGATTGTCTCTAGCTGTTGCCGAATTGTCCATTCCGAGTGCTTAGTATAGTTGCCATTGTTTTTACGAGATGTTCTTCCCCTTGACTCTGTTTATTGCCATTGTTCTTGTCTGACCGTCTCCCCCGATTAGACCGTAAGCCCGTCAAAGGGCAGGGACTGTCTCTATCTGTTGCCGACTTGTTCATTCCAAGCGCTTAGTACAGTGGTCTGCACATAGTAAGCGCTCAATAAATACTATTGAATGAATGAATGAATACTCTGCACATAGTAAGCGCTCAATAAATACTGTTGAATGAATATTGACCAAGTGTAGAGGTGCAGGGATTAGGGGTGTTCTCAGTTCAGTGGATCCTGCTATCTCGCCATCTCTGCCCCGGCAGAGAAAAGTGAGTAGGAGCAGGAGGGGCTGAAGAAGAGTCACACGACCATGGTTTTGCTCTCGGTTGCCATCCGTGTGACAAAACACACCTGGGGTTGGTGGCCTAGACCATGAGGAGTGTGGGTGCGTATGTGAAGGGAAGCAGCATGGCCTAGTGGAAAGAGCACGAGCCTGAGAGTCAGAAGACTGGGGTTCTAATCCCGTCTGCTGTGTGACCTTGGGCAAGTCACTTCACTTCTCTGGACCTTGGTTACCTCATCTGTAATATGGGTTTTGGGGCTGTGAGCTCTATGTGGGACAGGGACTGGGTCCATCCTGATGAGGTTGCATCTGCCCCAGTGCCTGGCACGAAGGGAGCCCTTAACAAATGCCATAAAAAACAAAACAACAACAACAACAAAACTCCCATGGAGCCCAGGCGGCTGACTTCCGGGTTGAATATATTGAGGGGAGAATTGGTCCAATCGTAATGGAGAAGCCGATACTTCCGATTCATCCCGTGAATATCCGTTTCTGATCTCCAGCTCTCGTTGGGCCCTCATCCTGGGCAGATTGGGCCTGCTCCTTCCGGCAGCTGGATCCGAAACGCTGAATGGGGTCCCTCTTGCACTTGTTAACGGTCTAAATTGAATGAAGTATTAAGTGAATTCTAAGGGAAGAGTGTTGCTCGCTAGCAGCTGTAGAGAAAAATATCTTTGTATCTAATTTTCACCATAGAAGAGAAGTGTTAATTTCAAGTAAGGAAGGAAAGAGAATGGTTATTTCCTTCGTCTTTTGAACAGAAAATAGGACATTTTTGTTAGGCCTAAATGTTAGTGTCCGGCTTTTCCTTCAAAATGGAGTACCTCTGCAGAGTACCATTTCGCTTGCTCCTCGTGGAGAGGCTGAGGGGGTCTGGTCACGGTGTAAGTTTTCAGCGGTTCAGCATATCTCCATGTTCCCTGGTCGTGGTCACCTTTATGAATCCAAACTCCTTTCATAGACAGACACTGAGTGGAGAAAGGCACGCACACTTCCCCCCTTCAAAGCCCTACTGAAAGCTCACCTCCTCCAGGAGGCCTTCCCAGACCGAGCCCCCCTTTTCCTCTGCTCCGCCTCCCCTCCCCATCACCCCGACTCCCTCCCTCTGCACTACTCCCCTCCCCGCCCCAAAGCACTCGTGTATCTATGTGCATATGTATTACTCTATTTTATTAATGATGTGTATATATCAATAATTCTGTTTATATTGATGCTATTGATGCCTGTCTACTTGTGTTGTTGTATGTCTTGCCCCCTTCTAGACTATGAGCCCGTTGGTGGGTAGGGATTGTCTCTATTTGTTGCCGGAATTTACTTTCCGAGCGCTTAGTACAGTGTTCTGCACACAGTAAGCACTCAACAAATACGATTGAATGAATGAATGAATGAATGACCCTAGAAATAATAATTACGGTATTTAAGGGCTTACTAGGTGCCAGACACTGTACTCAGCGGCTGGGGTGGATACAAGCAAAGCAAGTTAGACGCAGTCCCGGTCCCGTGTGGGACTCCCCGTCTCAATTCCCATTTTACAGATGAGGTAACTGAGGCACCGAGAAGTGAAGTCACCCAGGGTCACACAGCAGACAGGTGGTGGAGCCGGGATCAGAACCCGTGACCTTCTGACTCCCGGACCCGGGCTCTATCCACTACACCGTGTTCTCCCAGCGTTGGACTTGGGCTGCGTGATGTAAGGCCAGTCTCCACTGGGACACGGCATTCAGCTCTGTTTTGAAACTCGGGACATGTGATGGACCCCTTTGAATATAATTTTCTTACTGTAAAAGACATTAATACTAAGTTGCCCAATTCTGTTTTCAGACTCGCATGTTTACATTAGATATGTGTTTGTTGGCTTGGGACCGAAAATGCCTTGCGGAGCGAAAAAAGAGAGCCTCGCCGAAGCCGAGGCAGAGAGGATGGCAAATTAATCTTTGAACCTTAACCTGAAGCGCTTTCCTCATCCAAGCAGCAGACTGCTATGGCAGGGTTGTGAAAGTTGGGAGAAAAGTCTACACCGCGGCGCAACGCTTTTTGTCAGATGATTTGATTCATGAGGTCGAGGATGTAAAAATTCTGTAAAGGCAATGCCATTTCCCCCTGATTGGGTAAAGCAAAATAAAAATGATCCTGCCGAAGGATCTGGTGGGAAATGTATATTCAGCCATTTGAGGGGTTGGAAATGTCGGCACACGGTGTCAGTGGATTCTCCGAGGGAGCTTAACCTAACCAGAACCGAATCTCTAGCTCTTTTTAATCTTTCATTTCTGTCGGTGTCGTGGGCACCGTGACCCTACCTCAAAAGGGTATTGGAGACATAACTTAAAAAGTGTTATTCTTTCAAAGGGTCAGGCAAATAGAATATTCTATAAGATGCTTAACAGTGAGCTCTCTTTCCATTTTGATCCCTTTTTACTCATCTCGGAGGCAGGCACGTCTTTATGGTCCGAACCTAATTGCCCATTAGCCGGGGAAAGTGGAGAATTGTTTAGATCCAGGGGCAGCCACCCGGGGAAGGATATTTTGGCTATGACGTTGGGTCCCAGGGCGGCCTCCTGTTGGGTCTGTGTCTCCTCCCCGGGAGAACGTTCTCAGTGATCAGCTACTGTTCCCCGGGACTGCTGGCTTTTCTAGGTTTCCTGCCCCTGTGTCTTTCCTCTTCCCTCCTCCCCAGCCTTCCATCTCTGGATCCTCTCCCAAGGTCCCCAGAGTGGCAGAAGACTGTGGAGGAGAAAAAAAAAAAGCTTGAAACGCTTTCTTCTAGGCAGACAAACATGCTGATGTGAGGATTTCTGGGGCAGGCTCGGAGGCAGCCCCGCCGGTGGCGGCTCCACAAATGTTGATCTTGGCTGCCTGGTGTCATCCCCGCTAACGGTTGACCGTCAACACAAAGCTTGCCCCAGGTAGATTTTTGAGTCCGTCAGATTTTTTTTTTTTTTTTTACCCAAAATTCCTTTTCAGGAAACACATTTGGCCCGTGTAGACTGTGAAGGCCACAGTCGCCCATGTCTAGTCTGGGGTTTGGGTGGACACATCACTTCTTCCTGCTTAAGTGGGCATCGGAGCTGCCAGTGAGTAGCATTGGCCTGCTTTTACCTGGAATTGTAAAAGTGTTTCTTAAATGGGACTTTGATTTTTCTCTCTTCACCACTGGTTATATGGTAGATCTGTAACCAAACTCTTAATTCATTTACCCTCACTAATAAACCTTTTGCTACTGGAGGAGGTCTGAGATAATTAAGCATGAACAGTCCAAAGCAAGAATCCCGTAAGGCCACCCTAGACTCTAGTCTTTCAAACAATCACATCCCACTGTAAAGTGATGTAGTCTTCTGTTACCGGTGCAACCCTCTCTCAATAGGACCAACCCATCCTTCTGTTCCCCACTTCACAGAGGAGGAGACTGAGGCCAAAAGTTGTTTTGAACTCTCCCAACCGCTTAGTACAGTGCTCTGCACTCCATTAAGCACTCGGTCAGTACCATTGACGATGGTGATGAGAAGCGGTTGGGATTTGGCCAGGGCCCACCAGAGTGACGAAAGTGGAGACCCGGGATCCGAACTCTCAGCCTCCGTGCGAGCCCGTTTTTTTTTTTTTGTGAGGGGAGGGGCCATATCTGGGCATTTGGGGTGCGCGGGCCAGGCTGAGGCAAACAACCCGTTACGTTGGCCCGGACCCACGGGTGGTGACATGTTGAATATGGAGATCCCGGATCATAAACAAGGTCCCACGTAATGTTTGTAAAATAGTCTGGGGAATCAACTTTCCTGGGACCCGCAATTATGGGACACTGGCAGGAAACGACACAAATGAGGAAAAGAAGGGAAGCGCGGAAGTTATGATGAGATGGGTTCTGAAAGTTCATTTTCTGGACACTAAATCACGGTGGGGAAGGGGATGAAGGGGAGATACAGGGTGAAAAATGGACAGACTGTCCCCAGCTTTTTCATTTTATTGGGAATTTCCTAGGGCTATGTGAGGATTCGGGAAAGACTCTCTCTGGGGACCAGAGGGTGACCCTTCCTGGGCCCCTGGGTGAGGCTGCATCTCCTTCAGCCTGGTGGAGGCAGCAGGTTAGGACTTGGTGGATCACAGCATTGCTCTTTACCTTTTCCAGGGCCGGAGGGAGAACTCACCATTGTGATCAGTGGTATTTATTGAGCGTTTACTGTGTACTAAGGGCTCGGGAGAATACAGTACAATAGACATGTTCATAGACATGTTCCCTAAATCCAGTTCAACAAGAGAAGCAGGACAGTCTAGTGTGTAGAGCACGAGGCCCGGGAGTCAGAAGGAAGTGGGTCCTAGTCCCGGCTCCGCCACTTGTCTGCTGTGCGACCTTGGGCAAGTCACTTCACTTGTCTGTGCCTCAGTCTCGTCATCGGTAAAATGGGCGTTATAACCTTGAGCCCCATGTGGGACATGGGCAGTGTCCAACCTGATCAGCCTCTATCTACCCCAGCACTCAGTACAGTGCCTGGCACATAGCCCTGAACAAATGCCATTAAAAGAAAAAAATGAGCAAGACCCAACCGTCTTCTGTCCCGGGTTGGGTCTGGCCGGGTGGTAGAAAGACATTGGATGTAATGTATGGAGCATAAATATTGCGTTGTGAATCTCTCTCTCTCTCTCTCTGTTTCTCCACTCTCCCAGATTCCGCTCCATGTCAGTAGAAATGGACAGCAGCAGTTTCATTCAGTTTGATGTGCCCGAGTACAGCAACACGGTCCTGAGCCAGTTAAACGAGCTTCGGCTGCAAGGGAAACTCTGCGACATCATCGTGCACATTCAGGGGCAGCCGTTCAGAGCCCACAAAGCGGTCCTCGCTGCCAGCTCCCCGTATTTCCGGGACCATTCCGCGTTAAGTACCATGAGTGGCTTATCGATATCGGTCATTAAGAACCCCAACGTCTTCGAACAGTTACTCTCGTTCTGTTACACTGGAAGGATGTCCTTACAGCTGAAGGACGTGGTGAGTTTCCTCACCGCCGCCAGCTTTCTTCAGATGCAGTGCGTCATCGACAAATGCACCCAGATCCTGGAGAGCATCCACTCGAAGATCAGCGTCGGCGAGGTCGACTCGGTCACGGTCGGCGCCGAGGAGACTCCCGAAAACCGCAACGGCGTGAAGGACAGCAGCTTCTTCGCCAACCCGGTGGAAATCTCCCCGCCGTACTGCTCTCAGGTGCGGCCGCCCGTGGTCGGCGGCGACCTGCGGATGGAGACGGCTCCCGGCAAAGCCCCGCGGGGCCGCGGGGGACAGGAAGAAGGCCACTCGGACCGAGGGAGCTGCGGAAGCGTGTCCGAGTACGAGATCCAGATCGAGGGGGACCCCGACCCGGGGGACCTGCTCGTCCGAGAGAGCCAGATGGCGGAGGTGAAAGTGAAGATGGAGAAGTCGGAGCGGCCCAGCTGCTCCGACAGCTCGTCCCTCGGGGACGACGGCTACCACACGGAGATGGTGGACGGAGAGCAGGTGGTGGCGGTGAACGTCGGCTCCTACGGCTCGGTGCTGCAGCACGCGTACTCGTTTTCGTCCCAGCCCGCCTCCCAGGCCCCCGGCGTGCCCGAGCCTTTCGGGGGCGGCAGCCATTCCAGCCCGTCCAGGTCCATGCTGAGCTGCTTCAGGGGAGGCCGGGCGCGCCAGAAGCGGGCCGCCGTCCACCTGCACGGCGACCTCCAGGGCCCGGGGCCCGGGGCCGACGGCGACGCCGCGGCCGGCCAGCCGGGCTACGAGGGCGGCCCCCGCGAGCGCGGCGCCAGGGGCCACTGGTACCCTTACAACGAGCGGCTCATCTGCATTTACTGCGGCAAGTCCTTCAACCAGAAGGGCAGCCTGGATCGGCACATGCGGCTCCACATGGGGATCACGCCCTTCGTGTGCAAGTTCTGCGGGAAGAAGTACACGCGCAAGGATCAGCTCGAGTACCACATCCGCGGCCACACTGACGACAAACCCTTCCGCTGCGAGATCTGCGGCAAGTGCTTCCCCTTCCAGGGCACCCTCAACCAGCACCTGAGGAAAAACCACCCCGGGGCGGCCGAGGTCCGGCACCGCGGCGACTCTCCGGAGCGGACGGAAGCCTTTGCGGAGCAGAAGGTCGACGACGACGGCTCGACGGTGGAGGTGGCTCTGGATTCTGGCCCGGAGGGCCACTTGGTGGCCAACACCCCTGATTGAGAGCCCAAAAGCCCCGAGCAACCCAAACCAAGCACATTTTAGCCGATGCGTTTTTTTTTTTTTAATTATTTTTTTTTTTGGTTCGTTGGTTTGCTTGCTTGTTTGTTTTGTTTTGGTTTTTCCTTGTTTCACTGATCTCTAATTAGCACAGATGTGCTAGCCTTTCTTTTCTCTCGACCGTACGGGAACGGGTCAGTCCCCCGGTAGGCTCCCCGTGATTTCCGGACGGAGCCGGTCATGGCGCTTGCCCTTTGCTTCTGAGGAGCCCGGAGGAGCTCGCCGTCCAGAGGGGGACGATCCGGGGAAAGGCTGGGGCTCCCAGCGCTCTCCTTTGGCTGAACTGCCCTCCCCCCGTCCTCCCTCCCTCCGGCAGTGACTCGAGAGAGTCAGCCGGGTGACCCTCCCTCGGCTGCCAGGAGGTGTGTTCTCCCTCGACGGGCGTGCTGACTCCTCTTGGCCCTCGTGGGAGGCTGCTCGTGACCGTGGAGGGAGAATCAGAAGCCTCCGGGCGGGATGATGAGTAACTTTTTTATAGTTCCCAAATTACTTTTTTGGTAGTTAGAAAATTTATATATATACACATATATATGTATACATATATATATAAACAGTTATTATATATACACATATATGTATATATATGTATATATGCATATATATATGTATATATATACACACATTCATTGGTTTCTAATCTGGTTGAGGTGAATGCGAGAGGACTATGTAAGTTAATAGAGTGTACAGGGCTTTCGACTCTTCATCTCATCTCTCCCCTCCCCAGGATTTTAGGGCTTTGCCCTGGTTTTCCTTTTGAGTAGAATGCTACTAGGTTTTCTTTTATTTATATGCGTGTATGTGTATATACATACACACACACACACACCCCCCGCACACATATATGTGTGTGTACACCCACATATGTACACACACATACATGCGTATATACATGTGTATGTGTATAATATATAAAATCATGGTGTCCAAAAGTGAGCAAAACAAATTACACTGTTTTTTATAGCTCTGCTTCATGAGAAAAACAGAAAACCAAATGCCAGAATTCTATTCACCCGTGATTGGAATCGTTTGGGTTTCGTTCGTTGCCCAGGGGACGACCTGGGCGACCCGTGGTGCTGACCTTTTTACATAACTGTATCGTAATAGTAGCCAACCCAGGAGTAGAAGTGGTTGTAAATGTTTTTACTGGCCTAAGAATCTACCTTCATTTTGTACTGTAGAAACATGCACACCAGGTAACTAACGCGAATCACTCTACCGACCGGGTTTCATCCTCGCACTAAAGGAAAGGGGTTATTGGAGTTCCAGCGACTCTCCCTTCAAGCAGTGTTGTTGCGTGTCCTCTTTTTCTCTTTTCCAGGCAACCAGTTCAGGTGCACAGTAACTTCCTCCCTGCAGTTCCCAGTGGACCTGCAGAACTTGGGATATATATATATATACTTTGTGAAGATAAACTCTACGGGAATTGCAAGCAATATGTCTATCTAAGTATTGTGTGTGCTACCGAGACCCCCAGTGGCTTCCCCATTATTTCAGTGTTTCCTGCAGAGACCCCATTAAGATACTTTTAACTGTGAGTGGGTGTATGTGGGTGCGTGCGGGTGTATGTGCGTGTGAGAGAGAGAGAGACCAAATCTTGATGTGCCACCAATTTACCTTTTTTTTTTTTTTTGAAGGGGTGGGGGGCTGTTGTTACGTGGTGCTACTTTTACATTTATTACCCATTAGGTCAGTAAAATATAGAAAATGTGAAACCTAATGGTAATAATGAATTACAAGCAAAACTGTTTTTTTTTCCTCTTTTGAGTTTATAGCTTGAAAAAGAGACCTCAAAAGCATGTGCTGGCAAAACGTATTACTGTATAAGATATAACCTGATTCCGAATTGAAGTATTCTCTACTGGTATTTTATGAATTATTTTCAGTTTCGTATACTGCTCATACGTGCTTGTGGTGTGCAAGAGATGCTTTACAGAAAATAGATTTGGTACTGTGTGCTCTCGTGAAGAGAGGCATTTTGTAAGCATGCGGTGTGAGTGCGCTGGAGCTAGTCAGCCCATCACTAACTCTTTTCAAGAGAAACGGGGCTCCGAAAACTGGCAGCAGAAAAGCTCTGTACCTGAGAAGAGCAAAACAACTTGAAAAAATATGGGCTGCGTGTTAGATTACTGGAGTGCAAAAAGAGAGGTTTGCTGGTTTGCAATGCTTTTTTGGCTCTTCTAACTCAAATAGTGTTGCTGAGGTATGTTTTTTCCTAAACTTACTCAAGCCCTTAGTAATAAAGCGCGCGCGCGCGTGTGTGTGTGGGTGTGCGCACGTGTGTGTTTTTGTGCGTGTGCAGTAGCTTCTTTCTTTACTACACAGTATCTGTTCAAACGGTGACCGGCTGCACTATGGATCAGTGTTACAACGTACAGATTACACTATCAATCCCAGCTGCTCTGCGGGAGCAGTTTGAGCTAAATCGGGTATATTATATGCCTTTTTTTCCTCCTAAAACTGCCTAAATCAGGGGTTTGCTCTCTCCCTGCAGCGTTTTTATAACTCCCATTAACGCGCGAGGGGAAACAGCCCACATGCCTCAAGGGAAAGATAGACCTCTAAATGTTTACCCAACTAAACACATTCGGGGGTTTCAGGTAAATGTTCGTGGTGTTTTTTTCTTACATAACTGATTTTGCTTTTTAAAGAACTTCAATGCAAAAAAAAAAATGTGTTTTGATAAAATTAAGTTTATGACCTGTAATGCCAAGAGCCAGGACAGGGGAATTTGAGGTGAATTTCTCTCTCTCTCTCTCCCTTGCTCTCACTCTCCCTCTCTCTCTCATCCCTTCCCCCAACCCCATTTGTGCAAATGGGGCTTTTGAGCATTTAATGTGAATGAAGGAGAGTCGAGGAGGAGATGAGGGTGAGCATCCTTCCCTGGCCCGGCTTTTGCGTTGAGGTCGTGGTCTTAACCTTGTTTAAGCGTAGTCCTTTGTAGCTGTAGATTTATTAGACTGGTTTGAGTTTACCAAAGAGTGACTTATCCAAAATTGTCTCTGACAAAAATATACACTGCTTTGATTGTACAGTTCAGGTTCAAAACATTGTAATGGGACTGTTAGGGGGCAGGGCATTTCTTCGGTTTCTCTACAATAATCGTGATTCAGCATTTTTAGCAAGTTAGACTTTGCTCCCATTCCCGTTAGTAACACTTTACCCTTTCACTGCTAGCAGTGTTAAGAATTCTCAAGCCATAACCCAGTACTGTAAATGTTCAGCAGTGCTTCGAAGGATGCAGAGCTCCGTGTGCGTGCGTGTCTGTGTGCGTGTCTGTGTGTGTGTGTCCGTGTCGGCCAGCGTAGATCTCCTGAACCTCTTTTTGAGCGTTTCCAGCACACTCTGGAGTGTGGTTGAACCGCAGATCAGGCAGCAGCAAATAACATTGTGCCTTGACACATGAGGATGTGCCAGGAGGCTTCACCTGACCACACGATAAATAAGACACCTGGCCCTCTGAGGTTCCTTTCCCACCTCCACGAAGGCGAAGGATGCTGGGTAACTAACTATTTTCAAGCGGATTTTTTTTTTTTTTCGGAAGAACAGTACCTGTTTCTGTCCCGTTTTTAGTTTAGCTCAGTACTGTTGTCCATTTCATTGACAGACAAATGCCGAAGTCAATAAAATGAGCGAAATGTGAAGACAACTTTTCTCCGTGAAAAAAAAAAATTCCTGGATTGATATAGGCTTGTTCATAATTGAGTCTCTTCTCGAGCTAACTTTTTAAATACATAGACAATGTGAAGACAGTGACAGTGTCCTTTTCTAGATGTTTAACCTGTTATTACAAACTGTGAAAACCAAGAATTTTATACTTTTGCTAACGTTTGTGGTTTTAAAGTTATTTTAGTTCTAATCGGTTCTCTACCATAGACTTTCTATTAAAAGTTGTAAATACATTTAGAAATTATATTTGTAAATACGGTGGTGTCTCCAGTTCATCTTTGGATCAATGGGAAAAAAAAAACAAAAACCTCATGATTGGTTCTGCCTCTGTTAGTGTTTTTAGCACAGAAAGGATACTGTCTGTTCACTGTTAAGCGGAATATACTGTAGAGCTATATAAATCGATCGTTTTCCGAGGATCTTCCCAGCCAGGCCCGGGTAGGAAGCCACTCTTTCCATGAGAGCCGTTAGAACCCGGGCTTCATTTTGGGCTCCCGGCACGGGCGCCCCGGTCCGGGTTCAAACGTCCCCGGCCACGGAGGGGGTGAGCGGGGCGGGAGGATGGACCGTGCCGGAAAACGAAAGGAAGGCTGGGGAGGAAAAGATCACCGGAAACAAGCTTGACTCTAGCGAAATCAGTGTATCTTATTTGAATAACGTTTTATATTAGTTACTGTGATTCTTTAACTGTCGTTTCTCAAAGGGTTTCCTGTGAAGCCTCCACTGAAAGGGACTCAAATATGCAACACCTTATCTATTTTCCAAGGGAGCCTTCCCCTGGAATGGTGCTTCTAGACTGGTCAGGGTTATTTATTAAATTTTATATATGAAAGTATTTGGGAATTGTGTAAATTCTTTATATGAATTTATCTAGTTCATGAATCATAGATTTCATACTACTCAGTGCACCTGAACCAAAGGTTCAGCACAGTCATCCAGATGTTCAGCCTTTTTAATGGTCACCGGGGGGGGTTTCAGATATACCTTCGTGGTCCGACTGTGCCCCGACTGTGACCCGTGGCCCTGTGTCTCGATCTCGGGGATGACCTGTTCCTAATGAGTTTCCCAGCGGTAGCGGGTGGTGGCTCCAAAACCGTCCGGTTCCCCCCCCCCCCCGGCCTGCCCTCTCCGGTTGGCCGGCCTGGTCCCGCCCCGGCCCCGGCCCCTCCTCTCTAGGACAGCTCTGCCGCGAATGCAGCTTCGGGTTGGGCGGTTCACGCCCCGGCCCTCGGAAGAGGAAATCTCACAGGTCGATCGTGAGACGATCTCTCCGTTTTCCCACAGGTGAACCCCTCACTGTCCACCACTTTCAGCGCTCGTGCTCTGCCCGTTTCCATTATCAATGGCTGAACATTTGGAATGACTTAACTCAGTGTCATTATATCTTGCAATACAAACCGGTAACCTCATCCCTCCACCCTTCATCACCACGTGAAGTAAATGAAGCTAGCTAGGCTGATGCTGTAACAACTAATAACTTGCCATTAAGGATTATTTTATAGCATGAATTTAAAAATATTTATTCAGATGATATTTTACTCGTATTCATTTTGTTTTAGATTTGTGACATGAATATTTCAGTGCTGCTTAATTTGGTTCTGATGAATCCTCGTTTCTCGCTTGTAAATGGCTTTTTTTATGGTATAAATAAAGTCGGTGGGAATTGCTGTTTGTAAATAAAAATGCTGCTAGAGCAGGCGTGGCCTGGGCTCTTCTTTGGGTTTGCGCTGGGTTGGCGACAACGTCCCTGGTTGGCAGAGATCGATTTAAGAAAAAAAATCCCCAGGCCTCTTGGAGTAGTGCTGTGGGGGCTCAGGGGAGGATCCTGGGGCCTCCATCTCACTTTCCCGGTGAGGTCAAAGGCTTCTTCTGCTTGGAGCCCGTGGGTGGGGAGGGTGGGCTTGCTCGCCTGCCGGGGATCGAGGCCCAGCTCCAAGATCTTGGCTAGAGAGCACAGATCTCAGTTTCCTTCGCCGTCCTTTCCAGAGTTTTCCTTCTGGAGGGCAGAGGATGGGGGTGTGTGGCTGTGGATTCGCCTCACCCAAGATGGGAGTGGGTCTGTTACCTGCTAAATCCCTTTGCCGACAGATTAGAAAATCTTTTCCAGCCCCCTAACCAGGCCCTGCTGCCGCACTGCAGAGTCCCAGCCTCTCTCTGCGGGAGAGGCCCCAGAAAAGTCATCTAGATCGCGCCCCCCTCCCCCCACCTCCTTTTTCTAAATCACTTGTAATGAAGATGGCCTCTACAATCTCCCTTTGGGGCGCTTTCTAGGGCCTCTGAACCCTTCTCAGTCGAGGAGTTTTTAATGCGTTACTCATTTCTCTCCTACTACGGTCTGCTGAGCCCATATGGTTTGGCCCGGCCCTCAGGGGAAACAGGAAGACCACAACTGGTTGCCGGGCTAGAACAGTGGATGCCAGTGGGACCCATTGCAAGGGTCTTCCCCACAGGGTTAGTTTCTCAGAGGTAAATCTCCATACAGTTGGATGATAATCCGGCTGATAATCATTTTTGAAAGAAAAAAATTAGAATTATGACAGACTTTTATCAGGCAATTACAGTGTGAAAAATGGGGTGCTCCACCCTGGGGTGAGGCCATTAAGCTCAATTAAGACCGGGTTCCCGATCCTCAAAAGATACGAAATCTAAAGGAGGCATAAAAGGCAGGTTAAAATTCAACAACTCTGAAATGTTAACATATCAAGAGTTAAACACTGCAGAGTGAGTCACCATTTTAAGCAAAGTCGTATCTTTTGGAAATGGACAACTTTTCCAGTATCCTAAACATCGGAAAAGAAGGCTGGTGTCCATCTGCCTTTTGCCTCAACAGGGGCTGGGGCTTTGGTTCCCAGGATGGTGAGTGGGAAGTGTGGGAGTGGGTCCCTACCCTCGGACCATCCCTCCTGCTCGGACCACCCCCACCAAACCAAGAGCCCTTATGGCGGGCCCCGGTTGGGGAAGTAGATCGGTGCAGGGAAACAGGCTTTACTTCACAATAGCGAGCCTGTCAGAAAAAAGCTTAGGCATGGTGGGGTGGCCACGTGTCTTTTCAAATGCTTCCAGGACTTGTGGCCAGTGAGAGTCTCCGTGGATTTGGAGCTGACCACCTCCCTGCGTGGCCAGAAGCCAGGACACGATGTGGACCCTCACTCCTACCAGCTGGTTTCCAGGGCCGGAAAGAGGTTGGTTGCCAGGTGCCATTTGGGCGCAGCCTCTTTGGGGAGCTTCCAGACTGCCCCCACCAAAGGAGAGCCTTTCCCCGCTCCTCCGAGGTCAGGGATGGGAGCCGAAGCCACTTGGCCCGTTAAGAGCGTTTGGCTCAGCCTCAGCTCCGGGGATGTAAACACGTCGGTTATACTCGGCTCCACCCGGCCTCTCAGGACTCTGACCTTCCCCGATGGGATTTTGGGGCTTGGATGGAGAGGTACGGTGGGGTCACGGAGGGGTGAGGAGTTGTGTTCTGGCACTCTAGAACTCTTCTGTTTCCAAGAGTATACGAAGTCGCTATGAGGCTCTAGGTGGATCCTTTGTGCACAAAAGAGAAACTAGAAAATAGTGATTAAGTCCTTATGGGGAGGGACTGACAGAGCAACTCTCCACCCAGGGTTGCCAGGGCCTGGAGAGTGGAATAGAGAACTGCTTTTTGCCGGTTGGCAGCGTGAGGCTGCCTTCACCGGAAAGATGGGGCAGCCCACTGAGAGACCCTGCTCCCGGCCCCCAGGAGACGCGCGGCCCTGGGAGAGTTGGTTGGCCTGTCGGATCGGCTATGGCGGCACATACGGTGCCCCGAGATCCTCCCCCGGTGCCGAGCGGGAGCTGGGAGCTCAAATCCCGGTGGGCGTTGCCCTGGCTGTGAGGGTGGGAGGGCGGGGGTCGAACAGGTGGAGGGAAATGCCTGTGCCCTCCAGGGCTGGCACTGAGCAGCAGGGCAGGCGGCTGGGGCCTGCGGCCAAAAATAGGCCCGCCTCAGGTGGCTCTGTGACAAGTTGCAACACCCGGTCCCTGGCACCAACCCCACGCTGCTCCACCTGCCCTGCTTTCCAGGTTCCAGGGCTCAGTAACTTGGAGAGTTTTCTTCCCTAGATCCTCAGCACCGATCAGACTTGTCTGGGGCTAAATGACCGCCACTTTGGGCGCCCAAGTTCCTTAATAGCCCTAAGAAAATGTCTCAGCCAGGGTGCCTTGGGGGAACTGGCTTCTAGTCCTTTGGTTGTAGTCGAACAGAGGAGGACTGTGAAGCGATCGAGGGCATATCAATGGTATTGTTGCCGAGAGATGGCCCTCCTGGGCCACATCCCGATCGGTTGGGGTTCCACGTGACTGCCAGCTGCTGTTGGGGGTGCTGGTGACCCTGCATTCCCTCCTTCCCACTCCCTGTTATAGGGTGCAGTAAGCTGAGGGGGGAAGAACGAATGCCAGGATTGGGGTTCTCTCTCTGGATGTGCTGCTGCCAGAGCTCTCGATGGTGAGCTGGGAGGAAGTTCTTAGTGCTCGGCAAATGTTCACTCGGTACAGCCCCGGGAGGCTCGGGAAGTGCTGAAGGGTGGGCTTGCCCTGGCCAGATCTGGCTCAGAGTTGCCCACTCGGAACATTTCTCCCTACATTTGCGCTTGGCCTGTGGTCCTGTGGCCAACATGCCCAGGTGGTCACCATGCCCGTCCCTCCTGGAGCTGGTGCTTTCCCTCCGGTACCCGAGTGTGACTGGAGCTGGTCCCAGCTCCTTCATGCCCCATTGCTCGCTCCCGCTGGTGCTCACTCCAGCTGGGCTCCCCACAGTACCCTGCTCGGGGCTGTTCTCGGGGACCAGGCTCCAGCCCACAAGTCTGCTCTTAGCCAATGTGGTCTAAACGGAATTGATTTTGCAAGGGGAATTTCTTAACCCTCTCATGATTAATTCAGCCTTTTTCCTGGGGCTCTCACTTCGGTGAGGGGTGGGGGCGACTATGTAGGCCTGCTGTTACCCTGTCACGATAAAGTTAATTTCATCACCTTCCCAGAGATGACATTTTTTTCTGATGGCGTTGATGGGACTAGTTACTTAATCCTCTTGCTGCTGCTGCCCAAATCGAGGGCCCCAAGGACCCTGGTTTCTTCCGATTTTGCTTTCTTTCTTTTTTTTTAAAAAAATGTATCTGTTAAGCACTTTCTAGGTGTCAAGCACTGGGGTTGATACAAGTTAATAAGCCATGGAATGGAGTAGTCCTCAAACGTGACACGATCGGTTCCCGAAAACCGCATCTGAAGCTGAGACTTTAGGTCAGAATCAATTTTCTCATTCATTCATTTGTATATATTGAGCTCCCATCTTGTGCAGTGCACTGTCCTAAGCACATGGGAGAGTACAATTCAACAATAAACAGACACATTCATATTCCCTGCTCACAGCGAGCTCCCAGTCTTGGGTGGGGGAAGATGGGGGGCGGTTCTCAGAGGAACAAATGTTATAAACCGCGGGGTTGATTCCTGAAGCGCAGTAGATATCCAATGGTTTTCCTACTATCCCTGACAACATCGCTATCACCCAGGTCTTTCAAGGCCAAATGCAGTGCTGCCTAGACCCAAGAGTTAAAGGAGTTCTCTTTGTCTCGGAAAACAGGAATGTCAATAGGTCCCACCTCAGCCCCACTGCTGCAACACCTGGGAAAGTGCCTAGAGCCGTGCAGAGCAGGATCCAGGGAGCGTGGAGAGCCATCAGGAAGTTGGTGGGCCAGCCATTCCCTGGAGACCTGCCAGGAGGCAGAAGGTGGGGGTCCACCTATAAAGACTCAGCCCCAGGAGAAAGGCCCTGCCTGTCTGCATTGACCGAAGACAATAACAGCTGAATACAAGTTGCTTATGGAGCGTTCGAAGTTCGCTTCGATAGTTCATAGTTCGAAGACTATCTGGCCGGGAGGGAGCCTCCCTGAATCTAAGAGGCCCTGCCTGGCCTAGTGAGCATGACAAAGGGCAGATTGGGGATAATAATAATAATGTTGGTATTTAATAAGCGCTTACTATGTGCAGAGCACCATTCTCAGCACTGGGGGAGATACAGGGTAATCGGGTTGTCCCACATGGGGCGCACAGTCTTCATCCCCATTTTACAGATGAGGGAACTGAGGAGAAGCGAAGTGACTTGCCCACAGTCACACAGCTGACGAGCGGCAGAGCCGGGATTTGAACCCATCACCTCTGACTCCCGAGCCCGGGCTCTTTCCACTGAGCCACGCTGAACGAGAGATGGGGTGGTGCACGCCGTGAGCACTCAGTAGATACCACTGATTGATACTAGTGGGTGGTTTCTGATTCCAGAGTCTCTGGCCCTGGCTTGTGCTACCTTTCCGTGGGGGTGGAGTGTGTGTTTGCGTGTGAGTGCAGTAGCTTTCTTTACAGGATCTGTTGAGATGGTGACCGGCTCACTCATCTGTGGCTTGGCACTCAGTGGGTGCAGGCTCTGTCCTAACCATCATTCAATCCAAGTGGCAGATAGCCTTATTGAACTTTTTCTGGGAAAACTGTTTATTGAATTGGAGCGTTGGGGCTCACCGTTGGTCAGGGAGTCAATTACCAGTAATCTTGGCATTATCCTTGGTTCCTCCCTCTCTTGCTACCTCCACATTCAGTCTGTTGTTAAATCCTGTCAGTTTTTTCCTCCACCGCATTTCCCTCAGAATCCGCCCCTTCCTCTCCATCTAAATTGCCACCGTGTTGATCCAGGCACTCTTATCGTGACTCGGCTAATGCATCAGCCTCCTTATTGACCTCCCTGTCTCTGGCCTTAACCTACTTCTCCAATTAATTTCTCATTTCCCTCCCCTAACCACCCCACCCCCACCACACACACACACACCAAGCATACCCTTTCCCTCCCCTCAGCACTGTACATATTTGTATATATTATTTATTACCCTATTTATTTTGTTGATGAAGTATATATCTCTATGATTCTATTTATCTTGATGATGTTGTTTTGTTCTGTTTTGCTTTGCTGTCTGTCTCCCCCGTTTAGACTGTGAGCCATTTATTGGGTAGGGATGGTCTCTATCTGTTGCCGAATTGTACATTCCAAGCGCTTAGTACAGTGCTCTGCACATAGTAAGCGCTCAATAAATATGATTGAATGAATGAATGAATGAACCAGCCTTTCTCCATCAACTGCTACTTTGGCATTTCTGCACCACCTAAGCATTTACCTCACCTTGCCCTCTCTGGTGCGTAACTTTATAGTACATTTCTTTTAGTGTCCATCTCTCCCACTAGACTGCTCGCTGTCTGAGGACAGGGAGCGTGTCTACAAATTCAATTGTACCCTTCCAAGCGTTTAGTACAGTGGCCCATATACAGAAGATTCTCAGTAAGTACTACTGATTGATTTTACCAAAGTTACCCAGAATTGTAAATTCAATTCTAAATGAGAATGGCTGCAGTAATACTTTTATATTTCATCACAGAGGTTCCTCGATAGGATAGCCAACGTTTACTTCATCGGCAGTAAAATGGACGCGTAGCCCTTCTCTGATGACTCCATCTGGTGTTCAGGTACGTCCTCCCACCCCCTCCCTGCAGCTTTAAACTTTCTCTCCTTTAGCCATAAAGGAAGCGAATGTTGTAAGGTAGAAATGGATGGGTCGTAATGCCGAGAGGGTGTAAACGTCGAAATTTTCCAAGTGTCATTCTTTGTGAATCGAAATGGCTGAAGTCCACCTGTACTTCCTTCCAACTGAGTTGAAGGCAAGGGCTCCGAGAGAGGCAGGCGAAGACAGAGATGAGAAGCAGCGTGGCTGAGTGGAAAGAGCCCGGGCTTGGGAGTCAGAGGTCGTGGGTTCTAATCCTGGCTCTGCCACTTATCGGCTGTGTGACTTTGGGCAAGTCGCTTAACTGCTCTGTGCCTCAGTTACCTCATCTATAAAATGGGGATGAAGACGGTGAGCCCCACGTGGGACAACCTGATTACCTTGTATCTACCCCAGGGCTCAGAACAGTGCTTGGCACATAGTAAACGCTTAACAAATACCGTCATTATTATTATGGGAGCATCTTCTGAAGATCCTGTCTGGGTAGCTGGAACTTTTTGGAGGAGCCGTGGTGAGTGGTGCTTAGGTGTTTCCACCTGCCCCTTTATTGCCTTTAGACTGCAGGTCACGGGCCTAGAAACCAAGGTTCCTTAACATCTCTGTCAATCAGTCAATCATAGTCATTGAACACTTCCTGCATGCACAGCACTGTACTGAATGCTTGGGAGAGTACAATGTAACAATATAAATGGACACATTCCCTGCTCAGTATGAGCTTAATGTTGGTATTTGTTAAGCGCTTACTATGTGCCGAGCACTGTTCTAAGCGCTGGGGTAGATACAGGGTAATCGGGTTGTCCCACGTGAGGCTCACAGTTAATCCCCGTTTTACAGATGAGGTCAGTGAGGCACAGAGAAGTGAAGTGACTTGCCCACAGTCACACAGCTGACAAGTGGCAGAGCCGGGAGTCGAACCCATGACCTCTGACTCCAAAGCCCGGGCTCTTTCCACTGAGCCACGCTGAGCTTACAACCTAGAGGACCTTCTTACCGTTGCGAAGACCTTCTCCCCTCCGTGTTCCACACCGCCGGGCCGGAGAGCTGGAAATGACTTGGAACGTTCCCTCCCCCAGTGTCTCATGTTTGTCCAGCTGATCGATCTCTGGCGGGCTGCCTCCGCCTCTCGTTCCCTTGAATCCGATGCTTTCTAGGCCTTGGCTCCTGCTCATTCTCTCTCTCCCCCTGCAGCCACGGCCCCGGTTGAAGTTGCATCACCTCCTCCTCCTCCTGGTCCGGTCTTTCCCCACCATTAATGTCCCGGCTCTCAGCGGGGCTGGGGACGGGTTGGTGATCTCAGACCTCTTGGGTCCGGCTCCTCGATGAGCTCCGTTCACCCCCGCTGTCCCTCAGCCTCCGTAGTGCCGTGGGCGCTTGGCGGACGGACGAGGATTCTTGCCTGTCTCACAAGGGCAGGGAGCAGCTGGAGCAGATCGAGGCCTGAGTCGACAGCAGGCTGCTCGTGGCTTCCTCGCCTTCGAGAAGGACTAGTAATAGCATGGCGTAGTGGATAGAGCCCAGGCCTGGGAGTTAGAAGGTCATGGGTTCTAATCCCGGCTCTGCCACTTATCTGTTGTGTTACCCCGGGCAAGTCGCTTCACTCCTCTGGGTCTCAGTTACCTCATCTGTAAAATGAGGATTGAGACCGTGAGCTCCACGTGGGGCGATTTGCTTGTAACCACCCCAGCGCTTTGTATAGTGCTTGGCACATACAAATATCACAATTATTATTAATAGTAGCAGCTAGTAAATGCTACTGCATTTACTGAATGTCCATCTGCTGCGGCTGTTGTACGGAACGGATCATTCCCTGTCCACAAGATCTTACAGTCTTGTTCCTGTTGGTGCTTCTCCAGCCCTTTCCTTCATTATGGCATTTTTAAGGCACTGACTATGTTCTCACTACTCCCCAGTCTGCATGCTTCGTTCCTCTCCAGCTAGCTCAGTTACCTCATCTTTAAAATGAACCGTGAACTCCGTGTGGGACGTGAACTGCGTCCAACCTAATTAGGTTGTATCTACCCCAGTGTGTGGAACAGGGCCTGGCACATAATAAGCACTTAAAAGATACCGTAAAGACAGAATCACAGCGCTCCGCTCCCATCTCTTCTGCTGCTGATTTCTTGGTCACACCCTGCCCGCTGCCTGAAACTCCACGCCCTTCACATCTGGGAAGCCACTGCTCTCCTCAGTCTTCAAGACCCTGCTGAAATTGCCACTTCTCCAAGGGGCCGTCCCCTGTTCATTTCTCTTCTCAATCTACCAATCAATCAGTCATTTGTATTTATTGATTAAATAATTGTATTTATTGAGCGGTTACTATGTGCAGAGCACTATACTAAGAGCTTGGGAAAGTATAACATGACAACATAGCAGACACATCCCCAGCCCACACTGAGCTCCCCACTTTGTGTCCCTCAACTGTCATTTCAGCCCCTCCGGCACCACCTAGCCACTTGAGAAGCAGTATGGCGTAGTGGATAGAGCATGGGCCTGCGAGTCAGAAGGTCATGGGTTCTAATCCTGGCTCCGATGTTCATCTGCTATGTGACCTTGAGTAAGTCACTTCACTTCTCTGGGTCTGACTTCCCTCATCTGTAAAATGGGGATTGAGACTGTGAGCTCCATGTGGGACAGGGACTGTGCCTAACTCAGTTTCTTTGTATCCACCCCAGTGCTTAGTATAGTGCCTGGCACATAGTAAGTGCTTAACAAATGCCATTTTTTTGAGAAGCAGCGTGGCGTAGTGGATAGAGCACGGGCCTCGGAGTCAGAAGGTCATGGGCTTAATCCCGGCTCCGACACTTGTCTGCTGTGTGCCCTTGGACAAGTCACTCCACTTCTCTGCGCCTCAGTAATCTCATCTGTAAAATGGGGACTGAGACTGTGAGCCCCAAGTGAGACAGGGACTGTGTCCAACCCAGTTTGCTTATATACATCCCAGCGCTTAGTACAGTGCCTGGCTCATAGTAAGTGCTTAACAAATACCATAATTATTATTATTAGTCATCCACACTCCCTCATGGCACTTATGTGCATTCATTCTTTCATTCAATCGTGTTTACTTTGCACTTACTGTGTGCAGAACACTCTTTATACCTTATTATTTGTTCCTCCCTGTAACTTGTTTCAGTGTCTTCTGGCTAAATTGTAAGTTCACTGAGGGCAGAGAGCATGCCTCCAAGTCTTCGACTCTCCCAGGGACTCAATATAGTGCTCTGCATACCATAGTCACTCAACAAATACTTTTGATTGACTGAAATACCTCTCTATTGCCTCCTTATCCCATCTCAGACTGCCCCTCCTCCCTCAGATACCAAATCTGTTAATATCATATGCTCCCGAGTGCTTAGTACAGTGCTGTGCACACAGTAAGCGCTCGATAAATCCGACTGATGATTGCTGGACGGATACTCCACCCTCCCTGTGCAGGTTCAGGGAGTTCCCTGGAAGGCTCGGATCTCTCTGCTCGGCGTTGCAGCTTTCTGGATCCAGCCTAACCCTCCGGGCCCATCACCGGCCCGACCCGGTTCTAAACAGACAGGCAGAGCTCCGCCTTGTCTCCGCTCCCCTCCCAATCCTTGCGGGGGGTCAAATGCCGGGTGGGTCCGCTGCCCAAGATGCCATCTCCTTGGCTTCGGCTTGGGGGTCTCAGGAAATAAGTCACTCACCAGATCTGAAGTGGAATTCTTGAGCCAGGTTGGGGCTTGGGGGTGTTCACATGTCCCTTGGGGGCCTTCCTTGAGCCCAACCCTGGCTTCATGTGTCATAACCACAGGAGGAAAACTAACCCTCCTCCCCTCCTCCCCTTTTTTAAAATACTATTTATTAAGCTTACTATGGGTCAGGCACTGTACTAAGCGCTGGGATAGATACAAGTTTGTCGTGGGCAGGGAATGTGTCTTTTTATTGTTATATTGTACTCTCCCAAGTGCGCACAATAAACGCTCAATAAATACGAATGAATGAACTGAATGAATGCAGGCTAATCAAGTGGGATAGAGTGCAAGTTTCACATGGAGATCACAGTCTTACTCTCCATTTTACAGATGAGGCGCTTGAGGCACAGATAAGTTAAGTGACTTCACCAGGCCACATAAACAAGCGGCGGAGTGGGAATTAGAACCCAGATCCTTCTGACTCCCAGGCCTGTGGTCTATCCACTAAGACACGCTGCTTCTCGAAAACTGCTTCTCTGCCTCCTCTGCTCTGCTCCTCTGCCTTGAAATATGTCTTTATGTGGAAAATGTGAACCCGAACCTTAGGGTACCTCCTCTTTTCTTCCTTCCCAGCTGCTTGGGCCCCTGACGGAAATGGAGGAAGCAAAGCTCAGCGCCAGGAACACACTGTACGGCTTTCCTGCCCCATGCCCTGTTTTGCTGGATGAGTCAGGGGTAACAATAATAATCGTGTTACTTGTTAAGTAGTCACTCTGTGCCAAGCACTCTGTGCCAAGTTAGACTGTGAGCTCATTGTGGGAAGGGATTGTCTCTATTTGTCGCTGAATTGTACTTCCCAAGTGCTTAGTACAGTGCTCTGCCCACAGTAAATGCTCAATAAATACGATTAATTGAATAAATGTTACCAGATAATCAGGTCAGAACCAGTCCCTGTTCCCCATGAGTCTCGATCGATCAATCATTTTTACTGACTGCTTACTGTGTGCAGAGCACTGTACTAGGAGCATGGCATAGTAGATAGAGCATGTGCCTGGAAGTCAGGTCATGGGTTCTAATCCCAGCTCTGCCATTTGTCTGCTGTGTTACCTTGGGCAAGTCACTTCACTTCTCCGTGCCTCAGTTCCCTCATCTGTAAAATGGGGATTGAGTCCCACATGGGACAGGGATTGTGCCCAACCTTATTTACTTGTACCCACCCCAGTGCTTAATAGAGTGCCAGGAACATAGTAAGCGCTTAACAAATACCATATTTTTTCAGTATTATTACTAAGCACTTGGAAGAGTACAATATAGCAATAAACAGACACATCCCCTACCCACAACGAGCTTACAGAATAGAGGGAGGAGCTTACGGTCTAGAAGAAAAGCTGGCAAATAGCTGGGGAAGAGGGCAACCGGCTGAGGAAAGGACTCAGGCGTTATAAAACATTATACAATTGTTGTACAATACAATTGTACAATAGTGTTATAACTCTCCCAGGCACTTAGTACAGTGCTCTACACACAGTAAGTGCTCAATAAATTGGATTGACTGACTGACTCATGGGGAGGCTTCTTGGTTACCAGGGCCCCAGGGTTGGGTGCCGGTTTCCAGGAACTGCAGGGTGGAGCCTGTGGGGCCTAAGCAGTTGTGGGCACCATGGCAACAGCCGATGGGGTTTTTGTTCAGTGCTTAATATATGCCAAACACTCTACTAAGCACTGGAGAAGATACAAAGTAATCAGATCCCACATGGGGTTCGTCGTCTAAGTAGAAGGGAGAACAATAATAATTACTACGTGCCAAGCACTGTTCTAAGCACTGGAGTCTCGTCTTACGCTCTCGAGTCGTTTCTGACCCGTAGCGACACCACGGACGCATCTCTCCCAGAACGGCCCACTCTCCAACTGCAGTCGTTCTGGTAGTGGATCCATAGAGTTTTCTTGGTAAAAATATGCAAGTGGTTTACCATTGCCTTCTATGCAGTAAACTCGAGTCTCCGCCCTCGACTCTCTCCCGCGCCACTGCTGCCCGGAAAGGGTGAGTTTTGACTTGGAGCAGATTGCCTGCCGCTCCCTAGCCACTGCCCAAGCTAGGAATGAAATGGGTATGCCTCCGCTTGACTCTCCCTCCTGTCGCCGAGATTGGTAGGGTACTGGAAACTCTCCAGGTGCGACCCTGAGAGGGGGGCACTGGGGTAGATATAAATGAATCAGGTCGGACGCGGTCCCCGTCCCACATGGGGGTCCACAATCTTAATCCCCATTTTATAGACGAGGTCACTAAGACACTGAAAAGTGAAGTGATTTGCCCAAGGTCACAGAGCAGATGTGGTGGAGCCAGGATTAGAAACCAGGTCCTTCTGACTCCCAGGCCCCTACTCTTAACCACTGAACCTCGCTGCTTCTCACTAAGACACGCTGCTTCCACTTTGCAGATGAGGTTACCGAGTGACGGAGCTGGGGTTAGAACCCAGGTCCTCTGACCCCCAGGCCTGCGCTCCTTTCAAGAGGCCACGCTGCTTCTCCGGGTGGTAAGGTGATTTAGCTGGCGTGCCACATTCTCTAGAGACCGCGGAGAGGGGAGCCTTAGAGCCCTGGGGTACCAGAGGTCTGATTTGGGGCCCAGAACTCTCTAAGCCTGTTTCCAGCCGAATTTGGGGCCCATCTCTCCACCACCAGCCACGAGGGCAAGAAGAAAGCTGCCAGGGCAGCAGGAGTTGCAGCTAAATGGGAGGGGAAAATGAGGTAATAACCTGTGAAAAATTGAGGTGAATGGGGACTTTTCAGAAGTGGGAGGCCAACAGGAGAGTTGGAGGGGGAAAACTGGATAAAGGCTTGGCTGGGTTGCCTCGATATCTTCCCAGGGACCCCGAGGCTTGGAACCTCTATCCTTTAACTGTGGGCTAAGGGTGGAATTGCCACGAAAATACAAATTGTCAACTCTATGGTGTTTTCAGTGACAATGTATGGCCAGTGAAAAAACAGGATAGAAAGAACGTCGATTCTTTTGAAACGGGGTGTCGGAGAAGGCTTTAGCCAATACCACGGACTGCCTGAAAGACAAATTTGGATTTTGGAGCGAATTAAACCAAAGTGGTCTTTGGAAGGCCAAATGACTTGGCTTAGATTAGCATATTTTGGACATACAATCAGGAGGACTAATGCTCCGGAGAAGACACTAATGCTAGGAAAAGTCCAGGGAAAACGTGGAAGTGGCAGCCCAGCAGCTAGATGGAGAGAGACCCTAACAGTGATAAGGGAAGCCTCATTCTCTCCTGTGCCGCCGTCGACCCTTGGCCCTCGTCCTATCCCTGACCTGGAACGCCCTCCCTCCTCACCTCCTCCAAACTAACTCTCTTCCCCTCTTCAAAGCCCTACTGAGATCTCACCTCCTCCAGGAGGCCTTCCTAGACTGAGCCCTCCCTTCCCTTCTGCTCCTCCTCCCCTCCCCATTCCCCCTACTCCCTCCCTCTGCTCTTCCCCCCTTTTCCTCCCCCTGCACTTGTGTGTATTTGTACATATTTCTCTCTTTCTACTCTCTTCTTCTTTCTACTTTCTTCTCTCTTTCTACCGCCCACCCCGCACGCTCCGCTCCTCTGCCGCCCACCTCCTCACCGTCCCCCGTTCTCGCCTATCCCGCTGTCGACCCCTGGGCCACTTCCTCCCGTGGTCCTGGAATGCCCTCCCTCCTCACCTCTGCCAAACTAACTCTCTTTCCCTCCTCAAGGCCCTGCTTAGAGTTCACCTCCTCCAGGAGGCCTTCCCAGACTGAGCCCTCCCCTTTTCCCTCTGCTCCCCCTCCCCTCAGCTGAGCCCCCCTTCCCTTTGCTCCCCCCACCCCGCCCCACCCTCTGCTCCTCCCCCTTCCCCTACGCACTGTGCTCATTTGTATATATTATTTATGACCCTATTTATTTTCTTAATGAGGTGTACATCCCCTTGATTCTATTTATCGTGATAATGTTGTCTTGTTTTTGTTTTGTTCTGTTTTGCTCCGCCATCTGTCTCCCCGGATTAGCCCATGAGCCCGTCACTGGGCAGGGATGGTCTCTATCTGTTGCCGTATTGTCCATTCCAAGAGCTTAGTACAGTGCTCTGCACATAGTAAGCGCTCAATAAATAATGATGATGATGATGTTGGTATTTGTTAAGCGCTTACTATGTGCAGAGCACTGTTCTAAGCGCTGGGGTAGATACAGGGGAATCAGGTTGTCCCACGTGGGGCTCGCAGTCTTAATCCCCATTTTACAGATGAGGTAACTGAGGCCCAGAGCAGTTAAGTGACTTGCCCAAAGTCACACAGCTGACAAGTGGCAGAGCGGGGATTCGAACCCATAACCTCTGACTCCAAAGCCCGTGCTCTTTCCACTGAGCCACGCTGCTTCTACTATTGAATGAATATTTATTGCTCTATTTTATTAATGATGTGCATTATTCTATGGTTCTATTTATCTATTTTGACGGTAGTGATGCTTGACTACTTGCATTGCCGTCTTGTCTCCCCATTTTTGACTGTGAGCTCGTTGCTGGGCAGAGATGGTCTCTATCTGTTGCCGAATTGTACATTCCAAGCTCTTAGTACAGTGCACACAGAGAGCGCTCAATAAATACGATTGAATTAATGAACCATTAGAAAGGATGCAGATTATGGCAGAGGACAGGACGTTCTGGAGAAAGTCTATCCATGGAGTCGCTGTGAATAGGAAACGACTCGACGGCACTTTAGTGGAAAGAACGCCGGCTTGGGAGTCAGAGGTCGTGGGTTCTACTCCCGACCCCGCCACTTGTCAGCTGGGTGACTTTGGGCAAGTCACTTTACTTCTCTGGGCCTCAGTTCCCTCATCTGGAAAATGGGGATGAAGACTGTGAGCCTTACTTGGGGCAACCTGATGACCTTGTAATAGTGTTGGTATTTGTTAAGTGCTTACTATGTGCAGAGCACTGTTCTAAGCGCTGGGGGAGATACAGGGTCACCAGGTTGTCCCACGTGAGGCTCACAGTTAATCCCCATTTTACAGATGAGGTCACTGAGGCCCAGAGAAGTGAAGTGACTTGCCCACAGTCACACATCTGACAAGTGGCAGACCCGGGATTCGAATCCATGACTTCCGACTCCCCAGCCCGGGTTCTTTCCACTCAGCCACGCTGCTTCTCTTTTATCTCCGCCAGCGCTTAGAACAGTCCTTGGCACATCTTAAGCGCTTATCACAGACCAACGTTATTATTATTACGTGGCTCAGTGGAAAGAGCCTGGGCTTCGGAATCCGAGGTCGTGAGTTCGACTCCCGGCTCTGCCACCTGTCAGCTGTGTGACTGTGGGCAAGTCACTTCACTTCTCTGGGCCTCAGTGACCTCATCTGGAAAATGGGGATTAACTGTGAGCCTCACATGGGCCAACCCGATGACCCTGTATCAACCCCAACGCTTAGAACAGTGCTCTGCACATAGTAAGCGCTCAACAAATCCCAACATCATCATTATTATTATTGAATAATCCTAATAAGAAGGGTGGACCCTGAAAGTGAAAATCACTCGGTAGACGCGGCCGCGTCTGGCCCGGTAGTTTGCGTCTGTGGACAGCAGGGGGCGCTGTCCCCCAACCCCCCCACCTGAGGGTTGTGCTGGGGAGCGGCGCCCCCTGGAGTCCGGAGCGGGGAATCCAACCGGGCCGCTGCCCTCGCAGAGGATTGTGGGAGTTGTAGTTTTTAATAATATCGGTATTTGCTAAGCGCTTCCTAGGTGCAGAGCACTGTTCTAAGCGCTGGAAGTTTTTCTGGGTTCCGGCTCCCTTGGGCCCCCGCACGGCCCGCCGCACGGGGTCGGCGGCGGGGAGAGAGGTTTAAAAGGAGCCAGAGGAGCGATGCGTTAATAGGAAGTGACGTAATGGCCAACGCGGGCATGTCTGGAGGCGGGCCGCCCCTCTGCCATCTTTAGTGGTGGCAAACCCCTCCCGCAAAAGGGCCGGGCGTTCCCGGCGGGCTGCTCCGGAAGGGGCCCGCCCTCCCCGCCCGGCGTTTCCACGGCAACCTCAGGGCCTATGAGGAGCCGCCCTTCGGCCCCGCCCCGTCGTTTCCATGGTAACCCCAGGTTGGGGAGCCTATGAGGAACCGCCCTCCTGCCCCGCCCCCTCCCGTCGTTTCCGTGGCAACCCCGGGACGGGGAGCCAATGAGGAGCCGCCAAGAGGCCCCGCCCCCGCCCGCCGTTTCCCTGGCAACCGCAGGACGGGGAGCCTATGAGGAGCCGCCCTCCGGCCCCGCCCCCTCCCCGCCGTTTCCATGGTAGCCGCAGGATGGGGAGCCTATGAGGAGCCGCCCTCCGGCCCCGCCCCCTCCCGCCGTTTCCGTGGTAACCGCAGGACCCGGGTGTGGGGGGCGGCTATGAGGAACCTCCAGGCTGCGGGGGCCCATGGCCGGGACCCCCGCAGGGCATCCCTTGGCCCTGGGTTTGCGAGGAGGCGGAGGATGAGGGCGGCGATCCGGGGCCGGGGGCATCCCCCGGGCGGGGCTTCGCGCCGGGCTCCGTCCTCCCGGGCTACCCACGGGGGCCGCGAGTTCGTCCGTCCGTCCGTCCGTCCGTCCATCCGTCCATCCATCCATCCATCCATCCATCCATCCATCCATCCATCCAGCCATCCATCCATCCAGCCATCCATCCAGCCATCCAGCCACCCATCCAGCCACCCATCCATCCATCCAGCCACCCATCCACCCACCCATCCACCCATCCATCCACCCATCCACCCATCCAACCACCCATCTACCCATCCATCCATCCATCCACCCTCCCATCCATCCATCCATCCATCCATCCATCCATCCATCCATCCATCCATCCATCCATCCATCCATCCATCCATCCATCCATCCATCCATTCATTCTTTCAACCGCATTTATTAAACACTTAATATAATAACGATGGTATTTGTTAAGCGCTTACTATGTGCCAAGCACTGTTCTAAGCACTGATTAGAGATTGTGAGCCCCTTGTTGAGTAGGTATTGTCGCTGTTTGTTGCCAAATTGTACTTTCCAAGCGCTTAGTTCAGTGCTCTGCATACAGTAAGCGCTCAATAAATACGATTGAATGAATGATGGCATTTGTTAAACGCTTACTATGTTGTCAAGCACTGTTCTAAGCACTGGGGAAGATGCAAGGTAATCAGGTTGTCCCACGTGGGGCTAACAGTCTTAATCTCCATTTTACAGATGAGGGAACTGAGGCACAGAGAAGTTAAGTGACTTGCCCAAAGTCACACAGCTGACAGTGGCAGAGCCGGGATTAGAACCATCGACCCCCAAGCCTGTGCTCTTTCCACTAAGCCAAGGGTTGGGACGAGGGCCGATAATAATAATAATAATAATAATAATGTCGGTATTTGTTAAGCGCTTACTATGTGCCGAGCACTGTTCTAAGCGCTGGGGTAGACACAGGGGAATCAGGTTGTCCCACGTGGGGCTCACAGTCTTCATCCCCATTTTACAGATGAGGTAACTGAGGCACCGAGAAGTGAAGTGACTCGCCCACAGTCACACAGCTGGCAAGTGGCCGAGCCGGGATTCGAACTCATGACCTCTGACTCCAAAGCCCGTGCTCTTTCCACTGAGCCACACTGCTTCTCTAATAATAATAATGGTATTTGTTAAGTGCTTACTATGTGCCAGGTACTGTTCTAAGTGATGATGATGGTATTCATCATCATCGTGCTTACTATGTGCCAAGCACTGTTCTAAGCGCTGGGATAGATACAAAGTTATCAGGTTGTCCCACAAGGGGCTCACAGTCTTAATCCTCATTTTACAGATGAGGGAACTGAGGCACAGCAAAGTTAAGTGACTTGCCCAAAGTCACACAACTGACAAGTGGCAGAGGTGGGTTTAGAACTCCTGACCTCTGACTCCCAAACCCGTACTCTTTCCACTGTGGAAAACTTCTGCACATTAGCTTCCCCTAATGTGCAGAACACTGTACTAAGCGCTTGGGAAAGTACAATGCAACAATGAACAGCGACATAATAATGTAATAATGTTGGTATTTGTTAAGTGCTTACTATGTGTAGAGCACTGTTCTAAGCGCTGGGGGAGATACAGGGTAATCAGGTTGTCTCACGTGAGGCTCACAGTCTTCATCCCCATTTTACAGATGAGGTAACTGAGGCACAGAGAAGTGAAGTGACTTGCCCACAGTCACACAGCTGACAAGTGGTAGAGCTGGGATTCGAATCCATGACCTCGGACTCCTAAGCCCAGGCTCTTTCCACTCAGCCACGCTGCTTCACTGAGCCACTTTTCCCTGCCCACAACAAGCTCACAGTCTAGGGGAGGAGACAGAATCATCAATACAAATAAATAATCTGACGGATATACCTTGGGAATCTTCCTACCATCCCAGACATTTATATTCATTTCTGTCCCACCCCCACCCCACCCCCTGACTGTAAGCTCGTCGTGGGCAGGGAGTGTACCGTTTATTCTTGCATTGTCCTCTCCAAAGAGTTTAGTACAGTACACTGCACACGGTAGGCGCTCAATAAATGGGATTGAATGCATGCATGAACCCCGGTCAGGAGAGACTGCAAGCTCATCTCTAGACTGTGAGTTCCTTATGGGTGGAGAGAGTGTCTGCATATTCCCTTGTATTGTGCTCTTCCAAGCGCTTAGTATAGTGCTCTGCACCTAGTAAGCGCTCACTAATTACCACGGATTGATCGACAGCATTCTGCCTCCAGAGGTTTAGCATGATGCGGGTGGGATGAGAGGAGTGCAGCCCCCGCCACAGTATCTGCTCCAGCCACTGCAATTCATTTCATTTCATTTCATTCCCTTTCCTTTCCTTTCCTTTCCTTTCCTTTCCTTTCCTTTCCTTTCCTTTCCTTTCCTTTCCTTTCCTTTCCTTTCCTTTCCTTTCCTTTCCTTTCCTTTCCTTTCCTTTCCTTTCCTTTCCTTTCCTTTCCTTTCCTTTCCTTTCCTTTCCTCCCCTTCCCCTTCCCCTTCCCCTTCCCTTCCCCTTTCCTTTTCCCTTTCCCTTTCCCTTTCCCTTTCCTTTCCCTTCCCTTCCCTTCCCTTCCTATTCATTCATTTATTAGTATTTATTGAGCACTTAGTGTGTGCAGAGCACTGTACTAAGCGCTTGGAAAGTACAATTCGGCAACAGATAGAGATAATTCCTACCCAATAACAGGCCGCTCACAGTTTAGAAGGGGGAGACCGAAGGGGGAGACGGACAACAAACAAAACAAGCAGATAGACATCAATAGCATTTATTGAGCGCTTATTGTGTGCAGAGCACTGTACTAAGCACTTGGGAGAATATGACAATAAACAGACACGTTCCCTGCCCACTCGAGCTTACAGTCTAGAGGACTGGGGGACCTCCCCTTAATAGTAATTGAGGTATTTGTTAAGTGTTTATTATGCACCAGACACTGTACTAATCGCTGGGGGGGGGTACAAGCAAATCGGGTTGGACACAGTCCCTGTCCCGCGTGGGGCCTACAGTCCTAATCCCCATTTTACAGATGAGAGAATTGCGGTACAGAGAAGTGAAGTGACTTGTCCAAGGCCACACAGCAGACAAGTGCAGGAGTCAGGATTAGAACCCATGACCTTCCGACTCCCAGGACCATGTTGTGGCGGAGGAGCATCCGAGACCCATCGGGTGACCCCTAAACGGCCACCTGGGGACTCCCAGGGACAGCGGACCTCCTAGTAGCCCCACGAAGGGCGCAGACCCCCCCAAGGTTTTACCCAGGGGTTCGAGACCTCGAAGGCTGCAGGGATCAGATCTTTTACTTCTACTGTATGCTGACGATCAATCAATCAATCAATGGTATTTATTGAGTGCTTTCTGGGTACAGAGCACTCTACTAAGAGCTCGGGCGAGTACAGTATAACAGAGTTGGTAGACTCCCTGCCTAAAACGAGTTTTCAGTCTAGATGGGGAGACGGACAATATAAATGAACTACGAATATGTACTTTAAGTGTCGTCAGGCTGAGCGGGATGAATAAAGGGTGCGAATCGAAGTGCAAGGGTATCTGTAGAGGCTTAATAAATGCTGCAAGGATGCGGTAACAAAAACACACACCTTTGATTCGGGGTATCTGCATTTCAGACCCCAAGAGAATGGTGAGAAATACACAAAACCTGAAACATTTTCATTCAATAGTATTTATTGAGCGCTTACTATGTGCAGAGCACTGTACTAAGCGCTTGGAGTGGACAAATCGGTAACAGATAGAGACGGTCCCTGCCCTTTGACGGGCTCACAGTCTAATCGGGGGAGACGGGCAGACAAGAACAATGGCAATAAATAGAGTCGAGGGGAAGAACATCTCATTAAAACAATAGCAAATAAATAGCCCCCTCCCAGGAATGTCGAGAAGGCAAAATGATTGAAATGAAACACTTTTTTTTTTTCTGAGAAGCCAAATCACTTTGCCAGTTACAAGAAGCAGTGTGGTCCAGTGGATAGAACACAGGCCCGGGAGTCAGAAGAGTGTATATACCTATAATTCTATTTATCTATTTTGATGCTATTGATGCCTCTCTACTTGCTTTATTTTGTCGTCTGTCTCCCCCGTTTAGACTGTGAGACCACTGTTGGGTAGGGGTTGTCTCTATCTGTTGCCGAATTGTACCTTCCAGGCGCTTAGTACAGTGCCTTGCACACAGCAAGAGCTCAAAAAATACAGTTGAATGAATGAATGAACCTGGATTCTAATCCCAGCTCTGCCACTTTGTCTGCGGTGGGACCTTGGAGAAGTCACTTAATGTCTCTGTGCCTCAGTTATTTCATCTGTAAAAAGGGGATTGAATGAGCCCCCTGTAGACTGTGTCCACACTGAATAGCTCGTATCCACCCCAGTGCTTAATTCAGTGCTTGTCACATAGTAAGCACTTAACAAATACCATAAACAAGCAATTATTTTTCATGTAAAATCCCTGACAAATAGGGAGGTATCCATGCCTTGCACTTTATAGATCATCATGACTTTTGGTTCTGGGATGACATTTTTTGTCATGTTTTTTTTTGTTTCTGGTTGGGTTTTGTCCTTGGAGAATGATTCAAATTGCTGCACAGAACCTAACCCTATTTTACCAATGGGCATTAATTGCTTGCCGCATACTGTTTTGTGCTTCGTGATAGTCTCTGGACTATCATAAGGGACCCCCTGGGAATAATAATAATAATGTTAGTATTTGTTAAGTGCTTACTATGTGCCGGGCACTGTTCTAAGCTCTGGGTAGATACAGGGTCATCAGGTTGTCCCACGTGAGGCTCACAGTTCATCCCCATTTTACAGATGAGGTAACTGAGGCACAGCGAAGTTAAGTGACTTGCCCACAGTCACACAGCTGACAAGTGGCAGAGCCGGGAGTCGAACCCATGACCTCTGACTCCCAAGCCCAGGCTCTTTCCACTGGGCCACGCTGCTTCCAGCGGCAAAGTGAATAGCGAAGTGAACTTGCGGTCTCTTTTTTTCAGATGGGAAAACCAAGGGACAAGCCATCGATGGTATTTATTGAGTGCTTACTTTCATTCATTCATTCATTCAATAGTATTTATTGAGCGCTTACTATGTGCAGAGCACTGTACTAAGCGCTTGGGATGAACAAGTCGGCAACAGATAGAGACAGTCCCTGCCGTTTGACGGGCTTACAGTCTAATCGGGGGAGACGGACAGACAAGAACAATGGCACTAAACAGCGTCAAGGGGAAGAACATCTCGTAAAAACAATGGCAACTAAATAGAATCAAGGCGATGTACAATTCATTAACAAAATAAATAGGGTAACGAAAATATATACAGTTGAGCGGACGGGTACAGTGCTGTGGGGATGGGAAGGGAGAGGTGGAGGAGCAGAGGGAAAAGGGGAAAATGAGGCTTTAGCTGCGGAGAGGTAAAGGGGGGATGGCAGAGGGAGTAGAGGGGGAAGAGGAGCTCAGTCTGGGAAGGCCTCTTGGAGGAGGTGATTTTTAAGTAAGGTTTTGAAGAGGGAAAGAGAATCAGTTTGGCGGAGGTGAGGAGGGAGGGCGTTCCAGGACCGCGGGAGGACGTGGCCCAGGGGTCGACGGCGGGATAGGCGAGACCGAGGGACGGCGAGGAGGTGGGCGGCAGAAGAGCGGAGCGTGCGGGGTGGGCGGTAGAAAGAGAGAAGGGAGGAGAGGTAGGAAGGGGCAAGGTGATGGAGAGCCTTGAAGCCTAGAGTGAGGAGTTTTTGTTTGGAGCGGAGGTCGATAGGCAACCACTGGAGTTGTTTAAGAAGGGGAGTGACATGCCCAGATCGTTTCTGCAGGAAGATGAGCCGGGCAGCGGAGTGAAGAATAGACCGGAGGGGGGCGAGAGAGGAGGAAGGGAGGTCAGAGAGAAGGCTGACACAGTAGTCTAGCCGGGATATAACGAGAGCCCGTAATAGTAAGGTAGCCGTTTGGGTGGAGAGGAAAGGGCGGATCTTGGCGATATTGTAGAGGTGAAACCGGCAGGTCTTGGTAACGGATAGGATGTGTGGGGTGAACGAGAGGGACGAGTCAAGGATGACACCGAGATTGCGGGCCTGCGGGACGGGAAGGATGGTCGTGCCATCCACGGTGATGGAGAAGTCTGGGAGCGGACCGGGCTTGGGAGGGAAGATGAGGAGCTCAGTCTTGCTCATGTTGAGTTTTAGGTGGCGGGCAGACATCCAGGTGGAGACGTCCCGGAGGCAGGAGGAGATGCGAGCCTGAAGGGAGGGGGAGAGGACAGGGGCGGAGATGTAGATCTGCGTGTCATCTGCGTAGAGATGGTAGTCAAAGCCGTGAGAGCGAATGAGTTCACCGAGGGAGTGAGTGTAAATGGAGAACAGAAGAGGGCCAAGAACTGACCCTTGAGGAACTCCAACAGTTAAAGGATGGGAGGGGGAGGAGGCTCCAGCGTAGGAGACCGAGAATGATCGGCCAGAGAGGTAAGAGGAGAACCAGGAGAGGACAGAGTCCGTGAAGCCAAGGTGAGATAAGGTACGGAGGAGGAGGGGATGGTCGACAGTGTCAAAGGCAGCAGAGAGGTCAAGGAGGATCAGAATGGAGTAGGAGCCATTGGATTTGGCAAGAAGGAGGTCATGGGTGACCTTAGAGAGAGCAGTCTCGGTAGAGTGGAGGGGACGGAAGCCAGATTGGAGGGGGTCTAGGAGAGAATGGGAGTTAAGGAATTCTAGGCATCGATTGTAGACGACTCGTTCTAAGATTTTGGAAAGGAAGGGTAGTAGGGAGATAGGACGATAACTGGAGGGGGAAGTGGGGTCAAGAGCGGGTTTTTTTAGGATGGGGGAGACGTGGGCGTGTTTGAAGGCAGAGGGGAAGGAGCCCTTGGAGACTGAGTGGTTAAAAATAGAAGTTAAGGAAGGGAGGAGGGCAGGGGCGATGGTTTTAAGAAGGTGAGAGGGAATGGGGTCTGAGGCGCAGGTGGAGGGGGTGGCACTTGCGAGGAGGGAGGAGATCTCCTCTGAGGATACTGCAGGGAAGGATGGGAAAGTAGGGGAGGGGGTTGTTGGGGGGGGAGGGGAGAGGCGGAGGGGTGACTTTGGGGAGCTCAGACCTGATCGTGTTGATTTTCGTGAGGAAATAGGTGGCCAGATCATTAGGGGTGAGAGATGGGGGAGGGGGAGGAACAGGGGGCCTAAGGAGAGAGTTAAAGGTCCGGAACAATCGGCGGGGGTGACGGGCATGGGTGTCGATGAGGGAGGAGAAGAAGCTTTGCCTGGCGGAGGAGAGGGCAGAGTTAAGGCAGGAAAGGATAAATTTGAAGTGTGTGAGGTCGGCTTGGTGCTTGGACTTTCGCCAGCGGCGCTCAGCAGCTCGAGCATAGGAGCGTAGGAGGCGGACGGAGGAGGTGATCCAGGGCTGTGGGTTAGTGGCGCGAGAGCGGCGGAGGGAAAGGGGGGCGAGAGAGTCGAGATGAGTAGTGAGGGTGGAGTTGAGAGTGGAGACCTGATCGTCGAGAGTGGGAAGAGAGGACAGGGCGGCAAGGTGAGGCGAGATGCTATTGGAAAGACGGATGGGATCGAGAGAGCGGAGGTCTCTGTGGGGCAGTAGCGAAGATCTGCAGGGGGAGGGAGTGTGAGAGATGAGGCAGGTGAGAAGGTTATGGTCCGAGAGAGGGATTTCAGAGTTGGTGAGTGAGGAGATAGTGCAGCGGTAGGAGATGACGAGATCGAGGGTGTGACTGAGTCGGTGAGTGGGCGCGGTATGGTGGAGGAGGAGGTCGGCAGAGTCGAGGAGGGATAGCAGGCGGGCGGCAGAGGAGTCGTCGGGTACATCCGTATGGATGTTGAAGTCTCCGAGGATCAGAGTGGGCAGAGAGAAGGAGAGAAGGAAGGTGAGAAAGGGGTCAAGGTGGTTGAAGAAGTCGGAGGTGGGCCCGGGAGGGCGGTAGATGACGGCGACAAGTAACTGGAGTGGGTGGTAGAGGCGAATGATATGGGCTTCGAAGGAGGGGAAGGAGAGGGAGGGGGGAGGAGGGATAGTGCGGAAGCGGCATCGGGGCGAGAGGAGGAAGCCGACGCCTCCTCCCTTACCGGTGAGTCTGGGGGAGTGGGAGAAGGAGAGGCCTCCGCTGGAGAGAGCGGCGGCGGAGACCGTGTCTTCGGGAGAGAGCCACGTTTCCGAAAGGGCGAGGAGGAGGAGAGAGCGGGAGAGGAAAAGGTCATGGATGAAAGGTAGCTTGCCTGTAACAGAGCGGGGGTTCCAGAGACCACACTTGAAAGTATCTGTGGGTGCAAGGGGAGGAGGGGGGGAGGGGCGGGGGGAGGGGAGGGTTTGGATGGGAAGGAGGTGGCGGGGCCCTGGACGAGGAGAGGGGGATGAGGGGTGGCGGTGGGACAAGAGGACTGGGATGGGGCGTGGGTGGGGAAGAGAGAAGGGGGGAGGGGGTGAAGAGGGGGTTAGGTGGGGGGAAGAGTAGGGGGAGGGGGAAGAGGGGTAGCGCTGGTAAAGTGGGGTTCTAGGGCGGGAGAGAGGAGGGGGGGAGGAGACAGAGGAGAGAGCGGGAAAGAGCTGAGCGAGAGAGGGGAAGGGGAAGGGGAAGGGGAGGATAGGAAGGGGCGGGAGGATAGGAAGGGGCGGGAGGAGGGACATGGAGAGGCCAGAGAGGTGGGTGGCAGCACTGACAATAAACAGTAATAAACGAAATCGGTAATATAGCAACATGATACAATATGATACAGTACAGTGGTGCTAATATAGCAACATGATACAGTATGATACAATATCGTCGTGTTAATAAAAGGGGTGATGACCAGGGTCAGGGGTAGACTCGATTAAGGGGCGACCTGATCAAATTCAAAATCTGACGACAATAAACAATAAAAAGCGAGATCGCAAATATAGCAACATGCTACAGTAAGGCACACTACAATAGTGTTAATAAGCAGGCGATGACCAGGGTCGGGGGACGAGCCGACCCTACCCGATCAGACTCAAAGTCAAGCGGCCAGCGGCCGAGAGTGTCCCAGAGCTCATGACCAAATAGCCCTGTGGCGGCGGGGGGGCCCTGAGGTTGTCCGGGGTGGGTGGCGGCCGTAGGCGGCGGCTAAGGTAAGGTAACACGGTGAGAACAAGGACGTCGTCGCCCGGGGCGGGGGCGGGAGGGATGAATCACCTCAAGAGGGAAGAGGGAGTGAGGCCTTCCCAAAATGGCCGCCTCAGGCAGAGTGGGGGCTTCCTAAAATGGCCGCCTCGGGCGGAGTGGGGGAGCGGTTGGGGAGCACAATGTCCCCGGGCCCGAGCAGGGGGACACAATGTCCCCCGAGGACACAATGTCCTTGGGGCCGAGAAGGGGAGCACAATGTCCCCAGGATCGAGAAGGGGAGCGGAATGTCCCCGGGCCCGGGGGGGGGGGGGGGGGGGGGTGGACTGGAAGCTGGTGGCTGGGGGTCTGTGGGGGCGAAGATCCGTAGTGTCGGAGTTCCCGAGCGGGGGTGCGGAGATCCAGGTTGTGAAAGGCTGAGGCGGGCGTGGGTCCGGACGGTCCGAGGCTCAGCTCCCCGGTGGAGGCGGAGGAAGCGCAGATGAGTCAGCGAGCGGTAGGCGAAGGGGGGCTTGTCGGGAATCGGGGCAGGGGCCGGGTGGGCCGAGGTTGCGCCTCAGGGGAGCAGAGATCCCGAGCCCACGAGGTAATGGCTCCAAGGGTCCGGGCGATGACAAGGCTCAGCTTCCCGGGAGAGGGGGGGTGGTCTCGGCGTGGATGAGTCGGCGGTCGGCGGCCAAAAAGCCGCTAAAGTCGGCGGTCGGTGGCCAAAAGGCTGCTAAAGAGCTAGGCTGGAAACGGGGGGCAGGCAGCCCAAGGAACCACCGCCTGGGAGGAGAGCTCCAGAGTCCATGTGGTGGTCGATTCAGCCCCAGGGGAGCAGAGATCCCGGGCCCATGCGGTAATGGCTCCAAGGGTCCGGGCGATGACAAGGCTCAGTTTCCCGGGGGAGGGGGCTGGTCTCGGCGTGGATGAGTCGGCGGTCGGCGGCCAAAAAGCCGCTAAAGTCGGCGGTCGGTGGCCAAAAGGCTGTTAAAGAGCTAGGCTGGAAACGGGGGGCAGGCAGCCCAAGGTACTTTCATTCAATCGTATTTATTGAGCGCTTCCTGTGGGCAGAGCACCGTACTAAGCGCTTGGAAAGGACAATTCGGCAACAGATAGAGACAATCCCTACCCAACGACGGGCTCACAGACTCAGCGTTTGGGAGAATACGATGTGACAGAGTCGGTAGACACGTTCCCTGTCCACACGGAACATGACTTTCCCAAGGCCAGAGTGAATCATCTACTTATCAGGCGAGGTTAGCACGGTCTGATAAACAACACTTCTTCCACCCGAGTCCTTCAGTTCTCTGACACCGTTGCCGAGGACCAAGTGTCTAAAAGGAACGTCAGAGGCAGCGTTCGCGGAGAAAGTTCAAAGTGAGAAAGTGGCGCCCTGGGGTCCGAAGGCAGAGAAGTGACCCTGACCTTTCCGGATCCCCCCCAAATCCCGCTCCATCTGTTTTCCATTATGCAACTCAAATCATTTTCGTGCCGCTCATGGGTACGGCCCAGCGCGGTCTAAATCTGGGACCCAGCTTGCCCCGAGCTAAATTCGATGACTGTGGAGCCCAAACCAGTTAAATCTGTGAGAGGAAGGGGCGGGGACGGGGTCTCCGGGATTCAGAAAATCCGAAAGGATATCAAGGGGAGTCGATAGATATGATTTGGCGTCCCCAAGTTTCCCCGCTGTGAGAATGAGGGAGAGGATACTGATCTGGGTAAACCAGGTTCACCGAGTAATGCCAGGGTCATGTTCTTCTATGGTGCACGCACGGTCGTATGTTACCGTCTGCTGGGTGACCTTGGGTGACTCAGTTACCTTCCCCGTGCCTCAGTTACCTCATCTGTAAAAAAGGGGGATTAAGACTGGAAGCCCCATGTGCTTAGAATAGCGTCTGACGTATAGCAGGCGTGAAGCGGCGTGGCTCAGTGGCAAGAGTCCGGGCTTAGGAGTCAGAGGTCGTGGGTTCTAATCCCGGCTCCACCACCTGTTAGCTGTGTGACTTTGGGCAAGGCGCTTAACTTCTCCGTGCCTCTGTTACCTCATCTGGAAAATGGGGATGAAGACTGTGAGCCTCACCTGGGACAACCTCATTACCTTGTATCTACCCCAGTGCGTAGAAGAGTGCTCGGCACATAGTAAGCGCTTAACAAATACCAACATTATTATTATTATTATTAAATGCCATCATTATTATTAATCAAATGAAGACTTCTTTTACCGGTATGAGGGAGGGGTGTCGCAGATGGGGGGTGGTACTTGGACATGCAGCGATGGCAGGTGGGTGACCTAGTGGGACGAGCACGGGTCTAGGAGTCGGAAGACCTGGATTATCATCCCGGCTCCTCCACCTGTGGGCTGTGTGACCTTGGGCAGGTCACTTCACTGAAGCACTGTGCTTCAGTCACCTCATCTTTAAATGGGGATAAAGACCATGAGCCCCATGTGGGACGTGGACCGGGCCCAACCCGTTTATCTTATATCTGCCCCAGTACTTAGTACGGGGCCTGGCACATAGTAAGCGCTTAACAAGGAAGCAGCCTGGCCTAGTGAACAGGCCTAGAGAAGCAGCGTGGCTCAGTGGAAAGAGCCCGGGCTTGGGAGTCGGAGGTCATGGGTTCGTATCCCGGCTCTGCCACTCGTCAGCTGGGTGACTGTGGGCGAGTCACTTCACTTCTCTGTGCCTCAGTTCCCTCATCTGTAAAATGGGGATGAACTGCGAGCCTCACGTGGGACAACCCGATGACCCCGTATCTCCCCCAGCGCTCAGAACAGTGCTCTGCACAGAGTAAGCGCTTAACAAATACCAACATTATTATTAGTGAACGAGCACAGGTTTGGGAGTCAGAGGACCTGTATTCTACTCCTGACTCTGCTAATTGCTTGCTGTGTGACCTCGGGCAAGTCACTTCACTTCTCTATGCCTTGGTTTCCTCAACTGGAAAATAGGGATTAAACACCTACCAGTTCTCTTTCCTACTTAGACGGTGAGCCCTATGTGGGACGAGGACCGTGTCCAACCTAATTAACTTGCACCTAATTCCCAGCACTTAGAATGGTGTTTGACACAGAATAAGCACTCACAGATAGCATTAAAAAAATACCATTTGAAAAAAGGGAGGTGTGCGGTGTAGCAAGAGCGCAGAACGATGGAAGTCTCTCAGATCCCTAGACGGGGCCTGCATCCTGAGGCAGAAAGAGTAAGAGCGGTGGGAGCCGGTCAATGGATGGATCGATCAATCATACTGATCGATTAGATCGAGAAGCACCATGGCTTAGTGAAAAGAGGACAGGCTTGGGAGTCAGAGGTCTCCGCCATTTGTCAGCTCTGTGACCTTGGGCAAGTCACTTCACTTCTCCGTGCCTCAGTGACCTCATCTGTAAAATGGGGATGATAATAATAATAATAATAACGTTGGTATTTGTTAAGCACTTACTAGGTGCAGAGCACCGTTCTAAGCGCCGGGGTAGATACAGGGTAATCAGATTGTCCCACGTGAGGCTCACAGTCTTAATCCCCATTTTCCAGATGAGGTCACTGAGGCCCAGAGAAGTGAAGTGACTTGCCCACGGTCACACAGCTGACAAGCGGCGGAGCCGGGATTCGAACCCATGCTCTCTGAGTCCCAAGCCTGGGCTCTTTCCCCTGAGCCACGCTGCGAGCCCCACGTGCTCGCCTTGTACCCCCTCAGCGCTTAGAACAGTGCTTCGCACACAGTGAGCCCTTAATAAACAACCATCACCGTCCTCTCATCCCGTCCCTGGGAGAAAAATGGGACCGGGCAGAGAATTGTCAAATTTCAGCAGGGGGCCAACACGTCAGAGGGAGACCGTGAATGGGAAGGCGGAAAGCAAATCCATCTTTCCTAATTGGATTGTTCCTCCCGGCTGAGGTCATGGACTCTGACTTTTAATCTTGAATTTGAGGGCGAGAGGCTTGCTCCGGAATGGGGTGTTTTTATATGTGTGCTGATGAAGCAGCGTGGCTCAGTGGAAAGAGCCCGGGCTTGGGAGTCAGAGGTCGTGGGTTCCAATTCCGCCTCTGCCACTTGTAGCTGCGTGACTGTGGGCAAGTCCCTTCTCTGGGCCTCGGTGACCTCATCTGGAAAATGGGGATGAAGACTGTGAGCCCCACGTGGGGCAAGCTGATTCCCCTGTATCTCCCCCAGCGCTTAGAGCGGTGCTCTGCGCGTAGTAGGCGGGGAGTCAGAGGATCTGGGTTCTAATCCCGCCTCTGCCACGTGTCTGCTGTGTGACCTTAGGCCAGTCACTTAACTTCTCTCGTGGCTCAGTGGAAAGAGCCCAGGCTTGGGAGTCAGAGGTCATGGGTTCGAATCCCGGCTCTGTCACTCGTCAGCTGTGTGACCGCGGGCGAGTCACTTCACTTCTCTGGGCCTCAGTTCCCTCATCTGTAAAATGGGGATTAAGACTGTGAGCCTCACGTGGGACAATCTGATGACCCTATATCTACCCCAGCGGTTAGAACAGTGCTCTGCACATACTAAGCGCTTAACAAATACCAACATTATTGTTATTATTATTATTCTCTGTCCCTCAGTTACTTCATCTGTAAAACGGGGATTAAAAGTGTGAGCCCCATGTGGGACAACCTGATTACCTGTATCTACCCCAGCATTTAGAGCAGTGCTTGGCAAGTAGTAAGTGCTTGCTCTGCACACAGTAGGCGCTCAATAAATACAATTGAATGAATGAACAAATACCATAATTATTATTATTTGTCAGTATTCTGCCCTCGCCTGCCCAGCAAACTGCTTGCTCCCAAGCCAGCTGATTGGATGAGAAGACCGTTATGTCTCAGAACAACGTCTTTTTCCAATTTTCGTGCTTTTCTTTTCTTCTGTTTCCCCCTGCATGTCTCCCTTCCTTATTTTAGAAAGCTGGGAATCAGGGCTCCAATTTACACATAGAAGAGAGGTGGAGTCAGGGAAGTACCTTGGAGGAGGGATGAGGTACCAGAGATGCTGAGAGAAAATGATCGTTTTCTACTGGCCACTCCACCTATCAAACAATCAATCCATCGGTGGTATTTAGTAAGTGCTTACTGTGTGCACAGCAGTGTTCTAAGTGCTTGGGAGAAGTTCATTCATTCAATAGTATTTATTGAGCGCTTACTATAATAATGTTGGTATTTGTTAAGCGCTTACTATGTGCACAGCACTGTTCTAAGCGCTGGGGTAGACACAGGGGAATCAGGGTGTCCCACGTGGGGCTCACAGTCTTAATCCCCATTTTACAGATGAGGGAACTGAGGCACAGAGAAGTGAAGTGACTTGCCCACAGTCACACAGCTGACAAGTGGCAGAGCTGGGATTCGAACCCATGACCTCTGACTCCAAAGCCCATGCTCTTTCCACTGAGCCATGCTGCTTACTATGTGCAGAGCACTGTACTAAGCGCTTGGAATGGACAAATCGGTAACAGATAGAGATAGTCCCTGCCCATTGACGGGCTTTCAGTCTAATCGGGGGAGACAGACGGACAAAAACAATAGCAATGAATAGAATCAAGGGGATGAACATCTCATTAAAACCATAGCAATAAGTAGAATCAAGATGATGTACATCTCATTTACAAAATAAATAGGGTAATAAAAATATATACAATTGAGCGGACGAGCACAGTGCTGAGGGGAGGGGAAGGGAGAGGGGGAGGAGCAGAGGGAAAGCGGGGGTAGACGTGTCCCCTTCCCGCAAGGAGCTTACAGTCTGGGTTGGGGGGGAGACAGACATTAGAAAAGCAGCGTGGCTCGGTGGCAAGAGCCCGGGCTTGGGAGTCAGAGGTCATGGGTTCCAATCCCGGCTCCGCCGCTTGCCAGGTGTGTGACTTGGGGCAAGTCACTTCGCTTCTCTGTGCCTCAGTTCCCTCATCTGTGAAATGGGGATGAAGACTGTGAGCCCCACGTGGGACAACCTGATCACCCTGTATCCCCCCAGTGCTTAGAACAGTGCTTGGCACATAGTAAGCGCTTAATAAATACCACTATTATTATTATTATTATTACATTAGTATAAATGAATTATGGATATGTACAGAAGTGTAGTGGGGCTGAGGGTGGAGTGAATGTCAAGCGCTTCAAGGGTACAGATTCCAGGGCAGAAAGGAAAGGGTAGAGGGGAAATGGGGGTTTAGTCAGGGTAAGCCTCTTGGAGGAGATGTAATTTTAATAAAGCTCTGAAGGTGGGGAGAGCGGCGATCTGTCGTATATGAAGGAGGAGGGAGTTTCAGGTCACAGGGAGGATGTGAGCAAGGGATCGGTGGGGAAACGGATGAGATCGGGGTCCGGTGACTAGGTGGGTTTTGGAGGAGTGAAGCCGGTGTGCCGAGTTGAAGTTCCCACCTCCTCTTTCCCTCCGCCTGCATCTTTTCAAATTGAAGTCTGTTTCCCTATTTCTGGCCGGTTATAACTTTAAAGAACTTACCTCTCTCCAATTTCCGTGTCTGCATTACATTCGGCTAGACCGTAAGCTGATTTGTAGGAAGGAAAAGAAGCAAATGATTTGGTTGAGAGCTCAGGGGAGCAGAGGCAGAGCTCGGGGGAAAGGCTGACCGGGGGTGGGCCCCGGACTTGGGAACAAGGCTCGGGATTTCTCTGCTGATTCCGGGTCTGCCTCACCGTCGGCCTTTTCTGCTCCGGGCTTTTTCCTTCCCAAGGGAAGCAGCGTGGCTTGGTGGGTAGAGCCCGGGCCTGGGAGTCAGAAGGTCAGGGGTCCTAATCCTGGCTCTGCCACGTGTCTGCTGTGTGACCTTGGGCAAGTCCCTTCACTTCTCTGGGCCTCGGTCACCTCATTTGTAAAATGGGGAGCCCCACGGGGGACTACCTGATGACCTCGTATCTCCCCCGGGGCTTAGAACAGTGCTTGGCACATAGTAAGCGCTTAACAAAAACCACCGTTTCCCCATGATTTACAGCCCATCGGAGGGGTGGGTCCAGCAGGGGTGAGAGGTGCTTCTCCCCGGCTCAGGTGTTCCTAGAGCCACGGCTCCAAGAGGCCAAGCGGTCCCGGCAGATCTGGATCGCAGCCGCACGAGGGCTGGTTGCTGGAGGCCAGGCGAGGTCCATTCAGATGGAGTAGCGATTATTATTATCGTGGCTGAGAAAGGACTGACTGATGGTCCAGTTAGCCAAGAGGCCTTCCCCGACTAAGCCCAGAGAAGCAGCCTGGCTCAGTGGAAAGAGCCCCGGCTTGGGAGTCAGAGGTCATGGGTTCGAATCCCAGCTCCGCCGCTTGCCAGTTGTGTACCTTTGGGCAAGTCACTTCACTTCTCTGTGCCTCAGTTACCTCATCTGTAAAATGGGGATAAAAACCGTGAGCCCCCACGTGGAACATCCTGATCAGCTTGTATCCTCCCAGCATTTAGAACAGTGGCCTGCACATAGTAAGAGCTTAACAAATATATATATATATATATATATATATATATATTTATCATTTATTTACCATTTATTTATTTACCATTTACCATATATTTACCTCATCTGTAAAATGGGGATTAAAACTGTGAGCCCCACGTGGGACAACCTGATCACCTTGTATCCCCCATCGCTTAGAACAGTGCTTTGCACATCGTAAGCGCTTAACAAACACCACAATTTATTTTTTACCATATGTATTTACCATATACCATATATATTTACCAAATATATTTTATATATTACCACCATTATTATTATTTTCTCTTCTCCCACTCCCTTCTGCGTCGCCCTGCCTTTCTCCCTTTATTCATCCCCCTTCTCAGCCCCACAGCACTTAGGTACATATCTGTAATTTTTCTATTTCTATTCATGCCTGTCTCCCCCTCCATTCATTCGATAGTATTTATTGAGCGCTTACTATGCGCAGAGCACTGTACTAAGCGCTTGGAATGGACAAATCGGCAACAGATAGGGACAGTCCCTGCCCAATGACGGGCTTACGGTCTAGGCTTACAGTCTAGCCTCTAGACTGTAAGCTCACTGTGGGTAGGGAACACATCTGTTATATTGTTATATAGTACTCATCCAAGTGTTTAGTACAGTGCTCTGCACACAGAAAGCACTCAATAAATATGACTAATTGACTTATTCTTAATCCATGGCCTTGATCTGGATTTTTCTGTCTGGTGCTGGAGGGAGCTGAGCCTAGGAGCAGTGTTCAATCTTACCAGCACCACTGTAGCCTAGGAGGAGTGTTCAATCTTACCAACACTGTTGTATTGCACTCTACCAAGCACTTATTCATTCATTCATTCATTCAATAGTGTTTATTGAGCGCTTACTATGCGCAGAGCACTGTACTAAGCGCTTGGGATGAACAAGTCGGCAACGGATAGAGACGGTCCCTGCCGTTTGACGGGCTTACGGTCTAATCGGGGGAGACGGACAGACGAGAACAATGGCAATAAACAGCGTCAAGGGGAAGAACATCTCGTAAAAACCGATGGCAACTAAATAGAATCGAGGCGATGTACAATTCATTAACAAAATAAATAGGGTAACGGAAATATATACAGTCGAGCGGACGAGTACAGTGCTGTGGGGATGGGAAGGGAGAGGTGGAGGAGCAGAGGGAAAAGGGGAAAATGAGGCTTTAGCTGCGGAGAGGTAAAGGGGGGATGGCAGAGGGAGTAGAGGGAGAAGAGGAGCTCAGTCTGGGAAGGCCTCTTGGAGGAGGTGAGTTTTAAGTAGGGTTTTGAAGAGGGAAAGAGAATCAGTTAATACACTGCTCTGTGCAAAATAAGCTTTCAATAAATACCACTGATGGGTTAATCTCCAAATTGAAATTTGATGCCTTTGGTGAGTTTGTTGGGACAAGAACCTCATCTTGGTCAGAGCCTCCTGCAGGGTGTGGGGTTGTGGGCAGGGAGAGGAATGGACATAGGGGGTGAGTAATGGCTGGGGTGTGCGTGTGTTTGGGGGTGTGTTTGTGTTTGGGGGTGTATGGCGTGTGTGTGTGTGTGTGTGTGTGTGCGTGGATGGTGGAAGAGAGAGAGAAAAAAGGAGGATCAGAGATGGATGAAGCAGCGTGGCTTGGTGGAAAGAGCACGGGCTTGGGAGTCAGAGGTAATCCTGACTCTGCCCCTTGTCTGCTGTGTGACCTTGGGCAAGCCACTTCCCTTCTCCGGGCCTCAGTTCCCTCATCTGTAAAATGGGATTGACACTGTGAGCCCCACGTGGGACAACCTGGTGACCTCGTATCTCCCCCAGCCCACGGAACGGTGCTTGGCACATAGGAAGCGCCTAACAAATACCACAATTAGGAATAAATACCACTGATTGATTTTAGGTCCCCAGTGGCTTATAAGCCCTCAGTACAGTGCCCTGCACCCAGTAAGAGCTCAACAAATATGAGTGAATGAATGAGGGACTGGAATTAGGGCAGGGGCGGGATGTTGGGATGCGGGGGGTGGGCCAGGACAGGAGACTGCGAGCCCGTTGGGCAGGGATGGTCTCTGTTGGTGAATTGTGCATTCCAAGCGCTCAGTCTAGTGCTCTGCACATAGTAGGTGCTCAATCAATACGATTGAATGAATACGGGAGTATTCACGGTGTAGATCTCCTTGATTCTATTTATCTTGATGATGTTGTCTTATTTTGTTTTGTTTTGCTGTCTCCCCCTTCTAGACTGTGAGCCCGTCGTGGGGCAGGGATGGTCTCTCTCTGTGGTCGAATTGTCCATCCCGAGCGTTTAGTCCAGTGCTCTGCACCTAGTAAGCGCTCAATCAATACGATTGAATGAATGAATGAATATGGGAGTATTCATGGTGTATTTTGTTAATGAGGTGTACATCCCCTTGATCTATTTATCGTGATTAGGTTGTCTTGTTTTTGTTTCGTTCTGTTTTGTTTTGCTGTCTCTCTCCCCCGATTAGCCCGCGAGCCCGTCATTGGGCAGGGATGGTCTCTTTCTGTTCCTGAATTGTCCATTCCAAGAGCTTAGTCCAGTGCTCTGCACATAGTAAATGCTCAATCAATACGATCGGATGAATGAATGAATATATTTCTTTGATTCCCTTTATGTTGAGGATGTTGTCTTGTTTTGCTTTGCTGTCCGTCTCCCCCATTTGGACGGTGAGCCCGTCATGGGGCAGGGACGGTCTCTATCTGTTGCCGAATTGTCCATTCCAAGCGCTCAGTCCAGTGCTCTGCACCTAGTAAGCGCTCAATCAATACCATGGAATGAATGAACGGGAGAGCCGGGGGGAAGGAGGATGTAGAGAAGCAGCGTGGCTCAGTGGAAAGAGCTCGGGCTTGGGAGTCAGAGGTCATGGGTTCGAATCCCGACTCTGCCCCTTGTCAGCTGTGTGACTATGGGCAAGTCACTTCACTTCTCTGGGCCTCAGTTCCCTCATCTGTAAAACGGGGATGAAGACTGTGAGCCTCACGTGGGACAACCTGATGTCCATATATGTCCCCCAGTGCTCAGAACAGTGCTCTGATCACCCTGTATCTACCCCGGCGCTTAGAACAGTGCTCGGCACATAGTAAGCGCTTAACACATACCAACATTATTATTATTAGTAGTAGTACAACCTGATGACCCTGGATCTCTCCCAGCGCTTAGAACAGTGCTCTGCACCTCATTAGTGCTTAACAAATACCAACATCATTATAACTTCTCTGGGGCTCAGTGACCTCCTCTGTCAAAGGGGGATGAAGACTGTGAGCCTCACGTGGGACAACCTGATGACCCTGGATCTCTCCCAGCGCTTAGAACAGTGCTCTGCACCTCATTAGCGCTTAACAAATACCAACATCATTGTAACTTCCCTGGGGCTCAGTGACCTCCTCTGTCAAAGGGGGATGAAGACTGTGAGCCTCACGTGGGACAACCTGATGACCCCGGCTCTCTCCCAGCGCTTAAAAGAGTGCTCTGCACATAGTTAGCGCTTAACAAATACCCACATTGTAACTTCTCTGGGCCTCAGTGACCTCATCTGTCCAATGGGGATGAAGACTGTGAGCGTCACGTGGGGCCACCTGCTGACCCTGCATCTCTCCCAGCTCTTAGAAGAGTGCTCTGCACATAGTGCTTAACAAATGTCCCCATTATAACTTCTCTGGGCCTCAGTGACCTCATCTGTCAAATGGGGATAAAGACTGTGAGCGTCACGTGGGACCACCTGATGACCCCGAATCCCCCCCAGTGCGTAGAACAGTGCTCTGCACAGAGTGAGCGCTTAGCAAATACCAACATTATTACTGTTATTGCATGCGGAGTGGCTGGGGGCCGGCCGAGGAGAGCGCTTCATTCACGCCACGGTTTCGATCGGGCGCTTCCCGGGTGCGGAGCACTGGGCTAAGCGCTCGGACCGCACAATCGGGCAGCAAGTGAGAGCCGCTGCCCTTGCGCACTGGGACGGCCGCGGCCTCATTTGCCTATCCCCGCCCCCGGCGGGCGCCGATTGGACGCCGCCGCGCCAGGCGGGCGGTGATTGGCCGCGGCCCTATTTGCCTATCCCCGCCCCCGGCGGGCGCCGATTGGAGAGCGCGGCAGCAGGCGGGCGGTGATTGGCCGCGGCGCTATTTGCCTATCCCCGCCCCCCGAGGGCACCGATTGGAGAGCGGGGCAGCAGGCGGGCGGTGATTGGGCGAGTCTTATTTGCCTATCCCCGCCCCCCGGAGGCGCCGATTGGCGAGCGGGTCCGCAGGCGGGCGGTGATTGGCGGCGGGGCGTGTCGCTCAGCCTGGGGGGCGGAGGGTCCCCGCTGCGGCCGGGCTCAGCCTCGTCGTCCCGCGGAGGCCGGGCTGCCGCTGCCGCCCCCGGCCCTGCCCCCGCCTGCCTCCTTCCCTCCCTCCCTCGCTCCCTCCTTCCTTCCCGCTGCGGCCTCCCGGAGCTCCGCGCGGGGTCATGCGGAGGAGGCGGCGGCGGCCTGTGTCACGGTGACCGGCCCGGACTGCGGAGGCCCCCACCCCGAGCCCTCCGCACCGCGGGAGGTGAGCGCCCAGCGCCCCGGGGCCAAAGCGGGATCCGCCGCTCTGCAGAGGGATCTGTGCGTGTGTGTCTGGGGTTGGCAGGTGCGGCGGGCGGGGAGCGGAGCCGCACAGGTGCGCGGCCGGGCGGGGCCGAGGAGCGGCAGGTGCGAGGGGCGCGGCCCGACCCGGGACGGGGGCGGGGACGAGACGGGGGCCGGGGGTGGAGCCCGGGGCGGGGACGGGGGCGTATCCACGGACGCCACCGGGACGTCTCCAGGGGGCGGGGTCACGGGGCGGGGTCAGGGTGTGTATCCGCGGGGGGCGTGGCCGGGGTGGATCCAGGGGCGTGGCCACGGGGGTGTATCCAGGGGTGGATCCAGGGGGCGTGGCCACGGGGAGAATCCAGGGGTGGATTCAGAGGGCGGGGCCACGGGGTGGATCCAGGGGGCGTGGCCACGGGGCGTATCCAGGGGTGTATCCAGGGGGTGGGGCCACGGGGAGGATCCAGGGGCGTGGCCACGGGCCGTATCTAGGGGGTGTATCTAGGGGGCGTGGCCACGGGGCGGATCCAGGGGTGTCTCCAGGGGGCGGGGCCACGGGTCGGATCCAGGGGCGTGGCCACGGACCGTATCTAGGGGGCGTGGCCACGGGGAGAATCCAGGGGTGGATTCAGGGGGCGGGGCCACGGGGTGGATCCAGGGGCGTGGCCACGGGGGTGTATCCAGGGGTGTATCCAGGGGGCGTGACCACGGGGAGAATCCAGGGGTGGATTCAGGGGGCGGGGCCACGGGGTGGATCCAGAGGGCGTGGCCACAGGGCGTATCCAGGGGTGTATCCAGGGGGTGGGGCCACGGGGAGGATCCAGGGGCGTGGCCACGGGCCGTATCTAGGGGGTGTATCTAGGGGGCGTGGCCACGGGGCGGATCCAGGGGTGTCTCCAGGGGGCGGGGCCACGGGTCGGATCCAGGGGCGTGGCCACGGACCGTATCTAGGGGGCGTGACCACGGGGAGAATCCAGGGGTGGATTCAGGGGGCGGGGCCACGGGGTGGATCCAGGGGGCGTGGCCACGGGGCGTAGCCAGGGCTGTATCCAGGGGGCGGGGCCATGGGCCATATCCAGGGGTGTCTCCAGGGGGCGTGGCCACGGGGAGGATCCAGGGGCGTGGCCACGGACCGCATCTAGGGGGTGTATCTAGGGGGCGGGGCCACGGGGAGGATCCAGGGGTGTATCCAGGGGGCGTGGCCACGGGGAGGATCCAGGGGGCGTGGCCATGGACCGTATCTAGGGGTGTATCCAGGGGCGTGGCCACGGGGAGAATCCAGGGGGCGTGGCCACGGAGAGAATCCACAGGGGCGTGGCTATGGGGCGTATCCACGGGAGCGATCAGGGCGTCGCCAGGGGGCGTGGACACGGGGCGTATCCAGGGGCGGGGCGGAGCCAGGGGGCGGAGCCAGGACCGTATCCAGGGGGCGGGGCCAGGCATATGTGCAGGGGCGTGGTCAGGGGCGTCTCCAGGGGCGGGGCGTCTCCAGGGGGCGGGGCAATGGGGCGTATCCAGGGGGCGGGGCCAGAGCGGGTGTAACCAGGGGCGTGGTCAGGGCCGTATCCAGGGGTGGGGCGTCTCCAGGGCTCCTTTAAGATTCATTCATTCATTCATTCATTCATTCATTCATTCATTCATTCATTCATTCATTCATTCCATCGTATTGATGGAGCGCTTACTGCGTTTAGAGCGCTGCTCCTCTCTACTGAGCGCCGACCGTGTGTAGAGGGACTGTCCTGAGCCCTGCAACTCTTTAGAGAAACAGCCTGGCTCAGTGGGGAAGAGACCGGGCTGGGGAGTCAGAAGGTCGTGGGTTCGAATCCCCTTAGTGATCGAGCGCTTAACGCTGGGCAGGGCACTGTACCGAGCGCTTGGAAAGTACAGTTCGGCAACAGAGAGAGACCGGCCCTGCCCACAAAGGGCTCGCAGTCTAGAAGAGGGGAGACAGGCATCAACACAGGTAAACGAGCATCAGTAGAAATAAATAGAATTAGATATAGAGATATTAGATATAGATAGATATTAGATATATAGATATTAGATAGGTATATAAGATATCTATCTAATATCTATCTATGTAGATGTATATATCTGTATATGTAGATGTATACATGTATGTAGATATATTATCTAATATAATATTATATTATAATACGCATAGCATATGTATATATTATATTATTATACTTATAGTATACTTATATAATTATACTTATAATACTAATATATTAGATATATTAGATATTTACTTAAATATATAAGATATCTATCTATCTATCTATCTATCTATCTATCTATCTATATATATATATAGATCTCTATCTCTATCTATCTATAATAATAATGTTAGTATTTGTTAAGCGCTCACTATGTGCAGAGCACTGTTCTAAGCGCTGGGGTACATACAGGGTCTCAGGTTGTCCTACGGGAGGCTCACAGTCTTCATCCCCATTTTACAGATGAGGGAACTGAGGCACAGAGAAGTGAAGTGACTTGCCCACAGTCACACAGCTGACAAGGGGCAGAGCTGGGGGTTGAACCCATGACCTCTGACTCCGAAGCCCAGGCTCTTTCCACTGAGCCACGCTGCTTCCCTAGAGATAGATAAATATATAAGATATCTATTCATTCAATAGTATTTATTGAGCGCTTACTATGTGCAGAGCACTGTACTAAGCGCTTGGGATGAACAAGTCGGCAACAGATAGAGACAGTCCCTGCCGTTTGACGGGCATCTATCTATAGATATATAGATCTCTAGATCTCTATATCTATCTATATCTAGATATAGATATAGATAGATATAGAGATCTAGAGATATCTCTATAGATCTATCTAGATAGAACTATAGATATATCTAGATATATCTATAGATATCTCTATAGATATAGAGATCTACATCTATCTATATCTATAGGTATATCTATATCTATATCTATATATATATAATCTACACATCTATAGATATCTAGATAGATAGATATAGATGTGTAGATTATATATATGTAGATATATATATACATGCATCAGAACAAGCAGGCCATAATATAATAATAATAACTAATAATAACTATGATATTTGTTAAGCGCTTACTATGTGCCAGGCGCTGTACTAAGCGCTGGGGTGGAGACAAGAAAATTGGTTGGACACGGTCCCTGTCCCATGTGGGGCTCCCAGTCTTTATCCCCATTTTCCAGATGAAGGAACTGAGGCCCAGAGAAGTGAACTGACTGGCCCAAGGTCACACAGCAGAAAAGTGGCAGAGCTGGGATTAGAACCCATGACCTTCTGACTCCCAGGCCCCGGGCTCTAACCTCTAAGCCGAGCCCGTCGTTGGGCAGGGATTGTCACTGTCTTGTCGCCGAATTGCACATTCCAAGCGCTTAGTACGGTGCTCTGCACATGGGATTAGAACCCATGACCTTCTGACTACCAGGCCCGTGCTCTAGCCACTACACCATGCTGCTTTTCTCTGTCTACATAAGTGCCGTGGGGCGGGGAGGAGGGTCGAGCAGAGGAGGGAGTTGGGGCGATGGGGAGAGGAGGAGGAGCAGAGGGAAAAGGGGGGCTCAGTCTGGGAAGGCTTCCTGGAGGAGGTGAGCTCTCAGTAGGGCTTTGTAGAGGGGAAGTGCAGTCAGGTTAGACGCAGTCCCCGTCCCACATGGGGCTCACGGCCTTCCTCCCCATTTTGCGGATGAGGAGACTGAGCACCAGAGAAGTGAAGTGAGTTGCCCAAGGTCACACAGCGGACAGGTGGCGAAGCCTGGATTAGAACCCAGGTCCTTCTGACTCCCAGGTCCGTGCTCTCACCTCTAAGCCAAGCCCATCATTGGGCAGTCTCTCTCTGTTGCTGAATTGTACATTCCAAGGGCTTAGTACAGTGCTCTGCACAGAGTAAGCGCTCAATAAATACTATTGAATGAATAAGCCAAGCTGCTTCTAGCCTAGGCAGTGTCTGCGTACAGGCTGCCTCCCAGACCTTCGAGGGATGAGGTTTCTGGTCAGTTTAGTTTAGAGAAGCAGCGCGGCTCAGTGGAAAGAGCCCGGGCTTGGGAGTCAGAGGTGTTGGGTTCTAATCCTCGCTCCGCCACTTGCCAGCTGGGTGACTTTGGTCAAGTCACTTCACTTCTCAGTGCCTCAGTGACCTCATCTGTAAAATGGGGATTAAAGCAGTGAGCCCCACGTGGGACAACCTGATCACCTTCTATCCCCCCTCAGCACTTGGAACAGTGCTTTGCACACAGTAAGCGCTTAACAAATACCACCATTATTATTATTAAGAGTTGCAGTTTGGGTTTTCATGGGCTTGTACCTAGCGAACCCCAGTGCGGGCAGGGGTCAATGCTGTCTTTAAACACCCTTAGGCCCTCCAGGACAGACGGGTCATTTATTCAAGGAATTAGGGTCCCGGGGTCTCTGCCATAGGATCAGCCATTCCGTCCATCGTGGCTTAGTGGAAAGAGCCCGGGCTTTGGAGTCAGAGGTAATGGGTTCGAATCCCAACTCTGCTACTTGTCAGCTGTGTGACTGTGGGCAAGTCACGTGGCTCAGTGGAAAGAGCACGGGCTTTGGAGTCAGAGGTCATGAGTTCGGATCCCAGCTCTGCCACTTGTCAGCTGTGTGACTGTGGGCAAGTCACTTGACTGCTCTGGGCCTCAGTTCCCTCATCTGTAAAATGGGGATTAAGACTGTGAGCCCCACGTGGGACAACCTGATTCCCCTATGTCTACCCCAGCGCTTAGAACAGTGCTCGGCACATAGTAAGCGCTTAACAAATACCAACGTTATTATTTTTATTATTATTAACTTCTCGGTATCTCAGTTACCTCATCTGTAAAATGGGGATTAACTGTGAGCCTCATGTGGGACAACCTGATTACCCTGTATCTACCCCAGCGCTTAGAACAGTGCTCTGCACATAGTAAGCGCTTAACAAAAATACCAACATTATTATTCATTCAGTTGTATTTATTGAGCGTTTACTGTGTGCAGAGCATTATACTAAGCGCTTGGGAGAGTACAATACAATTGAGTGCTTAATGTGTGCAGTTCACTGTACTAAGCGCTCGGGAGAGTACGATATAACAATAAACAGATAAATTCCCTGTCCACAAGGAGCTTGCAGTCTAGAGGGCAGGATCATTTTATGACATGTAGTTTTCTGGGGCTCAGGTACATGAAACAGCGTGGTCTAGCGGCAAGAGCCCGGGCTTGGGAGTCAGAGGATGTGGGTTCTAATCCCGGCTCCACCACTTGTCTGCTGTGTGACCTTGGGCAAGTCACTTCACTTCTCTGGGCCTCAGTTACCTCATCTGGAAATTGGGGATTAAGAATTGTGAGCCCCATGTGGGACAACCTGAAGACCTGCTCTATGTTAGAACAGTGCTTGACACATAGTGAGCGCATAAAGAATACCATCGTTATTATGAAGATCTTGGATTAAGGGAAGGGAATGTTACTGTTTATTGTGTATTGCACTTTCCCAAGCACTCAGTACAGTGCTCTGCACACAGTAAACGCTTAATAAATATGATTGAATAAATGAATGAATTAAAGCTGTAACGTCTTTTGAAGGATCCATCTCCAACAGGCCACGGTCTAAGGCTGATTGAAGAGGGTTGGAGGATATTCTGATGGAAGTTCTGTTTTGTTCTATATTTTACTTAATAATAATAATGTTGGTACTATATTTTACTTAATAATAATAATGTTGGTATTTGTTAAGCGCTTACTATGTGCAGAGCACTGTTCTAAGCCCTGGGGTAGATACAGGGTAATCAAGTTGTCCCACATGAGGCTCACAGCCTTAATCCCCATCTTACAGATGGGGTAACTGAGGCACAGAGAAGTTAAGTGACTTGCCCAAGGTCACACAGCTGACAAGTGGGGGAGCCGGGTTTCAAACCCATGGCCTCTGACTCCTAAGCCCGTGCTCTTTCCACTGAGCCACGCTGCTTCTCTTAAGAAGAAGACAGCTTGTTGGTCCATACTGGCCACAGACACTCTTCTTCTGAGTGCTGCCAAAGTTCAATGGCTCTAGAGTGTTAGACAAAAAAGGGACTTGTTTCCAAACGAAAGGTTGAAACAAGAGAAGGGTCTTTAGATCAGACTGTTTTGTCAGTATTATAGAGCTTGCGCTATCAGAGGCTTGGGGCTTGCAGTAAACATCTGGAAATCCCTGGCAGTTGCCAAACCGTAATACTCTCAAAATTTATTAGGCAGTGATCCCCAGAGTCGTCAATCTAGAATTCTGTCATCAACCATTGCATCTTTGGCTAAATGGTGGTCCCTGCGCTGGGGCAGGGACCTGTGCAGTCTAGGAAAAGATGAAATGCCTGAGTTAAAGTTCTAGGGCTTCAGGGGATCTTCGGCACTGTCAGGATAGTGTCGGAAACAAAAATGAAAGATTCAGCTACGTAGCTTTGACCAAATGCTGTGGCTTGTAATATTTTCCGTGGAGACAGCACAGTGACAAAGTCACAGCTATTATTATGTTGTACATTCCTCTGAAGGGGCTTAAAAACAACATTATTGAAACTGTTGCATGCTGAATTAGTAGAGTTGCTTAGCTGGTCACGGTGTGGAAGAGATTGCATTTGTATTTGTGTAGTTGAGATACAATTTCACCGGTATCAGTGTCATCTTTGAACCCAAAGGAAAAGAAATATAAAGACATATACATGTATATATACATGTATATACATATATATATATAAATTGCATCTATATCTCTAAATTGCTAAGTAGTTTTCAAAGATTGTACTCTAATAGAGAATTTGCAGTTATTCATTCTAAGCAGTGCAACTGTCTGGGTGAATATTTAAGGGCCCATGCTAGAAAGAAAAATTCAGAACCACATAATTACATGCAGCTAGCAAAAATAGTCTGTGAGTAATGAGTAGTAAGCATTGGAGTAAAGTCCCTGCATTATTTTGGTTGATTTACTTTTCAAATAAACGGATTTTACATGCTTTAAGTGCAAAATAGTCAACTTATATGGGACAGAATACCTATTAGAAGACCCTCCCATATCTCAAAATCCAGTTAGTGCTACAGATATTACAAGGACAAGTGTTTGCGACCTAAATGCCATACTGAGTCCTATCGTTGTTTCATCTAACCCCATGTTACCTCTGATAATGACAGCAGGATTCTGGAGGAATAGTATGAGAATTGCCCTCCACATCCATCCTCATGCATAGGGATTTACCTAACATCAGTAACTTTCCCTTTAGCAACCCTTTATAGGCCTCTTATTCCTAAACTTACTCAAACACACTCGAACTTGACCTTGTTGGTCTGCTCAATTTACTGAATTTTATATGTGTATTGCAGCTCTGGCTCTTTTTTTTTTTAAAAAAAAGGTATGTTATTTGTTAAATGCTTACTATGTGCCAGGCACTGTACTAAACACTGGGGTAGGTGCAAGTTAATCAGGTTGGACCCAGTCCAAGTCCCACAAGGTGTTCCCAGGCTTAATCCCCATTTTACAGTTGAGGTAACCAAGGCACAGTTAAGTGACTTGCCCAGGGTCACACAGCAGACAAGTGGCAGAGCTGGGTTTAGAACTCAGGTCTTTTTGACTCCCGGGTCCATGCTGTATCCACTAGGTCACGCTGCTTCTGGGGAAAGATTGATTCCATTATGCTTATCTTCATCTACCTCCTCCAAACGTTTTGTTTTTTTTTCCAATGGTATTTCTTAGGTGCTTACCAGCAGGGTTCTAATCTCCAAGGTAGATACAAGATAAGGACACAGTCCAGGTCCCTCATGGGGCTCACAGCCTTAAACCTCATTTACCTGAAGCACAGAGACGTGAAGTGACTTTCCCAAGGTCACAGAACAGACAGGTGGCAGAGTCGGGTCCTTCTGACTGTTTTCTTCTGACTCCCGGGCCTGTGCTCTACCCATTTGGTTGGAAGAGCAGCACTGGTAAATTAAACACGCATCCAGGAGATTGCCTGTTTGAGTATAAGAAGATGATCAGTCTTTTCTTGGGGGTTCAGTGTACAGCATAATACGCCGAAGTAGCAGGAAACTGTGTGCTTGCAAATGATTCTACAAAGCAGTAGTTCCCTAGGGTTCTACTTCCTTTTTTAACCACCTGAGCAGGGAATGGGTAGAGATGGGGAGGGAGCAGACAGAAAGGGGAATAGAAATGGAGGGAGAGCTCGGGTTCCTTAGGATTTCATCATAGCCTCTCATCCTTCCATCTTTCCCCCATCTGCATCCAAAGCCACTGCCTCTTTTTGTCTTTAAAAGACTTCTGGTTTTTGCCCAATTGAAAGGAGGTTACAAAGCAGGAAGTACATCGATGCAGCTACACTTTGGAGGAACCCCCTCAGCATATCGAAGAGGAAGTTGTCATAAAAAAAACCGTGGGAGTGCTCATATCTGAAGTTCTTTCGGGTCCAGAACTCTTGTTAGATTAAGGCTGCCTGAAAATTCGGTGATATTGTGCTATCTTATTGTTAAATTGACATAATAAGAGCCTTCAGTGGTTGCCCCGCATCAAGCAGGTTTCTTATCATTGGTTTGAAAGCATTCAATCAGCTTGCCCCCTCTTGATCTCCTACTACAACTCAGCCAACATTTCATTCATTCAGTCAGTCATATTTATTAAGTGCTTACTGTGTGCAGAGCACTGGACTAAGTGCTTGGGAAAGCAGAGTACAACATTAAAGAGTGACAGTCCCTGCCCACAATGAGCTCACAGTCTAGAGGGGGGGAGACAGACATCAATACAGATAAACAGACATCAATACAAATAAATAAAATTACAAATTTATACATAAGTGCTGTGGGGCTGGGGGTGGGTAGAGCAAAGGGAGCAAGTCAGAGTGATGTAGTGTGGCTCATTGGAAAGATCCCGGCTTGAGAGTCAGAGGTCATGGGTTCTAAACCCGGCTTTGTCACTTTTGAGCTGTGTGACTTAGGGCACGTCACTTCTCTGTGCCCCAGTTCCCTCACCTGTAAAATGGGGATTAAGACTGTGAGTCCCACGTGGGACAACCTGATTACCTTGTGTCTACCCCAGCACTTAGAACAGTGCTTGGCACATTGTAAGCACTTAACAAATACCATCCTCGTCATCATCATGCAGAAGGGAGTGGGAGATGAGGAAAAGTGGGGCTTAGTCTGGGAAGGCCTCTTGGAGGAGATATGTCCTCAGGAAGGCTTTGAAGTAGGGGAGAGTAATTGTCTGGCAGATTAGAGGAGGGAAGGCGTTCCAGGCCAGAGGTAGGACTTGGGCCACGGGTGAGCAGTGAGACAGGCAAGATCAAGGCACAATGAGAAGGTTAGCACCAGAGGAGTAACGTACGTACACGGGCTGGGTTGTAGGAGAGAAGTGAGGTGAGGTAAGAGTGGGCAAGGTGATGGAGTGCTTTAAAGCCAATGGTGAGGAGGTTCTGATCCGGAGGTGGTTGGGAAACCACCGGAGATTTTTGAGCAGGGGGGAGACATGTCCTGAAAGTTTCTGAACAAAGACGATCCGGGCACCGGAGTGAAATATGGACTGGAGTTGGGAGAGGCAGGAGGTTGGGAGGTCAGCCAGGAGGCTGATGCAGTAATCTGGGCGACACAGGGTGAGTGACTGTATTAACGTGGTAGCAGTTTGGATGGAGAGGAAAGGGCAGATTTTAGCAATGCTGTGAAGGTGGGACCGACAGGATTTGGTGACAGATTGAATATGTGGGTTGAATGAGAGAGAGGAGTAAAGGATAACATTAAGGTTACGAGCTTGTGAGACGGGAAGGATGGTGGTGCTGTCTACAGTGACGGGAAAGTCCAGGAGAGGAGAGGGTTTAGGTGGGAAGGTGAGGAGCTCTGTTTTGGACATGTTAAGTTTGAGGTGATGGGAGGACATCCAAGTAGAGATGCGAACCTAGAGAGAGGGAGTGAGTTCGGGGAGGATCAAAAACTCCTCACTATTGGCTTCAAAGCTGTCCATCACCTTGCCCCTTCTTACTTCACCTTCCTCCTCTCCTTCTACATCCCAGCCTACACACTCCACTACTCTGGTGCTCACTTTTTCACTGTGCCTCCATCTCACCTGTCTATCCGTTGACCTCTGGCCTGGAACGCTCTCCCTCCTCAAATCCACCAATCACTCTTCCCCCTTCAAAGCCCTACTGAAGGTGTGCCTTCTCCAAGAGGCCTTCCCAGATTAAGCCCCCTTTTCAACTCCCCCGCTTCCATGACACCTCAACTTACTCCCTTTGCTCTCCCCTTCCACCCCACAGCACTTATGTCTATGTGTATTTATAATTCTATTTATATTGATGTCTGTTTACTTGTTTTGATGTCTGTCTCATCCTCTCTAGACTGTAAGCCTGGTATGGGCAGGGATGGTCTCTCTTTGTTGCTGAATTGTATTTTTCAAGCGCTTAGTACAGTGCTCTGCACATAGTGAGTGCTCAGTAAATACGATTGAATGAATGAATGAGGAATTGTAGATTTGGTTATCACCTGCATAGAGATGATTGTTGAAGCTATGGGAGTGAATGAGTTCCCCAAGGGAATGAGTGTAGACGGAGAATAGAAGGGGACTGAAAACTGACCCTTGAGGGACCCCCACAGTTAGGGGGTGGGAGGCAGAGGAGGAACTTGTGAAGGAGACTGAGAATGAACGGCCAGAGAGATAAGAGGAGAACCAGGAGAGGACAGAGTCAGTGAAACCAAGGTTGGATAACCCCCTTCTCCTGGAAGGGGGTGGTCCACAGTGTCAAAGGCAGCTGAGCGGTCGAGAAGGATTAGGTAGGAGAAGAAGCCGTTGGATTTGGCAATTAGGAGATCATTGGTGACCTTTGAGAGGGTGGTTTCAGTGGAGTGAAGGGCACAGAAGCCAGATTGGAGGGGGGCCAGGAGAGAATTGGAAGAGAGGAATTTGAGACAGCCGGTGTAGTCAGATTCACTCAAGGAGTTCGGAGAGGAATGGTAGGAGGGGGTTGGAGTGATAACTGAAGGGAGATGTGGGGGATAACTGAAGCCGGCGGCCAGGCAGCTTCCACCTAATTTCAAACTTGGGGCTGCCACTGTTGCCGCAATAATACATGTATTTATTTAATGTAATAACAATAATAATAATCGTACTTGTTAAGCACCTACTACGTGCCGGGCATTATCCTAAGCGCCAGGGTGGATACAAGCAGATCAGGTTGGACACAGTCCCCGGTCCCACGTGGGGTTCACAGTCTCAATCTCCATTTTACAGATGAGGTCACTGAGGCACAGAGAAGTGAAATGACTTGCCCAAGGTCACACAGCAGACAAGTGGTGGGGCCATTAGAACCCATGACCTTCTGACTTCCCAGGCCTGTGCTCTATCCACTAGACCCTACTGCTTGTTGTGTCTGCCTCCCCCTCTAGATTGTAAACTTGTTGTGGACAGGGGACGTGCCTACCAACTCTCTTATATTGTACTCTCCCAAGCGCTTAGTACAGTTCTTTGAACACAGCAAGTGCTCAATTAATACAAATGATCTCATATACAATGATTCTATTATTTTTCTTTTTCCCTTTTCTGGACAAAGTGGTGGACCCAATGGAATAAACTCATTCATATTGCGCCCATCACTGATTTTGGCACTCTTTTCTAATCACCGTCACAAAATAGCCACATAAGAGGGGTTGTTTTTGTTGTTTGGTTTCTTGGTTTGGGTTTTTAAAGAAAAGTCAGTGTGACCTTAAATCCACGAAGAACAAGTCCCACTGCCTATTCTTTGATTCAATTACTCCTAAAAGCCAAAAAAAAATTATCGCCTGTGAGTATTCTTCCGCTAAAGCTATATTTCCGATTAGCACTCTGCAATTAATACAACAAAGGAAAAGAGCATAAAAATAAGTGAAATAACTATTGATGCTCTTGGCTGATAATCACACTGTAATAAAAGCCTTGAGTAGAGAAGGAAATGATCTATAAAATTAACTGAAAAACCAAAGGGTGATACTAGAAAGATGATCTTACAAATCACTTCGAATATTCTACATAAAGATTAGGCAGGACAAAAACCAACCATTTTTCAATCACAAAATCATTTCACTTCAATCCACATTTTAAATACTATTTTCCTTAATATGCTTCACAAAAAATAAACCTTACCTCAAACAGTTTTATTTTAAGATAAGCTTGTCTTAATGGAAAGAGCCCGAGACTGAGTGTCAGAGGAGCTATGTTTTAATCCCGGCTCCGCCACTTACCTTGTGACCTTGGGCAAGTCGCTTAACTTCTCTTGGCCTCACTTCCCTCATCTGCAGAATGGGGATTCAAGACCTGTGCTCCCTCCTACTTAGACTGTGAGCCTCATGTGGGACCTGATGATCTAGTATCTACCCCAGCACTCAATGCGGTGCTTGTCATATAGTAAGCACTTCAAAATACCGCAATCATTATTATTATTATTATCATCACTATTATTATAATCCATTCAAGCTTCCCATCTGAGGGCTGTTAACATCGGCTCAGAGCCAACGTGCCAATTGGCACAGATCAGACCTAACTTTCTATGAGAAACAGTGACTACAGTCGAGCTTCCCGGCTGGAGAATTAAATTAAATTCACTGAAATCAAATCCACATGCTGTTCAATATTGTGTGACCATCATCTCTAGGGGCATCTTTCATTCATAGATGCTGTGGAGCTGAGGGTGGGAGAACATCAAGTACTTAAAGGGTACAGATCTAAGTGCATAAATGGCAAGACAGGGAGGGGGAATAAGGGAAAGTTGGCTTAGTCAGGGAAGGCCTCTTGGAGGAGACGTGATTTAAATATGGCTTTGAAGGAGGAGAGAATGGTGGTCTGTTGGATAGGAAGGGGGAGGGAGTTCCAAGCCAGAGAGGGGATGTGGGCAAGGGGTCTGTGGCGAGATTGATGAGATTGAGGTAGAATGAGTAGCTTGGTATTAGAGGAGCAAAGTGTCCACTTCGAGTTTAACCTTGCTTGATTTAACTCTGCCCAGTAAAACTATTTCTCTTCCCTTCTTGATACCCATGCACATTGCCTTCACCAACTATTCCAGACATTAAGTGCTTAATATAGTGCTCTGCACACAGTAAGCGCTCAATAAATACGATTGAATGAATTTAACTCCCTCCTCGGGCCCCTTGTCCCTCCACCTTCCCCATCCCTTGACCCCAAAGACCTGGTCATCTACTTTATCAAGAAAATTAACACCAACAGGTGTGAGCTGATTTTAGGAATCTCACACTAAAATCGCCCTTCCTTTCCTCAATCCCTCCCCCTCAAATTTCCCACACTGCCCAGCAGTATCTCCAGAGGAGATCTCCTACCTCCTCTCAAATGTCACGCCCTCCATACGCGCATCAGACCCCATTCTTTTGCACCTTAACAAAACTCTTGCCCGCTCCCTTCTCCCCTCCCTAACAGCTCCTGGCTGCTGCTGGCCCGGTGCGGGGTGAGGCCCCAGGATGGCAAGGCCGGGGTTCCCGGCGGTATAGCTCAGTGGCCGGGGGGAACCCGCTTTCAGTTATGCCTTCACACCATCTCTAGGATCCCCCCCTGCTTCCTCTCCATCCAGGCTGCTACCACACTGATGCAAGCCCTTATCCTAGCTCACCTCGACTGTTCCATCGGCCTCCTCGCCCATCCCCCGCCTCCTGTCCCTCCCCACTCCAGTCTAAGCTTCACTCTACCGCCCGGATCGCTTTTCAGAAAAAATGGTTTATCCACATCTTCCCTTCTCTCCAAAACATCCTGTGGTTGCCCGTCCACTTGCGCATCAGATAGAACCTCCTGACCATCCATCAGCTTTGAGGTACTCAATTAGCTCACCCCTTCCTATCTTACCTCACTGATCTCCTGCTACAGCCCAGCTCCCAGACTTCACTCCTCTAATGCCCCCTTGCTCGGGTAGCCATATCTCGTTCATCTCACTGCCGACTTTTTGCCCATGCCCTTCCTCCAGTCTGGAACTCCCTCCCACTTTATATCCAACATACCACCCCTCTCCCACCTTCCAAGCCTCACTAAAATCACACTTCCTTCAAAAGTCTTTCCTTGACTTAGCCTTTATTTCCCCTATTCACTCGTCCACTTTGATACTTTCCAAGCACTTAGTAGTGCTCTGCACACAGTAAGCGCTCAATAAATACGATCGAATGAATGAATCTGTGCCTCTTAAGCACTCGATATTCCTCCCGTCACTTAGCCTCATAACACTTTGAACGTACACATTTCCCTTACCTGTAATTTATTTGAATGTCTCTCTCCTCCTCTAGACTGAAAGCTCCTTGTGTTGTTGTGTTCTGTTGTATAATATGTTTTGTTCTGAGGTCTCCCAAGCATCTTAAATTCGTGAAGCTTTCCATATTTTTCTGTTTATCTCGTTGATGTTGTCTTGCTTTCTTTTGTTCTGTTTTGCTTTGCTGTCTGTCTCCCCCTTTTTGACTGTGAGCCCATCATTGGGCAGGGATTGTCTCTATCTGTTGCCGAATTGTACATTCCAAGAGCTTAGTACAGTGCTCTGCACATAGTAAGCGCTCAATAAATACTATTGAATGAATGAATGAATCTTGTCTAGTGCTCAGCATGGAGTCTTGTCTTATGCTGTCGTCTCTGACCCCCAGAGATGCCATGGACATATCTCTCCCAGAACACCCTACCTCTGCATTCGCTCTGTTAGTGTATCCAAAGAGTTTTCTTGGTAAAAATATGCAAGTGGTTTACCATTGCCGCCTTCTGGGCAGTAAACTTGAGTTTCTGCCCCCGACTTTCTCCCGTGCCGCTGCTGTCCAGCACGGGTGAGTTTTGACTTGTAGCAGATTGCCTTCCACTCGCTAGCCACTGCCCAAGGTAGGAATGGAAGGGACAGGCCTCTGCTTGACTCTCCCTCTTGTAGTCGAGACTGAGTACTGGAGTACTGGAAACTCTCCAGATGTGATCCTGAGAGGGGTAGCATGCAGTAAGAGTAGGGTGGCCATTGGCTTAGGATGGGCTAAAACTGCACACCTAAGAGTATGTACAACCTCCTTTCCCTTCCAAAATTCTTGACTCTGATGGTGGCTAGAGGGGACCCTTCATAAACCCTTCTATTCTGTAAGCTCCTTGTCAGCAGGGAATGAGTCTGTTTATTGTTATATTGTACTTTATTGTTATATTATACTCTCCCAAGTGCTTAGTAAGGTGTTCTGCACACAATAAGCACTCAATAAATATGGTTGACCGACTGCTTAAAATTAAATCACTTCCTTCTCACATTTCCTCGCTGGCCAAGACTTGAGGAAAGTGAGCCCCCTTTCAGACACTGTCAGGAAGGGGAGAGGAGGGAGGTAGAGGGGACCGGCTTTGAGTTTCTCTCAGGATCTGAAAAGGTATCAGGTGTCAATTGTATTAATTGAGCACTTGCTGTGTTCAGAGCACTATACTAAGCTCCTGGGAGAGTTCAGTACAACAGAGCTGGTAGACACATTCCCTGCCCACAAACAGCTTACAGTCTATAGCTGGGGGAGACAGACGATGAAGTAAATTACAGCTATATACATAAGTTCTGTGGGGCTGAAGGTGGGTGAAAAGTGCTTAAAAGATGCATGGTGAAAAGTGCTTAAAGGTGCAAAGGTGGTGCAGAAGGGAGAGGGAGTAGGGGAAATGAGGCTTAGTTGCAGAAGACCTCTTGGAGAAGTTATGTTAATAAGCCTTTGAAGGTGGCGGGGCGGGGTCTGTCATATATGGAGGGGGATAGGAGTTCCAGGCCAGAGTAAGGATGTAGGCAAGGAGTCAGTGGTGAGATAGACAAAATCAAGGTACAGTGTAGGTTGGCATTGGAGGAGTGAAGATTGTGGGCAGGGTTGTAATAAGAAATCAGCAAGGTGAGAGAGGAGGGGGCAAGGTGAATGAGTGCTTTACAGCCAATGGCAAGGAGTCTCTGGTGCGGAGGTGAAAGGGCAACCACTCGAGGTTTTTGAGGAGTGGGGAAATGCAAACTGGATTTTAATTTTTTTAAGAAAATGATCCAGACAGCAAAGTGAAGTAAGGACTGATTTGGGAGGGTACAATACAACAGATGTGTGCCCATCAAGAGCTTACAATCTAAAGGATGGGCGATAGGGAGACCAGGATGAAGAGAGGGGCAGAAAGTGTGAAAAAGGAGAAGAGAAACTGAAAAGATTGTAACGACAGCTACAGTGGCATAGGGAGCGAGCCAGCCCTGGAAGATACAGGGAAATATAGGAGGGAGGAAGGGAATAGACTGGGGAGAGAGAGAACAAAAAAGAAAACATCCATCGAGCCCGGTGGTTTCCCTAGTTTCTAAGAATAGTCTTGGTCGCTGTTGGGACTCAAACACCTTGCCCTCTTCTGCCTCATTTAGCTACTCTCCTACTACAGCCCAACCTGCAGCACACTCCGCTCCTCTAATGCCAACCTACTCACTGTACCTTGATCTTATCTATCTCGCCGCCGACCATCTCCCCAAGGTCTGCCTCTGGCTTGGAATGCCCTCTCTCTCCAATAACTGACAATTACTCTCCCCACCTTCAAAGTCTTATTGAAGTCACATTGCCTCTAAGAGGCCTTTCCTGACTAAGCCCATCATTTCCTTTTCTCCTACTCCCGTCTGCATCACCCTGATTTGCTCCCTGTATTCACTCCCCCAGCCTCAGCCCCACAGCACTTCTATACATATCTGTAATTTATTTATCCAAATGTTTGTCTCCCCCTCAAGCCTGTAAGCTTGTTGTGGGCAGGGAATGTTTTTGTTATATTGATATATCGAACTCTCCCAAATGCTCAGTACAGTTCTCTGCACACAATAAGTGCTCAAAAAATGATTAATTGATTAGGATAGTCTTTTGCAGAACCCCACACCCAACCATCTGGCACTTGCTACCTCCACCTCCTCCCGTTTCTATCCAGACTCCTGGAATGGGTCCTTTAATCCCTCTGCCTTAACTCCCCTCTCCACCAACCCCTTCTTTGCCCACTACAGTCAGGCCTGTGACCCCTTCAGTCCACTGAGACCGCATTCCCTCAAGTCCACAGTGATCTCGTTTTAGCCAAATCTAGGGAGCTCTCTTCTGTCCTAATCCTCCTTGACCCCTTGGCTGTCTCTGAGACTGTGAATTTCATAGCCTGGTTCTCTTCTGACTTCTTTGGCTGCTCCGTGTCTGCCTCATTCCCTGGCTTCTCTTTACATTCGTTCATTCATTCAATCATATTTATTGAGCGCTTACTGAGCATTGTACTAAGCACTTGGAAAGTACAATTCAGCAGTAGAGACGATCCCTGCCCACAGTGGGCTTACAGTCTAGAGAGGGGAGGCAGATATCAAAACAAGTAAAAAGGCATCAATATAAATAAATAGAATTATAAATATATACATATATACATAAGTGCTGCAGGGCAGGAAGAGGGGCAAAAGAGGAGCGAATCGAGGTGATGCAGAAGGGAGGGGGAACTGAGGAAAAGGGGGCTTAGTTTGGGAAGGTCTCTTGGAGGAGGTTGCCTTCAGGAGGGCTTTGAAGTGGGGAAGTGTGATTGTTTGGCAGATCTGAGGAGGGAGGGTGTTCCAGGCCAGAGTACAATGTGGGCCGGGGGTCAGTGGTGAGACAGGTGAGATAGAGGCCAAGTGAGAAGGTGAGCACAAGAGGAATGGAGTGTGTTGGCTGGGATGTAGGAGAGAAGGGAGGTGAGGTAACAAGGGGCAAAGTGTCGGAGAGTTTTGAAGCCAACAATGAGGAGTTTTTCTTTGATATGGAGGTTGATAAGCAACCACTGGAGATGTTTGAGGGGGGACTAGAGTGACATGCCCTGAAAGTTTCTGTAGAAAGATAATCCAGGCTGCAGAGTGAAGTATGGACTGAAGTGCAAGGAGGCAGGAGGTTGGTAGGTCAGAACGGATGCTGATGCAGAAATCCAGTCGGGATAAGATGAGTGTATTAACACTGTGGCTGTTTGAATGGAGAGGAAAGGGTGGATTTTGGCGATGTTGTGAAGGTGAGACTGGCAGGCTTTGGTGACTGATGTCTTTCCAGTGCTCATCCTGCAGGACTCTGTCCTGACGTCCTTACTCTTCTCTTTCTATTCCACTCTCTCAGGAGGCTCATCCACCCCCAAATCGCCTCCTCTACCCTGACCTCTCCATTAACCTGCACTCGGAGGAGATGGGGGAAAGAGGAGGAGAAATAGCTTCAGTGGCCCCTGGGGGACATGAGGTGACACTAATGATTGTAGTGACAAGGAAATCAGCACTTTCCATTTGTGTGATGAGTTTCTTTTTGTGAAATGCTTGAAAGGCCCAGATTGCTACTTGCACCACCTGACATTTATTTTATAAAATAAGAAAGCACCCAACAGTTGAAGAATTACGTGAAATATGTACTTCTTGGGATTACAATGCAGAGAGAGTTACCAAGTTTAGTCAATCAATCAGTGGTATCTGTTGAGTGCTGACTGTGAGCAGAGCATTTTACTAAGCCCTGGGGAAAGTACAATACAGCAGAGTTGGTAGGTGCAATCCCACAAGGAGCATGCAGCCTACAAGGGGAGAAAGATATTAATATAAATTAATATAAATATAATGCACTTTTGCATCCAACAGAAACTCCTTATCATAGGCTTTAAAGCACTCAATAATAATAATTATTATTATGGTATTCGTTAAGCGCTTACTATGTGCCAAACACTGTTCTAAGCGCTGGGGTAGATACAAGTTGATCCGGTTATCCCATGCAGGGTTCAGTCTTAATCCCCATTTTCCAGATGAGGTAACTGAGGCACAGATAAGATAAGTAGCTTGCCCAAGGTCACACAGCAGGCAGGTGGCAGAGCTGGGATTAGAACTGACATCCTCTGACTCCCAAGCCCGTGTTCTTTCCACTAAGCCACGCTGCTTCTCACGAATCACCTTAATCACCCTTACCTCCCTGATCTCCTACTACAATCCAACGTGCACAGTTCATTCCTGTCATGCCAAACTACTCACTGTACCTTGAGCTCTTCTATCTCACTGCTGACATCCTGCCTCTGGCCTGGAATGCCCTCCCTCTTCATATCTGACAGACAATCACTCTCCTCACCTTCAAAGCCCCATAAAAAGCCTATTTCCTCCAAGAGGCCTTCCCCGACTACACCCTCATTTTCTCTTCTTCCACGCCCTTCTGTGTCACCCTTGCACTTGGATTTTCCCCCTTTTTTCCCTCAGCCCCACCAAATTTATGTACATATCCATAATTTCTTTTATTGATGTCAGTGTTCCCCTCTAGACTGTAAGCTTGTTGTGGGCAGGGAACGGATCCACCAACTTGTTATATTCTCCCAAGCACTTACTACAGTGCTCTGCACACTGCAAGTGCTCAGTAAATACGATCGATGTATTGATTAATTACAGATTGGGGAAGTAGAGTATAAGGATAGGCACACAAGTGTTTAGTACAGTGCTCTGCACACAGTAAGCCCTTAATAAATATGATAGATTGAAGTGCTGTGGGGCTGGTGAGCATCGAAGTGCTTAAAGGAGCTCACATCCGAGTGCACGGGCAGTGCAAATGGGAGGACCCGGAGGGGAAATGAGGGCTTAGACAGGGAATCCTGCATCTCCTCTTGCCTCCAGGACATCTCCAGTTGAATAACCTGCTGGCCCCTCAAACTGAACTTCTCATCTTCCCTCCTAAATTTACTGCCTCTGCTAACTTTCCTGTCGCAGTTGGTAACTTTACCATCTTCCCGATTCCAGAAACCTCCAACCTCAAGTGACATCTTTGATTTCTCGGTCTCCTCCAATTCTCAAATACAGTACATTGCAAAATCCTGCCAGTTTTGCCCACAGAGTATTTCTTAGTTCCTCCCCCTCCTACTCACCCACCCAACTAGCCCTTCGGTATGAGCTCTGATCTTATTGCTTACTATGCTATTTTTTCAGCCTCCTCACTGATTTTTTTCCAAATAATTCCCATTTTTGTCACTGATTAGGGCCATTGGTCGTGAATAAGCCCCTCTTTCTTAATCTAGACTTGTCTGCTATGATCTTGGTCAAGTCACTTAATTTGTCTGTGCCACAGTTGCTCATCGGTAAAACTGACCTTGAGAATGTGTATTTTCATTCCCTTTTAGATGTTGGACCCTGTGTAGGAGAGGGACTCTTGTTGTAGAAGAGGAAGTCTTGTCTGATCTGAATATCTTGTATGTACCCCAGGGCTTAGAACAGTGCTTGGCCCCTGGCAGGCGTTTAGTAAATTCCATAACTGGGAAGGATGCCAGCTCCAATTTGTATTCTAGTAAAAGAAGAGAGAGAGAGAGAGTGCTATTTTTAGACTATTAGGAAACAGGAACTCCGTGTTTCTCAGTAATAGCTTCTTTTTTTAATAGATGTTTCCTCTGTGAAGCTGTTTTCCTCTTGGGGTAAAAAAAAAAACCCAACTTTAGAGTATTTAAAAAATGAATTCTAGAGGTTCTATATTTTTATTATTATTATTGTTAATGATGATAAAAATTGTGGTAATTAAGTGCTTACTCCGGGCCAAGTATTGTACTAAATTCTGGGGTAGATACAAGATAAATGGGTCAGACACAGCCCCTGTCCCACATAGGGCTCACAGTCTAAGCTTTTACTCGATTGAAGTGATTGCTTCATTACAACTTTGTAGTCTTGTTTGAGTCAAGCTGTGTGACAAGATTATCACATATTATTTGTTGCATAAATGTATTGTGTTTGGATATAGTAGGGGTTCTCACCTGTCTACACTGGTTTCAGAGATCCCCTATGAACTCATAGTTCCTTCCAACCATATGATATTGGGAGTCTCTGTAATAATAGTGATAATTGTGATATTTGTTAAATACTATGTGCCACGCACTGTGGTAAGCCCTGGCATAGATATAAGATAATTAGATCAGAAACAGTCCCTGCCCAACTAGGACTCATAGATTAATGGGGAGAGAGAGCAGGTATTCCCTATTTCACAGATGAGGAAACCAAGGAACAGAGTAGTGACTTGCCCAAGGTCACACAGCAGTCAAATGCTGGAGCTGGGTTTAGAACCCAGGTCTCCTGACTTTCTACCAAGCACCGATGCTTTTCAGATAAACAGTATAAAGGATGCAAATGATGACAGTTTGGGTCAAAGTACTTGACATCATCAGCAGACCTGCTCTCTGATTTGACTGCCCTGAGAAGCTTGGCAAGATCCTAAGGTTCCTCCAGGGTGCCATGACTAATCTTGACAGCTTAAGGTTCCACATTTCTTTTCTTCATTCTTTCATTCAGTTGTATTTATTGAGCACTTACTGTGTGCAGAGCACTGTACTAAGCGCTTGGGACAGTACAGTATAACCATAAACAGCAGCCTGGCTCAGTGGAAAGAGCGTGGGCTTGAGAGTCAGAGGACGTGGGTTCTAATCCTGGCTCTACCACTTGTCTGCTGTGTGACCTTGGGCAAGCACTTAACTTTTCTGTGCCTCAGTGACCTCATCTGTAAAATGGGGATTAAGACTGTGAGCCCCACGTGGGACAGCCTGATTACCTTCTATCTACTTCAGTGCTTAGAACAGTGCTTGGCACATAGTAAGCACTTAAATACCATACTAATAATTGATAAACAGACACATCCCCTGCCCACAGTGAGTTTAGAGCCTAGAATTTACGGTCTGAAGTTTCTAATAGGGTTAAGCAAGTTCATGCTTTCTGAATTAGTCTTTCTCAGTCTCTCCTTGACTGCTTTGCTTAAAATTTCAGTAAGGGACCTGATCCTTGGGGTTAAAATATGCTTCTGGTCCTTTGGAAAACTTTTTCAATTTACCAACTCTGGGCATCATCAAAAGTCTTGGAATTGAGCACTCAATAGATATGAGTGATGGATTGATTGAGTGTGCTCTGGAAGCCCACACAAACGAGAAGGTTTGCAAATGATCATTCATTCAATTATATTTACTGAGCGCTTTGTGATTAGGAAACTCTATGGAAATCAGAGTAGAAGCCCAAGAAAAACTGGGGAGAAGCCAAGGCAGGTCCTTGTTCCTGCATTTTCAGAGAGAGAGTTTGAAGTCTGACTGTGTACTTAGGCACATAATGGAGCTGGGGACCCAGGTTTCCAGAGTCTCCCTGGACCAAATGATTCATTCATTCAATTGTATTTATTGAGCATTTACTATGTGCAGAGCACTGTACTAAGCACTTGGAATGTACAGTTCAGCCACAGATAGAGACAATCCCTGCCCAACAACAGGCTAACAAATGATCTCCAGCCCTGAGGCTCAAGGAAGTCATCCACGGGTGCTGATGCCTGGATTTACAGAGGGATTGTTCAGTCCCTGCATGGCAGGTTTATTGGAAAGTGTGCACATACTCTGAATACAACTCCCTCAGGGTTGCTTGTTGGAAATGTCACTGTCTGTTGTTGAATTGTACTTTCCCAAGTGCTTAGTACAGTGCTCCGCACACAGTAAGCATTCAGTAAATACGATTGGATGAATGAAAATAGGAGTGCTTTTATAATGTTTAGTCTATTTAAATCATTCGTAAGTGGAGAAGAAAGTCTAGGTATGGAATTCTAGAGGTTGCTTTGCTTTGGCAGCACACTACTAACAGGGTGAGAGAAAATACCAGTGTTCGCCCTGTCATTGTAGATCTTGATAAACTCCTCAAGGTGAGCAAATTTTTCTAGCAGCTGCCAGAGTCCAGACTGCTGTTGATGTTCAAAACATTTTCAAGGTTCATGCATGCCTTGTAGGGGTCTTGATACTGTTCCCGTCATCTCCGTGGCTGGCGTCTGCCCACCATGTCACATTCTAAAACTTTGTTGTGATTCTTGGAACCTTAGGTGTCAGCATAGAAAATAGAAGAAAAAAAAATCTCCTGGCATGGCTCCCACCCCCTCGACTCCCCGGTTGCTGGGGAGGCGAGCAGATTTGGAGGGTGTTGGCAGCCGGCCCCCGAGGAAGACGCCGGACCAAAGGCTCGGAGCCATGGAGAGGCGGGGCTGTGGCTTCTGACAGCCAAAGACATAGAGAAGCAGTGTGTCCTGGTGGATCGAGCCCGGGCCTGCGAGTCAGAAGGACTTGGGTTTTAATCCCGGCTCTGGCACTCTTCTGCTGTGTGACTTTGGGCAAGTCACTTGGCTTCTCTGGGCCTCAGTTCCCTCAGCTATAAAATCAGGATTAAGACTGTGAGTTCAATGTGGGAGAAGGACTGTGTCCAACTTGATTACCTTGTGTTTACTCCAGCGCTTAGAACAGTGCCAGGCACAAATATCAGATATTATTACTGCTGGCTGGGGCTGGGGCTGGAGGCGGCAAAGCTCACTACAGTGCCTGGCACATAGTAAGCACTTAACAAATGCCACAACTTTTTTTTGTTAAACAATAAAAGCCTTGAGGGCTCTGGACCAACATCAGGCAGGTCTAATTCATCCGCAGCTCAGGTTCTTCCCCTCCCCCCCCCCCCCCCACCCGATTTCCATCCTGGGATCCTGTCTGGTCTATCCCATCTCCCATCCCTTCCACAGGAACTGGCAGGACCATTCTGACAGATGAAAGCTCAGTTTCCAGATTTCTGGTGTCTTCCCCCCCATTTCTAAAGCACCACCAATGAGGCTGTAGAGTGTTCAGGCTCCTGTTGGCATAGAGACCCGTCAGAACACTCTTTGCAAAAATCCACTGAAATCAGTAATTAAGTAACCCCCTTAGGCGTCTTCTCTTGTTAAGGTCGAGCAATATCTTTCCTACCTTGACTAACGAGGAAGTCCTACAGCCATAGGCATTGAGGGGCATCCTGAATGTCATCCTGCAAATCGTGCTGACTGTCACTCAGAGCTTGAATTGCAGAATCTGGGAAACTAATGATGAGTTAGATAAAAGCAGCATGGCATAGTGGATAGAGCGGTGGCCTGGGATTCAGAAGATCATGGGTTCTAATTCAGGCTCTGCCACTTGTCTGCTGTGTGATTTTGGGCAAGTCACTTTACTTATCTGTGCCTCAGTTACCTCCTCTGTAAAATGGGGTTTGAGATTGTGAGCCCCACATGGGCCAGGGACTGTGTCCAACCTGATTTGCCTGACTCGATCCCAGCACTTAGTATAGGGCCTGGCACATAGTAAGCACTTAACAAATAACATTATTATCATAATTATTATTATAAAAGAGATTTTATTACTGCACTTTCTTGGGCATAGTCTCTAATCTAGATGGTGAATATTCATCCATCAAATAGGTTTACTTATTTGGGGCTAAAGCACTGTGTGCTGCATAAATTGAGGTAGTGTGTTTTGTAGAATGGTACCCCGATGGTTGATTTTCTGGGGGTTTCTTTGTACGAATGTACTTTATCTCTAGTTGCTTCTGAATGGAATTACTCCATCCTTTCCTGCCAGGATTTGCTCGGGCACTCTTGTTTCTGTGGCAGAATGCCCGCTCCCCCTCTGTGCCCTTTTTCTTGGCTGCCCTGTGCAGCTGGTAACAGGGGGCGTTCAAGGAAGGAAGCCAGGCCAGTCTTGAAATCATGACTCTCCCCACTCCAGTCTATTCTTCATTCCACTGCCCGGATCATCTTCCTACAGAAACGCTCCAGGCATGTCACGCCCCTCCTCAAAAGCCTCCAGTGGTTGCCTATCTACCTTCGCACGAAACAAAAACTCCTCACTCTTGGCTTCAGAGCTCTCCATCACCTTGCCCCTTCCTACCTCACCTCCCTTCTCTCTTTCTACTGCCCACCCCGGACACTCCACTCCTCTGCCGCTCACTTCCTCACCGTCCCCCATTGATGCCTATCCCACTGTCGACCCCTGGAATGCCCTCCCTCCCCACCTCCGCCAAACTAACTCACTTCCCCTCTTCAAAGCCCTACTGAGAGCTCACTTCCTCCAGGAGGCCTTCCCAGACTGAGCCCCCCTTTCCCTCTGCTCCTCCTCCCCTCCCTTCCCCCCCACCCTCTGCTATTCCCCCTTCCCCTCCCCTCGGCACTGTGCTCATTTGTATATATTATTACCCCATTTATTTTGTTAATGAGGTGTATATCTCCATGATTCTATTTATCTTAATGTTATCTGGTTTTGTTTTGTTCTGTTTTGTTTTGCTTTGCTCTCTGTTTCCCCCTTTTAGACTGTGAGCCCATTATTGGTCAGGGATTGTCTCTATCTGTTGCTGAATTGTACATTTCAAGCGCTTAGTACAGTGTTCTGCACATAGTGCTCAATAAATACTATTGAATGAATGAATGAATTACTCCTGACGTCTTGGGTCAGTTCCCTGTTGCTTCCCAGCAAAGTGGTGGGGTTGGGGGAGGAAGGGAAAAGAAGGAAGGAAGGACAGGGTGAGGGCTGATGCTGATGTCCCAGCATCTCCTGCTGTCCCTCCTTCCCTCAGACATACCAGCATGGCATAGTAGATAGAGCATAGGCCTGGGAAACAGAAGGTCATGAGTTCTAATCCTAGCTCCCCCACTTGTCTGCCGAGTGACCCTGGGCAAGTCACTTCACTTCTCTGGGCCTCAGTTCCTTCATCTGTAAAATGAGGATTGAGACTGTGAGCCCCACATGGGACAGGGACTGTGTCCAACCTTATTTGCTAAGTCCACCCCAGTGCTTAGTTCAGTGCCTGGCACATAGTAAGCGCTTAAATGTTGTTATTATTATTATTATTAATACTACCTACATTTCTACACTGTACCTCTTCTTGTCCACAGAAATGTGCACTTTGCTGGGTATTGTGTATTTGTCTTTTGTGCTGTTTTCATGTTTTATTCTTTCACTGCTCCCCATGTACTGGTCTCCAGTCCTCTCCCCCACCTAGGTTCATGATTGTGAGCCCCTCCAGGGACAGAGGCCGTGTCTGATTCCCACTTGTGTCTCTTTCCCAGTGCTGTGCACAAAGTAAGTGGTTAGCACATTTCATTACTACTACTACTTATGAACTTAACCTTTCTTAGGCCCTGAAACTGGAAATGTAATATCCCTCTCCTTGACTTCCCCATTCTTTCAGAACATCAATCACTGGTATTTATTGAGTGCTTACTTTGTGCAGAGCTCTGTACTAAGCACTTGGGAGAGAGGACAATACTACAGAGTTAGCAGACATGTTCCCCACCCACAATGAGTTTATACCCCGATCCTCCTCTCCTCTTTTCCCCCCATTTCCACACATCTGAGCCCTCACTGGAATCTTGGCTCTAACCAATTATTATTCCCCCATGCTCTTGCAGTTCAGACAGGTGCTCTGTGTGGGCCCAGATCACGAACAGGTAGTCCAGGACCAGGTCGTAGGCAGTGACCAAAGGTTTTTCCATTGTAGGCTTCAGACCGGGAGGGATAGGGCCATGGCACTGTCACGGTGAATTGAGCATGTCCAGCAGATCCTAGGTGCATGCCAACAGTTCAAAGGGAAATGCTTTACTGACACATCCCTGCTGGACCCCTGACAATGAACCCAACTGGATGGTGGGCCAGGTATTAGGCTGGCCAGCGGCAGTGCCTGGGATATCAGACACAGGTGCCCACAACTTCACATGGGCATCCCTACCTTCACACCCAAACCTTATAGCTCAAGATGTCTTGAACCAGCTGGGAGAGGTAGTCAACCACAGTAGGCAGGGCAGAGGGGATATCTTAGGTTTGAGACCCTGACTCCTGCCATTCTATGAAATCTTTTGCAGGCACAGAGGGCATCTGGAGTACAGATTAAGCTCTTTTTTTAAGCTGAGTGAATATTATTTAGGCCACATCTGCCAGTTGGAGTTGCGAATCAATAGGGGTTCATTAAGTAGTTATTTACATAGATGTATGGGATGCCAACTATCAATGCATCTCCCATTAGAAGCAATTAACCAGAAACCTATTTATTCATTTATTTATTTATATTAATGTCTGTCTCCCCCTTCTAGACTGTGAGCTCGTTGCATTTGTTTGTTGTTATATTGTGCTCCCAAGTGCTTAGTATAGTGCTTTGCACACAGCAAGCACTCAATAAATATGGTTGAATGAATGAATGGACGAACATGTGTTATGCCAGGCTCACAATGCAATATGTGAGGTCGTGTGGACATTTATAGAACATCTGAACCCAGAACATTTGGCCAGGGGACAGTCTGGTGCAGGCACATGTTTGTCCCAGGACTCTGTGCCCATTTATCAATCAATTAATCAGCGGTATTTATTGAGCATTTACTCTGTGTAGAGCACTAGCCTGGATGCTTGGGAGAGTACAGTTCAACAGAGTTAGCAGATGTGTTCACCGCTCCCAACGAACTTACGGTCGAGAGGGAAAGACAGGCATTAATATAAATGAGCAATTTATAGTATCTAATATAAAGATAGGTATGTAAGTGTTGTGGGGATGAGGATGGGGCAGATATCAAAGGTCCAAAGGTCACAGGTCCAAGTACGGAGATGCACATGGAAGTCATGGGCCTTGGCAGCAGAAAGCGAGGTGGAAGGAGACTCAAAGTAAAAATGTCAGGCAAAAAGATTTGCCGCGTCTTGCCAGGGGACAGACCAGCTGAAAATTGGCCTGTCTGATGTAGAACTGGAGGAATGACTACTGAAGTATTAGCCCCAAACCTCTGGTGCTTGGCTCATTCTCAGTCTCCTTCGTGGGCTCCTCCTCCCCCTCCCAACCCTTAACTGTAGGGGTCCCTCAACACTCACTCCCTTGGAGAGCTCATTTGCTTCCATGGCTTCAACTGTCATCTTTTTGCAGATGACACCCAAATCTCTATCTCCCCGCCGTTCTCTCTCCCTCCCTCCCTCCAGGCTTGCATCTTCTCCTGCCTTCAGAACATCTCTACTGGGATGTCCTCCCACTACCTAAAACTCAGTGTGTCCAAGACAGAGCTCCTTATCTTCCCTCCCAAACCCTGTCCTCTCCCGAACTTTCCCATCACTTTGGATGGCAACCCTCCTTCCCGTCTCACAAGCCCACAACTTTGGTGTCATCCTTCACTCCGCTCTCTCATTCACTCCACATATCGAATCAGTGACCAAATCCTGCTGGTCTCACCTTCACAGCAGCGCCAAAATCCACCCCTTCCTCTCCATCCAAACCGCTACCACGTTAGTACAATCACTCATCCTATCCTGACTGGATTACTGCCTCTTTCTCCTTTCTGATCTCCCAACCTCTTGCCTCTCCCCACCTCAGTCCATACTTTACTCTGCTGCCCGGATTATCTTTCTAGAGAAATGTTCAGGGCATGTCACCCCTTTCCACAAAAATATCCAGTGGTTGCCTATCATACTCCGCATCAAGCAAAAACTCCTCACTATTGGCTTCAAAGCTTTCCATCACCTTGCCCCTTCCTACCTCACTTCCCTTCTCTCCTTCTCCATCCCAGCCCGCACACTCTGCTCCCGTGATGCTAACCTTCTCTCTGTGCCTCGATCTCGCCTGTCTCACTGTCGACCCCTGGCCCATGTCCTACCTCTGGCCTGGAATGCCCTCCCTCCTCAAATCCGCCAATCACTCTCCCCACTTTCAAAGCCCTACAGAAGGCTCACCTCTCCCAAGAGGCCTTCCCAGACTAAGCCACCTTTTCCTCAGCTCCCCCTCCCTTCCGCATCACCCCAACTTGCTCCCTTTGCTCTTCCCCACCTTCCCTGCCCCATAGCACTTATGTCTATATGTTTATATCTATAATTCTGTTTATTTATATTGATGCCTATTTACTTGTTTTCATATTTATCTCCCCCATCCTGGACTGTCAGGATGCCTCACCAATTTGTAGTGTCTTCTTTGGTAACAGGAAAATGCACAGAATTACAATTCTAAAGTGTAATTTATAATTTACCATTAATCTTTTATTGAAAATCACTCGGTCAAATAGGACAAGGAAAATGGACAAGAAAGAGAAATATACCAAATTTGAATTAAAAATGGTGTGGCGTTTAAATGACGGCACCAAGTGAAATTGAGTTCGGTTGTTTTTCGTAATGTCTTTGGGGGCAGAAGGCACTTCTGCCAGTTTTACTGGACCCAAAGTTAAACTTTCTCTTTTACTGAAGAAAAAGTGCTTACCTTAGACCAAGCACTTTTCTAAGTGCCGGGATAGATACAAGATAAGTAGGTTGGACACAGTCCCTGTCCTACATGGAGCTCAAAGTCTAAATAGGAGGGAGTGTCAGTCAATCAGTGAATCATATTTATTGAGTGCTTACTGAATGCAGAGCACTGGACTAAGCGCTCGGGAGAGTACGGTGTGACAGAGTTGGTAGACACATTCCCTGCGCACAAGGAGTCTAAATGGGGAGACAGACATTAACATAAATATAAACAAATTATGGAAATGTACATAAGCGCCGTGGGGCTCAGTGCGGGCTGAATAAAGGATGCAAATTGAAGTGCAAAGGTGAGGCAGAAGGGACTGGGAGAAGAGGAAATGATCTAGGAGGAGGAAACTGAGGCAGTGAAGTGAATTGCTCAAGGTCACCCAACAGGCAAGTGGCGGAGTAAGGATTAGAACCCAGGTCCTCTGACTCCCAGGCCCATATTCTTTCCACTAGGCCACGCTACTTCCCATCTAATCAATTTCAGTATTGTTTCAGCTGAAACTTGAGAGGCTTGATTTTCAGTGTGTGGGAACTGCTGAAAGACTTGTTTTGAGTGTTTGGCTGTGGTTGGAACCTCAATTCAGTTGCTAACTTTTCTACTCTTTGAAAGCCTGTAGCTGCTTTAAAAAAACATTTGAATTTACCTTGGTGGTAGCCAACTGGCTGGGTGCTATTTCATCCATGAGGATAATGCCTGTACATATTTTTTTGAAACCTGTCTGTTACTTTATTGGTAATGTGGCAGCTTGCATAGTTTGGGATTCAAAGCAACAACAGACATTGTTTCACTTTTGTGGTTCTGTCTGCTCTGTCATCAGACTAATGTTTAGGATCTCTGCCACATTTTTATTTCTCTTATGCTTGTTCACAGAAACTGGAAGATTCCTTACTCTCATTGTTCTTTGTTGATTATTAATAACAAAATCCTCAGTACAGTTTGAATCTTGATGTTCTTCTTGATTTCTAATGTTTTCTGAGTTTTGTAGTAATAGTATTTATGTAACCCTTCCTCATCATCAGTGGTATTTATTGAGCACTTACTATATGCAGAGCACTGCACTAAGGACTTGGGAGAGTTCAGGGAGAGTTCACTATGACAGAGTTGTCCCTTATTAAGAGCCGAGCACTGCATTAAGCATTGTGGTAGATACAAGATAATTATATCCGACACAGACCCTGTCTCACTGGGGGCTTCCAGTCTGACAGGGAGAAAAAGTATTTTTCACTTATTTTACAGATGAAGGGACTGAGAATCAGAGAGGTGAAGTGACTTACCCTAGGTCATACAGCAGGATAGTGGTGAGCCCCTTGAGGGACAGGGACCCTGTCTAAGTCTCACCGATGTGTTCTTTCCCAGGGCTTAGTACACTGCTTTGCACACAGTGACTGTTCAGTAAGTACTCTTGCCACGAAGTGGTGGAGCTGGGACTGGACTCCTGGGTCTCCCGACTCCCAATGCTGGGTTCTTTCCACTAGACCACACTGCCTACAAGGTCCACCCGTGGGTGGCTTGGGGTGGCTGACTGAGGTGGCAGCTTCACTGCAGGCTTTTGGAGAAGCAGGAGACGATGCCTCTCGGGGGTTTTCTGACTCAGCCCCTTTGGGGTCATTGAGAAATCCAATGGAGCATTGTCATCATCCTGCACTTGGATAGAAATATTGGCTCCGTAGTTAGTGACTTGGCTTGAGGTGACCGTAACAGTCAGGACTTCACTGCAGCACGAGGTCACAAGATTTCACTATTTTCCAATTTCTGGCACTTTCCTACGGGATCCAATAATAATTTGTAAACAGTGCGCAGATGTGGACTTTGTATTCTCTCCTCTCGAGCAAAGTTACTGAGCGCCTTGGCGTTAATAAGCAAAGATTCTGTTTGAAAAGCCTGAGGCAAGCAAACTGTGGCAGCATGAGAAGTAGAAATGATTTACCTGAAAATTGGGTTTGCCTTTTTAAGACATAAACTGCGAGATTATTCACTAGGCGAGTGGACCATCCCCTTCACTTCCCACTTCTCTCTCCCCTAGTGCTGCCTCACTTAAGGGTCCAAGTTTGAATTCACTTGTTTTCTCTTCTCTCCAGTGCATAATGCAGTGCTTTTAAAAAAAAAATTGTATTTAAGTTAATTCATTTATTCATTCATTCTATAGTATTTAGAAGCAGCATGGCATAGTGGATAGAGCAAAATCCTGGGAGTCAGAAGGTCATGGGTGCTAATCCTGGCTCCCCTACTTGTCTGCTGGGTGACCTTGGGAAAGTCACCTCACTTCTCTGTGCCTCAGTTACCTCATCTGTAAAATGGGGTGTGAGACTGTGAGCCCCACAAGGGACAGGGACTGTGCCCAACCTGATTTGCTTGTGTTCACCCCAATGCTTAGTACAGTACCTGGCATATAGTAAGCACTTGAGTACCATTTACTGAGTGCTTACTGTGTACTAAGCACTTAGGAGCACACAACAAATGCTTACAACAATAGACATATTCCCTGCCCACAATGAGCTCACAGTGTAGAGGGGGAGACAGACATTAATATACATAAATAAATACGTTACAGATATATACATATGTTGGGTAGGGATTTTCCCTATCTGTTGCCGTGTTGTATTTTCCAAGCGCTTGATACAGTGCTCTGCACACAGTAAGCACTCAATAATTACGATTGAATGAATATGTGCTGTGGGGCTAGAAGGGAGGATGAATGAAGGGAGCAAATCAGGGCCACACAGAAGGGAAGGGGAGAATAGGGCTTAATCAGGGTAGGCTTCTTGGAGGAGATGTGCTTTCAATAAGGCTTTCAAGTCAGGGAAAGCAATTATCTGTCTGATATGAGGAGAGAGGGCCTTCCAGGCCAGAGGGAGGGTGTGGGTGAGAGGTCGGCAGGGAGGTAGACAAGATTGAGGTACAGTGAGAAGGTTAGCATTAGAGGAACGAAGTGTGTGGGCTGGATTGTAGTAGGAGAATAAAGAGGTAAGGTAGGAGGGGACAAGGTGATGGAGTGCTTTAAAGCCATTGGTGAGTAGTTTTTGTTTGATGTTAAGTGCTTTTTGTGTTCCAGGCACTATACTAAGCTCTGGGGTAGAAGCTAATCAGGTTGGACCCAGTCCATGTCCCATATGGGGCTCACAGTTTGTCTCCATTTTACAGATGAGATAACAGAGGCATAGAGAAGTGAAGTGCTTTGCCCAGGGTCACTCAGCAGACAAGTGGTAGAGTTGGGATTAGAACCCAGGTTCCCTGACGCCCAGGCTCTTTCTACTAAGCCATGCTGTTTGACACATAGCAAGTGCTCAATAAATTCCATTAGTGCTTCCAGTAATATGCCTCGTGTCTTCCATCTTCCATCGTAGCACAGATTTACATCCTGTATGGTTTAGGAATACCAGATCCTCAAAGGTGGGACTTAGAATTCTAATCTCATTTTCTGCAAACACTTCCTGTGGGATAATTTTGTTAATGACTCTCTTTCCATTCCTTCTGGTCATCAGTGATTTCTTTCATTTGGTTTGAAAGGGGACTGGTCTGTTAGCTAACTGTTTCTGTTAGCATAGGACACAGAGGCTCTTGTTAAGAGCCACGGTGTGCAGCCTTTGCCTGTTCTTTTGAGTTTAGTGTTGCCTTTTTAGACCATCCTCGTTGGCGAACACTTAATGGTTTTGTGCTTTGGTCGGGGAATGGTTCATTAAATGGTTTTTTTCTCCACCTAATTAATTCTTCATTGATATTTTATCAGTATCAAAGCCTCATACTATTACTGAAAAATTAGCCATTTAAAATAATCTTAAAGACTAGTAAACTACACCTTGCTAAAAATCATTCATTTGACTGTTCAAAATATCAAATGGGAATTATCGAAGGCACATCTCCTCCAAAATACCTTTCCTAAGTTCTCATTTTCTCTTCTACTTCCTTCTGAATCACCCTGATTTTCTCCCTTTATTCACCGCTCCTTTAGTCCCATAGCACTATGTACATATACATAATTTATTTATGTTAGAGTCTATCTCCCCCTCTAGTCTGTAAGCTCGGTGTGAGCAGGGCAAGTGTCAGTTATATTGTTATATTCTACTCTCCCAAGCGCTTAATAAGTACAGTGCTCTGCACATGGTAAGTGCTCAATAAATATGATTGAGCAAATATCAAAATATGCTGAATCCTATCACTTTTTAGTTTGGAGAAAGCTGGGGGCAACATGCTAGCCCTTTTCAGGTACTATATATGAAGTGCAATGGGGCAGATACCAGATTTCTTTTACATCTTTACAGTTGAACAAAGGAACGAATTAGAGGAAATAAGTTGCAGCAAAGGAATTTAGGGAGGTAGTTTGGTATAGTGGGAGAGCTCTGGCTCTGAAAGTAGGAGGTCCTGGTTCTAGTCCTGGCTGTGCCACTTTTCTATTGTGAGGGCTTGGTCAAGTCACTTTACCTCCCCATGCCTCAGTTTCCCCATATGTGAAATGGGGTTAATAATAACTCAAACCTACCTCGAAAGGGTGTTGTAGGGAGCAAATTAAAATAAGTAATGTAAGGTGCTTTGGTAGGAAAAGCACCAAGCAGAAACTCACACTGCTTCACTGAGCGTGGCCTGGTGGATAGAGCACGGTCCTGGGTTCTAATCCTGATTCCACCACTTGTCTGCTGTGTGACCACCTAAGTTACCTCATCTGTAAAATGGGGGTTAGGACTATGAGCCCCTCCTGATTAGCTTGTATACCCCAGTGATAGGTACAGTGCCTGGCACATAGTAAATGCTTAGATACCATGTTAAAGTAGGAGAAAAAGCTTCTAACTGCAAAGGTGATTAGCTCATAGAATAGGCTGTCAAGGAAGTTTGAGGGTTTTTTATTAAAAGGTAGATAACTACCTACCCTGGTGATCTCCCACATTTTTTTTTTGAGGTATTTGTTAAGTGCTTACCAAGTGTCAAGCACTGTTCTAAGAACTGGGGTCTGGTCTTGTCTTACGCTGTCAAGTTGTCTCCGACCCGTAGCGACTCCATGGGCACTTCTCTCCCGGAACACCTCACTCTCCATCTGCAATTGTTCTGGTAGTGTATCCAGAGAGTTTTCATGGTAAAAGTATGGAAGTTGTTTACCAATGCCTTCTTCTGTGCAGCAAACTCTAAGTTTCTGCCCTCGATTATTTCCCATGCCACTGCTGCCCAGCACAGGTGAGTTTTGACTTGTAGCAGATTGCCTTCCACTGGTTAGCCACTGCCCAAGCTAGGAATGGAATGAGTATGCTTCTGCTTAACTCTCCCTCCCGTTAGCCAAGACTGGTAGAGTACTGGAAGCTCTCCAAGTGCGAGCCTGAGAGGGGAGGAACTGGGTTAGGTACCAGGAAATCAGGTTGGAGACAGTCCAGTCCCAAATAGGGCTCACAGTCTAAATTGGAGGCAGGAACATTTAATCCCCATTTACAGATGAGGTAACTGAGGCCCAGAGAGTTAAGTGACCTGTCCAAGGTCACATAGCAGGCAAGAGGCGGAGCTGGGATTAGAACCCAAGTCCTGTGACCCCCAGCTCACACATTCTCTGGCTTGGAGCAGGGCGGCTGGATGGTATGGATGACCTTTTGAGGTCGCTTCCAGCTCTGTGGTTTTACATTCTTCTCATCCATTTAAAGTAACTTAATCTGAGGCCTAATCTCACTATCATCGTCAAGGTTATCATTTATCATTCGTGAAATGTTACACCTTTCCAATGCTGTGCTGGGCACTATAAAAAGCAACATATCCTCTCCAGCTTGTAGGAACGTACAGTTTAAATAGGTCATAATAAGGGGGACAAGCTGATGATGAGATCTCCCATTACCCATCAGAAAGTGTGGTCTCAGGAACTTGTAGATACATCATTAGTACAGATGCAGAATCATATTCATACTGAATATTCATAATCAATAAATGGTATTTATTGAGTACTTACTGTGTACAGGGGACTGTTTCTAAGTGCTTGGGAAAATACAGTGCAGTTGGTAATCATGATCCCTGCCTTCAAGAAACATCCACATAGCAAGGAGTGAATTGTCCATTGCATATTGGTCTTTTAATAACATCCTCCCGAATGGATACAATTTGATTCTCAGTGGCAGCAGCTTCAAACAGGAACAATAGCTGTATTTAATATATATGTACATCCTCTAGTCTGAAAGCTTGTTATGGGCAGGGAATGTGTCTCTTTATTGTTATACTGTAATAATTACGGTAATTGTTAAGCACTTACTATGTGCCAAGCACTGTTCTAAGCGCTGGGATAGATGCAGGGTAATCCGGTTGTCCCACATGGGGCTCACACTTTTAATCCCCATTTTACAGATGAGGTAACTGAGGCTCAGAGAAATTAAGTGATTTGCCCAAGGTCCCACAGCAGACAAGTGGCAGAGCCAGGATTAGAACACTTGTCTTCTGACTCCCAAGTCCATGCTCTTTCCACTAAGCCACACTGCTTCTCTCTACTCTCTGTACTCTCCCAATCGATTAGTACAGTGTTTTGCACATAGTAACCACTCAATAAATATGATTAAATGAATGAATGAATCATCTGTATTAATTGCAGATAATTTTGAACCGTTTATGTTGATTCATGTTAATATTACATATGAAACATATGTTTTCTTTTTTTCTGCATTTGGAGTCCAATCAAAAAATAAAACTTTTAGCTTTCCCTTTCTAACCCCAGGGGTTTGCTTGATGGAAGATCTCACGCTTGGCAAAATTGAAGATATCTAAAGACTTATAGGGCAAAAGGGATTAGCGCTCTACAGTTTGATCACACCAGGTGAAACTATGACAATGAAAAATTAGCATTCTAAGCCTGGAGTAAGCAAAATCTGTATAGAAAAGAAACTGGCAGTGTGTGGAAATTATTTGTACTAGAACATGCTCTGGCTTAAAATCCTATTCATGTTACATTACGGCTAGAGTAACAGCATGGCCTAGTGGATAGAGCACTGGTTCGGGAGTCAGAAGGTCCTGGGTTTGCCACTTGTCTGCTGTGTGACCTTGGGAAAGTCACTTCACTCATCTGTTCCCCAGTTACCTCAGCTGTAAAATGGAGATTAAGACTTATAAATGGAGATTAAGACATAAAAAACATCACCCCTGCCCTCCTCCCTTCCTTAACTTCTATTTTTAACCACTCAATCTCCAATGGCTCCTTCCCCTCTGCCTTCAAACATGCCCACGTCTCCCCCATCCTAAAAAAACCCGCTCTCGACCCCACTTCCCCTTCCAGTTATCGCCCTATCTCCCTACTACCCTTCCTTTCCAAAATCCTAGAATGAGTCGTCTACAATCGCTGCTTAGAATTCCTTAACTCCCATTCTCTCCTGGACCCCCTCCAATCTGGCTTCCGTCCCCTCCACTCTACCAAGACTGCTCTCTCTAAGGTCACCCATGACCTCCTTCTTGCCAAATCCAGTGGCTCCTACTCCATTCTAATCCTCCTTGACCTCTCTGCTGCCTTTGACACTGTCGACCATCCCCTCCTCCTCCATACCTTATCTCACCTTGGCTTCACAGACTCCGTCCTCTCCTGGTTCTCTTATCTCTCTGGCCGGTCATTCTCGGTCTCCTTCGCGAGTGCCTCCTCCCCTTCCCATCCTTTAACTGTTGGAGTTCCTCAAGGGTCAGTTCTTGACCCTCTTCTGTTCTCCATTTACACTCACTCCCTCGGTGAACTCATTCGCCTCACGGCTTTGACTACCATCTCTACGCAGATGACACACAGATCTACATCTCTGCCCCTGTCCTCTCCCCCTCCCTTCAGGCTCGCATCTCCTCCTGCCTCCAGGATGTCTCCACCTGGTTGTCGGCCCGCCACCTAAAACTCAATATGAGCAAGACTGAGCTCCTCATCTTCCCTCCCAAGCCCGGTCCTCTCCCAGACTTCCCTATCACCGTGGATGGCACGACCATCCTTCCCGTCTCTCGGGCCCACAATCTCGGTGTCATCTTTGACTCGTCTCTCTCGTTCACCCCACACATCCTATCCATTAGCAAGACCTGCCGGTCTCACCTTTATAATATCGCCAAGATCCGCCCTTTTCTCTCCACCCAAACGGCTACCTTACTGCTACAGTCTCTCGTTATATCCCGGCTAGACTACTGTGTCAGCCTTCTCTCTGATCTCCCTTCCTCCTCTCTCTCCCCGCTCCAGTCTATTCTTCACTCCGCTGCCCGGCTCATCTTCCTGCAGAAACGATCTGGGCATGTCACTCCCCTTCTTAAACACCTCCAGTGGTTGCCTATCAAGCTCCGCTCCAAACAAAAACTCCTCACTCTAGGCTTCGAGGCTCTCCATCACCTTGCCCCTACCTACCTCTCCTCCCTTCTCTCTTTTCACCGCCCACCCCGCACGCCCCGCTCCTCTGCCGCCCCCCTCCTCACCGTCCCTTGGTCTCACCTATCCCGCCGTCGACCCCTGGGCCATGTCCTCCCGCGGTTCTGGAACGCCCTCCCTCCTCACCTCCGCCAAACTGATTCTCTTCCCCTCTTCAAAACCCTACTTAAAACTCACCTCCTCCAAGAGGCCTTCCCAGACTGAGCTCCCCTTCTCCCTCTACTCCCTCTACCGCCCCCCCTTCACCTCTCCGCAGCTTAACCCTCTTTTCCCCCCATCTCCCTCTGCTCCTCCCCCTCTCCCTTCCCCTCCCCTCAGCACTGTACTCGTCCGCTCAACTGTATATATTTTCATTACCCTATTTATTTTGTTAATGAAATGTACATCACCTCGATTCTACTTAGTTGCCATTGTTTTTACGAGATGTTCTTCCCCTCGACTCTATTTATTGCCTTTGTTCTTGTCTGTCTGTCTGTCTCCCCCGATTAGACTGTAAGCCCGGCAAACGGCAGGGACTGTCTCTATCTGTTGCCGACTTGTTCATTCCAAGCGCTTAGTACAGTGCTCTGCACATAGTAAGCACTCAATAAATACTATTGAATGAATGAATGAATAAGACTGTGAGTCTCATTGGGGACATGGACTGTCTCCAACCTGATTAGCTTGTATTTGCCCCAGCACTTAGTACAGTGCCTGACATGTAGTAAGCACTTAACAAATACCATTTAAAAAACCAAAACATGGAAAGTCATAGTAAACTGTTGTATATGTCGTCATTCGAAGTCCACTCTTACTGCAAGTTCCTTGTGAGTGAGGAATGAGGAACTGACTTAGGAACCATGCAAGCACAAGGCTATCACATTGCTAGAGATAGTGAGTTGAAAGCATTAGGCAGTGTGATGGGTAGCTATGGAAAACTGTGGTCACTCAAAACTGCGTACCATGCTAGGCAAAGTGGTCTGTGCAGCTTTTTTTTATAAGTATGGCAACACAGAGTCATGGTTTGAAGGGAAACCTGTCTACCCAGGGTTGTCTGAATGTGAATTTTCACTGTGCCTCTGTCTAGGATGTTGTTGCTGGAGAATTAAGGAACGATTGTCCAACAAAACAAGCCTGTTTGGATACAAGACAGGCTCCAAACTTCTCGGGTTCAGATGAATCGCTTGTGAGCAAACACGTGTGGTGTTGGGTATCATGAGATCTGTCTCAGGAGCGTCCCTGAATGCAGGGTTTTGTGATAATGCAGCCTCCAGATTTGAAGAGAACTGGGCCTATCTACTTCTCTTTGAAATCCATAGAATGGGAAACGACCGATTTTGACTTTATCGATCAATCACTGGTATTTATTGAGCGCCTTCTACGTGCAGAGACACTGTACTCGGAAGAGGACGATACAGCAGAGTTGGCAGTTGTGTTCCCAGCCCACAAGTTAAAGAACTGTAGCATGAGTCATACAAAGTTCACAGGCCATTCTGCGTAATTCTTTTAATTTCATTTGAGTCCTGCTCTGGGTGAATTAAGTAAATGAAGCATTTCCACTGCTAAATCAACTTCCAGATTTTACAAGACTGTTTCCACAGTTAGAGCAATGCATGTAAGTGTTTTTGAATGTTTACCTTTTATACTGAAGTATCCATAGTAACAGTGTATTGTATACAGAAATGAGAAGGGGATTTTATGTGCCTAGATAGCTTTAGGGGAGATGGCAGTAGAGATGGATAGATTGAGGAGCAGTGTGGCGTAGTGGAAAGAGTCGGAGGGCTTGGGTTCTATTCCTGGCTTTGCCAGTTGCCTACTGTGTGACTTTGGGCAAGTCACTTAGCTTCTCTGTGACTCAGTTTCCTCATCTGTAAAATGGGGATTTAGTATTTTTTTTTAAAAATGGTATTTGTTAAGAGCTTTGCATGAGCCAGTCACTGTACTAAGCACTGGTGTAGATAGAAGACAATCAGGTTGGACACAATCCATGTTCTACAGAGGTCTCACCTCCCCATAATACAGAGTGGTGCAGTGGGATTAGAAGCCAGGAACCTTCGGAGTCTTGGGCCCAACCACTAGAACACACTGCCTCTGTTCTCCCTCCCTCTCAGACTGTGAACCCCTTGTGGGACAGGGACTGTATCCGACCTGATTGCCTTGTATCTACCCCGGTGTCCAGAACAGTGCTTGACACTTAGTAACCGTTTAACAAATACCATAATAAAGTAGTTGATGTAGGTTGTGTATTTTAGAAACTGGATTTTAACTATGCAGCATTAGCCCTACCCCTGCCCATCTTCTGCTCATTCCTGGCTGCTTGCCCCCTAAATGCCAATGTTCCCTGACATCTTCAGTCCCAGTCCTGCACCCTCATCTTTTTCACGCTTGCATTTTGTCCCTTTTTGGTGCCATCACCTTCCTTTCCTTCTGCCCAAGACTCTTTTATTCTGAACAAGTCAATGCTTGACCCGAAAGCTTCTGCCGACTCCAGCCCCATCTCTCTTCTCTTCTTTAAACCATGGTTAAACTCTTTCTAATGTGCTGTCCTCCTTTAGTGCCCAACTCCGTTCTTAAACTTCAGCAATCTACATTTCACATTCACAACTACACTTAACTCTTGGCAAGTCACAAAAGCTATTGAGCCCGCACACTTCTCTCCTCTAATGTGAACCTTCTCGGCACCGACCCTTAGCCCACATCCTGCCTCTGGCCTGGAATGCCCTCCCTACTCAAATCTGTCAGGCAATTACTCTCCTCCCTTCTATACAGCCTTATTGAAGACACATCTCCTCCAAGAAGCCTTCCCAGACTAAGCCCCACTTTTTCTCATCTTCCACTCCCTTCTGTGTTGCCTTGACTTACTCCATTTGCTCTTCCCTCCTCCCAGGCCCACAGCACTTATGTTGTTGTTATTAAGTGCCGTTGAGTTGTTTTTGATTCATGGCAACTCCATGGATATACTTTCTCCAGAACTTTCTGTCTTCTGCCATAGTCCACAACCTTTCTAATGATTCTTCCACTATTGTTGTTATGGGCTCTATCCATCTAGCTGCTGGTCTGCCTCTTCCTTGTTTTCCCTGGACTTTTCCTAGCATTAGTGTCTTCTCCAGAGAATTAGTCCTCCTGATTATGTGCCCAAAATATGCTCATCCAAGTCGAGTTACTTGGCCTTCCAAAGACTACTTTGGCTTAATTTGCTTAAATATCCATTTGTTTGGTTTTCAGGCAGTCCATGGTATTTGCAAAAGCCTTCTTGAACACCACATTTCAAAATAATCAGTGTTCTTTCTATCCCATTTTTTCACTGTCCAGCTTTTGGATCCATACATTGACACTGGAAACACCATAGAAATAACAGTTTGTATTTTTCTGACAGTTATATCAGCATATTTCATGACTTTTTCCAGGCTCCTCATAGCAAGTCTTCCTAACATTAATCTTTGGCGTATTTCTTGACTAATAGTTCCTTTATTAGTGATTATTGATCTCAGGAGAAAAAGTTTAACTCTTTCAGTCTTCTTTCCATCCACTACAAATGTGTTAAAAAGCACTTATGTACTTATCTAGAACTTTATCTGTAATGATGTCTGTGTCCTCCCCCCACCCCAGACTATAAGTTTGTTGGGGGCAGGGAATGTCACTGTTTATTGTTGTATTGTACTTTCCCAAGCTCTTAGTACAGTGCTTTGCACACAATATATGCTCAATAAATATGATTTAATGAATGAATGAATGAATAACTAGCATCACATTCTCCTCAGCCTCAGTGTTGCCTTTGAGACTTCTGACTTTCCTCTTTCTTTAGGAGCTCTTTTCAACTTTTCCCACTTGGGACACTGCTCTCTCCTGGTTGTTCTGAGTTCTTTTTCTCCCACTTTTTTATTATGACTCCTCTACTCCCTTCTGCCCTTAAACTTTGTGTCTTGGAAATCCCAGTCTTAGACCCTTTGCCCTTTATTTCTTTGCATAATTTCAGTTGCCACCCCTACAGTCATATGTTCCAGATGTAGAGCTCCCACCCTCACCTATCATCTTCAGTTAATCAATTGTATTTATTGAAAATTTTACTGTGTGCAGGCATTGTACTAGGTGTTTGGGAGAGTACAGTATAAAGAGTTGGTAGACATGTTCCCTGCCCAAAGTGAGCTTACAGTCTACAGGGGGATAGAGACATTAATATAAATAAATTAAAGGTATGTATGCAAATACTGTAGGGTTGAGAGAGGGGTGAATAAAGGGTGCAAATCTAAGTGCAAGGGTGACATAAAAGGGAGCAGGAGAAGAGGAAGTGAGGTCTTAGGGAAGGCCTTTTGGAGATGTGCTTTTAATAAGGCTTCTCCTTAGTCTTAGAATCCTTCCTGACTCCTGCACATCTCCCCTTGAATAACCTGCTATTTCCCAACCTCTTATTTAACATCCAGAAAAAAAAAAGAATTTGTGGTGCCAACTCAGAGGCTGACTGTGGTTTTAGTTAATGTGAGCTCTAAGAAGCCACAGCTGGCATTTTTCCTGGCCTCGTCAATTTACAGCTACAAATTTGGATCCACCTGAACCCTACTGCAGAGCTTTGGCCTATCCAAAATATCCATGGTAGTTTATCAGGCAATTCTAGATTCAATCAACCCGAAATCTGGTCACCTTTTACTAGTTGGGATGTAGCACTGAAATACACTGCATAAATCACTTTTAGGAAACAGTAATAGTTTCCTTCCCAAAGACATCTCCGCTACCCCTGCCCTCTCATCCCCCCCAAACTGCTGAGAGCAGCATGGGCCTGGCTTCTGCTCCTTCCTTCCTCAATAAGATTCTCTAGCAACAGTTTGGAGTTGGCTCTTCGTTGGTGGTGAAGAATGCATCTAGAGGAGAGTTGGTTCCTGCAGATAGGTTTTCCGTTTCACATTTTTTCTTTTTATGCCTAAAGGGGCTTTTCTAACTTAAAAGCAAAATTTCACATGCGTGATCTAGGAAATATGATACCACCAACCTTTAAGAGCTAGCCTAAAGTGTTCGATCTTCAGGAGTTGAAATGCCACAGACAGACAGGAGTCTTGTTTTTGTTTCTTTGATGGCTCTCCTAAAGTTCATATACTTGTAGTAGACTCAAGTTCAGGTCTCAGAAATATTCAGAATCGAGTTGTGATTTGTTTCATCTTCTGCAAATACCAGGTCAGCCTTTGCTAGTGACATGATTCTCTAACTGTGCTGGAAATCTGTTCTTTGAAAGGAATCTCTGTTTCCCAGTTACTGCCAATTAAGCTGTTCTTTGAGGGTGGTTTGAAAATGTGCATGTAACAGTTAAAAAAAAATCCAGATTTTCCTTTGCTTTGAACTGTTAATTAGGAATTGGTGTGTGTATATGTTTTTGGCAATTACTTGTGCCATTCTGTGCCATCTCAGGTTCATGTTTTCAAATGCTGGATGAAACAAAGTGAAACAGGACTGGAATTTCTGGTTCTGAACAAACCCAATGAACACTAGCCTATTGTTTTTGCTTGTACATTTCAATACGAAGTGCCTTCAGAGGTTTGTCCGATGGGAAAGCCGGAGACTGGAGCCCTCAAAGGGGCCAGACCGGACTGAGGAATGTGCCAGCCCATCCGCTTCCTCTAATTATTGTGTGGTGTCCCCTGCTAAGCCAGGGGACTGTAGTGCCACATGTAGTAAATAGTGCTCATCCCCAGAAGCCTCTGGATTCCTGCTGAAAATACTCATTCTAGTAGCGTGCAGGGACAGTGGGACCCGTATAGCGAAATTGGTGAATGTGGTCCTACCCTCCTGCCAGTGACTTTCCACTGGCTTGGCTGCTTTTGAATAGTGTCACATTCCTAGGCCTTGGTTTGTGCTGGACCCCAGGGTTTTGATGCAAAGCAAAGACTCCTGGAAACAGCAAGCTGTACAACAGCTTTTGGTTCATGGTTTTCCTTCCCATGGGCGGTCCTGATATGACTCTTGCTGGGCTTTTTTTGTTGTTTTTTTTTTAAATGGTATTTGTTAAGTGCATACTATGTGCCAGGCACTGTACTAAGAGCTGGGGTAGAGACAAGGTAATTAGGTTGGACACAGTCCCTGTCCCTCATGGATCTCCAATCTTCCTCCCCATTTTACAGATGAGGTAAATGCGGCATGGAGAAGTGAAGTGTCTCACTCAAGGTCACACAGCAGACAAGTGGTGGATCCGGGATTAGAACCCAGGTCCTTCTGACTCCCAGGCCTGTGCTCTATCTAGGTGTGCTCTAGTAGTAATAATAATGTTGGTATTTGTTAAGCACTGACTATGTGCAGAGCACTGTTCTAAGCGCTGGGGTAGGTACAGGGTAATCAGGTTGTCCCACATGAGGCTCACAGTCTTAATCCCCATTTTACAGTTGAGGTAACTGAGGCACAGAGAAGTTAAGTGACTTGCCCACAGTCACACAGCTGACAAGTGGCAGAGCCAGGATTTGAACCCATGACTTCTGACTCCCAAGCCCGTGCTCTTTCCATTGAGCCATGCTACTTCCCCTAGTAGGCTGCTTGGGTCCCCTGGGGTCATGTTGAGGTTGATCAGGCTCTGGCAGACTCAGGTCCAGAGACCCCCAGGAGGTCTGTTGGTTCAATTTGCTGTTCTGTAGATTTGAGAATCTGATTTGGTTTAGACACCCTGTCATAGATTTCTGCTTGACCTGGGCTCAGCTTGTTTCAGTTTGGTTTCCTCATTCCATTTTTCAGGCTTCCTTGGATGGTGACTCTCAGCAAGTAAGAAGCAGCATGGCTTAGGGGAAAGAGCATGGGCTTGGAACAGTGCTTGACACATAGTAAGCTCTTAACAAATACCATAATAATAATAGTAATAATAAGTAAGAGAGCTATGGGTTCATCTTGCTGTCACAAAACAGCAAAGACTCACGATTGTGCTTGAAGGCCCTGTGTGCTTTCTGGATGTGCAAATTCTAGTAATTCCCAGGGACAACCATGCTCTATCAGCTTCCCTTCATCTTGACCTATTGTTGATCTAGTCACTGCTCCTCACCATTTCTGAAACTAGGCTCACCCCAGATGACACTGTCTCAGCTGCCGCTCTCACCAGAGGGACGGGGGGCTTCATTTCTTCTACTCCCCAAACTGGGAAAGAGGGAGGAATCGGCTTCTTTCTTACTCCCCACTGCCTCTTTCTCACCATCCCACCTCCCCCAGCCTTCTCTCTCCCTTCCTCTGAAGCCCATAGCATCTGCCTCTACCTCCCACTCCAATTACTAGTCACGGTCATTTACTGCCCCTCAGGCCCCTTCTCTAACTTTCTGAACCATTTTGATATCTTTATCATAGTCCTTCTCTCTTTCTCCAAGCCCAAAATGACCCTTGGGAACTTCAATATCCATGTAGATGTCCCCGATGACTCTTTAACTGTCCACTTCCTGTCACTCCTCACCTGCAATGACCTTCTGCTCCACCTAACATCACACACTCATCAACCTGGGCACACAATTGAGCTCATCACCTCTAATCATTGTACAGTCTCCACCCTCATTATTAAGTTCCATCGAGTTGTTTCCTATCCATAATGATTCCATGGATATACTTGCTCCAGAATGTCCTGTCCTCTGCCATAATCCGCAACTATTCTAGTGGTTCTTCCTTTATCGTAGTTATGGTCTCTATCCATCTAGCTACTGGTCTGCTTCTTTGTTGTTTTTCCTGGACTTTTTCTAGCACTAGTATCTTCTCCAGAGAATTAGTCCTCCTGATTGGGTCCAAAATATACTAATCTAAGTCGAGTTATTTGGCCTTCCAATGACCTCTTTGGCTTAATTTGCTCTAAAACCCATTTGTTTGTTTTTTGGGCAGCCCATGGTATTTGTAAAAGGCTTCTCCAGCACCACATTTCTAAAGAATTGATCTTTCTATCCTGTTCTTTCACTGTCCAGCTTTTGGATCGTACATTGTCACCATAGAACTGACAATTTGTATTTTTGTGGCAATTGTTAGATCAGCACATTTCGTGACTTTTTCCAGGATTTTAATTAATCTTTGACATATTTCTTGACTACTAGTTCCTTTATTATTGATTATCGATCCCAGGAGAGAAAATTTGTCAGCTATTTCAATCTTCTCTCCGTCTTCTACTAATGTGTTAAAACTTTCAGTTGTCATGATCTTTGTTTTCTTGACATTCAATGTAGGCCCATCTTTTTGCTCTGTTCCTTAACTTTGAATAGTAAGCCCTTCAAATCTTCCTCACTTTCTGCTAGTAGGGTTGTATCATCAGCATAACGCAGATTGTTCATATTCCTTCCTCCAATCTTTACTCCCCATTCGTTTTCATCTAATCCAACTTGTCTCTTTAGGTATTCAGTGTAAAGGATGAGCAGATAAGACAACTCTGAAATTTCTCTATCTAACCACAATCTCTTCATCTGCTCTCCCCAGCCACCCCCTTTCTCCCCCGCCACCATAAATCTGTCCAGTTCCCCCATGGAGACCTTTGATCTTTTAATTCCCTCCAATATTGTAAAGCCGTAATGCCTCATTTGGTCTTCGTACCCAAACTACCTTTTCTTGATGCACACTTCAACATTCTCAGCAACACTCTCAACACCACCTTCTCTACTGAACCCAATCCCCTCCCTTCCCTATTCCTCCACTGATCTCGTACCACTACACCGTAACTCGAGATCCCCGCCACAGTACATGTCCTCCGTTCCTGTGCTTGAGCGGCAGAGCGTTGTTGGTGAAAATTCAGACATCTCTCTGACCTCATTTATCTTAAATTCATCCTTCATCTGCTTCAATTCTGCCTTCTCTTCTGTCTGACAACAATACTTCTCCTCCCTAATTGACCCCCATATCCATGCCACGCCAGCTCTTCCATTCATTCAGTCATATTTATTGAGCACTTACTATGCACAGAGCACGGCACTAAGTGCTTAGAAAGTACAATTCAGTAATAAAGAAAGACAGTCCCTGTCCACAACGGGCTTACAGTCTAAAAGGGAGTAGACAGACATCCAAACAAGTAAACAGGCATCAATAAAATATAAATGAATAGAATTATAGATATGTACATATACACACAATTGCTATGGTGGGGAGGGAAGGTAGAGCAAAGGGAGTGAGTCGGGGCGATGGTGAGAGGAGGAGGAGCTGAGGAAAAGGGGAGCTTAGTCTGGGAAGGCCTCTTGGAGGAGGTGAGCCTTCAGTAGGGCTTTGAAAGGGAAAGTGTGATTGTTTGGCAGATTGTTCCAGACGTTTAACTCCCTGTGTATTGTATAGTTTAACTCCCTCTTCAGACTTCCTGTCCCCACAGCCCTGCCATCTTTCCCCTAATGACCTAGCCACATATTTTATTAACAAAATTGAAACCGTCAGGTATGATCTAAAATTTCCTGGCTCTTCTCAAGGCATTCTCTCCTCCTCCACCATCTTCGATTCCTGAAATATTCCCAGCACCATCTCAAGAAGAGATCTCTCTCCACCTCTCAAAATCTCCCCCTTCCATCTGAGCCTCTGACCCCATTCCTTCACACTTGATCTCTCTCTTCTTCACTCCCTGGCCACCATCTTCAACCTCCAGTTATTGCCCCATCTCCTTCCTATTATTCCCCTCCAGACTCCATGATTGAGTTGTCTACACCTACTATCTCCACTTTCTCCACTCCAATCTGGTTTCTACCCCCTTCACTTCATGGAAACAGCCCTTTCTAAGGTCAACAGTGACCTTTTTCTTGCCAAATCCGAAAGCCTCTACTGCATCCTAATCTTCCTCAGCCTCTCAGAACACTGTGGACCACCCCTTCTCCTTGAACAGTATCCAACCTTGGCTTTAGTGATACTGTCCTCTCCTGGTTCTCCTCCTATCTCTCTGACTGCTCCTTTTCAGTCTCTTTTGCAGGCTCCTCCTCTGTCTCCCACCCTCTGACACTGGGGGACCTTCAAAGCTCAATTTTGAGGCCCTTCTATTCCCAATCTACACCCACTCCCTTGAAGTGAAGAACTCATTCACTCCCATGGCTTCAACTACCATCTTAGCATAGGTGATTCCCAAATTTACCTTTTCAGCCCTGACATCTCACCTTTTCTACAGTCTTGCATTTCCTTCTGCCGGACATCTCTACTTGCATGTCCTGCCGACATCTCAAAGTATATCCAAAACAGAACTCCGTATCTTCTCATCCAAACCCTATCTTCCCTCATCTTTGCCATCAATGTAGACAGTACCACTATTTTTCCTGTTTCACAAGCCCTTAACCTCGATGTTGTCCTTGACTCAGATCTCACATACAACCCTCATATTTAATCTGTCATGGAATCCTGTCAGTTCTATCGTCACAACATTGTTAAAATATGCCCTTTCCCCTCCATCCAAGCGGCTACTATGCTGACCCAAGCACTTATTCCATCCCACCATGAGGACTGCATCTGCCTTCTTGCTGCCCTCCCTGCCTCCTGTCTCTCTCCTCTCCAGTCCATACTTCACTCTGTTCATACTTCACGGATCGTTCTTTCTGAAAAAAACAAAGTTTCAGTCCAAATCTCCCCACTCTTCAAAACCTCCAGTCGTTGCACCTCTGCCTTTGCATCAAACAGAAACTCTTTACCATCAGCTTTAAAACACTCAAATCAGCTTGTGCCCTCCTCCCTTACCTCACTGATCTCCTCCTACAGCCCAGCCTGCACACTTTGGTCCTTTAGATTTACCTTGCTCATCGTGCCCCAGTCTCACCTATCTGTAGACTGTAAGCTCATTGTGGACAGGAAACATGTGTACAAACTCTGTTGTATTGCACTCTCTCCAACAGTAGAGTGCCCTGCACACAGTAAGCACTCAATAAATACCATTGATTGATGGATTGATCTTGCCACAGATTCCTTTCCCTTGTCCTATTTCTGGTCTGGAGCTCCCTCCCCCTCCGTTTATGCCAGACTACCACTCTCCCCACCTTCAAAGCTTTCTTAAAATCACATTTCCTCCAAGAGGCCTTCCCCAGTCAAGCCCCCTTTTTCCCAATTCCCTCTCCCTTCTGTGTCATCTGTGTACTTGGATCTGTTCCCCTTGAGCACTTGGTATTCACCCTTCCCTCAACCCCACAGCACTTATGTATATATCTGTAAAGTATCTATCTATATTAATCCCCCCTCTGGACTGTAAACTCCCTGTGGGCAGGGCATGTGTCTGCCAACTTTTTTGTATAGTAGTACTCTCCCAAGTGCTTAGTTCAGTGCTGTGCACACAGTAAGCCTCAATAAATGCCATTGATTGATCGATGCAAGCATGGCCCCACTCCTATCTGAGCATTTTGACTGCACAGGTCTCTACATCCTGGGCCTTGGAACAGCATCCCCAGAGCCCTTGGGAACCAACCCTGGCCTTGCTAAGACTCTAGACTAAGGCTAAGCCAAGGCTTGTCTGTGCCACAAGTGCTAACCAAGGATGACTGGCACATTGCTTCTAGTTTCCCACCCTTGGTATAGTAACATTCCAAAAAGTATCCATCATGCCTACAAATTTACATGCTTCTGTTAAAAGTTCAATATAAGATTAAATAATACTGTCCCTAGAATCATACAGTATAACACTCATGGCTCCTGTTAGGAGAGTTTATTTTTCTGGGGTTTTTTTGCTCATTCTACTCCTGCTGAAAAACGCTCTTTTTATGTCTTGTGAAGTGTGTGTGTGTGTGTGTGTGTGTCTTAAAAGTACAAAGTACCAGGCCACTGCAAACAACAAAAATGACAGCCCAGCAAGGGACTGTGTCTTGGTGCTTGGTGTAGTCAGGACTGTGGGTCCCTCATTGGCTTTTTCAGCCACCTATGTGCCTTCAGGTGGTTTTCACATCCCTGTCATCTTCTTGGACAAGGATAATTCTATATACTTTGGCATCCAAAGGGAACTCCTGAAATGTGATGGAGTCACTGGGTGTATGTGCAGGAGGGTTTCCCCTGATAAAGCGTGTCCTAATGGATAGAGCACGGGCCTGGGAGTCAGAAAGACCTGGCTTCCAATTCTGGCACCAGCACTTGTCTGCCTTGTGACCTTGGGCAAGTCAATTAACTTCTCTGTGCCTCAGTCATCTCATTTGTACAATGGCAGTTAAGACTGTGAGACCCATGTGGAACATGGTCTGTGTCTAACCTGTTTACCTTGTATCTACCCCAGCACTTAGTACAGTGTCTGGCACTTAGTAAGCACTTAACAAATACCATTAAAAACAAAAAAAAGCACCCCCTCCCTCTGCAGAAGGAAGTTTGGTATTTTGGATCAGCAGGCTGGATCTGGGAAAATTACCCACTACGGCTGCAGGGAGTATAAGGTGTAAGTATAATTTAGATTCAAGTGGCTTTTTGCTATTGATTGTGAGAAATTTCCTTCTCTGTAAAATACTGAAGGGACCCATGTGCTATGGCAGTAAGGCTTTTAGTATTTTCTGGTGCTGCTGTGTTGGATTTAAGCAGGGATGGAGAAGCAGCGTGGCTCAGTGGAAAGAGCACGGGCTTTGGAGTCAGGGCTCATGAGTTCGAATCCCAGCTCTGCCACTTGTCGCCTGTGTGACTGTGGGCAAGTCACTTAACTTCTCCGTGCCTCAGTTCCCTCATCTGTAAAATGGGGATGAAGACTGTGAGCCCCACGTGGGACAACCTGATTCCCCTATATCTACCCCAGCGCTTAGAACAGTGCTCGGCACATAGTAAGCGCTTAACAAATACCAACATTATTATTACTTTTGAGCTTTCACTGTCTAGAACAATATAATTTATTTGTTCCTTTTTATGTTTGAAATATTGTCAAGGGACAACATTTCCTGTAGGCTGTAAACTTGTCTTTAGAGTGTAAACTCATTATAGGCAGAGAGCGTGCTCACTAATTCTGTCCTATTGTACTCTACTTAGTGCTTAGTTCAGTGCCCTGCACAGAGTAAGCACTCAATAAATACCAGTCATTGATTGAGTGGTTTCTTGGAAAGCAAAACTGATGACTGCGGCAGGCTAATGTTTGTTGTGAATTGAGGTCCGGGTCGTACAAGGTGGTGTTTATGGGGGGAAAACCGTGAGCCCCATGTAAGACAGGGACTCGTCCAACCTAATGAACTGGTATCTACCGCAGTGCTTAGCACAGTACTTGACACATAGTAAGCACCTACCAAATACCACAATAAGTCAAAAATAATAATAAAAAAGGTGTTGTTTGCACAGTGACCTTGGTTCGCAGAGCCCCCACAGAAAGACAACTTGCCTGAATTCTGATCAAAGGTCAGAAATTGCAAGTTTCTTTTCATGCCTAGATCCTGCATGCTGATGCTGAGTTGAAAGTCATCTCCTACTCTCTAGGCAACAGCTTCTGCAGTGTCTTCTGAAGTGTTTGATCTCTGCCTGGAGCTCAGCAGCAACAGTACTTCTGAGAGGGCTTACAGAGAGAGGTCCCTTGACAGTAGAGTTTGTGTTTGCAGAAATGGTGGTGGTGAATGTAAGAGGGGAGCAGGATCTTGCAGGGTGGTGGGTTAAGTGAAAGAGAATGAGAACTGGCAGAACAAGGGGGAGGAGAGGAGTAGCTACTGGCTGTCCAGGGGCCGGAAAGTGGAGGAGCCCAGAGAGAACTTTTATTTAAAAAGTTGTATCCGTCGCCTAGGTTATTTCTTCAGACATCAGGAGTTTGGTGGGTGGATGAGTGGGTGTGGGGGGGATTAGATAATTCCCAAAAGGCATTTGTTGTCCTGAAACTGGAATCCATCTCAGATTCCTTGGATCTTATGACCTCTCTTTTATCCTGAACTCTCTGGGGATTTACATTTTATTGGGTTTCCGTCAGACCATTATCAAACCAGCACTGAGACAGAATCGGTCAGGAGTATTTATTGAGCACTTAATGTGTGCAGAATGCTGTACTAAGTGTTTGGGAGTAACTGAATAATAAATAGTTGAGTAAAATTACCCCTTAACTCAAATGGGCCCACAGAGGCAAGTAGGAGTGGGCAGCTCAGGCCCAGCTAGAGAGAATTAACACTCCTGTGGCTTTCCCCCACCACAGATACTGGAGCCTGCTGCTGAAAGGATGAGCCATCTGGCTGTCTGCATGGCATTTTAGGAGTGAATGCTGTCAATCAGTGGTATTTTTTGATTGCTTACTGTTTGGACTAAGTGCTTGGGAGAGTACAGTACCAGAGAGTTGGTAGAATTGGCCCACAAGGATGACGATGATTTATTCAATTCATTCAATAGTATTTATTGAGCACTTACTATGTGCAGAGCACTGTACTAAGCGCTTGGAATGTATGATGATATTTGTTAAGTGCTTACTATGTTTTAAGCTCTGGGATAGATACGAGGTAATCAGATTGTCCCACTTGGGGCTCATGGTCTTAATCCCCATTTTATAGATGAGGTAACTGAGGCACAGAGAAGTTAGGTGATTTGCCCAAAGTCACACAGCTGATCTTACAAACTAGAGGCATTTTCTGCATTACTAGTCCACCCTCAGCACTGTGCTCATTTGCTCATTTCTATATATTTTTATTACCCTATTTATTTTGTTAATGATGTGTACATCCCCTTGATCCTATTTATTGCTATTGTTTTTGTCTGTCTCCCCCGATTAGACTGTAAGCCCATCAATGGGCAGAGATTGTCTCTCTCTGTTGGCGAATTGTACATTCCAAGCGCTTAGTACAGTGCTCTGCACATAGTAAGCGCTCAATAAATACTATTGAATGAATGAATGAATTGAAATTCCAGTCTTGGTACTTGGCTTACATGGCTGTGATAAACAAGGTGGGAACCCTGGTCTCAAATGTATTAATGAGTAATGCGGTAAATACACTTTTGCCAAAGCTCCTTTATCCTTGACTCCTGTTTCTCATTCAACCCACTTATTCATTCTGTCCCTGAATCCTGTCGGCCCCACCTTCACGACATCACTCAAATCAGCCCTTTCCTCTCCATCCAAACTGCTATCACTTTAATCCAAGCACCTATCCCACCTTGATTACTATATAGGCCTGTTGCTGACCTCCCTGCCTCCTGTCTCTCTCCACTCCAGTCCATACTTAACTCTGCTGAAAGGACCATTTTTCTGCAAAAACATTCAGGGTATGTTCCCCACTCCTCAAGAAACTCCAGTGGTTGCCCATCGCTCTCCTCATCAAACAGAAACTCCTTTCCACTGGCTTTAAAGTACTCAATCACCTTGCCCCCTCTTACCTCACTTTGCCAGTCTCCTACTGCAACCCAGCCCACACATTTTGCTCCTCTAATGCCAACCTTCTCACTGTATCTCAGTCTTATCTACCTCGCTGTTGAGCTTTCGCCCACATCCTGACTATGGCCTGGAATGCCCTCCCTCTTCATATCCGACAGACAATTCCCTTCAAAGGCTTATTGAAGCCACATCTCCTCCAAGCTGCCTTCCCTGACTAAGCCCTCCTTTCATCTTCTCCTACTCCCTTCTGTGTCACCCTGATTTGCTCCCTTTTATTCATTCCCCCTCCCAGACCCACAGCACCTATGTTCATATCTGTAATTTATTTATATTAATGTCCATATCCCCCTCTAGACGGTAAGCTTATTGTGAGCAGGGAATGTATCTGTTATATTGTATACTGTACTCTCTCAAGCACTTACTACAGTGCTTGGAACTGCCTATCCAGTGCTTAGAATAGTGCCCAGCGCTTAGAACAGTGCTCCAGCGCTTAGAACAGTGCTCGGCACATAGTAAGCGCTTAACAAATACCGACATTATTATTACAGTGAGAAAGTGCTCAATAAATATGATTGACTGACTGACCGACTGGCTCTGGTGAGGCATTGATGTTTTTTGATGATCATGAGTTTTAGAAGAAATTCAGATTTTGCTCAAATCTGCCAAATACCACTTTTTGGCAAACGGAGAAATGTGTGGGGCTGAGAAGGTGACCAGATTGAGAGCCCAAACCCACCAGTGCCTCCTCTGAGCCCAGCTTCCAAATCCTGCTATCAGCATGTCTGGTCTCCCAGTCCTCTCTCCCCACCCCTCCTGCAAATTACTTTGGGTGGCCTGGGGCTGGCAAGCTGGCAGGCTGGCATCACTGCAGGGCAGAGTACAGGGCTGCCAACCATCCTGCACACTGGCTGCCAATCAGTCTCTGGGCCAATTAGGATTCATGCACAAGCATAACTTAGCTTTTTAGGCCTCTTCCACAAAAATATCAAATCCGTTCTGATGTAAGCTGTCAAAGAAGCAGATTTTGCAAGGACCACTGTTGCCAGCAGAAGCCATTAACATTTTTACTTTCTGTTAGGTATGTCTTGTATAGACATGGTTCATATGACCTTTAGCTTTCCCAAATTTTATAAGAGCCCGGGGGAAAGGGGATGTGCTCATTCTTGATCAGGACCCTGCCATCAAACTCATTTTCAAAGTACTGACAGAAGCTGGTTTATCCGTCAGTTTATTAACTGAAAAATTTAAATACTTTGGCTAGCCCCTTATAAGGGCAATCTTGGATGGATTCATTTTGAAGGAGGGGTTTGTGATGCTAGAGTTTCCTGGGTGGGTAGGCAGATATTCTGGGTTACTGGTGTAGACTCTGCTAATCTGATTGGGAAACAGCTTCAGGTCCACCCCATTCTCTCTCCCCACTCACCTGTGACCCTTCAGGCTGTATATTCTCCTCTGACCATCTAAAGTGCTCCCTGTGTCCTAGCAAGGCTGCTTAGGATAATACAGGGTTTGCTTCTCTGCAAGTAACAGCTAACAGTTCTCTTCCTATAAAAATAGCTTCAGCCTGAGACTTCTGGTTGGTAGCAAGCTTCTTCTTGAGTCTTTCTGCCACAAGCCCTTTGGGTGATTATGCAAAATACTCTTGGGCAGCCTTGACTTCGAGGTAACTGGTTTTTATCAATCAATCATACAGTCAATACATCAATCAATCTTGAGTGCTTACTGTGTGCAGAGCAATGTGCTAAAGGATTAGGAGAGTACAGTACAACAGAGTTGGTAGACACATTACCTGCCCATAAACGCACAGTCTAGAGGGGGCACTTCCCCCCACCTCCCTTCTATTCCTGAATGGCCCAGAGAATACAGATTTTCTGCCACTTCTGGACTAATCTTAGAGAGGAGTTTCCTTTGGAAATATTTCAAACCAGCTGGTGGGATTTTGCTAGTGTTATAAATCGAAGAAACTTTGGATGCCCCAAGTCAATCAATTAGTCAGCTATATTTATTGGGTGTTTATTGGGTGCAGGGCACTGTACTAAACACTTGGGAGAGTAATAATAGTGATAATAATGGTATTTGTTAAGCACTTACTATGTACCAAGCACTGGGGTAGATACAGGGTTATCGGGTTTTCCCACATGGAGCTCACGGTCTTAATCTCCATTTTACAGATGAGATAACTGAGGCACAGAGAAGTTATTTGCCTCAAGTCACACAGCTGACAAGTAGCAGAGCCCAGATGCGAACCTATGACTTCTGACTCCTAAGCCCATGCTCTTTCCACTAAGCCACTAGTAAAGGACAAAAATGTAACAGACACATTCCCTGCCCACAACTAGCTTACAGTCTAGAGAGACAGTGAGAAGGTTGGCATTAAAGAAGTGAAATGTGTAGGTTAGGTTGTAGTAGGAGAGTAGAGAGGTGAGGTAGGAGGGGGCAAGGAAATTGAGTGCTTTTGAGCCGATGGCAAGGAGTTTCTGTTTGATGCAGAAGTGGATGGGCAACCACTGGAGGTTCTTGAGGAGTCAGGCAACATGGCCTGAACAATTTTATGGCAGAAGAATGATCAGGGCAGCAGAGTGAAGTATGGGCTGGAATGGGGAGAGACAGGAGGCAGGGAGGTCAGCAAGAAGACTGATTCAGTAATCAAGGTGGGTTAGGATAAATGCTTGGATTAACATGATAGCAGTTGGATGGAGAGGAAAGGGTGGATTTTAGAGATGTTGTGTAGGTGGAACTGTCAGGATTTAGTGATGGATTGAATATGGGGATTCAATGAGAGAGAGGAGTCAAGGATAACGCCACTTGAATGAATGAATAAGCATGTTTGAAAGTGGGCGGGGGGAGAAGCCATTGGAAAGTGAATGGTTGAAGATGGCAGTCAGGGAGGGAAGAAGGGAGACAAGTGTTTTGATAAAGGGATGGGTTTGATGCATAGGTGGAGGGGGTGAATTTTGAGAGAAGGCAGGAGATTCTTTTCTTGAGATACTGCCAGGAAGGATGGGAGAGTGTGTAAGTGCTCAATAAAGATGATTGAATGAATTAAAATTGGTGGCTAGGTCATTAGGGGCAAGGACTGGGGAATGTGGGGAGACAGGGAGTTTGAGGAGGGAGTTAAATGTCTGGAACACCTGGAGAGGGTGATAGGAGTGTGTGTCAGTAAGGATGGAGAAATACTTTTGCCGGGCAGAGGGGAGGGCTGAGTTAAAGCACACAACGATGAACTAGAGGTGAACAAGGTCGGCCCGATATCTGGATTTCCACCAGCAGTGTACTACAGTAGTCTCTCTTGGCATGTACAGATTTTTTTGTTTGCAAGGCTTCTTCTAATAATAATAATAATTGTGATTTTTAAGCACTTATTCTGTGCCAAGCAATGTTCTAAGCACTGGGGTAGATACATGAAAAGCAGTTTGGACCCAGACCCTGTCCCACATGGGGCTCAGTGGTTTAGCTGTCATTAAGCTCAGATGATATTCAGTTTCACCTTTGCATGGGGTTTTTATTAACCAAATCCCCTGCGAATCTAGAGGGGCTTCTGTAACTCTTTCTGGAAACTGGGCTGACATTCCCATCCAATTTTGCCAGTCCTGAATCAGCATTCTTTTTTTTAATGATATTTGTTAAGTGCTTCCCATGTGCCAGGCACTGTTCTAAACACTGGAGTAGATACAAGATAACCAGGTTGGACACAGTCCCTATCCCTCATAGGGCTCATAATCTTTTGTTTCATTTACCTGCTTTCATGAGTTATTGCACTCTGAACAATGCTTGTGATGGCATCAGTTTATCCTTGTCAGGGAAGTGAGTTTGTTTCTTTTCAATCAGGTGGCATTTATTGAGTGCCTACTGTGTGCAGAACACTGTACTAAATTCTTAGGAGAAACAAATGTAACAGAATTAGTGGACACATTCCCTGCCGACAAGGAGCTTCTCTTTTGTGGGACCTCTGTGAAAATCTAACCTTAATTATGAAAAATCATTAAAAACAATTTTATTTATGCATTTCATACATTTCTTACAGAGAAGCAGGATGGCTTAGTGGAAAGAGCAGGGGCTTGGGAGTCAGAGGTTGTGGGTTCTAATCCTGATCTGCCATTTATCAGCTGTGTGACGTTGGGCATGTCACTTGACTTCTCTGGGCCTCAGTTCCCTCATCTGTAAAATGGGGATGAAGACTATGAGCCCCATGTGGGACAACCTGATTACCTTGTGTCTACCCCAGTGCTTAGAACAATGTTCGGCACATAGTGAGCGCTTAACAAATGCCATTATTATTATTATTGTACCTGACTTTTGTGCACAATTATGCTGATTCACACTGTAGATGTAAAGTGCTAGATCTTCTTGGAGGGTCAGAAGAGGAGATGGGAGGAGATGAGGAAGAGCAAGATAGCAACTGATGTCCCGGCACGTGCAGTGAGTTAGATTGTGATGGAGAGGATTTCCAGGCATATCATTTGAAAAGACGACTGGAGTTTAGCAATTTTTTTAAAAAGTAGTATTTAAGTACTTACTATATGTCAGGCAGTGTACTAAGTTCTGGGGTAGATACAAAGTTGGAAACAGTCCATGTCTTAATCTCCATTTTGTTTAAGAGGAAGCTGAGGCACAGAGAAGTTGTGACTAGTCACGCAGCAAACAAGTGGCAGAGCTGGGATTAGAACCCAGGTCCTCTGACTCCCCGGCCCATGTTCTTTCCATTAGGCCACGCTACTTCCTAATGTTCTAAATCTGTGATCATTCTGGGCGGAGAGGGGATTCAGGAATCAGTTTGTCTTGGGAGAGAAGGATGCAAAATTTTAATGGAAAGGGAGATGCTCTCGGAAGAAGGGTACAATGCCCTTCTTGTACAAGGGTACAAGGGTACATAGTAAGTGCTTAGCAAATACCATTAAAAAAAGAAAGTGTCTTTGGCTTTTCTTTGTAGACTTAAGCCAAATGAACTGCTCCTCTCTTCTATTCCCCTGAAACAGCAACTTTCCCATACTCCCCTCTATTGTTATTATTATTATGGTATTTGTTAAGCGCTTACTATGTGCCAGACACTGTACTAAGCACTGGGGTGGTTACAAGAAAATTGGGATGGATACCGTCCCTATCCTACTTGGGGGCTCAAAGTCTCAATCCCCATTTTACAGATGAGGTAACTGAGGCCCAGAGAAATGAAGTGACTTGCCCAAGGCCACACAACAGACAAGCGGCAGAGCTGGGATTAGCACCCATGACCTTCTGACTCCAAGGTCCATGCTCTATCCACTAAACCATGCTGCTTCTCTAATTTATAAGCTCCTTGTAGGCAAGAATTGTCTCTACTTATTCTTTTGTATTGTACTCTCCTGAGTGCTTAATAAAGTGTTCTGCAGCAGGGAATGCTCAGTAAATACTCTTGATTGATGGATACTTTTACTGTTTATCTGACTGAGTGTTGGAAAAGTGAGTAGGGCCACCCTGGCTGACGAGGTAGGGTGGCAGACAAAATCCTTTCTTACGTTGCTTGCTTCTCAGGGAATTTTTTAATGGTATATTTAAGTGCTTACTATGCGCCAGGCACTATACTAAGCACTGGGGTAGATACAAGCTTGAACACAGTTCATGTCCCACATGAGACTCACGATCTTAATCCCCGTTTTACAGATGAGGTGACTGAGGCATAGAGAAGGGAAGTGACTTACCCAAAGTTGCACAGCAGATAAGTGCTGCTGACTCCCAGGCCCATGCTCTATACACTAGGCCTCCCTGCTTCCAGGGATTCTGCACTACCTTCTGCCTCTCTGTGCCTCATGGTTCTGGGTCTCCACTGCTTGCTGTGTAAAGAATGACCCGCTGCTCTGATACAGACTTAATTGGGGGGTGCAGAACATGTGGGTGCTGGCTTCCATGGCTGCCATACTACAGACCCAGGGGCCCCTCTTACCTGTCTTTGCCCAGCTTGAACAACTGATTCGGCAATAATATAATATATAATGTAAAATATTGCCAAAACTTCTAATAATCTTGTTCCTTGTTATAGTCATAGTAATAATGAGACTTATTAACTGCCTAGCCTTTGGGTGATTACAAAAGCCTGTGTCCCACACTGGACTCACCATCTAAATAGTGATAAATCAACACCTCAGTCAATAGCAAGTGCTTAGTACAGTGCTTTGCACACAGTAAGCACTTAATAAATATGTTTGAATGAATGAATGAATAACAGTGAAATGCAAAGCAGCGGTGAGAAAACAATCAGCTGACTTTAGGGCTAATTGTGATCAAGGATCCGTAGTACAGTATTTAAGCTTGCTTCATTCTTATTTTTCTAGCTTTTATTAATGTTGAGGGACACTGGACTGTGATAGACTTTTGAATTGGCATAACTAGAGGAGCTAGAGACTGCAGGGATGAAGAGTAGATGTAAAAAAAAAACAAAAACTCCAATCTTCTAGGCGGGTGGAATACTGATGTCTGCAAGTGGGCGGAATACTTAACTGTGTGTTTAAAACTGAAGATTTTGGGCTTATTTTTACAGTAACTACTGTCTGAAGGAAAAGAGCCCAATCATGACACGTCCCGAGTTTCAAAGCATGAAGACTAATACACCTTGCGGGTAAGCTAACTTCCTTTGATTTCTGAAAATGAAGATTGTTCCATAGAATCATAAAATATGCAAAAAGCTTTACTATTCAAAAATGTATTTTCATGGAATTAGTGTTGCAGTAGTTTCAGAAATTCAAGGATAAAATGAGAATTAGCATCCCAAGTTAGGTTGCTTAGGTGGGTGGGGGTTATAAACTAATCCAATCAAAATTTCCTGATTATTTTAGACTCCACAGAAGACCTGTGCTCCATTTTGCTTTGGGTAGCTATTTTAACCAGTGCTCCTAATACACTGACACATGCTCTTATTCTATTTCCAAAAGTTGCAAGTCTTTAATATCCCTCTCATTCATCTTGCAGAAGATTAGGTGTAACATATATTCAGCAAGCTTGGGCTCTAGGGAAGGGAATATGTGGTCAAAATAGATCCTGCGGTGGTTTCAAAGACCTGAAATGTTTAGTCCGTCCTAAAGGACATATTAGTTTCTGCAGCGATTAAGGATTTAAAGTTGTGAACGCTTTCTGGACACAGAACCTCTGTTTCAATAGCAGATTGTAAATGGGTAAGCCAGAGAGGTTTTCAGGCCGTTTTCCTTACCCAGACGATGATATCATTACTTCGCTGCTAATCTCTGCCCACCGAATCCTTCTCTACACAATGAATTCAAGCAGAACTGGTCCCTTCTTTTGCCCTGATTGAGTCTCTCCTGACTCTTTTTGAAGTCCAGACTTTCACAATTGAGTCGGTGTGCATTTTTGATGATAGTATTTTGAGGCATTTTTCTTCTCTAAATTGATGTACTCTTTTGGGTAACTTATAATATTCTCTACTATTTCCATAGTGCTCCAATTGTAAGCTGTGTGCAGATAAGGAAGTAAATTTAGCCTGTGAATTGCTGTCAGGACTGTAATCAGACTAAGTACAATTTGTAAAATCAGGCCTATTTAAATGTGCTAAATTGAACATTCTATTCTTCCCACATCCTAAGCAAGCACCCACTCTCTCCTTTATTACTTGTGTCCTCAACCCTGTTAGAAAACCCTTTCCTGTTTTAGAGAGACTGATTGATTTTTTATATGTGTGGTTAGCCTTCATTTTCAAGAATGACTCCACAGTTGGTGAGACCCTACCCATGTGTGCAAATGTGGCTGAAGAGACTGCATGACTGACACTAGGATTTTGGTTCTAATCCTGGCTCTGCCAGTTGCCTGGTTTGTGACCTTGGACAAGTCACTTAACTTCCCTGTGCTTCCTCATCTTTAAACTGGGGATTCAATGTGTCTTCTCCCTCCTACTTAGTCTGTCAGCCCCATGAGGGCTGGAGACTGTGTCTGACCTGATTAACTTGTGTCTCTCTCAGCACTCAGAGCAGTATTTTACAAATAGTAAGTGTTTAACAAATATCATAATATTAATAATGATAATAAGGTAATGGGCATGATAAGTGGGTTCCTTACTGCTCTAATGTGTTTGTCCTGCATGGGGCCTGTCTCTTTTTTTTTTTTCCCCACACCTACCTCTGGTATACCAGTCTTAGCAAGGCCTGTACTTCTCTCTTCTCACTAGTCTGTAAGCTGGGCAGCAAATGTATCTACTTACTTTGTTATATTGTACTCCCCAAAGTACTTGGTTTGGTGCTCTGCAAACAGTAAGTGTTCAACAAATATGATTGATGAGCTCCTTGTGGTATAGGTTATGTTTCCCTACACTATTGTACTTTCTCAAGTGCTTAGAACAGTGCTCTGCATACGGTGGGCGCTCAACAAGTACCACTGATTAATTTATCTTCGTGCCGCTGACTGCAGGCCGATTTGTCTGTATCAGCTTTTTCCCAGTTGTGCTAATGTGAAACTGTGCTTCACTCAAGTATTTGGGAAGTGAATTCTGCCCAAACAGCAGTTGCTTGGGTGTCCTGTTATCATCCATTCCCTTCACGTGTCCCGACTAGTGAAGCTATGTTGCTGCAAGCGTTACTTCAGTTCTGGTGAGTTGACTGCATTCCAGGGCCTGATTGTTGGTAATCTTGAGCTGCCATTTAATACTGAGTTTGGTTCAGAGGTGATGCTGGGGAAATGACTCAAAAATCAATCAGTCTATCAATCAGAGGTCATTATCTAGGACTCACTGGGTGCAGAGCACTGTACCAAGTGCTTGGCAAAGTGCAGCAGGGTTGGTAGACACAATCCCTGCCCCCAAGGAGCTTACGGTCTTCAGGGGGGAGAGAGACGTTAAAATAGATTCCAGTTAGGGGAAATAGGAGAGTATAAGGATAAGTACTGTGAGACCGGGGTGAGTATCAAAATGCTTAAGGAGTACCCAGCCAAGCGTATAGTCAACGCAGAGGGCAGAAGTCAGAGGCAGAGGGCAGAGGCATAAATAAAAGGCTAAGTCTGGGCAGGCTTTCGAGGCCTGGGAAGGCCAGATCAGAAAACTGGATATGTCTTCCTGCCAAGGTCCCGGATTCCCAGCCACATAGGAGATTGGACACCACCACAGCTTTTCTGCCACTTGTAGAGGTGATAACTCTCAAATACAGCACCAAATTTAGACATCACTGCAGTCTTACTAAAGAGGGCAGCTTGAGCCAAAGGCGCTCTTGCCCAACTCCTCATGGGCTGGATAGGTTGCAGCCAAGAGGCTTCAACCCCAAATATCTCAGACTGTGTTACTAGACCCATGCCAGAGTACAACCAGCATAGGCACAGCTAGCCCCCCCCCCCCCCAACTGGAACCGTCCTGGATTAAAAGGAGGGTACCCTGAAGGTTTCACCTTTGCCCTCAGGTCAAGAAATAGGTCTGGCTAGTGTTCCCCGATAGTGTTGATTCCACCTTGTGTTTTGAAAGTTTGATCTCTCAGAGACCCAGGAATTTTCACTGGTTGCTGCTGGTTTTATACCCAGCCAGCAAATTGCTTCAGCTTCCAAGACAATAGATTGCCCTCTCTCAGAGGCACTTAGAACAGCGTCTGACTGGTCTAACCCTGGCTGTGCCACTCATCTGCTGTATAACCTTGGGTAAGTCACTTAACTTCTCTGTGCTTCAGTTACCTCATTTGTAAAATGGGGATTAAGACAGTGAACACTATACAGGACATGGACTGTGTCCATCCTGATTAATCTGCATGTACCGCAGCAGTTAATTCAGTTTCTGGCACATGGTAAGCGCTTAACAAATACTATTAAAAAAACACAAGATGTGGCCTTATGGATGGAGCTTGGGCCTGGGATTCAGAAGGCGGCTCCACCACTTGTTGTCTCTGTGACCTTAAGCAAGTCACTTTATTTCTCTGTGTCTCAGTTTCCTCATCTGTAAAATGATGGTTAATACTGTGGGTCCCATCTGGGACATGGACTGTGTCCAACCCATTTAGGTTGTATCTACTCCAGTGCTTACCAGAGTGTCTGGCAGAGAGTAAGCATTTAAATACCATTTTTAAAAAACAAAAAATGAAAAAGAAAAAAGAAACCTTTCTTCTGCCTTCCCCTTGGTATAGAGTTTGATAAAGTGTGGCAACAGGAGGGTATTATTCTGCCAAGAGCTCTGATGGCTTTTAAAATTCTGGTTTCTACTTTTCCAGCTCTCTGTGCATTTTTGGGTAGCATACTGGTGGGCAAGTTTGGTTGTAGTTTTAATCCTGGATTGCCTGTGACATTTTTTGGTTGATATAGGGGCCCCTGGGTTTAAAATGGTACAAAAATTTGGCTTTATTTTGTTGAATTTTCAATCCGTAATGTTGTGCAGTATCTGTAAAGTGATTCATAATCATCTGCACATCATCTTCTGTATATGCTTCCAGAGCAAAGTTGGCTGCACATCTCAGCTCCTGAATGTTTCCAGAACTTTTGATAATGCTCACAGCCTACTGAGCTGAAAGATTTTCCTGGTGGATCAGGAGTTTTCCGATCTTCCACAGAGGATTTTGAAGGCTTGTGGCATTCTTCAGTGACCTCATTATGTTGAGGAAAAGCTCAGGCAGTCAGTCCCCTGAGGATTATGTTCACTCTTTGCATGTAGAATTCTATAGGAATGCCATCATATTTGAGTGCTTTGCCATTTTTCATGGCTTTGAGAAATAATTTTCCTTTAAAGTCAGAGCTAAGCTAAATGTCATCAAGTTTGGTTGGACTGGTTTTCGATGCTAGATGGTGGAATGCATGTTCAGGAGTTCATTATCATGTTCTTGCCTTCTGGGCAAGATCCCCTATTTGTCTATGATGAGGGTGATTCCATCTGAACTCTTTAGTAATGTGTATGGGGCCATTTAAGTCTCACTGCCTCAAGGAGCTTACTGAGAGGCAGAGTAAAATCATCGTTCTTCCAGATTTCCATGGTTATTGATACTCGGGGGAATTCCCCTAGCTTTGAGTGCTCCAGGTGTGTAGGGAATTGCCCTCTACAATTAGCATTTTCTTGCATATCTTCAATTTGGCATCGGCATTTGTTTCCTTTCTTTGCTTTTGGCTGTTCTTCGGTGGTTACTAAGCAACTGGAGCAGTGAAAGTGGGATATTAGCTACAGCTTCATCTGCCAATGCATCTTCCTTCCACTCTGTGGTTTTATTTAGTTGGTGTAGAACTGGGTCCTATCCTCCTGTACTATTAGTTTAGAATCTCTCTCCACTAATGAGCTCGCCTGATGGATAGCTGGAATGCGGCTATCCAGAGCTGCTCGGTGACATTTGGTCGAGACATGTCTATTTTGATTTCATTGTTATCTCTCAACTCTCCAGGCAAGGTCTTTCCCTTCCATCATTCAAATAACTTTTGAAATGCTAACTCCTTCATAAATTCCCTGTCCCAATCCTGTGTCAGAAGGCCTTCTCCCTGTTCCCTCTCCTAACCCCGTGCTTGGCCATAATGGAAGCTGGACTTGAACAGGTCCTGCACAATTAATGGGGTACAGTTTAGTGTGTGGGGACCCCTTCATCTTCTGGGGACTCTCCCATCTTTCCCAGCAGTTTCTCTAGAGGAGATCTGCCTCTTCTCAAAAGCCACCCCCTCCACATGCACATCAGATCCCATTTCTTTGCACCTCATCAGAACTCTTGCCCCCTCTCTTCTTCCCTCCCTAACAACCATTTTCAACCATTTGCTCTCCAGTGACCTCTTCCCCACTCTTTCAAACTTGCCCATTTCTCCCCTTATTAAAAAAGCCCTCCCGTGATCCCATGGCTCCCTCCAGTTATTGCCCCATTTCCCTCCTACCATTGCTCTTAAGCATGTTGTCTACATCCGCTGTCTCAAATTCCTCTTCTTCAATTCTCTCCTTGACCCACTCCAATCTGGCTTCAGTCCCCTTCATGCCACAGAAACTGCCCTCTCAAAGGTCACCGATGATTTCCCTGCCAAGTCCAACAGCCTCTACTCCATCCTAATCCTCCTCAACCTCTCAGCTGCCTCTGACACTGTGGACCACCTCCTTCTCCCAGAAACATTATCCAACCTTGGCTTTACTTATCTTCTGTCCTCTCCCAGTTCTCCTCTTATCTCTCTGGCCCTTCATTCTCCATCTCCTTCACCGGCTCCTCCTCTGCCTCTCAACCTCTAACTGTAGGGATCCCTCAAGGTTCAGTTCTGGATCTTGTTCTTTTCTCCATTTACACCCACTCCTTGGAGAGCTCATTTGCTTCCATGGCTTCAACTACCATTTCTATGCAGATGACACCCATATCTACATCTCCAGCCCTGATCTCGCTCTCCCTTTCTTCAGTCTTGCATCTACTCCTGCCTTCAAGACATCTCTAGTTAGATGTCCTTTCATTCATTCATTCATTCATTCAGTTGTATTTATTGGGTGCTTATTGTGTGCAGAGCACTGTACTAAGCACTTGGGAAAGTACAGTAGTAAAGAGAGAAAGTCCCTGCCCACAATGAGCTCCCATCACCTCAAACCCAACATGTCCAAAAAAAATCTCCTTACCTTCCCACCTAAATCCTGTCCTCTCCCTGACTTTTCCATCACTGTAAATGGCATCACCATCTTTCCTGTCTTATGAGCCCGTAACTTTGGCATTGTCCTTGACTCCTTTCTCTCATTCAACCCACATATTCAATCCATCACCAAATCCTGTCAGTCCCACCTTCACAACGTTGCTAAAATCCACCCTCTCCTCTCAGTCCATGCTGCTACCATGTTAATACAATCACTCATCCTATCCCGCCGGGATTACTACATCAGCCTTCTTGCTGACCTCCCAGCCTTCTATCTTTCTCCACTATAGTCCATACTTCACTCTGCTAACTGGATCATTTTTGTGCAGAAACATTCTGGATATGTCACCCTGATCCTCAGAAAACTTCAATGGTTTCCCATCTACCTCCACATCAAACAAAAACTCCTATGACCAGCCTGCACGCTTTGCTTCTCTATTGCTAACTTTTTTACCGTGCCACGGTCTCGCCTGTCTTGCCGCTGACCCCTAGCCCACATCCTGCCTCTGGCCTGGAATGCCTTTCTTCCTCTAATCCAAAAGACAACCACTCTCCCCCGCTTCAAAGCCTTGCTGAAGACACATTTCCTCCAAGAGACCTTCCCAGACTAAGCCCCACTTTTCCTCATGTCCCACTTCTTTCTGTGTTGCCCTTACTTGCTCCCTTTGCTCTTCCCAGCCCCAAAGCACTTAAGTGCATATCTGTAATTTTTATCTATTTGTATTGATGTCTATCTCTCCCACTCTACACTGTGAGCTTGTTGTGGGCAGGGAATGTCACTGTTTATTGTGTACTGTACTTTCCCAAGTGCTTAGTACAGTGCTGTGCACACAGTAAGCACTCAATAAGTACGATTGAATGAATGAATGAATGAATGAAGAAAAGAGGGAATAGTTGAAAAGATCAGTAAGAGTAGCCACAAGTTTTGTAAATGCTGTTGATTTATGAAGATGATGAGGAGGAGGAGGAACTCTTTTTCCTATGAAAACTATGTCCTATAACAGTCAACTTCTAGGTCGAAAAGTAACTTTGGGATCTGGAGGTGAGGTTTAAGAGTCTTCAATTATATTTTCCAGGAAAATGGTGCTGGAGAGTCCTCAACAGCTATTTTAATGTGGAAAGAGTGGCTCTTGAGAATCTCTTACCTCTACTTACCTTGTCATGGGTGTTTGGTTTGACTGTTGGTTGACATTAATAGGGTGTATTTGCCTCCCCCATTAGAGATGTAGGGAAACCTGGTTCTGCTTCATTCACATTCATTCAGTAGAAGTGCTGGTGGTGGTGGTGATAAAGGGGATGTTGGCAGAAAATGTGAAAGTAGTGAAGTCTGTAGCTGAACTTTCAGTTTGTCTTTAGGAGTGGTTAATCCCTTTTGTGTGACTGTACTGTTGTTCTATCAAGTTGGAATTTCAGGTACAAAAAGCCACAGTTGATCACTTAATTTCTCAGTGCCTCAGTTTCCTCATCTGTAAATGGGAATTAAATACCTGCCCCGTAGAATGCAAGCCCCATCTGGACAGAAACTGTGCCTGATCTGATTATCTTCTATCTATTCCAGCACCTAGAACATTTCTTTACACACTGTAAGTGATTAACAAACATTATCACCATCATCAATATTATTATTATTATTATAATCCCCATTCTATGATACTAAAATGATTGGGGCTCCATTCCTGGGCCTTGCCTGTGGTATGATTTAAATTTCTGAGTTGCAGAATTTTACATTATTCTGTGGACTTGACTTAGATTAGCATATTTTGAATATATCATCAGGAGGACTAATTCTCTGGATAAGACTAATGCTAGGAAAAGTACAGGGAAAACGTGGAAGAGGCAGACCAGCAGTTAGATGGATAGAAACCATAAAAACAGTAACAAAAGAATCATTAGCAAGATTACAGATTATGGTGAAAGATAGGACGTTCTGGAGAAAATATATCCATAAAGTCATTATGAATCGGAAATGACTTGGTGGCATTTGATAGTAATAAAACACTATAGATACTCAATATTAATGTTAATAAGGCTCCCAAATCTACCCCTGGCCTCCAGATATATCTCACTCTCCCTAAACTTTCTTCCTCTCTACCATTTTGCATTTTCTCCTGTCTGCAGGCCATCTCTGCATGATGTCCTGCCAGTACCTCCAGCTCAATACTCCAAAACTGAACTCCTCATCTTCCCTCCCAAATCCACTCCTCCACCTAACTTTCCCATCACAATCGACAATAACTCCGACCTCCCAGTCTCTGAAGGCCGGAATCTTGACATTATTCTGGTCTTCTCCCACTCTTTTCAATCCCCATATTGTTTGTTGCCATATCCCGTTGCCGATTTTTTTCCCTCCACAGCATTTCCAGGATTTATCCCCTTTTCCTCCATCCACACTGTCACCATGTTCGTCCTTGAATTTATATTCTGTCATCAGCCTCCTTGCTGATCCCCTGTTCTCCAGCTTCACCCTTCTGCAGGCTAAAGTAACCTCTTCTGTCCTGATCACGTTCTTCACAAACCTCCAGTCACTGCCCATTCCTGTTTGCCACAGGTACAGACTCCTGATCATCAGATTTAAGGGCAGTAAAGTCCATTCTCTCCCCCCACAATTATCCACTCTCTCCTCCTTCGGTACCCCGGCCTGCACCCTTTGTTCCTCTCAAGCTACTCGTTGTGCCTCTCTCTTGACTCTCTTGACTCCAGTCTGTTGTTCATACCCTCTGCCCCTGCTTGGAACTCACTCCCCATTCATAACCAACAATTCTGAAATTACATCTCCAGGAGGACTTTCCTAATTAGTTTCTGATTTCCCCAGCTGCCACTTAGCAGGTACCTTATTACCTAAGCACTGACTCATATGCACCTGTATATATCCCCCTCCTATTTGCAATTGATTATAGTTTCTCTCTCCCTCAGTTGACTGTTTACTCCTAGAGCGTAGAAGTCCTGTTTCCATGTTATTCTCCCAAGCGCTTAGTATAGTGTAGTGCTCTGCATATAGCAGGTAATCAATATATAGCAGTCATTGCTTGACTTAGGACTGAAATTGGAGAAGAAGAATAGGAGAATTTTGGGATTGCATTTGTGCCCATAGACTTCTACCAGTTGTAGACGATTGGGTTATTGTTGAAGAACTTGTGTACAAAACGTTTCTCTTAGAAGAATTGCACTAAAAATATTCACTTAATGAAACTCCGGGTAGTTTTGTGGTGTGCTTTCTTGTCATTGTTTAAGAACTGCTGCCCTCTGGTGTGTTCCTGCAGAAAGTGTTTTGGGTAGGACAAGTGGTTATCCTGAAACGTGGCACAAAAGACAGGGGCACAAACATATGTTTGCAAACGGTTCACATGCTCTGTCACTTTTAATTAACTTCACTGACTCGATTTTTTTCTGAATTCCCTTATTTGTCTGCATTCACTTAAGAATGACCTCATCTGGGCCATTGAGAATAATGATTATGTTATGGTTTACTTGTGGTTCAATATCTCAGTCCTCCTTTCTCTATACATGCAAAGTTTTTTTTATTGTTCTCATTCGTTCATTCATTCAGTAGTATTTATTGAGTGCTTACTATGTGCAGAGCACTGTACTAAGCGCTTGGAATGCACAATTCGGCAAAAGATAGAGACAACTCCTACTTGTCTTGTGCAGTCGAGTCGTCTCCGACCCATAGCGACGCCACAGACACGTCTCTCCTGTCATGCCCTGCCTGGTAGTATATCTGTAGAGTTTTCTTGGTAAAAATATGGAAGTGGCTTACCACTGCCTCCTTCCACACAGTCAACTTGAGTCTTTGCCCTAGTTCATTCAATAGTATTTATTGAGCACTTACTATTCATTCATTCATTCAATAGTATTTATTGAGCGCTTACTATGTGCAGACCACTGTACTAAGCACTTGGAATGTACAATTCGGCAGCAGATAGAGACAATTCCTGCCCAATGAGAGACTTACAGTCTAATTGGGGGACAGACGGACAAAAACAAGATGACATAATCACAATAAATAGAATCGGGGATGTACACCTCATTAACAAAATAAATAGGGTAGTAAAAATATCTACAAATGAGCACAGTGCTGAGGGGAGGGGGAGTGGGGGAGGAGCAGAGGGAAAGAGGGCTTAGCTGAGGAGAGGTGTAGGGGGGAAGGGGAGCAGAGAGGGAGCAGAGGGAGCAGAGGGAAAAGGGGAAGCTCATTCTGGGAAGTCCTCTTGGAGGAGGTGAGCTCTCAAGGCTTTGAAGAGGCGAGAGAACAGGGGAGGAGATGTAGATCTGGGTGTCATCTGCGTTTTGGACATGTTGAGTTTTAGATGGCGGGCAGACATCCAGGTGGAGACATCCTGGAGGCAGGAGGAGATACACGCCTGAAGGGAGGGCGAGAGAACAGGGGAGGAGATGTAGATCTGGTTGTCATCTGCATAGAGATGATAGTTGAAGCCGTGGGAGCGAATGAGTTCACCAAGGGAGTGAGTGTAGATAGAGAACAGAAGAGGACCAAAAACTGACCCTTGAGGAACCCCAACAGTTAGAGGATGGGAGGGGGAGGAGGAGCCCGCAAAGGAGACCGAGAATGAGTGGCCAGAAAAGAGGAGAACCAGGAGAGGACAGAGTCCGTGAAGCCAAGGTGAGATAAGGTATGGAGGAGGAGGGGATGGTCAACAGTGTCAAAGGCAGCTGAGAGGTCAAGGAGGATTAGGATAGTGTAGGAGCCATTGGATTTGGCAAGAAGGAGGTCACGGGTGACCTTAGAGAGGGCAGTTTCGGTAGAGTGGAGGGGACGGAAGCCAGATTGGAGGGGATCCAGGAGATAGTTGGAGTTGAGGAATTCAAGGCAGTGAGTGTAGACGACTCATTCTAGGAGTTTGGAAAGGAAGGGTGGGAGGGAGATAGGGTGATAACTGGAAGGGGAAGTGGGGTTGAGAGAGGATTTTTTTTTTAGGATGGGGGAGACATGGGCATGTTTGAAGGCAGAGAGGAAGAAACCATTGGCGAGTGAGTGGTTAAAGATAGAAGTTAAGGAGGGGAGGAGGGAAGGGGCGATGGTTAATCAAGTTGGACACAGTCCATGTCCCATATGGGGTTCAGTCTTCTTCATCTGAAAAATGGGATTCAATTCCTGTTTGCCCTCCTACTTACAGTGTGAGCCCCATGTGGGACCTGATGATCTTGTATCTACCTCAGGGCTAGTCTCTCTCCCGTGCCGCTGCTATCCAGCACAGTTGAGTTTTGACTTGGAGCAGATTGCCTTCCATTCGCTAGTCACTGCTCAAGCCAGGAATGGAATGGATATAATAATGTTGGTATTTGTTAAGTGCTTACTGTGTGCCGAGCACTGTTCTAAGCGCCACGGTAGATACAGGGTAATCAGGTTGTCCCATGTGAGGCTCACAGTCTTCATCCCCATTTTACAGATGAGGTAACTGAGGCCCCGAGAAGTTAAATGACTTGCCCAAAGTCACACAGCTGACATGTGGCAGAGCCGGGATTAGAACCCATGACCTTTGACTCCTAAGCCCATGCTCTTTCCACTGAGCCACGATATGCCTCTGCTTGACTCTCCCTCCCATAGTCGAGACTGGTAGAGTACTGGAAACTCTCCAAGTGTGACCCTGAGAGGGCCTTCTCATCCTTCTCAGTGTTTTAAAGATCAGTGAAGGGTGCAGTGTACTTGGGGCATTGGGAGCCCGGTACAAGTCTAGGGGATATAACTGACGATCTTGTCTGTGGGAAATACAGTAATGAGCCAGGGATTCCTGAGCCCATGGCAGTTACTAGCCCTTTTTTTATATTTCTCCCATATCTCCCTGCCCTGCCTCCAAATTTTAGCCTCCGTTACCATCTCATCATCTAACCTGCAGTGCTGGCAGCCTCGCTATCCCCTGGCATGACCCTAGATTCATTGGGATTGTCACAGGGAGTTCCAAACATTCTGGTGACAGATTTGGGGTAATCTAGAGAGAACTCAGGAATTTAGCAAAGTGCAAAGTTACTGTGCAGGACACCAGGCAGAGATTTGGAAGGGGAGAGGAGTTGGGGGGAGAAGGGCAGCCCCACCTGACTTAAGCATATCCTTATCTTCCTCTGCATCCTCATTGTCCTCATAAAAAGAACCAAGAGAACATGCACTTGTGGCAGAGCAGGATACTGAGGTAAATTTCAAAAGAAGAATAAAGACATTAAAGTCCCTGCTCTGGAGGAGCTTTTAGTCTAATGGGACAAATAATAATAATAATGATGATGGTAATTGCGGTGCTTAACTTATGGGCAAAGCACTGTACTGAGCCCTGAGGTAGATACGAGATCATCAGGTCCCACATGGAACTCACACTCCAAGTAGGAGGGCAAACAGGAATTGAATCCCCATTTTTCAGATGTAGAAGACTTAAACCCATATGGGACGTGGACTGTGTCCAACCTGATTAATTTGTACCCAATACCCAATCCAACCCAAGCACTTTGTACAGTTCCTGGCACATAGTAAATGTTTAATAAATACCACAAAAAAAGAGAGAGGGATAGAAGAGGGGAAGTAGAGGAAAGTGGATGATAAGAAAGGGCAGGAGAAGAGAGAAGAGGAGAAGGTGAATTCAGTGACAGAGGAGGAGAGGACAGGGAACTAAAATGTCAGTCTGGAGAAAAGGAAGCCAGGGATAAGATAACAACGAGTAAGAGTAAAAGGGTGAATGAAAGAGAATGAACCACACAGTTCATTCATTCAATAGTATTTATTGAGTGCTTACTATGTGCAGAGCACAGTTAACAGAAGAATGCAGAATGGACAAGGAGGGTATATAGGCATGAGAGTGGGGAAGACAGGTAGACAGCAGAATCCAGAAATGCTAAAATATTGCACTGGCAAAGGGTCGTGGCCACCAACACCTAGGCTTTTACATTTGAAATGGATTAAGCTGCTAATGTATTTTGCTCACTAGGTGGTGCTGCTGTACTGCAGCACAGTAAGCACATCCTGACTTAAACTTCAGATTAATGAAATTTATCCGCCAATCAGTGGTATTTATTGAGCGCTCACTCTGTACAGAGCACTGCACTAAGCACTTGGGAGTGCACAGTGCAACAGAGTAGATAGACATGATCCTTCAATTTCGGTTGAAGCTCTTCCTCACCACCCCCGGCTGTGTACTTTAGAATTCTGCCCAAACCGCATGGAGAAATGCGAAATGTGTTTTCTTTATCTGTCCTTTCTTCTCTCTCTTTTACCCCCTGGCCCTGAATCACATTTCTTCCAGGGGAAATTCGTGTCCTCCTTACAGCTCTGTCTCTTAAATCTTCACTTTCCAGCCCGTCCTGACATCCATCCTTTGTCTTCCACTTACTATTGGGAGGGCAACTGCTGGAGTTGGTGGGAGAAATTCCACTTTTGCTTCCGTGGCCCTGGATTCTTTTAGGATAGACCTGGAAGCTTACCTGTTCACGTCATCCTTCCAGCTATTATTCAAATGGTTGCCTTTTGGGTTTGTAATTCTAGTGGATAAGGCAAGACTCCTGCTCGTGGCTGGGGCCGTGGCTTCTGGAGTTATTGGTAGCCACAGGACCTCTGACCCAAACAGCTCGAACCAAGGGAGGCTGGAACTGGGGAATCAATCGATCAATCAATCAGTGGTATTTATTGAATGCTTACTGTGTGCAGAGCACAGTATAAGTGCTTGGGAAAGTACATAATAACAGAGTCAGCAGTCGTGGAGCTTATGGTTTAGCGGGAAGACCAAGGCTGGCCCAGGTCTTAGTTAGGCTTTCCCTGATTAACTTTTCTTCTCCCCACATTAATTCATTCAGTTGTATTTATTGAGAGTTTACTGTGTGCAGATCATATCCTCCCCAACTACCACCTCAGCCCTTATGCAGCCACAGCCATTTGAAGTACTTGCATACTTACTTTAAACACGTTCTCATCTACATTTCAAGTTTTTATTTCTTTTCTATTATCTGTCGATTATTTTACCCCTATCTCCCCCCGCCCCTAGAGTGTACACCCTTCTGAGGGAGGGATTGTGTCTTCCAACTCTACTAAGCACTTGGGGAGATTACAGGACAGAGGTTTTCTTACCCACAGTAGGCACTCAGTAAACACCATCAATTGTTTGGGAGTGCTTACAACGGTCTGAAATTTCACTTTAACTTGGGGAGAGATATATGGCCTCTGTATTCATTCATTCATTCAAAAGTATTTATTGAGCGCTTACTATGTGCAGAGCACTGTACTAAGCGCTTGGGATGAACAAGTCGGCAACAGATAGAGACAGTCCCTGCCGTTTGACGGCTTACAGTCTAATCGGGGGAAACGGACAGACAAGAACAATGGCAATAAACAGCGTCAAGGGGAAGAACATCTCGTAAAAACAATGGCAACTAAATAGAATCAAGGCGATGTACAATTTATTAACAAAATAAATAGGGTAACGAAAATATATACAGTTGAGCGGACGAGTACAGTGCTGTGGGGATGGGAAGGGAGAGGTGGAGGAGCAGAGGGAAAAGGGGAAAATGAGGCTTTAGCTGCGGAGAGGTAAAGGGGGGATAGCAGAGGGAGTAGAGGGGGAAGAGGAGCTCAGTAGTGGTATAGGTGATTAGTCTTTGATCCAGAATGCTAGTTTCCCATCATTCTTGAGCAGTTTTGCTCTGGAAATCTGAACCTGTTGATACTTGGTGTTGATTAGAAAGCAGCTTTCCCTTAGAGGGAGAAATAGGCTTTCAGGCCTAGACACCCGAGTGGTGAACTCTGGGCAGGAGTCCTGTACAATACCTATTAAAAAAAAAGACTCCATTCATTTGTGGCACCATGAAAAATTATTTTCCATCTGTGCTGAAGAAATAATGGCGAAGTCCCAGCCTCAAGCCTCATTTCATTGTTTCCCCTTCAATCCTGAGTGAAAAGATTTTATGTTGAACATCTGGTTAGAAGAGAGCTGGAGAAGGGATAAACACCGCAGTGAGTGATGGCATGTTAGCACTGAAATGTGGTTACGTGTACGGGGCCTTTCCACACATGCAGGCGGTGCCAAGGAAAGAAGAGTGGATACCTAAGGGTAATTTTGAGAGGACAAGGAGTAGATTGAGATAACAGATTAGCCATCCCTGAAGAGGAAAACTTTTTAGGCAAGAAAGGCTCTAAAGGCGGCTAGATATCAGAAATGAAACTTATTGATAACTATTAAATTGAAGCCTTGTGAGAAGTAGGTAGCTGATGCAAGAGAAGTAGACATGTGGCCTAAATCCTTTAATCCTATTGAGTGTTGGTTTTATAGGGCATAAGTGCGAAAGGCTGAAGCTAAGGAGTTGGTCGATTCAGATTTGGGACCTCAATGGAATTAGCACCTTGGCCAATTAAAGGAAAGCATTTTTAAAAATAGCTTTTGTCATTCATTTTTACCTCTGCTGAAATCCCTGGAGGAAATTCCATCCTCTCCTTCCCTGGACTACAGTGCTGTTCGACGTGTCTATTTTCTTTGAACATCGTAAGTGTAGGAAAAAGTGATTATGGTAGCTTTTCAACTAGTGCCTGGCTCAAAATGTCTCAGTTGTATTATTTTCTTGGTTTCCTGAACATTAAACCTGGAAATAAAACTGAAAATTTGGATAGGAAACAGTATCACATATGGGATTTTCCTTTTTCATTCTGGAGCCCACACCCACTAGAGCAAACTCTGTCAAACTGAGAGAAGAGACGTGGGATCATTTTGTGGTTCTGATACAAATGCCACATTTTTAAGAAATTACATCATGAGAATTGTTTTTCCACTCTTCTGCTCTGGTATCTTTTTTTTTCTTTTTTTCCGCCACAGACCAGGAACAGGGAGATTCCTAGCCTTAGTCTTGAAAGATAAGTACTCATTGTGTGAGGACAAGGCAAATGGTAGGGTAGCTTAGAAGTAATAGTGAAAAACTGTAATGATGTCTCTCTCCCCATCTTTAGACTGTGAGCCCGTTTTGGGCAGCGATTGTCTCTGTTTATTGCGTATTGTACTTTCCAAGTGCTTAGTAGAGTGCTCTGCCCACAGTAAACACTCAGTAAATATGATTGAATGAATGAAAACAAACACTGGAAAAAATTGCTTGCCCTGTTGTTGCTGATCCCTGAACCCTCAGTGGCTATGGACACTCCCTAGGGCCAACTTGGCAAAGGCACTCAGGGTTGGGCTGGATCGTGGCCTGGGAATTCCATACTCCAATTTGGGGTTGCTTGGGCTTCTCTTTCCATCAACTCCTGGGATAGTAATAATAATAATATTTTAATAATTATGGTACTACCTGCTTACTATGTGCCAGGCACTGTTCTAAGTGCTGTGGGGGATACAAGCAAATCGGGTTGGACACAGCCCTGTCCTGCATGGTGCTCACCATCTCAATCATCATTTTACAGATGAGGTAACTGAGGCCCAGAGAAGTGAAATGACCTTCCCAAAGTCACACAGCAGACAAGTGGAGAAGCGGGAGTAAAACCCATCACCTTCTGACTCCCTGGCCCTTGTGCACTACTCCATGCTGGATCTAATGGACCCAGTGCCATGGCTCCATCCAGGTATCCTGGACCATACAGTCCTGTTGGAATTGCTGGAATTGGCCCAGTCTCATGAGAAATCCCCTCTCCAGGGGAAATGATTTGACCCAGAACAGATTCTTCCCCTCATTATTCTGAAGTACACAGCTTCTAGCTAGCCGCTTCTGTTTGGTGTGGATTTCTCTGCCGCCCCCATCCCATCCCCCCTCCCCACCCTCCAGGCCAGATCCAAACCCCATTGAGGTTACAGAGAAGCAGTGGTTTGGAGGTGAGTGCCATGTGTGTGGGAACAGACTTGCCAGAACTGGATCAAAGAGCACAGTAAGGGTAGAGGGAAGCAGTGTAGTCTAGTGGATAGAGCATGGGTCTGGAAGTCAAAGACCTAGGTTCTAATCTTGGCTCTGCCACTTGTCTGCTGCATGACCTTGGGCAAGTCATTTAACTTCTCTGTGCCTCAGTTACCTGATCTGTAAAATGGGGATTAAGACTGTAAGCCCCATGTAGGACATAGATTGTGTTCAACCTGATTAGCTTGTATCTACCCCATTGCTTAGTACAGTGCCTGGACATAGTAAGTGCTAAACAAATACCATTTAAAAAAAACCTAGTGAAGTGGAGCCAGTGAGAGAAGGGTTTTGAAACCTTTTCAGAAGTATGATATGTTTGTTTCAGAATGGCACTTGGGATCCATTTTGCTAAGGAGGAGGGGAAGGATGCCTAGAAAGACTTTGTGCTACGGTGGGTAGGTTAGACTGGAGGCAGGGAGCCTAGAAAGGAGATTCTTCAGCAAATTGGCTATAAGGTGACCACAATCTAGGCTAGTGATTGGTCTGGCAAAGGAGAGGGAGGGGAGATGCATGCACTATTGCTGGGGAAGAATTAATCAGAAGTCCTTGGTTACTGATTGGATGTGGGGGAAAATAAGAGGGTGAGAAATTTTTAGATTATCCAATATTCAGTCTCTGAATAAGATACTGGTTTTTTAGCTGGGTTTTTAAAAATTGTATTTATTAAGCTTTTACTGATTGCTAGGTACCAGGCACTGTATTAATATTAATTGCTGGGGTAGATAAAAGGTTGGACATAGTTCCCTGTCTCACATATGGCTCACAGCCTTAATCCTCATTTTACAGATGAGGTAACTGAAACACAGAGAAGTTGTGATTTGCTCAAGGTAACACAGTAGATAAATGGCAGAGCTGGGATTAGAATTCAAGTCCTTTGACTCCCAGGCCCGTGTTCTGTCCAATACAGCCTGCTGTTTCTGGGAGAAGAGCGCTGCATGCTCATTGGGTACAGACAACTGTAAGCTTCTTTGTGAGCAGAGATCATGTCTACCAATTCTATTGTATTATACTCTCCCAAATGTTTAGTACAGCACTCAGCACGCAGTAAGCGCTCAGTAAATGCCACTGAGTGATAAAAGCCAAAATAGACAATTAGTCAGTCAGTCATATTTATTGAGTGCTTACTGTGTGCAGAGCACTGTTCTAAGCACTTAGGAGAGTACACTATAACCATATAACAGACACGTTCCATGTGCACAGTGAGCTTAAGGTTTAAACAGGTATACACACGAGAGTGATTATGGTGGCTGCTGGAATGACATGACCAGGAAAGCGAGGATTAATTGCGGCCTGCCTCTTGGAGAAAGTGGCTTTTTCAGAAAACTTTGAAGGTGAGGAGGGTTGTCGCTTGGTGGATTTGAGATGAGAGGGAGTTCCACCCAGTTGCTTTTAAGTATTGATGCAAATGTCATTTAGGCCTAGGGGCTTGACTGTTTTTCTTGGGCTAGGATTTTACCACTGAGTCCTTAGAAGATTCGGGCGAAGATTTTCATAACATCTTTGCAGGTTCTTAATTTATGAGACACAATTGAAATACATGGGTGCTTAAACTTCCACTCAATAACACACCTGTGAATATTGTTACCACTGACTTGCTCAGATAACAGGACTGTCTGTCCCACTAGGTAATCATTAGCAGAGGGATTGCACAGTAAGATTAAAGTCAGTTGTATTTATTGAGCACTTATGCTGTGCAGGGCACTGGACTAAGCACTTAGGAGAGCCTTATACCGTCGAGTCGTTTCTGACCCATAGCGACACCACGGGCACCCAGGATGCCCCGCTCTCCTTCTGCAATTGTTCTGTTAGTGTGTCCATAGAGTTTTCTTGGTAAAAATCCGGAAGTGGTTTACCATTGCCGCCTTGCACGCAGCAAACTCGAATCTCTGCCCTCAACTCTCTCCCATGCCGCTGCTGCCCAGAATGGGTGAGTTTTGACTTGTAGCAGATTGCCTTTCACTCACTAGCCACTGCCCAAACTAGGAATGGAATGGGTAGGCCTCTGTTTGACTCTCCCTCCCATAGCCGAGACTGGTAGAGTACTGGAAACTCTTCAGGTACAACCCTGAGAGGGGCTTGGGAGAGTACAGCATTACAGTATAGCAGACACATTCCTTGTCCACAAATGGGTCAAGGCAGATCCACTTTATTAAAGGGACCCACGTGCCAAGGATGTACCATCCAGCATAATCTGGGAGATGCACAAACCTTTGCAGCAAAGACTTGTGTCATTTATAGCCAAAGAAATCCAAACTCCCAAATGCTTCCCAAACTCCTCCCCTGAGTTCCCAGGCCATTCAAGCGACCTGCATGATAAGCAAGTCTTCTTCCGTTAGATGATAGTATGCGAAACATGGGAAATGTTTTCTCTAGGAACCTCCCCTCTTGATGATGTAAACAGTTCTGATTCCACCTTTTTTTGATGATCTTGAGAGGGAGTATTCATGAATCTCTTCCCAAGGGAATTCTCTCTTCTGATGTTGCAAACAATACTGATTCCTCCCCCTTTGTTGATAGTATGTGGGAACACTTTCCTTTGGAGATCTTTGTTTTGATGCAAGTATACGTGAACCTTCTCCTTGAACACTTCCAGAGATGTGTGAACCTTCTCCTTGAACACTTCCAGAGATGTTATTATGTTCGCCTTGGATCAATACTCAGGGCAGGTATTCTTACTGCTATTACTCTGCAGCTGGCACATCCTGTGTCCAGTGGTCCCTAACCAATGGTAACAAATATGAGTGATATACGCACACATGCATTAACAGCATAATCTGAACATACCTCATTAACCAAGGATTAATTGTCCTCTTACCCTCTGGATTTAGTTGGGAATTTTCATCTTCGTTCGGTTAGAGTGATATTGGACACAATTTTCCTACTGCTGAAATTTATTCCCTGGTAGTACTGGGGCTTGGGGGTGGGGAGACATTTTGTGAGGAGCATTAACTCTCAGATTAGTGGGGGAACCATTTAAGGAAATGCTGAATACATTGAGCATAGACCCCAATAGTGTACTAACCAGTCTCTCAATGGCTGGAAGGACTACTTACCACGTGGGCCGGGGATCTCTGCTCCCCTGGGGGTGAGTCTCAGACCGCCGGGCCCCCTCTTCCCAGCCGAATCGACCACCACATGGACTCTGGAGCTCTCCTCCCAGGCGGTGGTTCCTTGGGCTGCCTGCCCCCGTTTCCAGCCTAGCTCTTTAGCAGCCTTTTGGCCACCGACCGCCGACTTTAGCGGCTTATTGGCCGCCGACCGCCGACTCATCCACGCCGAGACCACCCCCCTCTCCCGGGAAGCTGAGCCTTGTCATCGCCCGGACCCTTGGAGCCATTACCTCGTGGGCCCGGGATCTCTGCTCCCCTGGGGCTGAATCGACCACCACATGGACTCGGGAGCTCTCCTCCCAGGCGGTGGTTCCTTGGGCTGCCTGCCCCCCGTTGCCAGCCTAGCTCTTTAGCAGCCTTTTGGCCACCGACCGCCGACTTTAGCGGCTTTTTGGCCGCCGACCGCCGACTCATCCACGCCGAGACCACCCCCCCTCTCCCGGGAAGCTGAGCCTTGTCATCGCCCGGACCCTTGGAGCCATTAGCTCGTGGGCTTGGGATCTCTGCTCCCCTGAGGCGCAGCCTCGGCCCGCCCGGCCCCGATTCCTGACAAGCCCCCCTTCGCCTGCTGCTCGCTGACTCATCTGCGCTTCCTCCGCCTCCACCGGGGAGCTGAGCCTCGGACCGTCCGGACCCGCGCCCGCCTCAGCCTTTCGCAACCTGGACCTCCGCACCCCCGCTCGGGAACTCCGACACTACGGATCTTCGCCCCCACAGACCCCCAGCCACCAGCTTCCAGTCCACCACCCCCCCCCCCCCCCCCCGCTCGGGCCCGGGGACATTGCGCTCCCCTTCTCGATCCTGGGGACATTGTGCTCCCCTTCTCGGCCCCAAGGACATTGTGTCCTCAGGGGACATTGTGTCCCCCTGCTCGGGCCCGGGGACATTGTGCTCCCCAACCGCTCCCCCACTCCGCCCGAGGCGGCCATTTTGGGAAGCCCCTACTCTGCCTGAGGCGGCCATTTTGGGAAGGCCTCACTCCCTCTTCCCTCTTGAGGTGATTCATCTCTCCCGCCCCCGCCCCGGGCGACGACGTCCTTGTTCTCACCATGTTACCTTACCTTAGCCACCGCCCACGGCCGCCACCCACCCCGAACAACCTCAGGGCCCCCCCGCCGCCACAGGGTTATTTGGTCATGAGCTCTGGGACTCTCTCGGCCGCTGGCCGCTTGACTTTGAGTCTGATCGGGTAGGGTCGGCTCGTCCCCCGACCCTGGTCATCGCCTGCTTATTAACACTATTGTAGTGTGCCTTACTGTAGCATGTTGCTATATTAGCGATCTCGCTTGTCATTGTTTATTGTCGTCAGACTTTGAATTTGATCAGGTCGCCCCTTAATCGAGTCTACCCCCGACCCTGATCATCACCCCTTTTATTAACACGACTATATTGTATCATACTGTATCATGTTGCTATATTAGCACTACCGTATTGTATCATACTGTATCATGTTGCTATATTACCGATTTCGTTTATTACTGTTTATTGTTGTCAGTGCTGCCACCCACCTCTCTGGCCTCGCCATGTCCCTCCTCCCCCCCTCCCCCCTGCCGCCCCTTCCTATCCTCCCCTTCCCCTTCCCCTCTCTCGCTCAGCTCTTTCCCGCTCTCTCCTCTGTCTCCTCCCCCCCTCCCCTCTCCCGCCCTAGAACCCCACTTTACCAGCGCTACCCCTCTTCACCCTCCCCCTACTCTTCCCCCCACCAAACCCCCTCTTCCCCCCCTCCCCCCTTCTCTCTTCCCCACCCATGCCCCATCCCAGTCCTCTTGTCCCACCGCCACCCCTCATCCCCCTCTCCCCGTCCAGGGCCCCGCCACCTCCTTCCCATCCAAACCCTCCCCTCACCCCGCCCTTCCCCCCCTCCTCCCCTTGCACCCACAGCTACTTTCAGGTGTGGCCTCTGGAACCCCCGCTCTATTACAGGCAAGCTACCTTTCATCCATGACCTTTTCCTCTCCCGCTCTCTCCTCCTCCTCGCCCTTTCGGAAACGTGGCTCTCTCCCGAAGACACGGTCTCCGCCGCCGCTCTCTCCAGCGGAGGCCTCTCCTTCTCCCACTCCCCCAGACTCACCGGTAAGGGAGGAGGCGTCGGCTTCCTCCCCTCGCCCCGTTGCCGCTTCCGCACTATCCCTCCTCCCCCCTCCCTCTCCTTCCCCTCCTTCGAAGCCCATATCATTCGCCTCTACCACCCACTCCAGTTACTTGTCGCCGTCATCTACCGCCCTCCCGGGCCCACCTCCGACTTCTTCAACCACCTTGACCCCTTTCTCACCTTCCTTCTCTCCTTCTCTCTGCCCACTCTGATCCTCGGAGACTTCAACATCCATACGGATGTACCCGACGACTCCTCTGCCTCCCGCCTGCTATCCCTCCTCGACTCTGCCGACCTCCTCCTCCACCATACCGCGCCCACTCACCGACTCGGTCACACCCTCGATCTCGTCATCTCCTACTGCTGCACTATCTCCTCCCTCACTGACTCTGAAATCCCTCTCTCTGACCATAACCTTCTCACCTGCATCATCTCTCACACTCCCTCCCCCTGCAAATCTTCGCTACTGCCCCACAGAGACCTCCGCTCTCTCGATCCCATCCGTCTTTCCAATAGCATCTCTCCTCACCTTGCCGCCCTGTCCTCTCTTCCCACTCTCGACGATCGGGTCTCCGCTCTCAACTCCACCCTCTCTACTCATCTCGACTCTCTCGCCCCCCTTTCCCTCCGCCGCTCTCGCTCCACTAACCCACGGCCCTGGATCACCTCCTCCGTCCGCCTCCTACGCTCCTATGCTCGAGCTGCTGAGCGCTGCTGGCGAAAGTCCAAGCACCAAGCCGACCTCACACACTTCAAATTTATCCTTTCCTGCCTTAACTCTGCCCTCTCCTCCGCCAGGCAAAGCTTCTTCTCCTCCCTCATCGACACCCATGCCCGTCACCCCCGCCGATTGTTCCGGACCTTTAACTCTCTCCTTAGGCCCCCTGTTCCTCCCCCTCCCCCATCTCTCACCCCCAATGATCTGGCCACCTATTTCCTCACGAAAATCAACACGATCAGGTCTGAGCTCCCCAAAGTCACCCCTCCGCCTCTCCCCTCCCCCCCAACAACCCCCTCCCCTACTTTCCCATCCTTCCCTGCAGTATCCTCAGAGGAGATCTCCTCCCTCCTCGCAAGTGCCACCCCCTCCACCTGCGCCTCGGACCCCATTCCCTCTCACCTTCTTAAAACCATCGCCCCTGCCCTCCTCCCTTCCTTAACTTCTATTTTTAACCACTCAATCTCCAAGGGCTCCTTCCCCTCTGCCTTCAAACATGCCCACGTCTCCCCCATCCTAAAAAAACCCGCTCTTGACCCCACTTCCCCCTCCAGTTATCGTCCTATCTCCCTACTACCCTTCCTTTCCAAAATCCTAGAACGAGTCATCTACAATCGATGCCTAGAATTCCTTAACTCCCATTCTCTCCTAGACCCCCTCCAATCTGGCTTCCGTCCCCTCCACTCTACCGAGACTGCTCTCTCTAAGGTCACCCATGACCTCCTTCTTGCCAAATCCAATGGCTCCTACTCCATTCTGATCCTCCTTGACCTCTCTGCTGCCTTTGACACTGTCGACCATCCCCTCCTCCTCCATACCTTATCTCACCTTGGCTTCACGGACTCTGTCCTCTCCTGGTTCTCCTCTTACCTCTCTGGCCGATCATTCTCGGTCTCCTTCGCTGGAGCCTCCTCCCCCTCCCATCCTTTAACTGTTGGAGTTCCTCAAGGGTCAGTTCTTGGCCCTCTTCTGTTCTCCATTTACACTCACTCCCTCGGTGAACTCATCCGCTCTCACGGCTTTGACTACCATCTCTACGTAGATGACACGCAGATCTACATCTCCGCCCCTGTCCTCTCCCCCTCCTTTCAGGCTCGCATCTCCTCCTGCCTCCGGGACCTCTCCACCTGGATGTCGGCCCGCCACCTAAAACTCAACATGAGCAAGACTGAGCTCCTCATCTTCCCTCCCAAACCCGGTCCTCTCCCAGACTTCTCTATCACCGTGGATGGCACGACCATCCTTCCCGTCTCTCAGGCCCGCAATCTCGGTGTCATCCTTGACTCGTCCCTCTCGTTCACCCCACACATCCTATCCGTTACCAAGACCTGCCGGTTTCACCTCCACAATATCGCCAAGATCCGCCCTTTCCTCTCCACCCAAACGGCTACCTTAGTATTATGGGCTCTCGTTATATCCCGGCTACACTACTGTGTCAGCCTTCTCTCTGACCTCCCTTCCTCCTCTCTCGCCCCGCTCCGGTCTATTCTTCACTCCGCTGCCCGGCTCATCTTCCTGCAGAAACGATCTGGGCATGTCACTCCCCTTCTTAAACAACTCCAGTGGTTGCCTATCGACCTCCGCTCCAAACAAAAACTCCTCACTCTAGGCTTCAAGGCTCTCCATCACCTTGCCCCTTCCTACCTCTCCTCCCTTCTCTCTTTCTACCGCCCAGCCCGCACGCTCCGCTCCTCTGCCGCCCACCTCTTCACCGTCCCTCGGTCTCGCCTATCCCGCCGTCGACCCCTGGGTCACGTCCTCCAGCGGTCCTGGAACGCCCTCCCTCCTCACCTCCACCAAACTGATTCTCTTTCCCTCTTCAAAACCCTACTTAAAAATCACCTCCTCCAAGAGGCGTTCCCTGACCGAGCTCCTCTTCCCCCTCTACTCCCTCTGCCATCCCCCCTTTACCTCTCCGCAGCTAAAGCCTCATTTTCCCCTTTTCCCTCTGCTCCTCCACCTCTCCCTTCCCATCCCCACAGCACTGTACTCGTCCGCTCAACTGTATATATTTTCGTTACCCTATTTATTTTGTTAATGAATTGTACATCGCCTTGATTCTATTTAGTTGCCATTGTTTTTACGAGATGTTCTTCCCCTTGATGCTGTTTATTGCCTTTGTTCTTGTCTGTCTGTCTGTCTCCCCCGATTAGACTGTAAGCCCGTCAAACGGCAGGGACTGTCTCTATCTGTTGCCGACTTGTTCATCCCAAGCGCTTAGTACAGTGCTCTGCACATAGTAAGCGCTCAATAAATACTATTGAATGAATACTTTCAAAATGAAACCCACACTTTTAAGGAGAAACTTTCAGCTCTGGTAATAATAATAATAATAACTGTGGTATGTTTATGTTCATGTCTAACTGAACCTTTGGGCTCTTTAGCAAATAGAAATATCCAGTCTTTGTCCAGATGTCCCTCTCCTGGCCCCTATAACTCCTGCTGTCCCTGTCCCCGGCCATGCTCCTGATCCCTGAGCAGCACAAGAGCCCTTCCTTTGACCCCCCACAGCACTTATGTACATATCCCTAATTTCTTTTAATGTCTCTGTCCCCCTCCAGGCTGTAAGCTCCTCAGGGGCAGGGGATGTGTCTACCAACTCTGTTGTACTGCATTCAATCAATCAATTGTGTTTATTGAACATTTACTATGTGCAGAGCACCGAACTAAGTGCTTGGGGGAGTACGGAGATAAAACAAAGTTGGTAGGTGCCTTCCTTATCCACAATGAGCGCTTAGAAAAGTGCTCTGCACATAGTAAGCGCTCAATAAATGCTATTGAATGAACGAGCTTACAGTCTTGAGGGGGAGTCTTTTGTACTAGAATCTAGAGTCTGTTTTACTATCCCACCCCCTTAGTACAGTGCTCTGCACATAGCCAGTGCTCAATAAATGTCATTGATTCATTGATCTACTCTTCCCTAGTTACTCTGATGATTCCAGACTCTTCTGCTTAACTCCCTCCTGCTCTTCCCCATTTCTCATCAATGGTATTTACTGACCTTTGCCCCTGCTCCTGTTCCAACATCTGCCCTCCCTGAGGCCCAGCAAATTGTCCTTTGGAAGCCGTCTATGTGCCAGTCAGAGTACTCAGCAGTGACCCAGACACAGATGATTTCTGCTTTATATATAGTGGTTTGCCCACTAATGGAGTGTTCATCCCCATTTTGAACTTTTTGAAGAGCTGAATAAGGAAAATTATCTGTCTTAGAGAAAGAATGTTTTATTCTTTTTGGAACTACTGTTTCGCCTGGGAAACAGTGTTCCATTAATAATTGCGGTTCATAAATTATCCATTTTTTTGTCAGTGATTACATATGCAGGAATTGGACAGGAAACAAAAGGAATTTCTTTCCAAATCGAGATCTCTGAGGTAATTTAACAAGTAACAACACAGATTTTCACCAACCTTCCTCTTTATTGTGGTAATCTTAGCCCAACTGGTGGGTGGATGGCAGTGGGAGGAAGCTGGCTTTCTAGCTAGTTGCTATGCGTTTAATTGCCTGCTGAACCTGAACTCCCAAGTTCAGTGCCCAGGCCTTGCTGCCCCTCTCAACCCTGGAGGAGGTGAGAGCGGAGTCATGCTGGCCCGCAGGCTATTTGATAGTCTCCACTAACTCCTGTTGGGGGGGGAGGGCGGGAACCATTAAAAATGAAGAATGATGTCTAAAGGGATTTGCTCCTGAAGATTAATGAATTAAAAAAAAAATTTTTTTAAGGTTTTTTGCCCTCACAGAAGAGTTTGAGTTCATAAATCATGTACTGTGGAAGGTGCAGTACAGAAGGAATCTCCTAATTGTCTAGCCCGTATATTTTGCACCAGTATATTTTCCTGTAACTCTCTGTAGAACCCTGCCTGGGCCCAGGCCAAGTAAAGCAGTTGGTCTGATGCCTGCTCCCACAACACGTACGGTTGCTACAGGGTTGTTGGGAGTCCAGGACTTGGGTGGGCGGATGTGGAACATCCATCCTTTCATCCGTGTGCTGCGGCGCCTCACTATTGGGTGGCAGCCCCTTCCAGTTGAACCTTTGATTCTGAGTTGTTTCCACCACGTGTGCCTTTTCACAACCGTCATTTGCTTTGAAGAAATCTTGAAAAGCAGATGGAAATCTCTTGAATTCCTATCACCTATTTGTGGCAAGAGCATGGGCTTGTGAGTCAGAGGACGTGGATCTAATCATGGTTCCACCACTTGTCTGCTGTGTGACCTTGGGCAAGTCACTTAACTTCTCTGCACCTCAGTTATGTCATCTGTAAAATGGGGATTAAGGCATGAGCCCCATGTGGGACAGCCTTATTAACTTCTATCTATTCAGGTGCTTAGAACAGTGCTCGGCACATAGTACTTAACAAATACCAAAATGATCGTTTCTATTTAGCAAAAACAAAAAGAGCAGATTTCTTCTCATAGTAACAGTGCAGAGTAAAACTTAATTTAGGTATTTAAAAGTCACTTTTTGGCCTTATAATTGAAAATTATCTCCTAGTAGGGCCAACATTAGAGTCCTGAAATGTATTATCGAGATTAAAGAACAAATATTTTTAATACCAATTTCATGGTCCTCTTTGTTTTGAGGGGAACAATTTGAGCCCCAAATCTGTTTGCATGAATTGTTTTGCATCTCATGGCCTTGGTAGGGCAACTATTCCACTGTCCCTCCAAGCAGCGTGGCTCAGTGGAAAGAGCACGGGTTTAGGAGTCAAAGGTCATGGGGTCTAATCCTGGCTCTGCCACCTGTCAGCTATGTGACTTTGGGTAAGTTACAACTTCTCTGTGCCTCAGTTACCTCATCTGTAAAATGGGGATTAAGACTGTGAGCTCCACGTGGGACAAACTGACTACCTTGTATCTACACCAGCGCTTAGAACAGTGCTTGGCACATAGTAAGCTCTTAACGAATTCCAACATTATTATTATTATTTTATTGCCACTCTCAGAGCCTGAATACCGGCTTGGGTAGACCATTGGCCTGGCCTGGTATGAAATTGCTAATTGTTCTATGTAGATTTTTAGGTCAGAGATTGTAATAATGATACATTTATTGATTGCTCACTGAGTGTAGTTATGCATGGGAAAGTGAAACAGAAATCCCAATTTAGAAAATTTGCATTGTGCATCTTCAGAAGGTGATATAGTCAGTTATTCAATCAGTGGTCTTTATGGAACTTTTACAGTGTAAAATAGTCAAGTTGGTAGACATGATCCCTGCCTGCAGGGAATTACAGTCTAGCAGAGGAGAGCATGTAGGTATTCTGTAATGCCGTGAACTGTTTTTGACAGCAGTACGATGCTATAGTTAGTACTAACAAGACTGAAATAAGCAAAATGTAACCTATAATTAAGAGCAAATCGGATGGAGTTAGGGGAAATATCTGACATACTGTCAGGTTTTGTTCATTTGGGACCATAAATAGGTTGGCAGTCTACTGACCAAATTCACATAGGTTTATGGATTTACATTTTCTGTGGTTTTTGAAATGTAGATTTCCTCCTCCTCTGTGGTAGTCTTTTAATGGTGACTGTTTTCTTCCATCTGAATCCTGAACCTCTGAGGGCAAGTTTTCACTACTGCATTTGCCTTGCAGGAACTCTCCATCCACCCTATGTAACCAGCAGAGCTGAACAGAAACTGCCGGCATCCTGGGGAGAGCATGTATAAACGGGATGGCCTGATGGCCAGTGTCATGGTCACCTCCGCCACTCCAGAGGTAAGGTTCCCCTGTCCATTTTCCCCAATCCTAAGAGCGGTTTCACCTTGCCCTTGGGGAACTCCTTGCTGGCAGGAAGCTTTCTAGACTTTGACTCAGGAACAGGGTTGTTTTTTCCTGAAATTTGATAGGAATGCTGTCATTCTGAACGCTCATAGCACCAGAGTCCTCTTTGATGCTTTTGGCAGTTATGATTTGGGGATAATTTTAAATAAATCTCGTATGAGCTGTCAGCATAGTTTCAGAAGTTGTTCCTTTCAAATAGAAATGAATGCAGGCCCAAATTCCTTAGTACCAATCAGTCGGTCATATTTATTGAGCACTTACTGTGTGCAGAGCACTGTGCTAAGTGCTTGGGGGAATACAACACAACAATATAGCAGACCCAATCCCTGCCCACATCCAGAGTTGTCCTACATAAGCGATAAAATATACTCTATTTTCTCACATAGTTGCCCCACTCGTTTGCAGAAATGAGCTCGGAAATTTATTTTTAGAAAAATGATCAAGGCAGCAGAAAGTATGGAGTCGAGAGGGGAGGGGGCCAGAGGCAAGGAGGTCAGCAAAGAAGTCTCATTCAATATGGGTGTGCCATGCTTTTGGACCAGTGTGGTAGCAGCTTGGATGGAGAGGAAAGGATGGATTCCCTAGATATTGTTATTGTGAAGATAGACTAACAGGATGTGGTGTCTTACTGAATGTGTGGGATGAAGGAGAAAAATGAATTGAGGATGATGCCAAGGTTATGAGCTTGTGAGACAGGGAGAAAGTTGTTGGTGTTGACGGGTTGGAAAAGTTAGGATGGGTACAGGGTTTGGGTGGAAAGATGAAGAGTTCTATTTCGAACATATTAGAGAAGCAGCATGGTGTTAGTGGATAGAGCACCGGCCTGGGAATCAGAAGATCATGGATTCTAATCCCGGCTCCCCAACTTGTCTTCTGTGTGACTGTGGGCAAGTCATTTCACTTCTGTGTGCTTCATTGAACTCATCTGTAAGATGGGGACTGAGACAGTGAGCCCCACACGGATCAAGGAATGTGACCAACTCGATTTGCTAGTATCTACCCCAGCGCTTAGTACAGTGCCTGACACAAAGCAAGCGCTTAATAAATACCATCATTATTAGTATTATTGTAAAGTTTGAGATGTTGGTAGGACATCTTGAAGGCATTAGAAAATGCAAAACTGCATTGAAGGGGAGAAGTCAGGGCTGCAGAAGTACCCTGTTCTCCCCCATCTTTCTCATCACTGTAGACAACACCAGTATCCTCTCTGTCTCACAAGTCCATAACTTGGAATTATCCTTGCCTCATAGCTCTCATTCAACCTGCACATTCAATCTGTCACCAAATCCTGTCGGCTCTACCTTCACAACATCTCTAAAATCCATCCTTTCCTTTCCCTATAGACGGCTACTTCACTGACTAAGGCGCTTATCCTATCCCGCCTTGACTACCGAGTAAGCCTCCTTGCTAACCTCCTTGCCTCCTGTCTCTCCCCACTCCAGTCCTTACTTTACTATGCTGCCTGTATCATTTTCCTCAAAAAAAGTTCAGTCCAGGTCTTGCCACTCCTCAAAAATCCCCAGTGATGATGATGATGATGATGATGATGATGATGATGATGGCATTTGGTAAGCACTTACTATGTGCCAAGCACTTTACTAAGCACTGGGGTGGACACAAGCAAATAGAGTTGGACACAGTCCCTGTCCCACGTGCGGATCACAATCTCAATCCCCTTTTTATAGATGAGGTAACTGAGGCCCAGAAAAACGAAGTGACTTCCCCAAGGCCACACAGCAGACAAGTGGAGGAGCCGGGATTAGAACCAATGACCTTTTGACGCCCAGGCCCGTGCTCTCTCCACTACGCCGTGCTGCTTCTCTGAGTGATTTCTCATCTACCTCTGTATCTACATCTGTACAACAGAAACTCCTTTCCATTGGCTTTAAAGGACTCAATCAACTCTCCTCCTCCTACCTTACCTCCCTGATTTCTTACGACAACCCAGTCCACACCCTTAGCTTCCCTCATGCCAACCAACTCACTGTATCTTGGTCTCATCTGTCTGGCTGCCGACTTCTTGCTCATGTCATTCCACGGGTCTGGAGCCACCAATTTCCCTGCCTTTAAAGCCTTATTAAAATCCCATCTCCTCCAACAGGTCTTCCCTGACTAAGCCCTCATTTCCCCAACTTCCTTTCCCTTCTGTGTTGCCTAAACATTTGGATTTATATCCTTTTAACACTTTATATTTGCCCCATCTTCAGCCCCACAGCATTTAGGTGTATATCTGTAATTTATTTTAGTGTCTGCCTCCCCTTCTAAACTCTAGGCTCATTGGGGATAGGGAATGTTTCTATTAACTCTATTGTATTATACTCCCTCAAGTGCTTAGTACAGTGCTCTGCACACAGTAAGCACGTAACAAATACGAGTGGTGAATTGACTATTGATTATGTGCTAGATTGATTTATTTGCCGCTCCAGATCACCAGGTGCAGATGTTGCTCCCAAACAGCTGAGGACTTGAGAGTTTTCTGAAACATAAATGGGAATCCAAGGCAGGACCACTGTTGCCACCTACAGTGGTGGGGAAGGGGCAAACTGGAGACCTCCTACCTTAGAACTCTGGAGAAGCTGTGGCCATCCCTCCTTTAACCTCCCTTTGCTCCCTTTGCCCTTCCCTCCATAATGGGCGTGGGGGGTGGTGATCCCTCAGTTTTACCTGGACCCCCTGAACCCATTAGAATCACCGGGGCCCCTGAGACCACTTCTCCCCAACAGAGGGTCCCTACATCAGGAGGGAGCAGTCAGTAATCGGTATTCATGGGTTCAGCAATCCATGGTGGCAGCACGGTCCCTTGAAAGGATTTGCCTGGCTCATTTAAGGCTCTTTTAAGTAGTTACTGGGGTCTTGGGATGGAGATAGGATTTCTCACTTGGGCCAGGTCTCCAAGCCCCTCAGGGACATCCTTCAAGAACCCGATGTAAGACTATAAACATTGCCATTACTTGATCACACCACTGGTCCATCAAGCTCAGTATTCCATCCCCTGATGAGGGTGGCAAATGCTTGTAGGAATAGTAAGATGGTTCCCCTCCTCATGATTGAAAATGGAACATCTAAAATCCCTGATTCCTCTCCCACCCCTCCCACACACTCCCACACACAACATTCCCTAGTAATGCATTTTAGATCTCTTGTCCATTAATTTATTCCAACCCCTCTTAGACCTACTAATAATTTTCCCTGCCCAACCTTTTGAAATGAATTCCAAGTTTACTCTATGAAGAGGTGATTATTTTGAACCTACTAGCTGCAAATTTCAATGGGTGCCCCCACATGCTGCTGCTTTGGGATTTGGTGAACGGAAAGTCCATGGTTGTCTTATTCTTTTTTTTTTTATTTTATGTTTCCCAGTGCTGTGCACATAGCACCTAGCTAATTAGATTTCAGTAATGACCTCTCTCAGTTTTGCCTTTCCAGACTAAAGAGTCCTTATCTTTTCAGTTCAGCTTCATTTAGACACTTCTCCATTACCTCCTTTTCTCTATCTCCTCCAGCTTCATCATATTTTCCTTTAACTATGATCACAAGAAGTTTTTGCCTAATTTCAGGGCAGGGTGAACTATATACAGTGGAAAGAGCATGGGCTTGGGAGTCAGCGGTCATGGGTTCTAATACCGGCTCCACCACTTGTCAGCTGAGTGACCTTGGACAAGTCACTTAGCTTTTCTGAGCCTCAGTTACCTCATCTATAAAATGGGGATGAAGACAGTGAGCCCTACGTGGAAAAACCTGATTACCTTATATCTACCCTAACGCTTAGAACAGTGCTCGGTACATAGTAAGTGCTTAACAAATACCAACATTATTATTATTATTATACAGGTAAAACTATGCTTTGGGGTTTGTTTTCAGTGCCCCTTTTGAAGATTCATAATCTTTTTGGTTTTTTTGGCTGCCACCATAATTTGGACCTATGTTGTGGGAGAAGTCTACAGTGATAGCCTCTTTTTCCAGAATCATGACTGATGGGAGCCCAACATCATGTAATTTAATTTGGATAATTTTTCCGTAGGTGTGTTACTTAGCACTAGGTCGTGTTGATTTTCATTTGCCTCTTTCTGATTGAGGTCTGACTTTACTTTTTTTCCTCCAGCTACATGGCAATTTACCAACCTAAAAGGGCCCTTGAAGGCATCCTTGAACCCAGAAACTTCATACTCACTTTTCTAGATAATTTGTTAATATGAAAGCCTATTCTTGAAGGACTCCACTGTTTATACAAAAGGGGCCTATTCCTATCCTTTAGTTGGTTTTCTATTCCTGTCAGAACATTTCCTCTAATCATATTATTTCCAACTTACAAAAAAAAGCCTCTGATGTGAAGTCTTGATAAAGGCCTTTGGAGAAATTTAAGTATATTGTGGGTGCTGGATTCATTCTATCCCCATGCTTATTGACCTTTCAGAAAAACTCCAGCAAATTAGCGAGGCATAATTTTCCTTTCCAGACACACTTTTCCCTCTCCAGAGGTTATGTTTTTCTAAATGTTCACTGATCCTAACTTTAATGAGATTCTACCTAGTTTCTAGGTAGCGTGGCTCAGTGGAAAGAGCACGGGCTTTGGAGTCAGGGCTCATGAGTTCGAATCCCAGCTCTGCCACTTGTTGGCAGTGTGACTGTGGGCAAGTCACTTAACTTCTCTGTGCCTCAGTTCCCTCATCTGTAAAATGGGGATTAAGACTGTGAGCCCCACGTGGGACAACCTGATTCCCCTGTGTCTACCCCAGCGCTTAGAACAGTGCTCGGCACATAGTAAGCGCTTAACAAATACTAACATTATTATTATTATTAGGTATAGCAGTAAAACTCACTAGTCTGTCATTTCCAGCATCATCTCTGGAATATTAATAATAATCATGTTTAATGCTTTCCAAGTCCCTATGTCACCCATGACTCACAATCCGGGAGGTAGGAAGAGTGGTCATCTTATCCCTATTTTAACAGATGAGGAAATTGAGGCCAAGTAAGATCAAGTGATTCACCCAAGATGACAAATCAAGCCAATGGCCTATCTGGTTTTAGAACTCTGGTTTTCTGACTTCAATCCCACGCTCTTTCCACTAGGCCTTATTGAAACCTTTCTTATAGATGGGAGTTAGAATTGTGACCATCAGACTTGGGACAGGGTTCGTTTGTACTCTATTGATGAAAGTTCTACACCTTTAAAACCAAATTCCTTCAGAACCCCCAAATAGATGTTGTTTGGTGAAATGTTTACAGCTGGCATAGTAAATCTATCTAAAAATCCTTTGTCATGACCATAATTATCTTCTCCAGAGCAGGGAGCTTGTCACTTCACTTCTTTGTGCCTCAGTTGCCTCATCTGTAAAATGGGGATTAAAACTCTAAGCCCCATGTGGGTCATGGACTGTATCTAACCTTATTACCTTGTACCTACCCCAGGGTTTAGAACAGTACCTGGCACATGGTAAGCACTTAGCAAATACCATTAAAAAACACAAAATTTAATACCATAAAATAGTTTTATTTTATGCAACGACAACAACAAAATCTTGCCCAGTTTAGAGTTAATTAAATAAGGAGTTGGGCCTCTGGGATATCTCCTGGACACCTTTCACACCCAGGGCATCAAATTACTCCACTAGTAAGCACTTAACAAATACCACTATTATTATTATGATTATTATTATTAATTGCTTAGTTGGCTTCCTACTTTTCATGTAGTTGAAGAATCTTTTATATACCAGTTTTGGCCAAGTCACCTTCCCTGCCTATTAGGTAGTTGGTTGAGTTCAGTAAAACCTAGTTACCTAACAATCTAAATGACCACAGATTTGAAATTTGAATTCTTCAGTATGCATATGCCATACTTAAAGAGACTGTTGGCCTATCCAGCCCAGCATCAGGCTTCCATAGTGGCAGGATATTGAGCAGGAATAATCTGAGCATTTCCTTTGTGATTAGACACTCTAAACCAAAGCCTCCAGGGTCATTAAACCCTTTCACCAGTAAACAGTGAGGTTTTTTGGTTCATATATATGAATGACAATTGTATCAGCAACTTTCTGTATAGTTTGTGAAGCAGTTCTCAGATGAAAGAAACCGGTAAACCTAGAATGCTTGTAAACTACGGAATATAGGAGAGAGGTTGTTTTTCAGATATAGTTAATTTCTTGTGTAGAAGTGGCATTGTAAGCTTGTGTTCTAAGCTCATTATCAGAGTGAACGTGTTCTGTTAATTCTTCTTTGTTGTACTCTCCCAAGCACTTAGTACAGTGCTCTGAACAGAAAAAGTGCTCAGTAGATACCATTGATTATTATTGTTTTGGTTAACAAGTTTTTTTTGACACTTTAAAATAATGTCTGGCTGGAATGAGGTTAATTAATAGCACTTTACACAGTAATCCATTTTAACTAGGATTTGGCTTTCTTTTTCCTTTTTTTTTAGGGCAGTAGCAGTTCTGACTCTCTGGAAGGACGGAGCTCTGACTACGCCAATAAAAGCTATGATGCAGTTGTATTTGATGTGTTGAAAGTAACTCCTGAGGAATTTGCTGTAAGTAAAATTGTGTTGGTAAAAATTGGAAATAGAAATGTATAAAACTGTTTTGTGGTATTAAGTTCTTACACTCTTCTGAGCACTAAGGCAGGTGTAAAATACTCAGATTGGGCACAGTCTCTGTCCCACATGGGGCTCAGAGTCTAAGAGGAGGGGAGAGCAGGTTTCATATACCTACTTTGCAGATGAGGGAACTGAAGCACAGGGAAGCTAAAAGACTTGCTCAAAGTCACCCAAGAGACCAGTGACAGAGCTGGGACTAGAACCTGGGTCTCCTGACTCTCACACCCATGCTCTTTCCACTAGGTAACACTACCTCCCTAAATTGATAATCTGATTTAAAAAACTCATTTTTTATTTTATGCAGAACAGTACATTATGCCATGCCATAACAAACCATTTTCTTTCAAGCATCTCCAACTGCCTCAGTATCAGTCAGTTCAGAGCTAACCAATCTTTGACAACATCTCTCTCTCTCTCTCTGTATACATATGTGTTTATGTGTTTGTTACATACCTGTCCCTGGAATTCAAAGATGACAGTACTAACAGTGAGATCTTTTGCTTACCATTGTAGCTGAAAGCAACAAACTATGTGACACCAAGTCCCTTTTTCTATACATAGTGCAAGTGAAAAAATAAATTGTTTGCTGAAGGAGCAGCAGTCCCAGAGCAGGTAGTCTGATTCTTGTCAATATGCCAAAACCTGATAAATTACTTATCTTTAATCCACAGCATGTTGGTTAGCCCTTGAGTTCTGGTAGAACAAGTCTTTCTCCTAAAATGCACTTCTTCACTAAGGATCTTTCCAGGAAGTCCCATTCTTCATGGAAGTAGGTGTTGTGTGAGTGCCTAGGTTCCTGGTGTGGTCACTTTATTTTTCTTGCTGTCGTTTTGTTATTATGGGATTTGTTAAGCCATATATGTCTGGCCCTGTAATAAGTAAGAGCTAGGGTAGATGCAAGCTAATCAGGTTGGACATGGTCCATGTCCCACCTGGGGCTCACAGTATTAATTCCCATTTTATAGATGAGGTAACTGAGCTCCAGGGAAGTGAACAATAATAATAATAATGGTATTTATTAAGCACTTACTTTGTGCCAAGCACTGTTCTAAGTGCTGGGGGGGATATGAGGTGATCAGGTTGTCCCATGTGGGGCTCATAGTCCTAATCCCCATTTTACAGATGAGGTAACTGAGGTGCAGAGAAGTTAAGTGACTTGCCCAAAGTTACACAGCTGATAAATATGCAGAGAAGTTAAGTGACTTGCCCAAAGTTACCCAGCTGATAAGTGGCAGAGCAGGGATTAGAACCCACGACCTGTGACGCCCAAGCCCATGCTCTTTCCACTAAGCCATGCTGCTAGTGACTTGCCCAAGGTCACCCAGCAGAGAAGTGGTGGAACTTGGGTGAGAACCGAGGCCCTTCTAACTCCCAGACCCATGCTGTATCCACTAAACCATGCTACTTCTCACTTGCTCAGAGATGAGAGCATCTGAAGGTCAGATGGAAATACATTGCTTAATGTTTTTGGTATGACTCATCAAGAAATAGAAATTCTATAAAATGTAAGAAAGTAGAGGGAGGGGAGATAATTATGGTATTTAAGTGCTTACTGGAGAGGGACCATGGCTGCTAACTCTGTTGTAGTGTACTCTCCCAAGTGCTTAGTACAGTGCTCTGCACATTGTAAGTGCTCAACAAATACTATTGATTGATTGTCAAGATTGTTCTAAGCACTGGGATAGGTACAAGTTAATCAGGTTGGACACAGATGGGAAGGTGCTGTAGAAGCAGCAAGACATAGTGGATAGAGCACGGACCTGGGAGTCAGAAGGTCATGGGTTCAAATTCTGGCTCTGCCACTTTGTCTGCTCTGTGACCTTGGGTAAGTCACTTCACTTTTCTGGGCTTCAGTTCCCTTATCTGTAAAATGGGATTGAGATTGTGAGCCCCCCCTGTGGGACAGGGACTGTGTCAAACCCAATTTGCTTTTATCCACCCCAGCACTAGGTACAGTTCCTGGCACATAATAGGCACTTAACAGTAGTATCATCATCGTCATCATCATCAAGGTTAAATGTATAATTGGTTATCACGGACACTAGGTGTTATGACAGTATACCGTACCTTCCCTGCTTCAGTGCTTGGGGCCCGTATATAATGTCTTGTATTGATAATTTTAGAACATTGCTTCTCATCAGTATCTCCTTAGTATATGCTCTGATTTGCTATGCAGTTTCTAGGAGGAAAATATTGCAAAACTCGGCTTTTTTTTCCTATCTCTTTGGAGTTTCCCACTCTGCTCAAGTAGAAGGTTATGGGATTGTTTTCTGCCACAGTCTAAAAGAAAGTGTGGACGGTGTTTTACGAAAGATACTTGGTATATGCTTTAAAGAAGCAAATCCATTATGGATACTTTAATGTGATTCCTTAGCAAATGGAAGTGGAAGACCCTTTTTTTCTTTTATATAGGCAGAAAACTAATCCTAAATTATATTCTGGCCAACAGCATGTTTGTGCTTAGAAAAAGAAGTTTCTGCAAAGGAGATCAATCAATCGGTGGTATTTATTCAGCACTTATTGTGTACATAACACTGTACTAAGTGCTGGGAGAGTACATACAATACAGTAGAGTTGGTAGACAATGTCTCTGCCCACAGAGAGCTTGCAGTCTGGGGGGCGGGGAGAGACATTAAGATAAATTACAGATAGGAAAAATGGAATCAATCAATCAAGGATATTTATTGAGATCTTACTATGTGCAGAGCACTGTATTAAGAGCTTGGGAGTGTACAGTACAACAGAATTAGCAGATACGTCCCCTGCCAAAGAGGTTAAGGATGTGTACAAAAGTCCTGTGAGGCTAGGGGTGAATATCAACTGCTTAAGGGGTATAGATCTAAGTGCATAGATGACAAAGAAGGGAGGGCCAGTAGGGGAAATGAGGGTTTAGTTGGGGAAGACTTCTTGGGGGAGGAGATGTGACTTTAGGAAGGCTTTGAAGGTGGGGGGAACAGTGGCCTATCAGATAATAAAGCAGGAGGGAGTTCTGAAAGTACTCTGAGCCATAAGGAAAGTCACAGTAAAGCAGGCTTTAGCTGGGATGTAAGTTTTCCCAGTAAGAATGGCTTTTGGTTTCCTGAATTCCAGGTGGTTACTCACAGCAGACTAAGGAGGTCACTGTGATTTAGATCTTGTGGTTCTATCTAGTTCCTTGAATGTGGCATCAGATTTTCCAAAGCCAACAAGGAACATGATTGTAATGTCCTTAAATTGACATTAGATAGAGCCCCTCATTTAACTTTGGATTAGTTTGGGTAGATGTAATTTTACTACCCAAACTTGTTTCCAGCTACATCACTGTGGTGATGTTCTGAGATTTGAAAGTCAGAATAAAGTAGCACTTTTGGCATATCACTGTTATGAGCGAATGAATTATTGCCAGTTTTAATCACAACTCTCATTGAAACTTTTAAATCTTAAAGCCTCACATTTTTGGGAATCTTTTCCTCACAATGATATTTGATGCTTATCCATTTATATTGATTTGTGACATTAGATTGTAAACCTTTTAAGGACAGGGATTGTGCCTACTGCTCTGTGCTCCCCCAAGCACTTAGTACTCTAAACATTATAAGTGCTCAGTGAATATCATTGATGGTTTATGTGCTAGGCACTGGGGTGTCAATTTCTGTGATTAACATTGTTATTGAAAGTATTATACACAAAACAGGATAAATGCTAAGCTGAATTAGTCAACAGTGTAATCTCTTTTTTTGAGTGAATTAGAAAATGTCTCTGACACTAAGTTATAATGATGTTTTGGTAAACTGGATCCCGCAAAGTAACAAATACACCCTTTTTTATGGACTGTATTTTAATGTTGACTTTCTTGTATTTCAGAGTCAGATAACATTAATGGATATACCAGTATTTAAAGCTATACAGCCAGAGGTATGTTTCATGACCAATAATATAACAATATTTATGCATTATGGGATTTGTCAGAAAATTCTCTATTGTATTTAACAGTGAACAATTATTGGATGATAAAATTCATTAGCGTTCTTTAATTCTTCCCTTACACTTGTGTTCATGTAGTGATTCTGCACAAATTAGAGGTAAAATGACAAAGAATTGGGGGAATGTAAGGGAAAATAACTATATATTTTAATTATAATTTGTGACCTTTATACTTTAGTCGGAAAGGATGGTGAGTTCTCGAGGGTCCCACACAGGAAATTCTGGGTGGAGAAATGTCAGTGTGCCCATTATAGGTTACCTATTTAGGTTGCCCATTTCCTTTGCAATTTGCATTGGGGTTAGTAGCCCAGTGAAACAAAATAGGGGAGTAGGCTGACCCCTGCAATTGAGTGATAATCATTCAATTAAGGAGAACCCTCAACCCCAAGATGATTTTGGTCAGGACTGGTATAGTTCTGAAGAGCCCATAGCTGTTCAGGGGGAATTAGTGGGGAGGTAGATGGGCTGCACCTCGAGGGCAGGAATCATGTCTTCTAACTCTGTTGTACTTTCCCAAGTCCTTAGTGTGGTGCCCCGCTCAGAATAGGGACTCAGTAAATGCTCCTGATTGAGGGAGAGGGAGAGAGCACCTCCATTTCCCTCAGGAGGTATGGTGGTTTCCAAGACTTCCCCATCAGTTCTGATCAGCTTGGAGGGTCTGGATGGAAGCAATCCTTGGTGAAAACCCTGGAACCAACTAGATGCCGCTGGGGGTGGGGACACAAGACCCCACCCACCCCTCTTTAGGGGATTCTCTGTCCACAACAGTCCAGCAACTTCAGGCCAGAATCTACCTGAACCCACAGAGCACCCCATAAGGCTCCAAAGCCTCCCTAGAGTTTGAAGATTTAGTCTGAGCCACCCAGGGACTGAATTTCAGCTTTGTAGTAAGTAGCTCTTCTTATTCAGCTGAAATATGGTTAGTTGTTATGCCGTGGGGTCTTTGGGTGGTCCCTGGAAAATGGCATATTGACTCGTATTTCCCCATGGCTCAATCCCTCTGGCTTCAAGCCTCCTTGGGGCATCAGAGTTAGTGTTTTGGCACCATGAGGTCTCCCTGTTCATGTTCAGGAATTGCTATGTTGGTCTCCTTCAAGTAGAAACTTTGTCTCCAGTGGTTTTCTTTAATAAGAAATATATGCTGTGTCTAGAAGAGTTAAACTGAAAGTTTGGAACATTTCTAAAGAACTTTTTATGTCGAGGTTTAATGGTGGTTTTTACCTCATTTTAATTTTTTGGGCTTAAACCAATTGTTGCATTCCAACGAGCACAACTTTTAAACTGTCTGGAAAGGAGGTACTGTATTTTGCTTCTCATGCATTGGCATATAATTTAATTTAAGAAGATGGAAACAGTAGTGTTTGCTAGGTGCAGTATTTCATGTAGAAATCTTCTGGACAATCTGTCTTGATAAGATCTTGTTTGAATTTTATGGTTTGCTACCTAATTAACACCGTGCCTCTGAACCATAGTAACTTCTATGGTTACTATGAAAATCGAGTAGGAAATCTATAGAATTTTGCCTTGTGCAGTGGCTATATTCACACTCTGAATGGAAATTGAATGCAGTCTAAGAAGTAATGGGAATAGAGATTACTGGAAACAGTCCAGGTAAGGGTTTTAGCTTGGGCTAATAATGTGAATTCTCTGAAAGTGGGTAGCAAGCCATATCAGCTCATTACAAAGAAGATTCCTCTGTGGTTTTCTGGAGAACTAGGGACTCCTGCCAGATCTGGGCATGCTCAGGGGCCTCCTGGCAGAGCAGACTACCCCTCTCCAGGTTCCTCTGATTGCTGACAAGGAGTTTCCTCTAACCATTTTGCCTCTCTGGAAAACTGCCCTAATTTCTTCCCAAAAGACTCACTTGTGAAGGTAAGTGAGTGCTTTTAGTCCCAGAAAAGCGTGGGAGGTTGCATTCCCCTCCCCACCCTCAATTGGCCCACTAGGGTATCCAGTTATAGAGAAGCCCACCGGTTCCTGGGCTGAACTTAGCCAGCGGAGAGGAGCCATTACAGTGTCAGGTCTCCTTGGGTGTTTAGACAGTGCTGTCATGCCTCTGATGGGATGACCAGCCAGGATCGGGCCGAGTTTCTCCTTCTCTTTTCTTCTCGGGGCCACTGTTTTTCTCAGTGTTCCCTAGTTCCTTGATCCTAGGGTCTCATAGCTGGGCCCGGAGTTTTCCTGTTGAAAACACCAGTCTTTTCGCTACAGTAGCTTCAGGAGGCTCTGGTTGGTACTGCTCCAGCAAGGCCCAGCTCCTACTTTTCTCTACCTCAGTTTAACTGCAGTCCCCAGGGAAATTATGAGGGTGCTTCAGCTCCCCAATAGTGGGGCTTCCCTTTCCATTGCTACTTCTCTTTCCTCTTCCTCTCTGTCCTCTCCCTCCCTCATCCCCTATGCTGCCATGGTTCACTGTGGAAAAGCTGTGCCTTTGCTCACTAACCCTGCCTGATCCCTGCACTTTACGCAGTGTCTAGAAAAGCTATCTGGGCCTTTTTCAACTCATGGACAGTGAACTTTTTTCTCTGGTCTGGGTTGGCTTCATAGAGAGAATCACTATTTGAGGGCTTGGTTGCTGGGGTCACCTTATTTGGGCCAGATTCAAGAACACCTAGATGACTATCAGTCAATCAGTCAATCAATCACATTTACCTGTCTACTTGTTTTATTTTGTTGTCTGTCTCTCCCCTTCTAGACTGTGAGCCCATTGTTGGGTAGGGATTGTCTCTATTTGTTGCCGAATTGTACTTTCCAAGCGTTTAGTACAGTGCTCTGCACACAGGAAGTGCTCAATAAATACGATCGAATGAATGAATTTACTGAGCACTTACTGTGTGCAGAGCACTGTACTAAGCACTTGGAAAGTACAATACAGCAATAAAGAGTGAGAGAGGACAGTATAACAGTTGGTAGACACGTCCTCCTGCTAGTGGGACGTGCACACATCCTTCTCTTCATGCCTCACTTATTGCTTCTTCAGGGCAGTCTTAAAAACACCTTAAATTTGATAGTTTTGCTAAGCGGGCCAGGTAGAGGGAATCTTTGGGAAGGAAGAGGATGAATCAGTCAATCATTCGCATAGTTGGCTTTGGGGGAAAGGGAACGGATAGCAGGGATCAAGGCAACAGATCACACTTGAACAGTATGGTTGCTTGGGGACAGGTTGTACTGTCAATCAATCAGTCATATTTATTGAGAGCATTCTGTGTGCAGAGCACTATACTAAGCACTTGGGAGAGTACAGTATAACAGACATATTTCCTGCCCACGATCTTACAGTCGAGATGGGGAGGCGCATAAATAAGAAATAAATTATAATAAGGCACATAAATAAAGAAATAGATTATGGATATGTAAGTAAGAGCGGTGGGGCCGAGAGGCAAGGTGAATAAAGGGAACAAGTCAAGATGACACAGAAGAGAGTGGAAGATAAGGAAATGAGGGCTTAGTCAGGGAAGGCTTCTTGGATGAGGTATGCCTTCAATAAGGCTTTGAAGGTGGGGAGAGCCAGAGAGCACGTTTCAGGTCAGAGGTAGGATGTGGGCAAGAGGTCAGTGGCAAGGTAGATGAGATTGAGATACAGTCAGTAGGTTAGCATTATAGGAGCAAAATGTGCAGGCTGGGTTGTAGTAGGAGAGTAGCAAGATGAGGTAGGAAGGGGCTAGGTGATTGAGTGCTTTAAAGCTGATGGTGAAGAGTTTTTGTTTGATGTGGAGCTGAATGGGCAACCTTAGCCCAGAAAGATATCCTTTTCCCTTTCTTGCATACATATTTTCACCAACCACCCATCTTTGTCCTGTATGGTTTATACTGATTGGTCCTCTTGCCTCATTTTTGGGGCATAGATGGCGATCATCCTTTCTGACTGAATCAGGCATGACTGAATTCCTGTGCTGATAGGGAGTTTCCTCCCATCTTGATGGAGGAAGCAGCATGGTGTAGTGGATAGAGCACAGGCCTGGGAGTCAGAAGGTCATGGGTTCTAATCCCGACTCTTTTAATCCCGACTCCCCCACTTGCCTGCTGTGTGACCTTGGGGAAGTCACTTGACTTTTCTGTGCCTCAGTTACCTCATCTGTAAAATGGAGATTGAGGCTGCAAGCCCCACATAAGTTTGTGTCCAACTTGATTTGCTTGTATCCACCCCAGTGCTTAGTAAATGCCTGGCACATAGTAAAGCACTTAACAAATACCATCGTTAGTATTATTATTAAGGTGCAAGTCATCATCATCTGGTGTGATGACCTGGGTCAGTTAAGTCAGAGGTGATCACCAAGTCACTAGGTTCAATGGCCATGCACTGAGCTGGCTGCAGCGTTATATTGGGTTTGTATCATTCATTCATTCATTCATTCATTCATTCATTCATTCATTCATTCATTCATTCATTCATCCATCCATTCATTCATTCATTCATTCGTATTTATTGAGCACTTACTGTGTTCAGAGCTCTGTATTAAGCGCTTGGAAAGTACAATTCAGCAATAAAGAGAGACAATCCCTGTCCACACTGGACTTACAGTCTAGAAGTGGGGAGACAGACATCAAAACAAGCAGACATCAATATAAATAAATAGAATCATAGGTATATAAACATTAAAAGTAGTCCAAGTAAATTGCATAGTTGAGGTACATAACCATGTATTGTTGTTCTCAAGCCATTGTCTCCAACAGAGAGCGTTTCTGGATCTAAGGACATGGACCTTTGGCCCATGAAAAATTCCAACTTGTATTTTGGGACAAGAGCCTTCCCTCTTTACTTGGATATCCTACCGACACCTCAAACTTAGCATGTCTAAAACAGAGCTCCCCCTATTCCCTCCCAAACCTTGTCCTCCCTCTGATTTTCTCATAGACCACACCACCATCCTCCCCATCTCACAAGCCTTGGCATTATCCTCAACTCATCTCTCTCATTCAACCCCCATATTCAATCTGCCACCAACTCCTGTTGGTTCTACTTTTACAACATCGTTAAAATCCGCGCTTTCCTCTCCATCCAAACTGCTACTTCGTTGATCCAAGTACTTATCCTACCTCGTCTTGATTAGTGCATCAGCCTTCTGGCTGACTTCCCTGCCTCTTGTCTCTCCCCACTTCAATCCATACTTCACTGTGCTGCTTGGATCATTTTTCTACAAAACTGTTCAGTTCATGTTTTGCCACTTCTCAAGAGCTTCCAGTGGTTGCCCATCCACCTCTGCATCAAACAGAAATTCCTTACACTATGTTTTAAAGTATCAATCACCTTGCTTCACTTTCTTTACCTCCCTGACTTCCTACTGTGTCAGCCTGCACATTTTGTTCTTCTAGTGCCAACCTACTCACTCTACCTCAATCTTGTCTATATCTCGCCACCGACCTCTCACCCACATCCTGTATCTGGCCTGGAATGCCCTCTGTCTTCGTTACTGACAGATCATTCTCCCCACTTTCAAAGCCTTATTAAAAGCACATATCCAAGAGACCTTTCACAATTTAGCCCTCATTTCCTCTTCTCCCACTCCCTTCTGCACCATCCTTCCACTTGGATTTGTACCCTTTATTCACCCCTCCCTCAGCTCCACTTATCCATAATTAATTCATTCATATTAAAGCCTGTCTCCCCCTCTAAACTCTAAGATAATTGTGGGCAGGGAATATATCTAACAACTGTGTTATATTGTACTCTTCCAAACTCTTAGTACTGTGTTCTGCCCATTGTAAGAAGCAGTGGTCTAGTGGATAGAGCACCGGCCTGGAGGTCAGAAGGCCCTGGCTTCTAATCCTGACTCTGCCACTTATCTGCTATGTGACCTTGGGCAAGTCGCTTAACTACTCTGTGCCTCAGTTACTTCATCTATAAAATGGGGATTAATACTGTGAGCCCCATGTGGGATGGGGCCTGTCTCCAATTTGATGATCTTGTATGTAGAGAAGCAGCGTGGCGCAGTGGAAAGAGCACGGGCTTTGGAGTCAGGGCTCATGAGTTCGAATCCCAGCTCTGCCACTTGTCAGCTGTGTGACTGTGGGCAAGTCACTTAACTTCTCTGTGCCTCAGTTCCCTCATCTGTAAAATGGGGATTAAGACTGTGAGCCCCACGAGGGACAACCTGATTCCCCTGTGTCTACCCCAGCGCTTAGAACAGTGCTCTGCACATAGTAAGCGCTTAACAAATACCAACATTATTATTATTATTATTTTACTTCAGCACTTAATTACAGTGCTCGGTATATAGTAAGCACTTGGCAAATACCATAAAAAAGGGAAACACTCAGTAAATATGGTTGATTGATTTTATACACATGCAAGATTTGTTGCTACTTATCACTGTATACCTTGTATAAGAAACACTGGGCCTCCTCAAATCCTGGCTTATTCACCACCAGGAGCATTTCAGAACCAACCTCTGCCTCACCTTGTTTCCTTCTCACTGTCTCCCCTGCCCTTAACCTTAGTCCTACCTTCCCTTCCATCTGGATCTCCTTCCCCCTCTCATCTGGCACCTCTACTAGGTGCTTAGTACAATGCTTTGTACACAGAAGTGCTCAATAAATACAACTGTTCTGGCAGATCCTACAGGATCATCTTCAGGGCTCTTCTGAAATCACATTTCCTTCAAGAAGCTGAAACCTTTCCTGATTAGTCCTTCATTTGCACATGTCCAGCTGGCACTTCAGAACTTCCACATCAATCCAAGCACCTGGTCATTCACACTCCCTCCCTGTATTCCAGGTTTGCATTTTGAGGGGAACCTGGCCTGACTGATTAACAGAGAAGCAGCATGGCTCAGTGGAAAGAGCATGGGCTTGGGAGTCAGAGGTCATGGGTTCATATCCTGGCTCCTCCACTTGTCAGCTATGTGACTTTGGGCAAGTCACTTAAATTCTCTGTGTCTGTTACCTCATCTGTAAAATGGGGATTAAGAGTGTGAGCCCCACTTGGGTCAACCTGATCATCTTGTACCCCCCCCCAGTGCTTAGAACAGTGCTTTACACATAGTAACTGCTTCACAAATACAAAAAAAAAAATCTTTTGAATCCTTCGTTTGTTGTCTGTAAGATTAGAGAAGCAGAGTGGCCTAGTGGAAAAAACCCTGGGTATAAGAAGACCTAGGTTCTAATTCTAGCTCTGCCACTTGTCTGCTCTGTGACCTTGGGCAAGTCATTTAACTTCTCTGTGCCTCATTTACCTCATCTGTAAAATGGAGATTAAGACTGTGAGACCCATGTGGGACATGGACTGTGTCCAACCTGACTAGTTTGTATCCACCCCAGCTCTTAGTATAATAATAATAATTATTATTATTTTATTTGTTAAATGCTTACTGTGTGCCAGTCACTGTACTAAGCACTGGGGTGGATACAAGCAAATTGGATTGGGGAGAGTCCCTGTCCCACGAGGGGCTCACAGTTTCAATCCCCATTTTACAGATGAGGTAACTGAACCACAAAGAATTGAAGTGACTTGCCCAAGGTCACCCAGCAGACAAGTGGTGGAGGCGGAACTAGAACCATGACCTGGCACATAGTAAGTGTTTAACAAATACTGTTAGAGAAAAAAGGATGCTGTTCCTCATGACCATTACATTGCCTAGATGAACTGGAAGACATTTAGACCAAATCTTAGAGTTTATTACACACCTTTAGCCAAACTGTGGTTTATCATCTACAGCTTTCATTCTCTGAAAGTGTGTGCTCTTAACAGCTTCCACCAACTCTTCCTCCCCAGTCCTCCTAAAGAGAGTATTTTCAAACATGACTTTCTTGTTCTGTAGGTATGAGTATATAAGCACAGAGTGCTGCCTTTTGGCTGCAACTCCCTCCCTTTCAAATCTGCGTGACTACAGCTCTCCCTCTATTCAGAGTCCTTCTGAAATTTTGCCTTCTCCCCGAGGCATTCCCAGATTAAATTTATTTTCCCACGATGTATCCTCCCAATTACTTCCTCAGCATGACCAACCACAGCACTTTTTGCATACTGATTTATATGCTCTAACTTCTTAATAATAGCATGGCTCAGTGGAAAGAGCCCAGGCCTGGGAGTCAGAGGTCATGGGTTTGAATCTTGGCTCTGCCACTTGTCAGCTGTGTGACTGTGGGCAAATCATGTTACTTCTCTGTGCCTCATTTACCTCATCTGTAAAATGGGGATTTACTGTGAGCCTCATATGGGACAACCTGATTACCCTGTATCTACCCCAGCGCTTAGAATAGTGCTCTGCACATAGTAAGTGCTTAACAAATACCAACATTACTGTTCTAATGGGGGTAGATACAAGGTAATTCATTAATTCATTCAACAGTATTTATTGAGCGCTTACTATGTGCAGAGCACTGTACTAAGCGCTTGGAATGAACAAGTTGGTTACAGATAGAGACAGTCCCTGCCGTTTGACGGACTTACAGTAGTATTCCCCTTTGTCTACCCCAGCGCTTAGAACAGTGCTCGGCACATAGTAAGCGCTTAACAAATACCAACAATTAATCGGGGGAGACAGACAGACAAGAACAATGGCAATAAATATAGTCAAGGGGAAGAACATCTCGTAAAAACAATGGCAACTAAATAGAATCAAGGCGATGTACATTTCATTAACAAAATAAATAGGTAATCAAGTTGTCCCACGTGGGGCTCACAGTCTTCACCCCCATTTTACAGATGAGGCAACTGAGGCACAGAGAGTGAAGTGACTTGCCCAAAGTCACACAGTAGAGTAGAGGGTTGAGATTATAATAATAATAATAATTGTGGTAATTATTAAGTGCTTACTGGTGTCAAGCATTGTATTAAGCCCTGGGGTAGATACAAGATAATCAGGTCCCACATGAGGCTCACAGTCTAAGTAGGAAGGAGAACAGAAATTGAATTCCCATTTCACAGAAGAGAAAACTGAGGCTTAGAGAAATTAAGTGATAAAGATCACACAGCAGATAAGTAGCAAAACTGTGATTAGACCCAAGTTCTCTGACTCCTAGGCCTGTGCTCTTTCCGCTAGGCCACACTGGTTCTCTCAAAGCCATTACATGCCACACTTAACATCGAATGGCAAGAGGAGATCACGAATAATGATATCCTGAAGGTGTCAGGACACTGGCATCAAAACAAGTCTTGAAGCTTTAAACCTTTCCTAGGTGGGATGTGGAAGGAGAATGAGCATCAGCAGAATACCCAAACTGTTGCTGAGGGGAAGCCAAAATGGGCAACCTATGAAAAGGGAGGGTACAAGAAGCATTTTATAGCTGCAGTGCAGCAAAGCCTGGGACAGTGTGGCTTACCCAAGGATGATTGAGAGATAGGGCAGAGGGCAGACCAGCCTGGGGTGTGCTGGTTCCTTCCAGGATTACCTGGAAAAAAAAGATGGTTACAAGCTATGGCAAAAACAAGGGGTGATCTTTGGAGCTTTCTGGCTCGGAGAACTACAAGCATCCTCAAAGGGACACCTTCTTTTGATGAGCGGGAATGGCCCCACACCTTTAGAGAACAGAGACTGCCAGTAAGTGACCTGGGCCTGATCTTTGGAAAAGCTCAAAAACTATTAGTGTTTCATTTCCCCCCATCATTTGTCCTCCCAGCCCTGTGAGGTTTAGGATGGGCAGACATCATCCTTTTCATCTTATAAGCAGGGAAGATAGTAGTAGCCTGAAGCAAAGTGAGTTGTCTCAGATTGCCCCAGAGATCTCCTGACTTTTCTTCCATTTCTTTGCAGTTAGATTATGCTCCAGTGATTATTGTACATTTCAGTGATGTGAAGAAACCCCAAAATAGGGGTGTTGAATCAGAAGGCAAGTTGAAAATTAAGTCTACTTCAGTATCTGCTCCCCTTATCTCTGTGTAAGCCAGTGGGGATTGGGAGTAACTTTGGAAATTGAAGGAGTTTGCTTTGAAAAGATAATGAAATGGAGCTCTGATTATCTAGGGCTCCAGTAAACTCCACTCAAGGATAAAAAGAAGCAGATCAAGGCTTCCTTATGCAAGTCAGAAATCAGGACTGTAGGTAGAAGTGAGTATGGGAAAGAGAAATAGTCTTTCTCTGTTAAGGGAAATAATCCTTCTCCGTCAAGGGAAATAGTCCTTCTCTGTCAATCAAAAATAGGTGCACTGCATCTCACTTGGTGTTACTGGACACAGAAGACAACTGGTCAGCTTTCTCCTGAGGAAATCCCTTCACCTACTTAATGATAACCAGAGCAATCACCCCTCAGATGGCTCTTTATCCTTGATAGGCTAATCAAGCCCAGTTCATTTAACCTTTTCATAAAACATGGCGTGGTAGATAGAGCACGGGGCTGGGAGTCAGTAGCTTGTCGAGCAGCTATCTACTGTCACCTCTGAGCTTCCAGTGTAGATGGAAGGGCTTGTGGTTGGAGAGGAAGGGAGAAGGGAGTCTGGAAAGGGCTTCTTCCCTCATTCTCAAGATTGGGGTGGGGTTGGCCAAAGGCATTGGTAGAACTCCTGAACTCTGGCTGAAATCCACACCCACTTGTCTGGCACTGTTTCAATAATAATAATATAGCATCCGGTCTAATTCTGGCTCCGCCACTTGTCTCCTGTGTGATCTTGGGCAAGTCACTTCACTTCTCTGGGCCTCAGTTACCTCATCTGTAAAATGGGGATCAAGACTGTGAGCACCCTTTAGGACCAGGACTGTGTTCAACCTGATTTGCTTGTATCCACCCCAGTGCTTAGAACAATGTGTGGCACGTGGTAAGTGGTTAACAAATAAAATAATAATATTATTGTTATCTTAACCAGTGTTCAGGAGTTCTACCAATGCTTTTGGCCAACCCCAACTCTTATCTTGAGGATGAGGGAAGCAGCCCTTTCCAGACTCCCTTCTCCCTTCCTCTCCAACCACCAGCCCTTCCATCTACACTGGAAGCTCAGAGGTGACCGCAGAAAGCTGCTCAACAAGCTACTGACAGAGATGGCGGAAGCTGCCAATTAGGCAGTCGCTGCCACTGCTGATTCCTCTGGACAGCCTTAGGAACATTTAGGTTTTAGCTAATATGCTTCACTTTGAAAGTGGGAGGAGAAGGTAAATATCTTTCTGCCCTCTGCAGCTTTTTGAAATTGCCTAAGTATTCTAGATTTCTCGCCTATCTTCCGCAGTAATGGATTCCTTCCTTCCTTCCTTCCTTCCTTCCTTCCTTCCTTCCTTCCTTCCTTCCTTCCTTCCTTCCTTCCTTCCTTCCTTCCTTCCTTCCTTCCTTCCTTCCTTCCTTCCTTCCTTCCTTCCTTCCTTCCTTCCTTCCTTCCTTCCTTCCTTCCTTCCTTCCTTCCTTCCTTCCTTCCTTCCTTCCTTCCTTCCTTCCTTCCCCAGTGCCTTTGAAGTGGCAGTTCAGGTTCAGTAGAGTTCCCTTGGCTTTTAAGTCCTATAACCCAAGGAAGGAAATACTATTAAGAATGATTAATTGGCAGCATTTAAGCCAAATTTTTGGATGTATTTTTAATTGAGTGAGAATTTCAGAAATGGTCTGTTTAGCCGCTTAACAGGTACCCTGCCAACAACGAGGGCCCAATTCAATAAGCTCAGCCCTATGAAGATTAAAATTTATGATGTTAAAAGATAACTGAAAATGGAAATGTAGCTTGACATGACTCCTGCTCATTTTTACATTCTCTGTGCCCCGTTTCAGGAGCTGTAAGAGTGAAAACACAGGACCTTGAGGAAGCCATGTAGACGATGAGTTAAGGCTTGGCAGAAAGCAAGGAAAATGGAAGTTTGCAAACATCACACTATAGCTGCCCCGTTCCCTGGTGATTATAACAAGTGACTAATTTTATCAGGACTTGGCTAGTTAATGTAGACAGGACTTAGCAGTGCAATTGCTTCCAGCTGTGTTTGACCGATAAATTGTGTGAAATTACCCCATTGCTGAGGATCTCATGCTTAGGGAGGGGATCGATTGGCTTCTAGGTAGCCGTATGACCACATGTTGTGCTAGTGGGGGTTCTGTGGATCTTCTCTGGCAGTATATTAGGGAGGGTTTTTCAGAAGTGTCCCTGGGAGAGTTAGATGTGCCCATCATATCTCAGGGTCTGCTGTTGAAAGTGTTGCATAATTTAATGGAAAAACCATATCTGTCAATAGCATCAATATTTTGGGTTGCTACCAGAGAAAAGTGTTGGGCTTAGACTGGGCTAAAAACTAGGAAGAATCATACAGGCCTTCCTCTGGCTTGGGGAACTGGGTAAGCTGGATTCTCCATCTCACCAGCAGGAGACTGACTTCTTTGCTTAAACTCTGCTGGGCAGTGTAAAGACAATGCTTAATGTTTTCTAGATCAACTAGCAATGAGCAGGGAGAGCGGCGAGTCGTGGCTCAGTCAAGGAACTAGTCCCTGCACAGAGCCTAAACTGAATCTGTAGAGTCATATTTAGCCGATAACTGACCTCCTTACAGTTCCTGAAACAAGCAAAGAAAATTAATGGTAAGAAAACACTGCAACTTTCTCAATCGATCAATTAATCAATTATATTTAATGAGCGTTTATTGTGCACAGAGCACTGTTTTAAGGGCTTGGCAAAGTACAATACAACAGAGTTGACAGAGATGGTCCCTGCCCAAAATGAGTTTACAGTCTAGAGGGGAAGACAGATATGGAATACTCTGAGATTGAGCTGGGTGGGGGAGTTGAAAAAAGGGTGCAAATTCAAGTGCAAGGGTGATGCAGAAAGGAGTGGGAGAAAAAGAAATGAGAGCTTAGTCAGGGAAGGCCTCTTGTAGGAGATGGGCTTTTAATAAGGTTTTAAAAGTGAGGAGAGTGATTGTCAGCTGGATATTTAGAGGGAGGTCATTCCAGGCCAGAGGCAGAATAGACAAGATTGAGGTACAGTGAGTGGGTTGGCATTAGAGGAGTGAAGTGTGCAGGCTGGGTCATTGTAGGAAAGCAGTGGGATAAGGTAGGAGGGGTCAAGATGATTGAGATCTTCAAAGTCAATGGAATGGGTTTCTGAAAATACGATTGAGGAGCAGAGAATATAAGTGAGATGAAAAAGGATCTAGGAAAAAACTGAATTCCCTCCTCGTTTGGTGCCTCACCCCAATAACCAGTCTCCAATAATGCCTTCTATCCCTGAAACTCTAACTGTCCGTCCTGCTTGCCAGGGATTTGAAAACTGCTTTCAGTTTGCCTAGGTCATGCCACCTTTCCTCCCCCTGCCACAATTCCTAAAGGAAATTCAGATGCCTAAAAATTTACCTGAGCCCCCCCAGTTGCCAAACCTGCTCAAGTCCCCTCTCCAGCTGTGCTTAAGCCGCCAGTGAGTGTCCCCCACCACAGTCCTTCTTTATATCTTGGTTGAATCTCTCTGGCTACAGTCTAAGCCCAGTTCTTCTGTGCCTGATAGTGAGATTGGGAGCCCCTCAAGGGAATTCAAATGCCTAAAAATTTACCTGAGCCTCCAGTTGCCAAACCTGCTCAGGTCCTCTCTCCAGCAGTGCTTAAACCACCAGTGAGTGTCCCCCCAACACGGTCCTTCTTTATATTTTACTTGAATCTCTCTGGCTACAGTCTAAGCCCAGTTCTTCTGTGCCTGATAGTGAGATTGGGAGCCCCTCAAGGGACCGGGCCATGTCTAATTCCCAGCTGCGCACTCTTTCTCAGTGCTTAATACAGTGCTCTGCACATAGTAAGTGCTTAATAAATACTATTACTACTAATATTGCTACTACTTTCTATCTTGCCAGGCCCTCCAGAGGGCTTCCAGAGGCAGCTCTTGCCCCACTTGGTTGCTCCCTGACATAGCTCATACTTGCCGCAGGTACCAAAGGGGTACCAAAGGAAATGGATCTGGGTTGTAATCCCTGCTGCCCTACTTGTCTACTGCATGACCTTGGGCTAGTCACTTAACTTCTCTGTGCCTCAGGTACGTCATCCATAAAATGGGGATTAAGATTATGAACTGCTTGCGGGATAGGGATTTTGTTCAACCTGATTTGTTTGTATCCACCCCGGTGCTCAGTGTCTGGCACAGAGTAAATGCTTAAATGCCATAAAAAAGTCATGCAAATCTAGCCCATTGCAACTCTGAATCCAGTGACCCAACTCTCAGAATCAGCTCAAAGGGAAGTGTCATTTTTGAGCTTTTTTGATTGGATTAGTTAAAATCACTTCAGTCAGTCATTCAGTGGTATTGATTGATTGCTTACTGTGCGCAGGGCACTTGGGAGAGTCTAATATAACTGACTTAGAATACGTGTTCTCTGCCCACAATGAGCTCCCTTGGCCAATTGGTGCTTTCGAACCAGGCCAGTAATTGCTCTTTGGGGGAAGCAGGTAAGGCCTATCGAAATCAGTCTGTACATGAAAAAAAATGCACTAAAACTGCCATTTTTTGGGTTTCTGTTTCTCTGAGCATCTTGTTATGTGGGGACTATGAGTGAATTTTCATCTACCAGGACTTGTGTTACATGGAAGTGGGATGAGTGGGTAGGGCAAGGACAGAGAGAGAGTGAGGGTGGAAATGGGGGTGGGGTAACACAAATATAAAGCGTTTTTGCAGGCCTGAAAACTTCTAGCAACTGATTTGTAGTTATAAGCAACACTACCAGGTCAGAGGCCTGACCAGTCTCCAATTACACCACAGTCCCAGTTGTGTTTGATCGAAGAATGATTCTTTTCACACATTTGAATGTTTTTACTGGAGTGAGAGGAAAATTTGAATACAGTGTATAGACCCAGTGATACAATTCATCTAAACTTCCCTGGATTACTCTGGCTAATTTAAGACGGTGGCTTTTGCCCAAGCCTCAGGCAGGAATTTATGGTCTCATCAAATCTCCAGGCCTGTCATGAGTTTTTCTTATGGATCAGCTTCCCCTCCATGCTTCCTCTTGGGAGGACGAGTGAGCCACACTTCACAAAGAAGAATGAGATTTCTCAGGGCCATAGAAGTGTCCTTTAGGATAAGGGGATGTGGGCATCAGGGAGAGGAAGGGGAAGATACAAAGGAAACAAAGCAGTAAACAGTATCAAGAAGAAGGAAATGTAGAATGCTTGGCTATGGTCTTGGAATAAGGAACGATATCTAATGCTCTTAATTTTCTTCCCAATTCACATTGGGGAAATTAGTTTCTTAGTAGCAGATTATTACAGAAAGCATCAGCCAACTGAACAGTGAAGGCTAAATATCACTATTAAAATCATTTCTATTTCTTATCAGATGAAAGCAGTTTCATAAATTCTGCTGTCTTTGCACCTGATCACTCACAGTAAACATTACCTGGATAAAGGGGATGAGGCAGCATTTCCATTTTCCTAACCTCGAGACATGAACGAACAGTGTAAACATCAAACTTAAACCAAACAGCAACTATTCAAGATTCATGGGAGCAGCTAAGAATTGGAATGAATATTCTTCATCTTTAGACTTGCTGGACTTGGACTTGGCCCAAAAATGTTTCCACTGATTCCATTTCTCAAAACTGATATCCTCCCCTTGCATAGCCAGCATAGTTTGGCAGGGCAAAGGGCAGACACTGTGACTCCTATGTGGATAGAACTTTCTTTTCTCTTCACCCGTAGGTTCTGCTGCTGGGATTGATTTGAAAATGGGCTTGTTTTGGTTAGGAAGAACATCTAAATACTCTAGCAAAAAAATTGTAGTGCACCATTAAAAAATCTAGAAAGGTTGGAATCTGATCATACTAGAGTTTTTTTTTTTCATTTTTTAGGATTATTAACTGAAGCATTTTTTCAGCTCATTAGGCTCTTTTATTGGGGGGCAGGAAGCCACCTAACTCAGCCCTTATTTTTACTAAATTTGAGATTCAAAGTGAAAGCCTAGAAAAAAAATCCCCAGGAAACGAAGTGGGTGATCCATGGGCAAAACTGGTTCTCTAGAGAACAGCCTCTCTGTGACTGCTGGTGAAATATTGTGGATTTCTGAGGGCCTTGTGTTTTGAGGTTGCACAGTATTTGGTTTCTCCCTCACTCTTTTTCCAAAGTCCTTAGGCAAAGAATCTTTGACAATAAAAGTCCTTCAACAGGCAGTAAAAAACAATAGATGGTGAGAATAGCAGGGACAGGATCAGAAGGTAAAGAAAGCACAGCTAATTTAGTAAATTCCTCTTGGGGAAGTCATTAGCTCCCAAAGCCTTCAATTACCATCTCTATGCTGATTAAAATTTTACATAGATGATTCCCAAATCCATCTCTCTGCCCTAACCTTTTTCCTTCTCAACTGTCTTGCATTTCCTTGTGTTTTCAAGATATCTCTATTTGGGTGCTACTCTCACACCCCAAACTTAAAAGTCCAAAAGAGAATTCCTCATCTTCCCACCAAACCCTGTCCTTCCCCTGACAGACCCATCACTATATTCCTAACCCTCTTCCTGCCCCTTCTTCAACTCTCCCATCTTTCCCAACAGTATCTTAAGAGGATGCTCCTGTCTTCTCTCAAAATCCACCCCTTCCACCTGTGCCTCCAATCCCATCCCTTCACACATTATCAAAGCACTTGCTTCCTCTCTTCTTCCCTCACTGACTTCCATCTTCAATTACTCATTCTCCAGTGGTTTTTTGTCACTGCTTTCAAACATGGTCATGTTACCTTTATCCATTAAAAATACCCTCCCTTGACTCCATTGCTTCCTCCTACCACTCCTCTCCAAACTCTTTGAGCAAGTTGTCTACACCCACTGTCTCCAGTTCCTCCCCTCCAGTTCTCTCCTTGACCCCCTCTAATCTGGCTTCCACCCCCTTCACTCTATAGGAACTGTCTTCTCAAAGATCACCAGTGATCTCTTTCTTCCCAACTCCAATGGCATCTACTCCATCCTAATGCTCTTCAACCTCTCAGCTGCTTTTGACACTATTGATCACCCCTTCTCCTGGAAAATTATCCTACCGCGGTTTCACTGTCACTGCCCTCTCCTGGTTCTCTTCCTATCTCTCTGGCCACTCATTCTCAGCCTCTTTCGTGGACTCCTCCTCTGCCTCCCACCCCCTAACTGTGAACATACCTCAAGGTTCACTTCACCCACTCCCTTGGAGAACTCATTCACTCCCATGGTTTCAACTACTACCTCTATGCAGATGATTCCCAAATCTGCATCTTCAGCTCTATCTCTGCCCTTCTTGGCAGTCTCGTGCTTCCTCCTACCTCTAGGACATCTCTACTTGGATGGCCCACCAACATCTCAAACTTAACATGCCCAAAACAGAACTCTTTCTCTTCCCACCCACTCTCTGTCTTCCCCTAATTTTCACACCACCATCCTCCGTCTCACAAGTCCATAACCTTGGCATCATCCTCGACTCCTCTCTCTCATTCACCCCACATATTCAATCTGTAACCAGATCCTGTTGGTTCAACCTTTACAACAACATTAAAATCCTTCCCCCTTCCTCTACATGCAAACTGCGATCACATTAATTAATAATGTTGGTATTTGTTAAGCGCTTACTATGTGCCGAGCACTGTTCTAAGCGCTGGGGTAGACATAGGGGAATCAGGTTGTCCCACGTGGGGCTCACAGTCTTAATCCCCATTTTACAGATGAGGGAACTGAGGCGCAGAGAAGTGAAGTGACTTGCCCACAGTCACACAGCCGACAAGTGGCAGAGCTGGGATTTGAACTCATGAGCCCTGACTCCAAAGCCCGTGCTCTTTCCACTGAGCCACGCTGCTTCTCCAACCAAGCACTTATCCTATTCTGCCTCGCTTATTGCATCAGATTCCTTGCTGACCTCCCTGCCTTCTGTCTCTCCCCACTCCAGTTTGTACTGCTGCCCAGATCATTTTTCTATAAAAATGTTTAGTCCATGTTTCCCCACTCCTCAAGAACCTCCTTATCTGCTTTAAAGCATTTAAACTCTTATCTGTTTTAAAGCATTCAAACACCTTGCCCTCTCATAACTGATCTTTCTGCTCTCCTATTGTGACCCAACCCACACTCTTGGCTCCTCTAATGCCAACCTACTCCCTCTACTACCTCAGTCTTGCCTATCTCATCGCTGACCTCTCACCCACATCTTGCCTCTGGTCTGGAAAGCCCTCCCTCTTCACATCCAACGAATGATCACTCTCTCCACCTTCAGAGTTGTATTGAAGGTACACCTCTTCTCAGAGGCCTTCCCCGACTAGGCCCTCATTTTCTCTTCTCCCATTCCCTTCTTGTCACCCTCACACTTGGATTTGCACCATTCATTTACCCCTCCCTCCCTTAGCCACACAGCACTTATGTACATGTACTCTCCAAGCGCTTAGTACAGTGCTCTGCACACAGTTAAGCGCTCAATAAATATGATTGAACGAATATTCTTTATATTATTGTCGGTGTCCTCCTGTAGACTGAAAGTGAGACACATTCCCTGCCCACAGTGAGCTCACAGTCTAGAGGGGGAGACAAAGATTGCTATACATAAATAGATAAATAGTGTGGGCAGGAAATGTGTTGTTGTATTGTCCTCTCCCAAGTGCTTATTACAGTGCTTTGCACACAGTAAGCGCTCAGTAAATATGGTTGAATAAATGAATGGCAAAGTGTATAGGCTGGACTGTACATATCCTTACACTCGGCCATTTCTGAAATTCATTTTGATGTCCGTCTCCCCTTTTGGACTAAGCTCCTTGTGGGCAAGGATCATATCTACCATTTCTTTTGTATTGTACTTTCCCAGGTGCTTAGGACAGAGCTCTGTAAATACTACTGATTGATTCTCTTCTGCTTCTATATGGAGAAAAAGGATATGGCCACACCCTAATATCTGCCATCATTATCACTAGTATAGGATGGGTGTCCGTTGTGTGCAGAGCATTTTACTACATGCTTGAGGAACATGCAGAAGAAGGTAAAGGCGTGATCCTCGGAGCTTGGACTCCAAAGGAGGCAGTAGGTAAAAACCGATTAATATATTGTAGTTCAAAGAGTTCGAGAGTGTAGAATGCCAAGTTTGAAATTGTGCCTCAAACCTACCTGTATATGCTTTTTTTCTGAACCCAGAAATTCTTAGAGTCAATTTTCTTTAAACCTAAACAAACTGATTTTTACCATGGTTTTTGGTTCCTTTACACTTTCAAAATGGTTTGGTTTTGAAACCAGGCTAAGCAAGAGGGCTCCCATTGTGGAACTTGATACGTGGCCTCATAATTGTACAGTCTGGCTCCTGGGTTTCTTTGGTCTGGAGAAAGGAAGAGGAATCTCCAGGTTTTGGCTCCTGGATTGAGGCAGCATTGAGCCTGGAGCCAGAACTCAGGTTCATAGACAGTACAAAGCCAAGAGCTAAGGCCAAGTCTGGAACAACAAAAGCAGCGTGGCTCAGTGGAACGAGCACGGGGTTGGGAGTCAGAGGTCACAGGTTCGAATTCCGACTGCCACTTGTCAGCTGTGTGACTGTGGGCAAGTCACTTAGCTTCTCTGTGCCTCAGTTCCTTCATCTGTAAAATGGGGATTGAGACTGTGAGCCTCAGGTGGGACAATCTGATTACCCTGTATCTACCCCAGCACTTAGAACAGTGCTCTGCATATAGTAAGCACTTAACAAATACCAACATTATTATTATTATTATTAAAATCCCTCACAACCTCTCCTTTCTCTTTCCCCTGAGAGTCCAGAAAAGCCTGGTACGATGCTACTGAGCCTCTCCCGATGCCTCTAGATCCCCTTGGAGCCCCCCAAAACAATCCTGCAACCCTTGGGTCTCTCTAATAGGAAGTTCAGGCCTAGCTTGGTTGTGATTTCCCCAGACTGTTTCTGGCCAGAGTAGGGCATTCTTGGCCCATCCTCTAAATCAGGCAATCAATTAATTGTAGTTATTGAGTGCTTACTATGTGTAAAACACTGTACTAAGCACTTGGGAGAGTACAGTGCAATAGAATTAGCAGACACGTTACCTGCCCTATAATGAGTTTACAATCTAAAGGCCTCCCAAATTACCCCGACGTGGAACATTAGTTGACTCAGAAATTTGTCTCTTCCATCTTAACAGTATAGTTATTCTTAGTCTAGAGCTTTTTTCCATTACCTGAAAAAAGTTGCTTTTATGTCAGACCTTTTACCTAACCCATTTGTTCAGAAAACAAGTGTACTTAAAGAGCTCGTTCATTTTAATTTGTTTACAGTAGGTGATTGACATGCATTTTTACAGCAAATCTGTGGTCAGATATAAAATACTCCATACCAACCCCACAGTGACATGTTTAACCAGTGTATTGGGGGCTTACTTGGATCCATGCATAATCTCAGTCTTTAGGGAAACTCTCCATTCATCCTTCATGGATTTTAATATTCATTCCCTACCCACTCACCTCTACACCTCCACCCCACACAGGGGTTGAGAATTTCTCACCCTGAGTGGAGGATTGGAAACCTAGCTGCCTTCAGGGAACCGAGGAAAGGACCCTATTATAGAGGTAAAAAGTGGCCCTGGACCAGGAATCCAGAGGGTGGCTGAGTCCCTGGGAATCCTGCAAAGGTAAATGTAGTATTTGTTGTTCTAAATTTTACTTAGGATTTTTATGCTTTCGAGTTAAAAAAAAAAAAACAACAACACTGAAATTGTTCAGCAACCTGTCCTTTTGACCTTTTGGGTAGAGAAATTAACAGGCATTCCACAGCGCAGAGCTAAGTGTTGGATGTTTTACAAGCTCTGTTCGTCTTTGTTGCTCCTTGGAATCCTACTTCTGGACTCCATGAAAATGAAGAAAAGGGGAAAAAATGGTTGATTCACTTGCAAAAACTGCTTTCTTTTTAGAGATTGTCGATTTTGGTTTGTAATGTCAAAAAAAAATCCTTATATCACACATCTGCTGCTTCTTCCCTCCTTTTACTTGGAGGGCAGGGCCTTAGTCCCAAAAGAGTGTATTCCTCTTGTAGGCCTCTTTTCCCCACAAATTCCCTGGCATGAATGTTAGGCGGGTCAGATTGACACCTTGGATCAATTCTGTAACATTTTGACCTCCTCTCAGCTGTGTGGGTAGCAGACTTATCTTGACATTCTGTCTACAAGAGTGCAACTTGGAGTTTCTACTTGATCTTTTGAGTTAAGACCACCTGGCATCCAGCAGACATCTTTGCTGGGTTTGCTCTGTTCTAAATCTGTCTGCATGAAGACTCTGATAACACTTGCCTAATTAGTGTAATATGGCACTGTATTGTTAGTGGGTACAGCTAAAGTACTTAGTACAGTGCTTGCCACATAGGATGCGCTTAACAAATACTATTAACATTATCAAATCAGCCTCCTCTAAATATGCTACAGTGAGAGTTAAGTGGAGATCAGAATCAATTAACCGTATTTATTAAGCACCTATTGTGTGCAGAACACTATCCTAAGCACTTGGGAGAATACAGTATAACAATATAACAACCACAGTCCCTGCCTAATGAATAGACCCCTGGTCCAGGGAGTCAGAAGGACCTGGGTTCTAATACCCACTCTGCCACTTGTTTGCTGTGTGACCTTGGAAAAGTCACTTCACTTCTCTGTGCCTCAATTCCCTCATCTGTAAAATGGGAATTAAGACTCTGAGCCCCATATGGGACGGGGATTCTGACCAACCTGCTTTGCTTGTATCTATCCCAGCGCTTAGTACAGTGCCTGGCACATAGTAAGTGCTTAACAAATGCCAGTTGTAATTACAGTCTAGAGGGAGCCTCCCACTATGAAATTAAAATGTAAAACTTCACTCTTTTAAAACTTTACATGTATTTCTAGGTCTCTGAAGAGCAGTTTGGTTTTTTTTTATATTTGGGTACTGAAAATCAGAAATGGGAAAGTATTTAGAAGGAGAGATGTTAAATGTCACTGGGCTGTGAAAGTGTCTAGCTCCCAGTGGAAAATTGGTGGAAATGTTTTCTTTCTATGCAAACAATAAATTTGCATAGTTTTATACTCTACCTTTTGAGAGGAACATCTTTCGTTATCACTTTTGTGGACATGCGAATCATAATGATAATCACTGAACTTCAAATGCAGTGAACCATCTTGCAGGAATTGGAATTGAGAAGCAGCATGGCCTTGAGGATAGAGCATGGACCTGGTAGTTAGAAAGACCAGGGTTCTAATCCCGGCTCTGCCACTTGTCTGCTAGGTGACCTTGAGCTTCACTTCTTCACTTCACTTCACTTCTCTGTGCCACAGTTATCTCATCTTTAAAATGGGGATTAAAACTGTGAGCCCCATGTAGGACATGGACTGTGTCCTACCTGATTAGCACGTATCTACCCCAACACTTAGTACGGTGTCTGGCACATAGTAAGTGTTTAACAAATACCGTTAAAAAAGTTGTCTGGGAAATCAACTAGCAGGAGATTTCCTTCCATCTGGGAGATTGAGGGTGCCTAGATCCCATATTTAAACCTAGGGAGGGATTGAAGGAATCTCCTGGAGCCACCACAGGGTCATAAACATGGCTCAGGCATCCCTTCAGGCTGGTCTCCGGGAGGGAAGTGTCCTGTTTAGAGACCAGGGTAGAGGTATACCTGATTGATATTGGGATCCCATTTCTGGCTGTGCGGTAAGCCTCCCCTTGATTTTGCTGAACTGATGGAAATAGGTCTCAGATGAAGCCTGGGTCTCCAAGTCTTTAAATTTTAGTCGAGTGTTCAGCAAAGTGCAGCAGCAACGAGTGGAAGAGGAGGTGCTTGTGGGCTGTGTGATTGGAGGGTTGGGGATAAAAGAGTTTGAAGGAGAGAAAGTTCTGGAGGGCAGGGAGGAAGAGTAAGGAGAATAGTATGTTATTAATTTATGTGTGTGGGGCAGAGTCCAGTTTAAACCAGAGGCCTAGGTAGTGCATGGGAGCAGCTAGTGATCAAGCCAGGAGTTACATAGGTGGCATGGCCTGGGGAACAAGTGGGATGAAGTGGGCGTTCATGCAGGCAGCTTAGGATGGGGCTGGAATTCACCCTGCAGGATGTGGTGGGCAGGAGCCAGGTGGGGAAAGAGTGAGAGGCCAGGCTAAGGCTGCCAGGACGGCGCAGGGGGTGGCACCGCTAAGTAGGGAGAAGGAGGCAGGCAGATATCTGAGTCATCACATGCTGATTCCGGGAAGTCACCAAGGAACACCCAGCCTGGCCTTGCCCTCTACACTGACCTGGTCCAGACCACTAGCCTACTGGAGACCGAGAGGCCAGATTGGGCTCAGGCCATAGAGTGGGCCGAAATCCTGGCCCACAAAATACCACAATTATTATTATCCACTTGGATTTCACTTGCAATGTGCGATGCCAGTAGCACTTTCTGTGACCCAAGGATCTACTTCCTCCTTTCCTCAAACTGTGTCAGTGACCCTTGAATACGTATGAGAAAACCCCAGGGGAAGCTCATGCTATTCTGGTAGTTAGTGTCTAGAAAAAGGTTTTGTTTTTGTCTTTTTCATGGTATTTGTTAAGTACTTCCTCTGTGCCAGGCATTATACTAAGCCCTGGGTAGATAAAAGCTAATCAGATTGGGTAGATTTCACATCCCACTTGGGGTTCACAGTCTTAATTCCCATTTTACAGACTAGGTAACTGAGGAACAGAGAAGTGAAGTGATTTGTCCAGGGTCACAGCAGCCAAGTGGCAGAGCTGGGATTAGAACCCAGGCCCTTCTGACTCCCAGGCCCATGCTCTATCCACTAGGCCGTGCTACTTCTCATATTTTGAATAGTTTGTTCCAAAGTCAATTAGGGTAGGTTCTGATTTCTTAGTTTTTTGTTCCCATGTTATTTGGTTTCTTTTTTTGAGGGGTACATAATAAATAGTCAAATTTTTATGGAATTTTGCATATATCAGGCTGCATTAGCTGAGTTATTGAAGACTCTCATCTTCAAAAATGGATTTTCTGCAGTGTGAAGGTTAATATGCCTCTTGTACCACAGAGTGGTGCTGGCAGACACCTCTTTAATGTAAATATTCCAGTGGAGTTTATCAAAGTATTGGATACATATGTAAGGAAAAACCAGAAAACTTTACGATCTATGAAATGTAAGCATTAAATACCAGGTCAGAAATTCATTAGTATACTCTTATAATTACAAATGTACCAATTTTGTTTGCCTTCTGACTAGACTTAAGGACAACCAAGTATTAGAAATTCACTGACAGGTTTAAGTAATGTGGTCCCAGAAATAATAACTAGCTCTGTAAATAGGATTTTTAAACAAACTTTTTAGTTTCTTGCAGGAGATTGTTTACTTTTCCTCAAATGAAGGTATTGCGAGTTTTAATTCCTCATTTACTGACGGTTTCTTTCCCTAATGGAAAAATTGATGCTTCCAGAATAAAACCGACCAATTGAGAGAGTGATATTTTAAATTTGTGTATCAGGTAACTCAGTCTGGTCCTTTGTGGGTAGGAGGCAAAAAAATGGTGAGACCCACCTCTTTTTCACTCTGCTGTAAGATTTACATTGGCCCAATCCCTCCCCCTTGTAACTTCTTTCTTCAAACCTTTCAGTCCCAGCTCAGAGAACAGAAGGTTCCACAACACTGAATAGCCAGACCATGCCCAAATGTTGTAGATCACCATGAAAACCCTAAAAAGATCAGAATTGTCATGTTTCCTTTATCCTTCTTTTCTAATGCTATTCAGCTGGCCTGAAATTTTGCATTGACTTCTGGGCATGACTAAAGCCTTCTGATTTAAGGAAAAAAATAATCAGCTCCAACATCTATTAAATATTGTGAATAATTATATTTTTGGACTTAGCACATATTTTATGAGAAAAAATGCAAGACTTGCAAGATATATAAAGTCTCCAAACAGTGTTCATAACTTGATTTCATTGGAGCAATGGAGGATAAACTATTCTGAGTAGCCTTAACTATTCTGAGTAGCCTTAAGTCTGATTTGTAAGAAAATGTCTTTGGCATCAGCAGAGGGTGACTCTTCGAACAGTCCCTCTTGCCTGGCAGAGTGTAGTTGAGCATGCACCTTATCAACTGTCTCACACTTGGGGTCGGCCTCGTTCTGGTCTAAATGTCGGGATGTGGATCTGGATAGAAACTGACTTAAAGACCCTAAGTTGACCAAAGTGATTCTGGATCGTCATGAGTCAGGGGGTTGGATCTGCTAGGGCAGAGCCAAGACCGGAGTTGGATCCAGGGCTCCTGGATCCTGTCTCGACTTGCCTTTCCAGAGCTCTCAACCCCTGGGCATCTCTAAAAATGCCATTGACTCTGTGAGGTCCTGGAAACAGAGACAAAAGGGCTATGGGTTGCCTCTTGCTGGGGGCTGGTAGAAGCCCTTTGCAGACACTCCCAGCTAAGGGAGCCTGGAGTCCAGTGGTCATCATTTGGCTGCTGCAACCTTGTTCATGGTTCCCACCTCCTGGTGAAGCTCCAGTCAGTCAATCAATCGTATTTATTGAGAGTTTACTGGATGTAGAGCACTGTACTATGCGCTTGTGAGAGTACAATATAAAAATAAGCAGTCACATTCCTTGCCCACAATGAGCTTAAAGTCTAGAGGGGAGATAAAATTCATATAAATAAATTACAGATATGTACATAAGTGCTGTGGGGTTGGGAGGCGGGATGAATAAAGGGAGCAAATCAGGGAGACGCTGAAGGGAGTGGGAGAAGAGAAAAGGAGGGCTTAGGGAAGGCCTCTTGGAGGAGATATGCCTTCAGAAAGACTTTGAAGTGGGGGGAAAGTCATTGTTGGATATGAGGAGAGAGGTTGTTCCAGGCCAGAGACAGGACAGGAGTGAGAGGTCAGCTGTGAGATAGATGAGATCGAGGTCCACCGAAAGGGTTAGCATTAGAGGAGGGAAATATGTGGGCTTAATTGTAGTAGATCAGCAGCAAGGTAAAGTAGGAGGGGGCAGGGTAATTGAGTGTTTTCAAGCCAATGTGAGGAATTTCTGTTGGATGAAGAGGTGGATGGGCAACCACTGGAGTTTTTTGAGGAGAGGAGAAACATGGCCTGAACGTTTCTGTAGAAAAATAATCCGGGCAGCAGAGTGAAGTCTGGACTGGAGTGGGGAGAGACAGGAGAGTAGGAGGTGAGCATGGAGGCTGATATAGTAACCAAGGTGGGGTAGGATAAGTGATTGGATAAAAGTGGTAAAAGTTTTTGGATGAAGAGGAAAGGGCAGATTTTAGTGATGTTTAGCGACAAGATTTAGTGATGGATTGAATATGTGGCTCCAAAGTCCCCAGGGACATTTGGGAAGTTAAATTAGGGACTACAGTAGCCCTGGAAGGCTTAGTCTAGCCTTCAACTGCTTAGGAGAGATTTTCTCAGTTTCAGAAGAGCCCCTTTCAGTTTGCAGGGGACATGTGGAGGAATTGAATAGTTGTAAGGGTGTTCAGAGGATTTGGGGGGTTCAGGAAGAAGGTCCTCTTGCTTTCTTACTCCCCATTGTACTGCCCCGGGGACAGGGGTGGGAGAGCCCAGGGGTGGAGCCAACTGTGCTGGGAGTTGACTCCCGCATCAGCCTCAGATGCCTGCACAAGTCTCCAGGGTGACCCAGGGGTTTGGGCTGTGGGGCCAAGAGCCGCTATTGCCCGGAAGTGCGGTCAGCAAAGTCCAGACTTTGCCTGTCTCCCAGCTTCACATCCCCGTTTCTGATGACACAGGAAGATGATAATAACAATAATGGTATTTGTTAAGCACTTTCTACGTGCCAAGCACTGTTCTGAATGCTGTGGTAGATACAAGGTAATCAGGTTGTCCCACTTGGGGCTCACAGTCTTCATCCCCATTTTACAGATGAGGTAACTGAGGCACAGAGAAGTTAAGTGACTTGCCCAAAGTCACACAGCTGACAAGCGGCAGAGGCTCTGACTCCCAAGCCACGCTGCTTCTCTGTCAGCTGAAGATCTGTCGGCACTCGATGGGTGGGTGGGTGGCGAGGGAAGGCAATGTAGTCCGTCAGCTACCAGCTTACTCCACTGGTCAGAATTCCTCCTGGCCAGGCCTCCCCTAGTAGCATGGAAACTGCTTCTCTGCCTCACTCGCTTCTCTCCCCGAGAGATTGATATGCTACAAAGAGATCCTCAGACCTCCTTTCCTCACCTCCAACTCCTGCAGATTTTCTCCACAATGGCTGCAGTGCATTTCTTGCCTTACAAAACCATTTGTAATGTCACTGCTAAGCTAAAATAAAAACCCAAACTTAAAAAGCAGTTTTTTTCAAGACATCCAACAGGCAGAAAAAGATTTTTCTGAAGACATTTTTTTCCTAATGAAAAAAGAAGCTTATCGGAAAAATACATTTGTGTTGGTTTACTTTAGAACAGGACATCTGTAGTCATCATTAGATGGCTGAATGTAAAAACAACTACAGTATTCATGCTGTAATATGTTCCACTGGGCAGACCATTGCTGGAATTTATCAGAAGTTTGGCACAATTTCAAAAAGATCCTAGTGTGTCCAGTAACTAGAAGCTGCTTAGAGTCAGCAAACAAGTTTCTGGAAGAAAAAAAAAGCTTTCAATGTTAAATGTTGAATAATCTTCTTAACCTGACGGAAGATGTAGTAAATACAAAACATCTTACATGAGCCAGTGTCTCTAAGGTTTGTGTATGAGAAGAAATAAATGGTTTTGATGTTGGTCACTCACAGAATTCCTTTAGTTTGCCCAGGATATGGGCCTCCTTTGTGAAAGATAATGTTGAAATGAAGTAAGGGACTTGGAAACATTAAGGTTTTATTAGAAGTAGGCAGTAAGATTTTTCTTCTTTAGAAAGTTTTACTTTTTCACAGAGACTTAAGATCTTGGCCTTGCCCTACACTGTCCAGTGTCCAGTGAATTTGGATAAGGATGGGAATAATTATTGATTACGGTCTGGGTGAGATGACTGAAACAGCTTGGGGGAATGAGGAATAAGTTGGGAACCATTCTAAGTTCAAATTCTAGTTTGGGGAAAATTGGGGAAGTCCTCAAACCGAGCAAAGGAGGCTTTTTCCTTTTTCTTCCTTCACCTTTTCTTTCAGTGTTGCTTAATGGAACATGGAAGCCTGATCACATGTCCAAAATTATTCCTTCTTAAGCTTGAAGCAGACTGGGCTGACCCTCTGATCTTTTTCGGTTTTGCGCCTTACTGTCTCCATTCCAAGTCCAGAGTTCTTATCCGTGACCAACATTCATTCAGTCATATTTATTGAGTGCTTACTGTGTGAAGAGCACTGTACTAAGTGCTTGGAAAGTACAGTTCAGCAATAGAGAGAGACAGTCCATGCACTGTCCAGGGAAGTGGCATGTCCTGGTGGAAAGAGCACAGTCCTGGGAGTCAGAGGACCTGGGTACCAAACCCAACTTTGCCAGTCGTCTGTTGTGTAACCTTGGGCAAGTAACTTAACTTCTCTGTGATTGTTTCCTCAATATAAAAAGGGGATTTAATACCTGTTTTCCCTCCTAATTGTGGGCCCCATCCATGTGGGGCAGGTAGTGTCCAACCTAACTTATATCTACCCCAACACTTAGAATAATAAGAATAATTGTGGCATTTGTTTAAGTGCTTACTTTGTGCCAGGCACTGTACTACATTTTACGAGATGTTCTTCCCCTTGACGCTGTTTAGTGCCATTGTTCTTGTCTGTCCGTCTCCCCCGATTAGACTGTAAGCCTGTCAAACGGCAGGGACTGTCTCTATCTGTTGCCGACTTGTTCATCCCAAGCGCTTAGTACAGTGCTCTGCACATAGTAAGCGCTCAATAAATACTATTGAATGAATGAATGAATGAATACTAAGTGCTGGGGTGAATAACAGCAAATCAGGTAGGATGCAGTCCCAAACATTGCCTGATACAATATAAGCACTTAACAAATACCATAATAAAATAAAATACATAAACACTCCTAAAAGCCTGAAGTCCAAGAAGCATTTGTACTTTTCCAGGAGATCCCTTAGGATGTACATTCCAGTTTCATTTTGCATTGCATGCATTGCATTATTGTTGTATTGTACTCTCCCAAGTGCTTAGTATAGTGCTGTGCACACAGTAAGCAGTCAGTAAATACAGCTGACTGACTGACCGAGTTGCAGGGCCCCCATACCTAACCTGCTCTGTTACCATTGCATAGTTAGCATGTCTAGTGGAAATCAAGGCTGTGGACCTTTATTCTCTATTGGATCCATCTTGATTAAAGAAAACATTCTTTTTCTTTACTTTGATTCACCACTCCTCCATCCTTCCCTAGGTCCCTATCGAAGGCTGATCAGCGCCATAATAATAATAATGTTGGTATTTGTTAAGCGCTTACTATGTGCAGAGCACTGTTCTAAGCGCTGGGGTAAACACAGGGGAATCAGATTGTCCCACGTGGGGCTCACAGTCTTAATCCCCATTTTACAGATGAGGGAACTGAGGCACAGAGAAGTTAAGTGACTTGCCCACAGTCACACAGCTGACAAGTGGCAGAGCTGGGATTCGAACTCATGAGCCCTGACTCCAAAGCCCGTGCTCTTTCCACTGCGCCACACTGCTTCTCAAGCCATCACACTTGGGGCTGATGTAGAAATTACAAGCTGCTCCAGTCATGATTCCAGTATCTTGGGGCTCCTTGTTGGCAGGTGTTTAGTCAAGCCCCAGGAGTATATCAGGGTGAAGAGACATCTTACGTTCTTGTTGGAACAAGATGCAGAGCAGACCTTAGGGACACCCTGATATCACTGTTTCTCTGGTCTGTGGTCCCCAGCAGGTAGCATTAAATTTATTTGGCAAAATTAGGGCTATGAGGTGTTTTGTTTCTATTAGCTATTCCCTTTTGAAGTTGTTCAGTAATATTACATAAACTCCTCCACCACATCTGACCTACCTCTCCTCTTTTCCTTTACCAATTGTCTTAAATCCCACTGCTTTCAAATTGTTTTCTTTGAATAAATGCCGTACTGTCTCCCTGTTTCAGGCAGAGAAGAATTAGTTGGCATATTTTTTGAATACAATTTGCATTGAATTAATTAAATGCAGGTATTTGAGGAAATCTACATGCTTGCTTTCGCAAAGCCCAAAGCTAAAATTCCACTGCATGCAACTGAAGGTTCTTTGTCCCTGTGTACTCTGATTGTTTGTTTTTTAAATGGAATTTAATAAGCTCTTACTATATGCCAGGCACTGTATTAAGAGCTGGGGTAGATACAGGCTAATCACATTAGACACAGTCCTTGTCCCACATGGGGCTCACAAGCTTAATTCCCATTTTACAGATGAAGTAACTAAAGGAAAGAGAAGTTAACAGGCTTGCCCAAGGTCACACAACAGACAAGTAGCAGAGCTGGGATTAGAACCCAGGGCCTTCTGACTCCCAGGCCCGTGCTCTATCCACTAGGCCATGCTGATTCTCATTTAATGTGGCCTCAGCTAGATAGGATATTTTTTGAGATATACCTAAGAGTGCCCAGCCATGCCTGAAACACTGTTTAAGGAAAAGTCAAATGCAGACTTCCATCACTTACACAAACACACAGTATTAAATTATTAAAAAGAAGATGATATGGGTCACTTACTGCGTAGAGGCTTCCCCCATGTCCTAAGAACTACAGCTAAGTGTCTCTCTTTTTTTATAATATTTGTTAAGTGTTTACTATGTGCCAGCACTGTTGTAAGTGATGATGATGATGGTATTTGTTAAGTGCTTACTATGTGCCGAGTACTCTTCTAAGCGCTGGGGTAGATACAAGGTAATCAGGTTGGAAAAAGTCCCTGTCCTCCATGGGGCTCCCTGTCTTAATCCCCATTTTACAAATGAGATAGTTGAGCCACAGAGAAGTGAAGTGACGTGCTCAAGATCACACAACAGACAAGTGGCGGAGCTAGGATTAGAACAAAGGTTCTTCCGAGTCCCAGGCCTGTGCTCTGTACACTAGGTCACATTTTCTTGTATTACAGTGAATAATGGGCTTGCTTGCACATACTCAGTTGAACCAAAGGAGTTGGTGTGGCAAAACTTGTCAAATGTGAGAGGTCTTTGAGAATCTTCATCTGCCCATGCAGTGCTCATTGACTTCTCAAAGTAAATGACAGACTATGAGAGGTTAAGAGTGCATGTGGTACTCAAGTGCTGTGAAGGGTTGTGAATCCTAAAGGGTTTAGGTGGCAAGTGCTGTGAAGGGTTGTGAATCCTAAAGTGCTTAGGTGGCATAGAAGTGCTGGAGTGGCAAGTGGGGGAATATTTAGTGGGGAGATTTTAAGGCCATTTTGAGGACGTGTCATTTCAAAAGGGCTTTGAAGATGGAGAGAACTGCATTCTGTTGGATATGAAAGGGGAGGAAGTTTCATAGAAGAGAAGAAGGCATGAGCAAGAGGTCTCTGGTGGGAGAGATAATAACAGGGAACAATGAGTAAGTAGGTTTGAGAGGAATGAAATGTGTGAGCTGGGGAGTAGTGGGAGAAGAGAGTGGATAAGTTGGTGGGAGAGAGCTGGTGGAACACTTTACAGCCTGATTGATGCAGAGTGGGCTGCATAAGCATTGGAAGTGTTTGAGGACTGCAGAGACACATATGTATAAAATGGTGTTTTAGAAAAGTGATCTCAGTAAGAGAATGAGGTCTGGAGGCTGAGAGATCAGTGAAGAGGCTGCTGTCCTAGGCTAGCCAGGATATGACAAATCCTGGTGGTGGCCTTTTGAATGGAGAGGGAGGAGCAGATCCTGGAAATGTTGTGGAGGAAAAATCGACAGACTTGGGGAGTTGCCTGCATAGAGATGGTAGTTGAAGCCTTGGGAGAACTGTTCTAAAGAACACAGAGGGGACATTATGTGGAGCATCCAGGGCAATGATTTCTACACTGGTGAGTATTTAAGCTTGACTCTCAAGAAAAGCCCACAAAACTCCTAAGATCTGTCTTGATACTATGATTGTATCAGAGTTGTTGGTGTTTCATCCCCCCCCCCCCGCCCCCACCTTCCCTCAACTTGGAGTAAAATCGGCTTTTGTTATTGGTCCATTTTTATGAATTCTATTCAATCTAACATTTCCAAGGCTCAACAAGAGAATTGGAATCTAGTGGCAGAGACTACTCCTTGTCCTCCAGAAAATCATTTTGAAAAATAATTCCATGCCAAAAATCCTTGACAGTTGCACAAAAGACATTCAAGAGTTAAAAGACCATTTGACAGAATTAATACATTACTCGAGTGGCAATTAGCCTAAAGTTTTCTGAGTTTGTGAAGCAACCTGTGCCAGGAACATGGAAAATCAGAAATTAAAGCATTAACTTTTCCCAAATTTTGTTTTCTGAGTAGCAGTTAGTTTAAATGATAAGAAAACTGGATCAGGAAAATTGACATATCTTTCATGTGACTCTTTAACCAAATAGGTATAAGAATAGCATCAAGCTAGGGATGATGATTCCCAGATCTTTTAAGACTGAAAACTCCATGTGGGCAGAGAACATGACTACCAACTCTATCGTATTTAATTCTCCCATATGTGTTTAGTACAGCACTCTGCACACAGTAAGTGCTCAGTAAATATAATTGATGGATAAAGATCTCTGATGCGATGGTATTGGCCAGCCTTCTCCTGGGCCTTGAGCCTTGCACCTTTCTTAACTGTCATGGCCTAGTAAACGGAGCCTGGACCTGGGAGTCAGGGAACCTGGGTACTAATCCCAGCTCTGCCATTTGCCTGCTGCGTGATCTTGGGCAAGTTGCTTAACTTCTCTGGACCTTAGCCTCCTAATCTGGAAAATTGGGTATTCATTACTTGTTCTTTCTGCTGCTAATCAATCAATCAATAATATTTATTGAGTGCTTACTATGTGCAGAACACTATACTAAGCACTTGGGAGAGTACAATCCAACAGAATTACCAGACATTTTCCCTGCCCATGAACATCCTGTGGAACGGGGACTGTGTCCAACTGATTATCTTGCATCTACCCCAGTGCTTGGCCCATGGTAAGTGTGTTACCATTGCCTCAGTTAATATTTTTTTCTTAAATATTACGAGATTGAGTGTTCGCCATCTGCCCTTTTAGTCCGTTCTTTCCCCTCATCAGTTCTGTAGACATGGAAACTGTTGGCCAGCTTCTAATGTGAAGCAAAGATTTGTCTAGACTCAATATCTATGTGTTGATGAAGGTGACGATCATTTTCAGATGGCCAAGTGAGGCAGAGCAAGAAATTAGGACCTCTGGGAGATCAGTGACAGAGATCCTAGTGCTGGTTTCCTAATAAGCTGTGACTTTGCCCCTGCACAATTCTGCAGGATCCTACATGGCTCTCTCTCTCCACCCCCAGAGGCCTATCCTAGATTCTTCTTTTATTCCACAAACAAGGATTGCACAATATGGTTACTCTGGCTGAGAACCTCCTTCTTGAGCTCTGCTTTGAGCTGCCAACAGGGGCTACTGGCTGTCTCTCCCTGTTACAAAATATTTCTTTCCACTTCCAGCTGCGCTTTCTGGCTAGTGAGCATCTATTCGGGAGCAAGCTTAGAGTTGATCAAGTACTTTTCTCTTTATTTAAGGTAGCAGCTTCAAATTGGCTCACGAACACATTGAAGGAGCTTTAGAGATTGTTAGACAGGGACATTCCTGTAGGTGAACTGCCTCCTTGGGGAAGAGGAGAAGCTTTGACCTAATGGTTTGGGTTTGGAGTTTGGGGCTTTCCCACTTACCTACTACCACAGGGGGACTAGGTATTTTGCATTCCTTAAAACCTCAGCAGCCAGCCCCCAGGGCACAGGACTGGCTGGTTGAACTGTCCATACTTCACTCTGCTGCCCAGAACATCTTTCTATAGAAACGTTCAGCTCACGTAACCCCCCCTCCTCAAAAATCTCCAGTGGTTGCCCATCCACCCCCTTATCAAACAAAAAATTGTGACCATTGGCTTTAAAACTCTCCATCACCTTGCCCCTTCCTACCTCACCTCACTTTTCTCCTTCTACAACCCAGCCCACACACTCTTCTTCTCTGGTGCTAACCTTCTCACTGTGGTGATGTTGGTGGATTTATAAATTCTTAAAGCATGTAAGCCCTCCTTCAAAACTCTACTAAGAACTCTCCTCTTCTTAAACCTCCCCTTAGTAACCCCCTCACTCCTCTAGACTGTAAACTCCTTGTGGGTAAGGATTGCTTCTACCAACTCTGTTGTACACTGCTCTGCACAAAGTAAGTGCTCAATAAATACCATTTATTGATTGATTGGCCATGCCTTCCTAGTGGATAGAGCATTGGCGTGGGAGTCAGGTCATAAATTCTAATTCTGGTTCCACACCTTGTCTGCTGTGTGACCTTGGGCAACTGACTTTACTTCTCTGGGTTTCAGTTACCTCATCTGTAAAATGGGGATTGAGAATGTGAGTTCCACATGAGACAAGGACGGTGTCTAGCCTGATTTGCTTGTATCTTCCACAGCGCTTAGTACAGTGCCTGGCACATAGAAAGTGCTTAATAAATACCATTATTCTTATTATTCTTATTATTCTTATTATTCCCACATAACTCTGCTCTTTGTGGGCAGTGAAAATTCCTGGAACTTCTGTTGCATTTTCTTAAGAATTACTATACTGCTTTGCACATTGAGATGAACTAGTGTCTCAGTGTCTCACAAAGAATTGAAACACTGGGGAATCAAGGATTAGATGCTGGCCATCCAGGAGGGAAATGGGTTTTGAGAACCTAACTTGTTCAGAGCTTAGTACAGTGCTTTGGACACAAGCCCTTAAAAAAATCCTTTGACTCCTACTAATACTACCTACTACTATTACTACTATTGATTAACCGTCCTTTTCCCATTGACTCCATGTTTCAGAAAATGGGATTTCATATTGGTGGGATTGGAGACCCCCTATTAACCTGGATTGCAGGGGAGTTTGGGGCTGCAAGGATCATTTCTATTTGGATCCCCTAACTCACACTTAGGGGAAGGATGGGGCTGGGGCAGGCTCCAAAATGGGTTACACTGGGCATGTTACTCATTCCCGTGGCTGGGCAGTTCATGCTATGATGCATTGGTATGTGGGCAGCCATTTCAAAAGCTACAAACTCCAAATTTTTTTCAAAATACAATTAGTAACCTAATCCATTATGATTATATAGAAAAAAGGGGAATTGGTGATTCGAACTGCCTTTGTTCCTTTTAGGAGAGAGATTGTTAATGGGCAGGTCTTCCTCAGAGAAGTAGTGTGGCTCAGTGGAAAGAGCACAGGCTTAGGAGTCAGAGGTCATGGGTTCTAATCCCGGCTCCGCCACCTGACAACTGTGTGACTTTGGGCAAGTCACTTAACTTCTTGGTGCCTCAGTTACCTCATCTGTAAAATGGGGATTAATACTGTGAGCCTCACGTGGGACAACCTGATGACCCTGTATCTCCCCCAGTGCTTAGAACAGTGCTCGGCACATAGTAAGCACTTAACAAGTACCAATATTATTATTATTCTTCCTTGGAGACAGAAACAGTTGTGGGAGTGGGGGAGGAGGGAGAGAGAGAGACAGACAGACTGTGTAGAGCAGATGTAGCAGATGACACCTTTTCTGTCCTGGAGCCAGTTTTCTTGCCCATGCTGAAAGTTTCATCTCTTGTATGGGAGCAAGGCTGTCTGTTGTAGCTTTGTCATTATTGGTCTTTAAAGTGAACAGTTCATTAAGCTATTGTCATTGTGGGTGGGAATGTGTCTCTTGTTATATTGTATTCTCCCAAGCACTTAGTACAGTGCTTTGCACACAGTAAGCGCTCAAAGTACGATTGAATGAATGAATTGTTTGGACTCCAGTTCCAGTTTTGGGGAACCAGCTTTCTGCAGTGCTCTGGAGCAGTGCTATTTAGGGAATGGATTATTATTTCAAAAATTGGTTATTTGTAAGGTAGTTGGTTTGATTATTGTTATTCAAACTGGGGTTAAAAAAATGGGCTTAAATTTCAAGTATTCCAGCTTTTTATGATTCCCATACAATGACATCTGCATGCCATCTGTAACATTGCTCTATCCAGCATTTGCAAATAGCACAGATGACCAAAAAAACCTACCTACTTCATCACAGCTACTGGTTGGTGTACACAGTATTAAGGCAACATTAGTCGAATTGGATTATTTTACTCCTATAATCCTTATCTTGATTTTGAAGTAACAGAGAAGAATGACGACACTCAATCAAAAGAGAGAAGCCAAAATTGGCCCAAGGTTCTAGTTATATAAAGAAACTTCAGACTTTTTACAGAGTGGGGAAAAAGGAAAATCCCTCAGGAAAAAAAGTGTTTGGGATGCATTTAAAAATGATCAAACCTGCCAAGTATCACATTCCAAAATACAGGTCAATTCTATTGATGCCAGTGCAGATATTGACATTTCATCACACAGATGTGCTAAATCAACTCAAGTCAGTCCTGTAGAGTTAGGAAGGATTTGTAAAAATGAGTTAAATGTATTTTTCCAGTGAAAATATTAAGGAAAGAATTAAAAGAGAATTAATTAAATTTTTCTCAAGTTTCACTCTAGTTTTTTAAGAGGATTTATGGAGCGTTAAAATTGAGGAAGACTTTAACTAGCAAAAATCCCTGAGAAGGAAAATCATGGAGGTGCCCTTAACCATGGGATGAAGACACACTTGATAGGACTGTTTTTGTTAAGTCTGATATTTTTATCATACTCTGTAGAGTTTGGTTTCAAATGCTCCTCCAAGACTTTGGAAAAGCATTTACTGTGGAAGTGCAGGCTGCTAAAATGCAGTTTTGTGTGGGAACGGGGGTACTGCTTGCTATACAACCCAGTCTGCGCACTTGGTTCATTTAACACCATCCTACTCATTGTAACTCCATCTCACCTATCTTGCCACCAACCCCCTCCCTTTTCATAGCCATTAGATGTTCACTCTCCCTACCTTCAAAGCCTTACTAAAATCACATCTCCTCCAAGAAGCCTTCCCCAACTAAGTCATCATTTCCCCCACTCCCTCTCCCTTTGGTGTCGCCTATGCACTTGCATCTGTGCCCTTTAAGCATTCAATAGTCACAACACTTCTATACATATCCATAATTTTATTTTAAGGTATACCTCCCCCTCTGGTCTGTAAGATCCTTTTGGGCAGGGCACATGTCTCTAACTCTGTAGTACTCTTCCAAGCTCTTAGTACAATGCTCTCCACACAGTAAGCATGCAATAAATTCCACTGATTGATTGATTCCTTTTGAATTCTATCCCCTCAAGAATGGAATGTTATCTACTTGGAACTGTAATGCAACCTGAACTAAACTAGGATTATTCTGCTGGCATTCAAAACCATTAAAAATTGCAAATTTATCTGACTGGTTTACAAAATCTTATTCAGGTCGGCTAGCACCTATAAAATCCTGGGCTTTCCTAGCCCCACTGGGAGTGAGCATCTAACTTGGAGAAATGCAGTCCTGGGATTTGTAGCCATCACATGATAGTTCAGATTCATCAAAGCTCTGTGCCTCATTTCTATTTCCAAGTTGAAATACTCATTTTCCAGCTTGTTCCGAGACTCATTTGGGAAGCAGCAAGGCTAGAGCACGGGCCTGGGTGTGAGAAGGACCTGGGTTCTAATCCTGCCTCTGTCATGCTGTGTGACCTTGGGCAAGTCCCCTAAATTGTCTTTGCCTCAGTTCCCTCCTATGTAAAATGGGAATTGACACTGCGAGCCCCAAGTGGGACAAGGACTATGTCTATCCAGATTTGTCTGTATCTATGCCAATGCTTAAATGCAATGCCTGGCACATAGTGAGTACTTGGCAAATACCATAAAAAAAATTTGGCTGGGATTTCTGCTGGGCTGCAGCCCTAGCATCAGACCATCATCATTGTGATGGGGTCTCAGTGTTTAGATAGGCATTTTGTAAGCCAAAGTATTGCCTGTGTGCTTGCTTGTTACACCCATTGCTCCAGCAGGATCATGACTGGCAGTGAGGAGAAAATTTGAGTAGTGCTGCACCAGCTACTGTCCCTATAATCAGTTTATTCGTCCAATCTCTCCATCCCTGTGACCTGGTGACTTGTCTGAGGCCCATCCATTGTTTATTGTGTAAAATGCTTTACCGAGGCACCAGTGGGAACCACAGGTGGGAAGGACTGCAAGCTCGTTGTAGGCAGGGAATGCGCCTACCAGCTTTGTGGTATTGTTCTCTCCCAAGTGCTTAGTACAGGGCTCTGCCCACAGTAAGCGTTCAATAAATACTATTGATAATGATGATGAGGAGGAATGGTTGACTAAGTGTGTGGCCTGAGGGTATCTGGAGACATGCGGAAATGGTCTTAAAGTTGTGATCATCCAAAACCTAACACTTAAGACTCAGGATCTCTTCTTTTGCCATATACCCACTGGGACTTCAGTGGTCTTTTAGTCTCCCCCCACCTTCACTGAAGTCTTCCCTATTCCTGATTCTAGAAACTGTATCTTTAGAACCACAGTACGCTGTTACATTCAGAAGGAGAAACAGCTAGTTAAGAGCTTTTCCTTTTCTCCTTACCGTTTTCCCCAGCTGTTAAGGTAACAGACCTTGTAGTCCTCCAGGCTTCCTGTAACTTTATAGCAAAGTACGAGTCAGTAGTGATGGCCATCTTTTGACATCACCTCAATTCATTTACATAGTCTTCAGTGCTCTTCAGGGGCTTAAGGAACTTATTACTTCTAGATGCAGTTGGAGCCGAATCCCTTTCAGCTGGGACTTTCGGCCCAGCCAGGGAGCAAAGCCAGGGAGCACAGTGCTTTGGTTTCCAGGAAGGGCCGACATCGCTACGCAATGTGTGTCTATTCCCAGCTTTGCAGCGGAGCAGCCAAGAACTCCAGGGCAAAACTCCAAGGGAGAAATGGGCACCCCTGGGGATGCCTGCTGCCTAAGAGGACTGGATGGGATGATGGAGAAGAAAGACCAAGGGAAATTTTTTGTTTTTTATTTTTATGAAATTTAAGAGAAACAGCATGGAGTAGTGGATAGAGCATGGGCCTGGGAGTCAGGACGTCATTTGTTCTAATCCCAGCTCTGCTTCTTGTCTGTAGTGTGGTCTTGGGCAAGTCACTTCACATCTCTCGGCCTCAGTTACCTCACCTGTAAAATGAGAATTGAGACTGTGAGCCCCTTGTGGGGCAGGGACTGAGTCCAACCCAATTTGCTTGTATTCACCCCAGTGCTTAGTACAGTTCCTGGCACGTAGTAAGTGCTTAACAAATGCCATTATTATTATTATGCACTTACTATGTGCCAGACACTGTACTAAACACTGGGATAGATACTCGCTAATCAGAATGGACACAGTTCACATCCCACGGGGGACTCACATTCTTAATCCCTATTTTACAGATGAAGTAGCTGAGGCACAGAGAAGCTAAGGAACTTGCCCAAGGTCACACAGCAGATGTGGCAGAGCCAGGATTGAAACTCAGGTCCTCTGACTCTCATTAAGGCTCAGGAAATACTAAAGATGATGCTGGTAATTATGAATATAGGAAATCAAGCCTTCCCTGGCCAAGGCTGATGCCTCTATATTCTGTCGGCACTTCTCTCGCCATGTAGGACTCAGCTCTGCTCTTGGGATTGAATCCTGGAGCTCCATCTTTTCAATAGTATTTATTCAATAGTATTTATTGAGTGCTTACTATGTGCAGAGCACTGTACTAAGCGCTTGGAATGAACAAGTTGGCAACAGATAGAGACAGTCCCTGCCGTTTGACGGGCTTACAGTCTAATCGGGGGAGACGGACAGACGAGAACAATGGCAATAAATAGAGTCAAGGGGAAGAACATCTCGTAAAAACAATGGCAACTAAATAGAATCAAGGCGATGTACATTTCATTAACAAAATAAATAGGGTAATGAAAATATATACAGTTGAGCGGACGAGTACAGTGCTGAGGGGATGGGAAGGGAGAGGGGGAGGAGCAGAGGGAAAGGGGGAAAAGAGGGATTAGCTGCCGAGAGGTGAAGGGGGGGTGGTAGAGGGAGTAGAGGGAGAAGAGGAGCTCAGTCTGGGAAGGCCTCTTGGAGGAGGTGAGTTTTAAGTAGGGTTTTGAAGAGGGGAAGAGAATCAGTTTGGCGGAGGTGAGGAGGGAGGGCATTCCAGGACCGCGGGAGGACGTGGCCCGGGGGTCGACGGCGGGATAGGTGAGACTGAGGGACGGTGAGGAGGTGGGCAGCAGAGGAGCGGAGCGTGCAGGGTGGGCGGTAGAAAGAGAGAAGGGAGGAGAGGTAGGAAGGGGCAAGGTGATGTAGAGCCTTGAAGCCTAGAGTGAGGAGTTTGTTTGGAGCGGAGGTCGATAGGCAACCACTGGAGTTGTTTAAGAAGGGGAGTGACATGCCCAGATCGTTTCTGCAGGAAGATGAGCCGGGCAGCGGAGTGAAGAACAGACTGGAGCGGGGCGAGAGAAGAGGAAGGGAGGTCAGAGAGAAGGCTGACACAGTAGTCTAGCCGGGATATAACGAGAGCCCGTAGCAGTAAGGTAGCCGCCTGGGTGGAGGGGAAAGGGCGGATCTTGGCGATATTGTAAAGGTGAAACCGGCAGGTCTTGGTAACGGATAGGATGTGTGGGGTGAACACATTTGCATCTTTGATGCTTTGCATCTTCCCCTTGCAAAGCTCTGGCCTCAGATTCTGCTACCACATTAATACAATCACTCATCCTATCCTACCTTGATTACTATATCAGCCTCCTTGCTCACCTCCCAACCTCCTGTCTTTCCCCTCTCCAGTCCATACTTCACTCTGCTGCCTGGATCATTTTTCTACAAAAACGTTCAAGATACGTTTCCCCACTCATCAAAAAACTCCAGTGGTTGCCTGCTCACCTCCACATCAAACAAAAGCTCCTCACCATTGACTTTAAAACACTTGCCCCCTCCTACCTTACCTCCCTCTCCTACTACAATCCAACCTGCACACTTTGCTCCTCTAATGCTAACCTTCTCATTGTGCCTCAATCTCATCTATCTCACCCACGTCCTGCCTCCTCAAATCCAACAGACAATTACTCTCCCCTCTTTCAAAGCCTTACTGAAGGCACATTTCCTCCAAGAGGCCTTCACTAATTAAGACCCCCTTTCCTCCTCTCCCACTCCCTCTGTATCTCCCTGCCTTGCTCACTTTGATCTTCGCCTCCCCCCTAAGCCCCACAACACTTATGTACCTATCTGTAATTTATTTATATTAATGTCTCCTTCCCCCACCCCCAGACTGTAAACTCAGTGTGGGCAGGGAAGGTGTCTGCTATTGTTGTACACTCTACCAAGTGCTTAGTACAGTGCTCTGCAGACAGTAAGTGCTCAATAAATATGATTGAATGAATGAAGGAATGCAGGTTCTGAGTGTGAATTCCAAAGTGGGGCCCCAGTCCTATGGAGTGAAATTGGGAGCATGAGGATTATTCTGGAAGTGTTAGCAGATAAGGAATTTACTTAGAGAGGGTTTGCTAGTGGTGTTGGACTTTTAGAGCAAAGTAAATTCACTGGTTGATAGTTGGAGGTGAAAGAATGCTGCATCCCTGAGTCTGTAACTAGGAGAATTAAACAGATTCAAATTCTGATAAAATCATCACTGAGGAAAAAGTGATGGGTTCATATGAAAGTTTGTTTTTTCTGGATTTGTCCAACTGGAACAAGGATTTTGCTTGATTTTTTTTTTTTTTAATGAACTTCATATGCAGCTTTTTTCATTGTGAAGACCATCAATTTAAATTATGAGTTGAAAGGAAAATGCCCATACCCCAGATAACTGTATCCTACCTGGACTTGCCAAGGAATCATTTCACTGGGCTTTTTTTCATTCCAGTCTCTCCGGACACACACAGTGAAAGCGAGAGCTGCCCAAGTGGCGCTCTATTGTCCTAGACCAATTTGTGAAGTTTTTTTTTGTTGTTGTTGTGAATGTAATGTGTGGACACATTTGGTGGCATTCTGAATTTTTTGGCAGCTCAAATCCTTTGGAATTGATTCCACCTACCTGCCTTTTCAATTAACTACCAGATCAGCTGTTTTAGGCTCAGAAACAGGGAATTGATTGTCAGGCAGGGGACCTGAAATGCTGAGTGAAATTGATTTCGTATCAGCTCACCCCAGCCCTAACAGCAGTATGTACAGTACTATTTCCCTTATCTGTAATTTCTTTTGGTGTCTGTCTCTGTAGACAGACTATAAACTCCTTGTGGGCAGGGATCATATCTATCAACTCTATTAAATTTTACTTTCCCAAGTGCTCTGCCCAGGGTCAGCACTCAATAAATACCACTGGCTGATTGAACAGTTAGAAAATGATAAACATTGCTGTTAACAAGCCGCTATTCTTATTTTTGTTAAACTCTGCACAACAGTGAACCAGTGATATATTTATATGGATTAATGGCAAAGACCACCTCTTATTTCCAAGAAATTCTGTTTTCTATTGCACTGTGAATAGTAAAAACAGAGCTCTGTATTCTCAGTCCTTCCCAGTCTGAGCCCTCCCTTTCCCTCTGCTCCTTTTCTCCTCCCCATTGCCCCTACTCCCTCCCTCTGCTCTACCCCCTTCCCCTCCCCACAGCACTTGTATATATTTGTACAATTTTGTTAATGATGTACATTTATCTATGGTTCTATTTATTTTTATGATAGTGATGCCTGTGTACTTGTTTTGTTGTCTGTCTCCCCCTTCTAGACTGGGAGCCCGTTGTTGAGTAGGGATTGTCTCTTTCTGTTGCCAAATTGTACTTTCCAAGTGCTTTGTACAGTGCTCTGCACTCAGTGCTCATTAAATATGATTGAGTGAATGAATGAATTTAGAGGTCAACTGTAGCCAGAATGATTGTATGTGAGTCAGAGTTTACTGCTTTTTACTCGTAGCACTCTTTGAGGCCTAGTCGAGTAAGCTGAAATGAAGAAATAGGTCCTAAAATATTACTTCACATGGTTGTACTTCTTACAACTGATAGCTTTTGGCAGCTGTTTCTTATAAGGGCACAAATGGAAAAGCAATTGAGATATCAGATGATATATTGGGAACATCTGTATAAATCTAAATAATCATCTCTAAAAGCAGAAGGTAATTGAGGATTTGTTGCGAAACTCTTGATTACAAATATGGTGTTTTATAGAACGTGATATTACTGGAAGTGAGTCAAGCTAGATTTCTTTTCTTACTTGCTTAGCCCCTGTGCTCATGCTCTGTGTTAGAGCTTGTAGGGTGTTCTGGCAATTACTGTTATTTGCAACTGGGCAGGATTGCAGGATGGTGTGCGAAGCACCCAGCCATCGGTCTCACCTGCTAATTGGAGTATTGTAGTCCTTCCCACTCGAAGGAATGTGAGCACTTTTTAAACTTTATTATTTTTTTTACGGTATTTGGTTCATGCTTACTATGTGCCAGGCACTGTTGTAAGCACTGGGGTAGGTCCAAGCTGATCAGTTTGGACACAGTCCATGTCCTATGTGGAGCTGACAGTCTTAATCCCCATTTTACAGCTGAGGTAACTGAGGCAAAGAGAAGTGAAGTGACTCACCCAAGGTCACCCAACAGACAAGTGGAGGAGCTGGGATTAGAACCTATGCTCTATCTACAAGGCCACACTGCTTCCGTACTACAACAGAATTAGAGGGGAGGTTCCCTGCTCGTAATGATCTTACAGTCTAGAGCTTACACTTCCTAGTGTACTTGAATTAAATGTGCTAACAAAATTCTCAAGAGGGAAGTGTGGTCATGGGGAGACTTTTGATGAAGAGACTCTGGACCCAGAAAGATCCAGAAAAACCCCAACTTTTCTTCAAGGCAGTGGGTAGAGACTGGTTAGCATCCTGCAACTGAGTCTCACTAGACTGGAAGCTGATGGAACCATCAGATATACCCGCATTACCACCTATCAGGACAACTAGGCACCCTTGCTGCCCTGAGGAGGAGTCTTGGGTTGCCTGACTGCACTTTATTTCAAATTTTGATGTACGTCAATCAATCAGTGGTATTTACTGGGCACTTACTACTATGTGCAGAGCACTGTATTAAGCACTTGGGAGGATAAAATGCAACAATTAGCAGACACGTTCCCTGGCCATAATGACCTTACAGTCTAGAGCTTACACTTCCTTGGGCACTTGAGTTTAATGTGTTAACAAATATTTTAAGAGGAGAGTGTGGTCATGGGGAGGCTTGGATAAAGAGACTCTAAAGATCCATAAAGATCCCAGTTTTTCTCCAGGATGGTGGATAGAGACTGACTAGTATCCTATGATTGAATCTCACTGGGCTGGATACTAATAGGACTATCAGAAACATAAGAATAACGATGGTATTTGTTAAGCGCTTACTATGTGCCAGGCACTGTGCTAAGCGCTGGGTAGATACAAGCAAATCAGGTTGGAGACAACAGCCCCTGTCCCACGTGGGGCTCACATTCTCAATCCCCATTCTCCACATGAGATCACTGAGGCACAGAGAAGTGAAGTGACTTGCCCAGGGTCACAAAACAGACAAATGGTGGAGCCTGAATTAGATTAGAACCCATGACCTTCTGATTCCCAGGCCTGTGCTCTATCCACTATGCCGTGCTGCTACCAGCTGTCTTTTCTTTCACAGACCTTATGAATTATTGTGAAAAAAACAGATAACCATTTTCTTGGGATAATTTAGGCATTACCACATGGAGGTGGGTGTGGGGAGGGTTACACCAGATGTTTCCTTGAGGGTACTTTGGCAATTTTATCCACAATCAATCATTATTTATTGTGCACTTACTCTGTTCATGGCATTGTACTAAGCATTTGGGAAAATGTAAAGTTAATAGGTTCCTGCTCTCAAGGAGTTTACAGTTGAGCAAGGGAGGCAGGCACTAAAATCAGTTACAGGTAGGAGGATGCAAGATTTTAAACATGCAAACACAAATGCTGTGGAGGAAACTGGGGTGAAGTAAGTACCTAAGTGCTTAGTGGGTGAGGATTCAGGGGTTTATTTGGCACATTGCGGGGTGTCGAATAGGTTGGGGAGATGAAGGTTAGTCAGGAAAGGCCTTCTGGAAGAAATGTGATTTTGATAGGACTTGGAAGATGGGCAGAGTAGTGAGCTGCCAGATATGAGAAGGAGGAAGTGGGCGAGAGGTTGATGGCAAGAGAGACAAAAATGAGGCAGAGTGAGTAGGTTGGCATTAGAGGAGTGAAGTGTGTGAGCTGCATGGTAGTGGGTTAGCATTCATGATCCTCTTTCACTTTTTAAATTTTTTTCTGGACGAGTGATGAATGAAGGCCATAATTACTGTATGTGGATTTAAAAATAATTTCATTCAGTCGGATTTATTGAACACTTACTGTGTGCAGAGCACTGCAGCCTCATCATCATAGGTATTTATTAAGCACTCACTGTGCACGGAGCACTGTACTAAGAGTGGTAGACAAGTTCTCCATGCACAACAAGCTTACAGGTGACTTTGTCATCTCCGAATCTGGCTCTGTCATTAGAAAAGCAGCATGGCTGGGTGGAAAGAGCCCAGGCTTGGGAGTCAGAGGTCATGGGTTCAAATCCCGGATCAGCCGCTTGTCAGCTGTGTGATTTTGGGCAAGTCACTTAGCTTCTATGTGCCTCAGTTACCTCATCTGGAAAATGGGGATTAAGACTGTGAGCCCCACGTGGGACAACCTGATCATCCTTGTATCCTCCCCAATGCTTAGAACAGTGCTTTGCACATAGTAAGCGCTTAACGAATGTCATCATTATTATTCTTATGTAGTTGAACAGTGCTTTGCACATAGTAAGTGCTTAACGAATGTCATCATTATTATTCTTATGGAGTTTTGCACTTTTTCAGAAAACCTGATAACAAACAGTTGTTATTTTTTAAATTGAATTTTGTTTTTGGTCCTTATAAAACATAAACAGAGGGAAATAATGATGATGAAGGATTCACATCTGACTAAGTGATAAAACAGTTCCCTGTAGGATTTGAAAATACTTTTGTGAAGTTTAGGGTAAAATTTTTCATGTAGACTAAGACGTGGTATATAGCTTCACAAATCAGAGCAATCATTACAGCTTGTAAACTATTACTTTTTGATGTTTGGCTTATTCTAAAAAAAAAACCAGATGGTTTCTGCCTGTCATTTTCACTGAAGGAGTCTGGGACTGAATTCTACTCCATCATCTTCAAAATGAAAAGGCTATGTGCTTCCTTTCATGAAAATCATAATTCTCCAAGGTCAGCACCAGATCTTTGTTAATGACATTACCAGCTGTACAGGAAATGCACTATGAATTAAAATGAAACAGCTGCTTAAATGTGGACGATTGCTTAACCATGACAACCAGACTTTTTTTTACTTTCAAAAAAGGATACAACAGAATCTTTTCACACTGTTTATTTTTTGGTCATGTTATTGGCCTTCCAGCATGGTAAATCTGGCAACCTGCCAGAAGTGGAACGCTAACTTTAAAATTTGTGTTTAAAATGTCTCCAAGCTAAAATTGATGTTGCGACCATCAATTTGTTCAGATTTTTAACTGATGAGGATTTTGAAAAGGAGCCCTTCTGGTCCAGAAAAGACTATGGAACTGCCTGAGAGCAAAAGTGAATGTTTTTATCTTGGAGGATGAAATAATAATTTCTAGTAGCAACTCTCATTACTAATCTCAAACTAGGCACAGTGGATCAGGAGAGTCTGTGAATTGTTTGACCATTTTCATCCAGGAAGAACATCTCAATTACTACTTACTCGTTTTTATTAGACATTTCTCCTCTGCTTCCTAAAACTGTCTGAGGCCGGGTCATCTTTGCCTTCTTCCTCTATGCTCTCCTACCTTTAAAGAGGAGCAGCATGGCTTAGTGGAAACAACACGAGCGTGGGAGTCGGAGGTTGTGGGTTCTAATCCTGGCTCATCCACTTATCAGCTGTGTGACTTTGGGCATGCCACTTCATATCTCTGTGTCCCAGTTACCTCATCTGTAAAATGGGAATTAAAACTGTGTGAGCCCCATGTGGGGCAACATGATTATCTTGTATCTACCCCAGTGCTTAGGACAGTGCTTGGCACATAGTAAGCACTAACAAATACCATCATTATTATTTTTATTTAAGCCATTCTCTTCTTCAGTCGGTGTTGACAGCCTTTGCTCAAATGCCTGTTCTCATGTGCTGTTCTGACCCTAACACTGCATTTTTCAGAGCCCTGTCCTCTTCCATTTCAACTCCAATCTCCTGATGCTGGGGATGTGACCCTCTTGCAGTTTGCAGCCTTGTAAATCTTTCACTGCCACTGAATTTACCCTCTTTCCTCCTGCTGATTTAACCATTTGGAACAGAATTCTTCTTTCCATTTCCCAGAATACAACCCTTTACTCTCTTCAAAGCTCAACTAAAAGCCAGCCTTTTTCCAAAGCCTTCCCTTCCTAAATGGTGTGATGGCCAGACACAGGACCTTCCATGTTTTTTCAGTGGGCATTTACGTAGTGCTGGTGTGTCCCCCCACCATATTTCTTTTCATGGCGTGTTCATCAGGGAGAACTCTTGGAAAAGTGCTTATTTAAACCCATTTCCAGATGGGAAATCCCCTGGGTTACCCTATCTTCCCACTCCGTTTGAAAAAGCCAAAGAAGAAGCCTCTTAGACAATCCACTAGAAATCCTGTGGGAATTAGCTTCCCGAGGCTCAGTGCTGGAGATGGAGAGAGGGAGTAGTAGAGGTTCAAAAATAACCCAGTAAACATGCAAACCTAGCCTTTGGAAAAGAGGGGGTGGAAATCCCTGCTGATTCCCAATTTTTGTTTTCCTTTTGCTCTGAAAGTCACTTTATCATTGCCTAAAACCTCCTTTTCCATATACTTGGTAAAATATTTTCAGTGAGTTGCTTATACTGGAGATTCTTTGACTTTTAATACCTTCTTAAAATGCTCGTAAAATGAAACACAAATATTCCATCACCCCTCAAGCTGATGTCACTTCAGCAGTTTTCCACTCCTTGTTCTCTGTGATGTCAAGAAGCACTCTGTTTCACTGCATGGCTAAATACCAGCTAATTATGCCACTTTCTTCCAGCCCGTGGAATCCATTCTGAATACTTAAGAGGTTGATCCTTCACTTCATATGGATGATTTACTTCCCTCACTGTTAACAAGATTTACCTGTGTGAACATATTTAAAATAACATAAATCATTATGAATCTTAGGAACTTCTCCTGATTAAAATGCTTAGGTGCTTTCTGACTGACATAGTCATCTTAGAGGAAAGAAATTTTGAGATGTTTATGTATGAAATGCTGAATATACTGAAGCAAAGTAAATTATAGGACCAGTTGAGGTGACAGTGTATGACTCACTCTGAAGGCCTTTGAAGTTGCCCTAACATAATTCATGTTTCTGTGGCAGAGCAAGTTATAAGCAAATTCTTCTCACGTGCATTCATGTCCACATGACCCCTTTTAACGGCATGGTTCCCTAACTCATTTTGAAATGCAGCATTAGTGAGTCCAAATAGTATAAACTTGTGTGATTCATTATCCTGTCACACAGCTTGAGAGGCTCTGTTTGAGCAGCGGCTTTGGGAAGATGGTGACTCCAAGAGGCAGAATTGAAAACAGTACCAGGCCTCACTAGTAGCCAGTTACAACAGCCCATCAGAGGATGGTTTTTTCTGGGCACAGTGTAGGTGGGATTGTTAGGTAGACATGGATCTTTTCAGCTACATCCACACAATTAGATAGAACACAGGCCTGGGAGTCAGAAGGACTAGACCTGGAGTCTAATCCCAGCTCTGCCACTTATCTGCTGTGTGACCTTGGGCAAGTCCCTTAGCTTCAATGTGCCTCAGTTACCTCTTCTGGAAGATGGGGATTAAGACTGTGAGGCCCAGGAGGGACATGGGCTTTGTCCAACCTGATTAGCTTGTATCTTCTCCAGTGTTTAGTACAGAGCCTGGCTCATAGTAAATGCTTAACAAATACCATAAAAAAATCAGATAAAAATATCATCTTTGGAGGTGTTGTTTTGAACCTGAGGAAATGGCTGCTGTTGATGGCAGCGTAGTTCAGTGGAAAGAGCACAGGCTTGGGAGTCAGAGGTCATGGGCTCTGCCACTTGTCAGCTGTGTGGGACAAGTCTCTTAACTTCTCTGTGCCTCAGTTACCTCATCTGTAAAATGGGGATTAAAGACTGTGAGCCTCACGTGGGACAACCTGATTACCCTATATCTACCCCAGCGCTTAGAACAGTGCTCTGCACATAATAAGCACTTAACATATACCAATATTATTATTATTATTATTATTATTATTTCAAAGAAAATTATTCCAGTAAGCATTTGGTACAGTGTTCTGCTTAGACTAAACACTCAAATACCATTGATTGATTAATATTGTGCTGGTAAGGAATTTCACTTTCTCAAACTTAGTGCACTTAATGCACTACTCAGGCACTTGAGCAGTGTGTTGTTTTCGAAGGGACAATATAAAAGGAATTGTAGCAATTATTATTAAGTGCTGTCAAGTCATTTCCAGGTCATAGCGACACTATGGATAAATTTATTCCAGAACTTCCTGTCTTCTGCCATAATTGCAGTAATGGTATTAATGAAATTAGTATGTGCCAAACACTGTACTAACCTCTGGGGGAAGATACAAGATAATGAATGGGGCTGAGTTCCTGCCCCTCATCAGGAACTACAGTCTAAGTAGGAGGGGAACAAGTATTTTATATGTATATATATATATATATATATTTTTTTTTACAGATAAGAAAACTGAGGCCCAGCTGGCAAGTGACAGAGCTGGGATTAGAAGCCAGCTCCTCTGACTTTCGGGTCCATGTCCTTGCCACTAGGCCATGCTTTTTCCCTAGTGGGGATAGCAGTCTGTTTGATTATGAGGAAACTCCATGGTATACTGGGGCCAAAAATGCAAGAAGCTAGATAATTAGCTCTGGGCTAATAGGGGGACACATTACAGGACTTTCCAAGAGATGGGGTTTTGACATGAAAAAGTTTAATCAACTGATGCTATTTGTTGAGCACCTACTGAGTACAAAGCACTGTGTTAAGTACTTGGGAAAGAAAGTGCAGTGGAAGAAATCGATCACTCAGAATTTATTGAGCAAATACTGTGTGAAGCTCACTGTACTGAAAACATAGGAGAGTCTGAGAATACACATGATTCCTACCCTCACAGAACTCAAATTGTAGCAGAGGAGACAGACACTAAAATACATTTAGTGACCTGCCCAAGGTCACAAAGTGGACAAGTGGCAGAGCTGAAACTAGAACCCAGGTCTCCCGACTTTGTCGCCAGCTCCTTCCAGTTGGCTGTGCAGTTCTATGGCATTTTAGATTTGCTAGTAGAATTGTGCTGGTGGAAATACTGGCCACTGTAATCATCCTAAACACATAGGATTTAGTTTTTCACCTGAAGGGGAGAATGCAAAAGTGACTAATCCAGCTCTGGACTTCCCACCACTGGTTAGGCAAGCCGAGAAAAATTTTCCCAAACTGTGGAAAAATTGCAGACTTGTGGTTTTTTGAAGCTCCTCTGCACGGCTGTCGTAGGAACGGTTTGGATTCGGAACTGCGAAGGGAAGTTGAATAGTTTTAGCCTGGAGATTATTATAATTCATCTCAGTGTACCTGTGGAATGGGATGTGCGTGTACCCTCTGAGTCATAAAAATAGGGCTGCACTTTGATGAAACTGATGCAAGGCTTTTATTTAATTTAAGGATTTATTCTCTCCAAGTAATTTTTAAATGAACCGTTCCAATTGTTGAAATGGAACAATCCAAGTTGAAAGTTCCCGTTGGTGTTGAGAATCAGTCTGAATGCTCAGCCAGTGGAGTAATCCAGTGGTCACATCTAGGGCATTTTAATTAGTTGCAGACTCTGGTCCGCAGCAGGCCCGGTCCCTCTTTCCATGGCAGGAGTGGAAGCCGAGGATTAGATGCGGTTTAGCCAGTTCATATGGGAGGGGGAGGGCCCGGGATCCTTCTTTCTGGGTGGCTGGGGGAGGTAGGAAGAAAAAACAGCCACACCAGTCCATTTGATACACAGACCTCTCTCTGCCATGAGACTGTCTCCTCCCCTGATCCTTTTCACAAGACACTTCTCTTCAGCCTCCTGCCTCCCCCCACAAACATATGAGTTGGCCTGAAGCTGCCTCAGTCTAAAGACAGATACGTAATGATTCAGACGCACGAGGGTGGTGCAGCCTGGATAGCTGTTTTCTCCCCAGCACCCTTGCTTGCTCCCCCCCAACCCAACACACTTTACACAACCTGAGTGGCAACTGGACTAATAATAAAAGTAATAATAATGGTGGTATTAAGCATTTACCATGTGACAGGCACCGAACTATATGCTGGGGTGGATACATGCGAATCGGATTGGGCACAGTCGCTGTCCCACATGGGGCTCCCAGGCTTAATCTCCATTTTACAGATGAGGTAAATGAGGCACAGAGAGTGAAGTGGCTTACCCAAAGTTCCACAGCAAACAAGTGGCAGAGCCGGAATTAGAACCCAGGTCCTTCTGACTCCTAGCCCCGTGCTCTATCCACTAGGCAAGACTGTGTCTTGGTAGATGGACTAGCTACCAAACATACCTATTCCGAGTTCTTATAGCTGATGGGTTTAACTGTGTGCACACATAGATGCTGATTTTAGGTATTTTCATGACTTCGAAACTTTAAGCTTGTTGTGGGCAAGGAATGTACATGTTATATGGTACTCTCCCAAGCTGCACACAATAAGCGCTCAAGAAGTACGAGCGATTGATTCTCCAGGTCTCAAAATATTGCACATAAAGCCCTTTTTTTTTAAAGCAGATAAACTTCATCCAAGCAGTGTACTTCTTTTTTTTAAAGCAGGTAAACTTCATCCAAGCTGGGAACTTTTGAGAAAAAAAGAGGAAAATTAGAAAAAAAAGACTTTTAAAGGAAGTAGAGCCCAAGGATAGGAGTAGTTGATATCCTTGGTTTCAGTGGCAATAGCCACTAAATACATCCCTAATAGCCTAGCCACTCTGGGGGAGGGTGACTCTTTAGTAGGCAGTGATGGGTGGAAAATCAGTCAGGCAGTCAGTCAATCAATAGTATTTATTGAGCCCTAACTATGTGCAGAGCACAGCACTAAGCACTTGGGAGAGACCAGTACAGCAGAATGAACGGACGTGTTCCCTGCCCGTAATGAGCTTACAGTCTAGACAGGGAGACAGATATCAATATAAATAAATAAGTAAATTATAATATATAACAAATCTTGCTGAATCCTCTGCAGATAACTCAGGTGCTGTCTTCCCTAGTTTGCTTTTCCTCAGTTACATTAAAGTAAGTTCAGTGGTTTGGATCATGACGCATCTATTTTTAGATTGAGACAGCTTCAGGCCAACGCAAATGTTTCAAAGTGAAGTGATGCACTCTGAATCAGTTATAGTCCTGTAAAGCTCATCAGTAAAGAAAAATGAAGCTTAAAATATTCAGCTTGTTTCCTAGAGGGTTTCAGTGAAGATTTCAGTGTTGTTGGATTTGGGGACATTTCCCCTGATCCTCTCCAGGCCCTTCCTCCTCTTGCCCTCTCTTTGACTCTTCCATCCTTCCCAGAAGTATCTCGACTTCTACCCCTTCAACCCTTGCTTTTGACCCCATTCGTTCTCTTCTTATCAAAACAATTGCCTCCTGATTTCTTCCCTTCTTGAATGCAATTTCCAGCCATTGCCTTTCCAGTGACTCCTTCCCCACTGCTTTCAATCTATTTAAAACAAAAACCCCAAACCAAAAAAATCCCCTCCCTTGATTCCACCGTTTCCTGCAGTTACCACCCCATCTCCCGCCTACCATTCTTGTCTAAACTCTTTGAAGGAGTTATCAACCCTCACTGCCCCCACTTCCTCTCCTCCAACTCTCTTCTCAATCCCCTGGAGTCTGGTTTCCCAGCCCCTTCGTTCCAAGAAAAAAGCCCTCTTTAAGGTCACCAGTGATCTCATTCTTGCCAAATCCAATGGCCACTACTTCATCCTAATTGTCCCTGAGGTTTCTGCTGACTTTGATACTGTGGCTTCACAGGCACTTATTTCTCCTGATTCTCTTCTCTCTCTGCCCGCTCCTTCTTAGTCTCTTTCATTGCTTCAATCAATTTGTTTTATTGATTGAGCTCTTCCTGTATGCAGAGTACTGTCTTAAGCACTTGGGAGGGTACAACAAAACAGATTTGGTAGACATGAGTCCTGCCCACAAGGCGCTTATTACCCCTCTGCCTCTCACCCTCCAATGGTGGGGGTAGCTCAAGGCTCACAACTAATTAATGATGGCATTTATTAAGTGCTTACTGTGTGCAGAGCACTGTTCTAAGCGCTGGGTTAGATACAAGGTAATCAGGGTGTCCCACGAAGGGCTCACAGGCTTCATCCCCATTTTACAGTTGAAGAAACTGAGGCCAAGTGGCAGAAGCGGAATTCGAACCCACAACCTCTGGCTCCCAAGTCTGGCTCTTTCCACAAAGCCATGCTGCTTCTCCCCTTCTATTCTCCATCTTCAGTCACTCCCTTGGAGAACTCATTCACACTTATGGCTTAAACTCACCTCTATGACTTTACCATTTTTATGTAGATGATTTCCAAATCTACCTCTCCAGCCCTGACCTGTCCCCCTGTCTGCAGTCTCACGTTTCCTCTTGCCTTCAGAACATCTGTACTTGGGTGTCCTGCCAACACCTCAAACTTAACCTGTCCAAAACAGAACTCCTCATCTTCTCATCTGAACTCTGCCCTCCCCTTGATTTTCCTATCACTGTAGACAGCACCATCATGCTTCCTCTCTCAAGCCCATTACCGTGGCATTGTCCTCGACTCTTCTCTCTCATTCAACCCACACATCCAATCAGTCACAAAATACTGCCAGTTCTACCTTCAGAACCTCACAAAAATCTGACCCTTCCTAGCCATCCAAACTGTTACCATGCTATCATGCCCTTGTCATATCCTGCTTTGACTACAGTGTCGGTCTCCTTACTGACCTCCGCACCTCCTGTCTCTCCCCCTCCAGACCATACTTCACTCTACTGCCCAGATCATTTTTCTAAAAATAAAAAAATAAAAAAAATTCTGTTCCTATCTCCCCACTCCTCAAAAGTGATTGTCCATCTACCTCTGTATCAAACAGAAACTCCTTACCATTGGCTTTAAGACACTCAATCAGTTCTTTCCAGCCTACCTTATCTTGCTGATCTACATTATGGTCCTCATACTTTGCTCATCTAATACCAACCTACTTTCTGACTCTCCATTTCATATACCTCTCCTGAGCCCTTGTACACATCCCCTTTCTGGCCTGGAACATCCCCCCCCCTCCCCCCCCCGCCCCCGGTGAAATTCAACAGTCCACCACTCTCTCTACTTCAGAACAATCCTAAAATCACATCTCCACCAAGAGGCCTTTCCTGACTAAGTCTTCATTGTCCCTACTGGCCCTCTCTTCTGGGTTGCCTTTGTACTTAGATCTGTGTGCCTTAAGCTCTTGATATTTACCCCGCCACCAGCCCCAAAACAATTAGTAGATAGTATTATACTCTTCCATTTCCCCTATCTGTAAATTTATCTAAATGTCTCCCTCCTCTTCTAGGCTGAAAGCTCTCTGTGGGCAGGGATCAGGTCTAACAACTCTGTAGACTTGTATTCTCCCAAGCACTTAATACAGTGCCCTGCACCCAATGAGCATTCGATAAATATCATTCATTGACTTAATCTGTACATTTCTTTTCATTGTAATCCCAGTAGGGTAACATCCCAAGAAGCACATATTTCCTGTAATTCTTTCATTCATTCAACAGTAGTTACTGAGCACTTACTCTGTGCAGAGCACTGTACTAAGTGCTTGGAATGTACAGTTCGGCAACAGATAGAGACAGTCCTTGCCCAATGATGGGCTCATTCTTTAACGGTTGGTGGTTTGATAAATATTATGCAGTGCAAGTCTGGGCTACTTTTCCATGCAAAGAAATCCACCCCACAAATGGAAAATACTGGTTTCCTTGCTGTTACAATCATTAGTGTCCCCTTATATCCTCCACGTGTCACTGAGGCTATTTCTCCTCCTCTTCCCCCAGGGTCCTCTGAGTGCAGTACCCTAATACAGGATCTCCAGATTCTTCTTCTTTATGTAACTGGACTCAAAAGCTCTCCTTCATTATTGCATGACCTAATTTCATTTTAATAGAATTTATCTGCAGAAATTCTTGCCAATTTTCTTCTTTACTCTATGCATTCTTGACCTTTCCTCAGTTTTCTCTAGACAGCAATTTGAAGATAAGAAACACACTGGCAGTAAAACAGCATTTCTTACCCATTATACTGGTAGATACTCACCTCTGATTGTGGGTGGGATGTCCCATCTTAAAGGAGGATGCAAAAAGTTCATTAAATATCTTAAAATAGACTTGGAATGTGTCCATTCTGATTATCTTGTATCTATCTCAGTGGTTGGCACATGGTAAATGATTAACAAATTCCAAAGTCATTACTATTATCACTGTTGCTTTAGATAGTGAGCCTCTGAAGGCCAAGGATCATGTCTAATTCCCATCTGGGAAGTCTTTCCCAATGCTTAGTACAATGCTCTGCACATATTAAAAACCTAATGAATAATAATAATTGTAGTAATGGCAATTATGGTACTTGTTAAGTGCTTACTCACTGTGGACAGGGAATGTCTTTTTATTGTTGTACTGTACCCTTCCAAGCACTGTGTTCTGCACACAGTAAGCATTCAATAAATATGACTGACTGACTGGCTGGCTATGTTCCGCATGCTGTTCTAAACACTGTGGTAGATATAAGTTAGAGGGACAGGGGCTGTGTCCAATCTGATTACTTTGTATCTATCCCAGCGCTTAGAACAGTCCTCGGCACTCAGTCCCTGTCCCACATGGGGATGACAATCTAAGTAGGAGGGGGGAGAATTTAATCCCCATTTTACAGATGAGGTAACTGAGGCATAGAAAAATTAACTGACCTGCCCAAAGTCCCTCAGCAGACACTTGGAAGAGGTGGGATTAGAACCCAGGTCCTCTGGCTCCCAGGCTCTTTCCACTATGCCGTACTGCTTCTCCTCTATACTGAACTGTACTACATTCTCTAAATACAACCACTTTAAGTTGTATCTTCAGCCACCCCCACCCACACCCCAGGAGGTACCTGTCTGCAGGATTTCCTCCTTCCTCCCTTTATGACTGCCTTTATACCATTCTCGGTCCCCTTCGCAGGCTCCTCCTCCCCCTCCCATCCACTAACTGTTGGGGTTCCTCAAGGGTCAGTTCTTGGCCCTCTGATGTTCTCCATCTACACTCACTCCCTCGGTGAACTCATTCTCTCCCACCTCCATCTATACTCACTCCCTCGGTGAACTCATTCTCTCCCACGGCTTCAACTATCATCTCTATGCAGATAACACACAGAACTACATCTCTGCCCCTGTCCTCTCCCCCTCCCTTCAGGCTCATATCTCCTCCTGCCTCCAGGACGTCTCTACCTGGATGTCTGCCCGCCACCTAAAACTCAACATGTCCAAAACTGAGCTCCTTATCTTCCCTCCCAAGCCCTGTCCTCTTCCTGACTTCCCTAGCATTGTGGATGGCACGACCATTCTTCCCATCTCTCAAGCCTGCAACCTCGGTGTCATCTTTGACTCGGCTCTCTCATTCACCCCACACATCCAATCTGTCACCAAGACCTGCTGGTCTCACCTTTATAATATCACCAAGATCCGCCCTTTCCTCTCCACCCAAACGGCTATCTTACTGGTACAGGCTCTCGTAATATCCCGGCTAGATTCCTGTGTCAGCCTGCTCTCTGATCTCCCTTCCTCCTCTCTCTCCCCGCTCCAGTCTATTCTTCATTCCGCTGCCCGGATCATCTTCCTGCAGAAACGCTCTGGGCATGTCACTCCCCTTCTTAAAAACCTCCAGTGGCTGCCTATCAACCTCCACACAAAACAAAAACTTCTCATTCTAGGCTTCAAGGCTCTCCATCAGCTTGCCTCCTCCTACCTCTCCTCCCTTCTCTCTTTCTACTGCCCACCCCGCACGCTCCGCTTCTCTGCTGCCCATCTCCTCACCATCCCTCGGTCTCGCCTATCCCACCGTCGACCCCTGGGCCACGTTCTCTCACTATCCTGGAATGCCCTCCCTCCTCACCTCCGCCAAACTAACTCTCTTCCCCTCTTTGAAGCCCTACTGAGAGCTCACCTCCTCCAAGAGGCCTTCCCAGACTGAGCTTCCCCTTTTCCCTCTGCTCCCTCTCTGCCCCCCCTTCACCTCCCCTCAGCTAAGCCTCCTTTTTCCCCCCTTTCCCTCTGCTCCTCCCCCCCTTCCCCTCCCCTCAGCATTGTACTCGTCCGCTCATTTGTATATGTTTTTATTACCCTATTTATTTTGTTAATGAAATGTACATCCCCTTGATTCTGTTTATTGCTATTGTTTTTGTCTGTCTCCCCCGATTAGACTGTAAGCCCGTTATTGGGCAGGGATTGTCTCTATCTGTTGCCGAATTGTACATTCCAAGCACTTAGTACAGTGCTCTGCACATAGTAAGCGCTCAATAAATACTACTGAATGAATGAACCTGCATGCTGAATGCACTTCTCACTTGCTCATGTAAAATATTACCAACACGGTAAGAAGCCCATGATCAAACTATGCAGCAAATGGAACCGGCCTTTCTCTCATTTTTCCCCAGTTGTTATAGTGTGGTGCCAAGGACTCTCTATGACTGCTGCTTCTGTTTGTCACCTATCTGACTGTTAGCAGAGTCAGTGCCGGGGTTGGTGATGCTGGTGGCAATGATATCTTCTGCCTCCCTTTCCTCCATGTTCCCTCTTCCCTCCCTTGGAACTTTTTTTTTTAGTAGTAATTGTTAATTGTGGTATTTGTTAAGCACATACAATGTGCCAAGCATTGTTCTAAGCACTGGGGTAGATACAAGGTAATCAGATTGGACACAGTCCCTGTCCCACATGGGGCTCACAGTCTTAATCCCCATTTTACAGATGAGGTCACTCGGCCCAGAGTAGTTAAGTGACTTGCCCAAGGTCACACAGCAGACATGTCGCGGAGCCAGGATTAGAGCCCATGTCCTTTGACTTCCAGGCCTGTGCTCTTTCCACTAGGCCATGTTATTTATGAATGCCTCCTGAATGCACTTCAGTGTGTGTGTGGGAGATGCCACAGTAGCTCTAATCAGATTTCCTGTCCACGAGGAGTTTACAGTCTCATGGGTAAGACAGATAGACAATTAGCAAATATGCATAAATAGCAAATATGCATAAACTAGTGTTCGGGATGGGCTGAATAAAGGGAGACATAAGTGCAAGAGGAAGCTGAGGGACTGATAAGAAACGGGGCAGTTTTTCAGGCAAAACTTGTTAGAGGAGATGGAATTTTAGGAGGGCTTTTAAGGTAGAGAAGGCAGAAATCTGGTGGAGTTGTTGGGGAGGGAGTTATAGGCAGTGAGGACAAGGTGAACAAGGTGGTTGGAGGATGGGTTAAATGAGACCAGGGTACAGCCAGAGGAAGTGGGCTTGGGAGGAGCCAACAGTAGGAGCTGAGGAGTTGGGGTCAAATAGAGCCAGGAAGTAAGGTGGAGAGAGCTGGTGGAAAGCCTTAAAGCCAGGGACAAGGAATCTTTACTTGTTGCTGGAGGAGATGGGCAATGATAGGAGAGCTTTGCAAAGAGGGGGAATGCGAGCTGGGTGATATTTCAGGAAGTTGATTCAGACCGCAGCAAGGGGAGGCTGGAAGTAGGGAGACTAGTGAAGAGGCTGATACAGTAATCCATTTGTGCTCGAACCAGCTGTGTGGGTAGAGATTAAGGAGTAGATAAATGAAATGTAAACTCCTTGTAGGTAGGGATCATGTCTACTGATTCTATTGTACTGAACTTTTCCAAGTGTTTAGTACAGATTTCAGCACACAGCAAGCACTCATTAAATAATAATAGTGATAGTTGTTAAGCGCTTATTAAAAGCGAAGGACTGTACTAAGCGCTGGGGTAGATACAGGGTAATCAGGTTCGACGTGGGGTTCACAGTGAAGTAGGAAATTCCCTTGATTTATTGACTGAAATGTTACCGAGGAAAAATCAGCAGGTCTTTCCAGTGGATTGAATGTGAGAGCAGAATGACAGTGAAGAGTGAAGGATGATACCAAGGATGCAGGTTTCAGTCACAGGGAGGATGGTGGTAATGTCACCGAAGAGGTCCATCCCAGGGAGGATGGTGGTGGATAGAACATAGGCCTAGGAGTCAGAAAGACCTGAGTTCTAATCCTGCCTCCCCCATTTGTCTGTTGTGTCACCTTGGGCAAGTCACTTCACTTCTCTGTGCCTAAGTTACCTCATCTGTAAATTGGGGGTTAAGACTGTAAGCCCTATGTGGGACAGGGACTGCACCCTACCTGATAATAATAATTATAGTATTAAGTATTTACTATGTGCCAGGCACTGTACTAGGCTCTAGGGTGGATACAAGCAAATTGGGTTGAACATGGTCCCTGTCCCACATGGGGCTCACAGTCTCAATCCCTATTTTACAGTTGAGGGAACTGTGGCACAGAGAAGTAAAGTGACTTGCCCAAAGTCACACAGCTGATAACTTTAGACTGTGAGCCCGTTATTGGGCAGGGGTTGTCTCTATCTGTTGCTGAATTGTACATTCCAAGTGCTTAGTACAGTGCTCTGCACATAAGTGCTCAATAAATACTATTGAATGAATGAAAAAGTGGCAGAGCCAATATTAGAACCCATGACCTCTGACTTCCAAGTCCATGTTTTTACCACTAAGCCACTAAGCCAGCTGCTTCACACTACTGATTGCCTTGTATTTACCCCAAGGCTTAGTTCAGTGCTTGGCACATAGTAAGTGCTTAACAAATATGATGAAAGAAGAAAGGAAAAGGGATCAAGACTGTGAGGCCCATGTGGGACAGGAACTGTTTGCAAATTGATTAACTCATATCTGCCCCTGTGCTTAGCATAGTGCCTGGCACACAGTAAGAGCTTAACAAATGCCATAAAAAAATCTAATCACATTGGGATGTGAATGGAGAGGATCTGTATAATACCTGTAGGTTCTCTGCCCTTTTGAATGCACCTCTTCCTATCTATCAGTTAATCAATCAATCAGTGGTATTTATTGCATTCTATTTAGGCTGCTTGGGAAAGTTCAGCTGAAGCTGTACTTATGTTCTACCTTCTGTCCCTTCTCTGCACAGCTATTGGGCTGGCTCCCACAGTGAATGGTAGGTACTGCTTCAGTGACCCTTGGCCCCTGAATCAAGCTTTGAGGCTGACCACGTGCTAAACTAGTTGAGCTGTGAAATTGCTGTTATGCCTTTATTCCTTTCTGCACTGTGAGAAGAGAGCAAATGTGAAGTGATTGTCACTGTATTTTCCAGGAACTGGCGAGCTGTGGATGGAGTAAGAAAGAGAAGCACAGTCTTGCCCCCAACATTGTGGCCTTCACCAGGAGGTTTAACCAGGTGAGGAATGACCATCCCATCTGCTGGCCCAATTTTGAACAGCTACACCAACTGACCAGTGTCATGCCTGGGCACAACTGGTCCCCCCAGCTCCCCGTTTGTGGGCTTATTGTGAGACAGGCCGAGGTTTGAGAAGGGGCTTTGGGTTTTCTCGTCTCCAGCTGGCAGGATTGATGATCTCTCTGAACTGGACTCCCATCAAATGCAATTCAATCTAACCAGTCCCACCACCATTTCCCACCTAGTATATTTTTCCATGGTTCCTGGAAGTAGGCTACTTGAAAAAAGAAGAACCAGGACATCTGATCCAGGCCTCTCGGATAATAGCCACTTGGGTAATAGGTCATTGGCTAACATTTCTCCAGCTGCTCCTTTGCTGGAGGAAATGCCTAACCCTGGAAGTCATTGTTGCTTCCCTGCAACTTCTTTCCTCAGCCATTTAAAAAGGTGCTAACCTATGTTTGCTCTGTAACCCAATGAAATGACTTTTCCATTACTCTTCAAAGATTAGGTTGTTGTTTTATTTGCAGTACAGAGCCAAATAAATTATCTTCCAGAGGACAGTTGGGCAAATTTGGAGAGCAACCACTAAAGCTCAAAAGTTTAGGTTTATCAAACTAAATTTGGGCTTTTAAAAATCAGAGTAATAATGATGATGATGATGGTATTAATTGCTTCCTGAGTACCAAGTATAATGCTGTGCACCAAGGTAGAATCAGCAAAATCACCAGATCAGGAGGAGTTCCTGTTCTACACGGGATTAACAGAGGGGGAGGTGATCATATGTTATCCCTATTTATTTTATGGGTATTATGTCCCCATTTTACATCATCAATCATTATCATCAAAAATGGTATTTATTGAGCACTTACTCTGTGCAGAGTGCTGTAGTAAGCCCTTGGGAGAGTATAGTGCAACAGAGTTGGTAGATACGCTCCCTACCCACAACGAGCTCAGACTTAAATAACTGTGATATTTAAGTGCTTAATATGTGCCAAGCACTAAACTAAGTCTTGGAGTAGATAAAAGATCATCAGACCCCACATGGGGCTTAGAGTCTAAATAGGAGAGAGAAAAGATCTTGAAAACCCATTTTGCAGAAGAGGGAACTGAGGCACGACTCTGCCACCTGTCAGCTGTGTGATTGTGGACAAGTCACTTCACTTCTCTGTGCCTCAGTTACCTCATCTGTAAAATGGGGATTAACTGTGAGTCTCATGTGGGACAACCTGATTACCCTGTATCTACCCCAGCACTTAGAACAGTGCTCTGCACATAGTAAGCGCTTAACAAATACCAACATTATTATTATTATTATAATTATGTTAAGTGACTTTGCCCAAGGTCACACAGCAGGCAAGTGGCAGCGCCGGGATTAGAATGCAGGTTTTCTGACTCCCAGGCCTGTGCTATGCTCTTTCTACCTGGCCACACTGCTTCTTAAAGAGAAAACTGAGGCATGGAGATATTAAATGACTTGCCTCAAAGTCAACCAGTAGGCAAATGGTAGACCTGGGGCTAAAACCCAGGTGACCTGACTCCCAGTCACAGGCTCTTTCAACTAAGCCCTGCTGCCTCCCCTAAATGAATGACTTCATTGCAAGATCTCAGGGGATTCCTTTTTTTCCCCTTTACATGGTGATTTGCTCTGATGCCCGTCCAAGTATTCCTGCTTAGCAGCTGAGCTATCCAGCGGTTGCAGTTTTTTTTCTGGGATCTTAACACCATAATCATTAAACACAGATACTTGCTAAATCAGGCAAAGCTGTTCAGTTTATTTTGTGGGCCACAGCCTTATGTTCAGATTATATCCAATGAAATGATGAGAAGCAGCGTGGCTCAGTGGAAAGAGCACGGGCTTTGGAGTCAGAGGTCATGAGTTCGAATCCCAGCTCTGCCACTTGTCGGCTGTGTGACTGTGGGCAAGTCACTTAACTTCTCTGTGCCTCAGTTCCCTCATCTGTAAAATGGGGATGAAGACTGTGAGCCCCACGTGGGACAACCTGATTCCCCTATGTCTACCCCAGCGCTTAGAACAGTGCTCGGCACATAGTAAGCGCTTAACAAATACCAACATTATTATTATTATTATTATGAATAAGAAATTCAATATGATTTTAAATAGTGCTATATACTCCTATTAACCATCTAGGTAAATCATTTTGAAACAAAGCCATGGTAACCACTATGATCAAAGCTATACAACCTATCAAAATCAAATTAATATCTGTTAAGTCTTGGTAACTCCAAGTTGCTGAACAGTCACAATCAATGTCCCTGCATATCTTTGCCTCTAAATTCATTCTGTGTTAATGGGGACTGTGACTACCAGACAAGCATATGCACATGGAGAAAATCACCAGCCCTGACCATTTTAGGTTGCATTTTAGAGCATTTTTCACTTGGATCACCAAGAAAAGTTGGAATAAAATTGTCTGTGAAAGTAGTATTTATTTGTACCTTAGCAGAAGAATGCGCATATCATTCAGGCCATCAATGGTATTTATTGAGTGCTTACTGTGGGCAGAACACTGTGCTAAGCACTTTGGAAAGTACATTACGGCAGAGTTGGTAGACGCTATTCCTGCCCATAAGGAGTTTATAGTCTATTGATGTGGGGAGACTCTGCAGGAATTCGCACTTAGAGTGTGACTTTAAAGAAAATACTCTGTTCAGCTCTTTGTGGGCAGAGAATGTGTCTGCTCTTGTATTGCACTCTCCCAAGGACTTAGTACAGTGTTCTGCACACATTAAGTGCTCAATAAATGCAATTGAATGAATGAAAGATAATTTTTCTTGTGGTATTTTAGTGCTTCCTTTGTGCCAGGCACTGTATACTACAAGCTGAGGTAGATACAAGTTAATCAGGTTGGACACAGTCCATGTCCCATGTAGGTCCTATGTAGAAAAGTGGCAGAGCCATAGAACCCAGGTTCTTCTGACTCCTAGGCACTCCTCTATCCACTAGGCCACAGTGCTTCTGCAAAGGGTCTGGCCATTTGTTTGGGGTATGCGGCCCTTTGGGATTGTGATAGTTATCTGTCAATGTAGCACATTTTCCTGCACAGAGAACCCCAGAAGCACTCAAACAATTTCTTTCCTGAGGAGTTATGTGAAGCTGCCCACCCTTCCTAGGTATGTAAACCCAGCCCTGCCTCTCCTCTCCCTTCCCCTATTCCCTTGGCTTTCTTGTCTCCCTCCCTGTACATAAACTTATCCTCTACGCCATATTGTTCTGAACCCCTCCCAACCTCTCTGCCCTGAGCTAGAGCTGCTGTATGTTTCCACCACCTTTGTCCCATTGCCCAACTGCTTCCAAGGCTGGAGGTACCTGCCTTCTGCCTCTCCAAGCTCCTGCTATAGCTGGTCCTGGCCCTGTCTTCTCGGGCTGCAAAACTCAGGGAATTGAGTTGGATTGAGGTAATTAAGGGAAGAGAGGAGCAGAGCAGACTAGTGGAAAGACCATGGGCCTGGTAGTCCGAAGAACCTGGGTTCTGATCCTGGCTCCGCCACTTGTTGGCTTTGTGACCTTGCGTGAGTCTTTTAGCTTCTTTGTGCCTCAGTTACCTCATCTGTAAAATGGGTATTAAGACTGTGAGGTCTATGTGGGACAGGGAATGTATCCACTCCAATCGTCTTCTATCTACACCACCACTTAGTACAGTGCCTGGCCCATAAGAAATTTTTAACAAATACCATAAAAAAGGAAAGAGTGGCAGAGGAGATTGTAGGATGGGTGAGAAGACCCTCTTCCCATCTGGCCCTTTGCCTGTTGTCCATCTCACATTTCATACTGTGGTTGGACCCCCGAATGCAGACTTTGACACCCTGGAAGGTGGGAACTGGAAGGGGTGATGTGAGTGGCTTGTGTGAGGAGCTGAGGGTGGAGCAACGTGAGTGGCAGTAGTGCTGTGGTCCCAAGGGAACTTGGCCACATTGAATCTATAGATATAGAATAGGGGAAGACTGGCACGGGGTTGGCGGGGGTGGGGAGCAGAGAAAAAGGGTTAAATTCGGGTTGTGGTGAAGGGGGCAGTAAATTCAAGGTCTGGGAACTGGGATGTTTGTCCTTGGAGGTGAGACCAGGAAACACTGCTGTCCCGGTGAAATTGCCAAAGCAAATTCATCCATCCCTTCGATCATTTAGCTAAAGGTGAGCTCGTTTTGAGGACCAACTGAGTGCTAAACACTGTACTAAGCAATTAAGAAAGTACAACAGATGCAAGACTCATGTTCCCTGGCCCTCGAGGATCTTCCAGTTGAATGGAGGAGACAGATGAAAATTGTTGGCATAATAGTGGGACCAGAAGAGGAGCATTGATGTAATAATAATAATAATGTTGGTATTTGTTAAGCGCTTACTATGTGCAGGGCACTGTTCTAAGCTCTGGGGTAGATACAGGGTCATCAGGTTGTCCCACGTAGGGCTCACAGTTTTAATCCCCATTTTACAGATGAGGTAACTGAGGCACAGAGAAGCGAAGTGACTTGCCCACAGTCACACAGCTTACAAGTGGCAGAGCTCAGGTGGATTGGGCACCCCCGACTACGGTGAAGCTGCACCGCCTCCTCCCCGGCTATAAAGCCTCCCCCACTATGAAGTAGTACAAAGACATCAAAACTTTGAAAGGAAGGTATTTCCACTGAGTGGACATTGACCCACCAAGATGTTTGCTGCATAGGGTGAGAGTAAAATTATATTCCAGTCTAAAGGAAGAGGTAGACTCTTCTCCCACCAGTTTAATTTCTTTGTTTTTCATGTAAATGAATTTACATCCTTTTCCTCCCCACGAAAATATAGTACGAAACCATAGCTGAAGTCTATTCTTTAAGCATAGACAATGTTGGAGAGAGAGAGGGAGAGAGAATTGGCCTTTCCATTTTGGCCCTGAGTAATGAGATCCATGTGTTGTTACTGGCCCTCTCCAGCACTTTAAAAAAGAATTCACATTATATATAGCTGCCTTTTGTGTTAAAAAAATGATGCTGCTAACAACAAGATTGTATCCATGTGTGTGTTGTTCAGAGACGATGTCTACAAAACTGCACCATGAAACTATGCAAGGGCATCTGTTCTAGGCCCTTGCCATAGGATAAGCAGTTCCGCCCCAAGTTGGGTTGGGAGACTGGCCCAGGAGAAGTCTTGGGGAGAAGTCTGATGAAATGATTCTAACCATTGTGACTTGGAGAGGGCATCATGAGGTGGACAAGCGAGAGAGGCAGAAATGGTGATCCTCCATCCAAGATAACAGTCTGGATCAATACATTGCCCCTTCCTACCTCTCCTCCCTTCTCTCTTTCTACCACCCACCCCGCACGCTCCGCTCCTCCGCCGCCCACCTCCTCACCATTCCTCGGTCTCATCTATCCCACTGTCGACCCCTGGGCCACGTCCTCCCGCGCTCCTGGAATGCCCTCCCTCCTCACCTCCGCCAAACTGATTCTCTTCCCCTCTTCAAAACCCTACTTAAAACTCACCTCCTCCAAGAGGTCTTCCCAGACTGAGCTCCTCTTCTCCCTCTACTCCCTCTACCACCCCCCTTCACCTCTCCGCAGCTTAACCCTCTTTTCCCCCCATTTCCCTCTGCTCCTCCCCCTCTCCCTTCCCATCCCCTCAGCACTGTACTCGTCCGCTCAACTGTATATATTTTCATTACCCTATTTATTTTGTTAATGAAATGTACATCGCCTCGATTCTATTTAGTTGCCATTGTTTTTACGAGATGTTCTTCCCCTTGACTCTATTTATTGCCATTGTTCTCATCTGTCCGTCTCCCCCGATTAGACTGTAAGCCCGTCAAACGGCAGGGACTGTCTCTATCTGTTGCCGACTTGTTCATTCCAAGCGCTTAGTACAGTACTCTGCACATAGTAAGCGCTCAATAAATACTATTGAATGAATGAATGAATGAATACATTGTGTTTCCACAAAGAACTGTAAGGATGTACCTGTCTTAGATTGGCTCAGATAGATAACTCTTACCTCGCAGTTAAAAACATGGTAGAAGATGGCATCATGGTTGAGCAAGGCAAGGCTTTGCCTGGGAGAAGAGCTTTCCCGGGCAGTTATGTGAGGTAGTGTGATTGATATTTTAGGAGTGGGAAGATTTCAAGAGGTAAATGTGAAAATGGCAGGTGTTAAAAGTGTCAAATGAAAGAGTGTTGCCCAAGACTTTTTGCATTCAGCCTGTGTGGAGTTGGTTTTACTTCAGTCTTTACAGCCACACACATCTCACGGGTAACACCTCACTGTCAGCAGCAGTGTCATCTTCAGACGTGAAGGATAGCTCTAGATGTAAATGAGGGAAAGCTTTCATCAGCAACTGGCTGGTAAACTCTAGAATCTGAATTTAATTTTTTACAGCTCCTTGGAAAAATTGATGCCGTGGTAACAGACGAGTGTCCTAGACACAGCTGGATGTTTGTAAGAAAATCCCCAAACAGTATATTGAGCAAATGCTTCTGCAGTAAGAATGTGCTCATTGTGAAAAACGGTTTTTGTTCCCATTAACTTTTGTGGTTTTTCTGACTAAAATAAAGAAAGCACATTATCACCCCCATGCCACCACAACCTGGAATAGAACTCTTAGTACCATTCCCCGAGTGCTTCTTATGGGATTTTGTAGGCAGTATGGTTCACTTTCATTTGAATAAATTAAATAAGTAATAAAAGAAATTGAATACTTCAGGCCTGAATAATGTAAATACTGACTGAGTCTTCTAGTCATATGGAGACTTGTTTTGATGTCCTCCTGGTTATATGATGTTTTCTCCTGAGATGGCTAAGGTTTTCCTGGTCAAAGCCACACCAATACCAAAGAATACCAAGTCTGCACTTCAACTCCAGAGTGTTTCCTTATGGTGTGTGGAGCGCAAGCCCTTTCTCTTCCAGCTGTGCTTTGTGGGGTCAAGTGTGAGCCACCTCCGAAACTTCCACCGAGAAGCCCCAGCAGGATCTGCAACTGCTTCTTAGTGATGTAGCTTTTCTTTGTGTGACTCTCTACATGTCTAATTTCTGTCTGTGTTTTATCTTTACAGGTCAGTTTCTGGGTTGTACGAGAAATTCTAACAGCACAGACTTTAAAAATCAGGGCAGAAATTTTGAGCCATTTTGTGAAAATAGCAAAGGTGAGCCTGTTTTTTCATTTCTAATGGTTCTCATTGTATCCTCTCTTTGGCTCTTTCCTGATCCCTTTCACAGAAGCCCAAAATGCCCCCATCTTTAAGAAACTGTTAATTTCCTCGAACCCTCAAACCTCCACCTACATCACCTCTGTCACTTACAAACTGCTGGGTAAAGAAGAAGGAATACACCGATCGTGTGGCCTCCCCTCTCCGTTTCTCTTACTGTGCCCCCTGTTGTTTTATTCCTCCCAATCGTATTCAGATGAAGGGATTCTATGAGCCAAGGCCAATAGTCGCTTCTTTGAGCAAATCCTTCTGGACCTCTCGGGGAAGCTCAGCTGTGAATCAACAACCTCCCGCGCCCCAGCTTCTTCCGCCCCTCCCTGCTGGTTATTGAACTGGATTTCCGAGTCACAGTCTTTCCTTCATTAACCTCCTCCCCTCCGACTACTGCTTTAGTACTTTCTCCAGCACCTCTCCTCCCCAAGCTCAGTGCTTACTTTACCCGCCACCCCCGCCCGAAATGCTCAGGCCCCAGAGCCAATATGGTTGTCGAGAGGTCATCTGGTCCAGCTTCTTGCTTTTGGATCAGTGAATGACTAGTTGAGTCTGGTAGCCACCTGTTTTTTCTTTAGAGATTTCTACATCCTCCATAATAATAATTTTGTTATCTCTTACACACTTATGTGCCAAGTACTGTATTAATTTTCTTTGTGGAAACACAATGTATTGATCCAGACTGTTATCTTGGATGGAGAATCACCACAAAGATAATCAGGTCTGTCACAGTCTCTGTCCCACATGGGGCTCACAATATAAGGGGGAGGGAGAACAGACATTTGATCCCCATTTTCCAGATGAAGATACTAAGGTACAGAGAAGTTAAGTGACTTTCCAAAGTTCACAAGTAGGTAAGTGGTACACCTGGGATTATTAAAATCACATCCAAGAGGCCCTCCATGACTAACCCCTTGTTTTCCCTACTCCCTCTTTCTCCTGCATAAATAGTGGATTTGTACCCTTTATTCAATTCACTCTCATCCCCATAGCATATATGTACATATCCATAATTTATTTTAATGTCTGTCTCCCCGTCTAGACTGTAATCTCTGTGTGGACAAGGGAACATGTCTACCAACTCTATTATACTCTCCCAAACACTCAGTATATTGCTCTGCATAAAATAAGCCCTCAATAAATAGGATTGGTTGATGATTAGGATTTAGTTACTCTGACTCCCAGGCACAAGCTCTTTCCACTAGACCACCCTGTTAATCCTTAATAGGAATAACAGTATCTCCCTGATGGTTAAGAGGGTCTTCCTAATGCCCAATGGAAATCTCTTGAATTTATGTCAGTTGCTCCCATGGCCAACTCCCCTTTCCAGATGGATGATCCTCAAACCCCTACCTCCTGCAGCCCAGTCTCCCCCCTCAAAAGCTGAAATTTTTGTTTTCCCCCGAAGTTATTTCTCCAATCGAACTTCCTCTTTTTCAATCAGTCGATATTTATTAAGTGGTTACTGTGTGCAGAACATTGGAGTAAGCACTTGGGAGGGTACAACACAACAGAGTTGGTAGACACGTTCCTTGCTCACAAGGAACTTGCAGTGTAGAGGGGGAGACAGACATTATAGTGAATAAATAATTGAATCAAAAATCCTTTCTTCTTGGGTGAGGTTCAGAACATGAAATGAAGAGTTTAAATTTTTCACAGAGTGGTAAAAGAAATGGAGATTAGTGTCAAATCTTTAAAATCTTTAAAATCCTTGGAAAGCTGCACAACCGAGTGGAAAACGCATGGTCCTGGTGTCAGGGGACCCGGGTTCTCATCCCAACTCCATTAAGGAAAACCCATTCTACCTGGTCCCAGATCCCCAAACTTCAGGACTGGTTCCTCCTGGTCCTTTATCTTGTCCATCCAGTCAAGTAGAAAAAATCCTGCAATTTCTTACCCACTTCTCCTCATGCCCATCTCTTCCTCTCACCCATTGCCCCCCACCCTTCCAAAGTAGTCTCTAATCATCTCCTGCTCAGATGTCTGAATTTATTACTGATATCACCCTTTCACAATGTCCTCCCCATCTCTGCCTACCTTTTCCCTGTTTTCCTTTTGCCTTTTCTGATGCTGGAGCACATTAGGAGCAAGGATTTTTCCCCCCGTTCCTGCATGATATCCCTCTTCCTCATTTCTCCTCTTTGCTATTTTCCTCCCTCTTCTTTCCTCCTAGACCACTTTATTTTCCCTTCCTTCTCTGGGTGGAAACCCTGTGTTTGACTCCCCTGAGCTGCTGCCACCTAGGTAACCCAAGACTCAGTAACTTACATCTTGTACACAGATGACGGTGAGAGCCCTTCTCCTCCCGACAGCCTTCCAGCCTTGGCAGAAGAAGGTGCACTACTCCCCAGTAGTTATTCATTCAATAGTATTTATTGAGCGCTTACTATGTGCAGAGCACTGTACCAAGCGCTTGGAATGTACAAATCGGTAACAGATAGAGACGGTCCCTGCCCTTGACGGGCTTACAGTCTAATAGTTTCCAATATTTCCTATATTTTCTCTCTGCAGAATAAATGCTGGCATGCCAAAAGGTCTCTATCTTTTCAGAGAGGGGTGTGGGAAGCAAAAGTGGAGTAGCAGCAGAGAGGAGGAGGCAAGCCAGGGAGGAATGAGTTGCATTATCCAAGTGACCTTGATTTCCCTGCAGCTGGGGTGCACATATTGCACAGCTGTCTGAAGGTAGTGGGCGATGGTAAGGAACTTGCTATTTAGAGAGAATTGAATCCTGAAATTTTCTGAGTTTAGAGTCGGTAAAAGGAGTTACCAAGATTGACGAGGCAGAATTCTATGTTGTCAGTTGAAATTATAATAATGATAATTGTGGCATTTGTGTAGCACCTCCTATGTGCCAAACACTGGTAGATGCAATGCAATCAGATCAGACACAATCACTTTCCCACATGGGACTCACAGTCTAAGAGGGAGAGAGACAGGCATCTAAATCATCATTTTATAGAAATACATCACAGGACTTTAATACAGTGCTTCCTTGGGGGTTCCTGAATCATTTATTGAATGTTTCATTAGCTACGAAAGTCCCAAGTAGGCATTTGTGGTATAGTGAAAGAACTGAGACCTTGTCTACAAGAAAAATAAAACCAAACACCTGTAAACATTGCATTGCCACACCACTGGTCCGTCCTGTCCAGTATTCTTGTACCCCCAGCAGTGGCAGCAAGATGTTTGGAGGAATAATGTGATGGTTGTCCTTCTTCCCTTCTATCCTTAATCATTCATCATTTTCCTCTATTTTCTTCCCTCACCCTATATAACCCAATTGGACCACTTCTACATTAATTTCTCTTAAACCTTTCTTTGATTTGCTGATATTTTCTGCCCGCACAACTTCCTGGAATAACAAATATGGTATGTCGGTTGAAGAAGAATTTCAGTCATCAGCCTTAACCCTTCCAGTCTAACCTCACACAGCAGCACCTCCATCAACCATTCGTTTCGGTCGTCCTTCTCTGTTTCTTCTCCAGCTCTGTTATGTCATTTCTAAGATGCAGCACTTATGTAAATTTCCCCATAGCTCTTATGTAAATATTCTTATATTCTACTATTTCCCCTCTCCATAATTTATTTTAATGGCTGTCTCTCCCTGTAGACAGAAAGTTCTTTGTTGGCTGGGCTCACATCTACCAACTCTGTTGTATTGTACTTTCCCAAGCACAGTAATACAGTGCTGTGCACATATTTAAGCACTCAATTATCCCTTTCTTCAAGGCATTTCACCACCCTGGAAAGTTTAGTGCTTTCTGCACACTTGGTAATTTCAGTACACTCTCCCTTCTGTAGCAATTAGTTGAGCTGGTTGATTATGACAGAAACGTAATGAACATTTCATTTTTGGACAATTTAGAGCAAAAAAGTAGTTTTGTAAGTTTCCTCTAAGTATATTTTCTCTCTGAATTTTTTCTCATAGCAATAGAGGCAGTATGGGCTAATGAAAAGAACACAGGACTGGAAGTCAGAGGGTCTGAGTTGTAATTCTGGCTCTGCCACTTTTCTGTTTTGAGACTGTGGGCAAACCGCTTAACATTTTTATGTTTCAGTTTTCTCCTCTATAAAGTGGGGATTAAATCCTTTTCCTTCCTATTTAGACTCTGAGTCCCATGTGGGACAGGGATTGTGTCCAACCTGATTATTTTATATCTACCCCAGCATTTAGTATAGTGCTTGATACATAGTAAGCCCTCAACAAGTATTATCATCATTATTATTATTATTATTACAGATTTACATACATTTTATCAGTGGATAATACATTTTGAGTTGAACTGTTTTAACATAAAAAACTATCTGTATTTATTTTTCAGAAGCTTCTAGATCTGAATAATCTTCATTCGCTCATGTCTGTGGTATCAGCATTGCAAAGTGCACCCATTTTTAGACTGACAAAAACTTGGGCCGTAAGTCAATCCTTCTTTTTTCCATTTCTTTCTCTTTTATGTAATTTGTAGTTTTTTTGGTTTGTTTTTAGTATCTCTTACGTGCTAAATTGAGAATAGACATGAAGCTAGGTAGTTGGAAAAGGACTTTATACTCTACACACTGTTCTTCATGGATTTATTATGGATCCAAAGAATAAAGTGTGACCTTTCTAGATTAACCGTGCTGATGAACTGCTCAAGGCAGTGATCCCATGGGATTCCACAAGTTCATAGAAAGCCAGCTGCCATGTGACAGGCGAATGCTATCTCTATTTCCAGGCAGCCACTCTGTCCTGGGGGAATTGCAATGAAGTCATGTAAAGCCATGACAGTTCACTGCCTGGGGAACACGGCAGCCTGAACTCAGTTGGGTTCAGTAGGCAGTTAAGCTGATGGTAGGAGGTGGGGGTTGGAGGGAGGAGAGAGGACAGACACTCCATTCTGCATTTATATTTCTTCTATAAAGTTCAAGTTGCTTCTTGAGAATTTTCCTTTGGGACTTGGTGGCCTGCAGAAAAATCCCAGAGAAAATCCCTGAGAAGCAACTTGGATTTTACACAAAACTAGGGTGACCGGCTGTCCAAATTTTTACAATGGCAGTTGGGTTTCAGCTAGCCTGCCCCTTGTCTGGTCCAGATAGGAGCCAGATGCCTGTTTGTTTGGTATTTGAATTTCTGCACCAAGTTTTCCTCCACCATGAGTTCTGCTGCTGAGTTCTGTGGCTCGGCCATGGAGCGTGAGTTCACACGAACGTGCGAGGGGAACGCAGCAGTTCTGGAATAAATTGTGGTGGGGGGGTAGGGTACTCAAGAGAAACGCTGTAGGCTTGAGTGAATTTGGCTGAAAGTGGGCAGATTGTTGCAAGACTGACTTTGATGTCTTGTGAAACAGGGCAACACAGAATACCTGCGGTATCTCAGGCAAATTGGAGTCCGATTTTTCCTAATGCCCATATTGGCCGCCACCCTCCATGAAGCCCTCAGACCACTGTGGGTCTGACCTTCCCTTGTTGAGCTTGATACTATTTAAGGAGTTTGGGCAGGGGACCCTTAGTGTGCCCTTGACTCTTGATGCCCAGGGACATGATTTTTAATTACCCACATTGCTTCAGCAAGCACCCAATAAATACCATTGATTGATTGTTTGATTAACCTGCCCCCAGGCTTGACCTGAGAGAGGTGGCAAGCGTTTCCTTACACTCTGAGAGAATTTTCATTATAACAGAGAAACAGAAAAATCAACCAGGTTTGGCATGGTTTTGGAGGCTTAGGAATATGCATAGGTCCAATGGGGCATCATGATCCAGGTTGAAGGCCTAGAAATCAGTGATGGGGCTCCATCTTCTCTGAGGCTGAGAGACTTGGACTTCCCATGGATGGTCAAACTTGGTTTTGTGAAACGTTTTATTGGCATCTCTTGGAGCCATTCTTGGTCTCCAGTGACAGACCGACCCCATGTCCTGGAGTGTAGTCTGGACAGGCCTGCAAAACAGGACCTGCTCAGGCCCCGGGGCCTGTAGGATTCCAGCTTGTGGCCAGACCAGCACATATTGGCCTGTGCTGTGGCTCAGGTGGGCTTAGGTGTCCACTTTTCCTGCCCCGTTCTCCTCCATAGCTTCTGATCTGGTGTGGGTGGGGCAGGTTTGGGAGCTTAAACTCCAACTGAGTAGGAGGTAAAGTCAAAAACAAGATTTGCACAAATGTGTATGGGAATGGGTTTCTAAGGTACAGTAGGGGAGGGGGTCTGGGGAGACTAAGGTGGGACAGAATGTGAAGAAGGAAAATCATACTTGCCATAACTGCACACTGAGATGTAGGGTTCCTTCCCTTGGGAAAAAAAAGTCAAATTTAATGAATTAGTTGAAAAACCATTTAGTGTAATATCAGTCAATCAAAGGTATTTATCGAGCTCTTACTGTGTGCAGAGCACTGTACTAAGCACCTGGGAAAGTACAACAAAATTAGCAGACATGTTCCTGCACATAACGATATGTTGTGCTGCTTCCGTTTTAAGATTTTGCAAAGACTTTGTGTAAATACCTGCCTATTACTCTTTGTGTTTGTAAATATGAGTTTTGTTTTCATTTTATGTTGGTAAGAAAGCCAAATGCTTTTGCATTTTTATGACATTACTGTGGCATTATTTTGTAAATTATTATGGTAAGAAAAGCAGGGCAGAGAAGTGAGTCCTAGATTTTTCATTTGGCTCATGCACCGTATGGCATGAAGAGTTCCTGATAAAAATGCCAAATGTGACTCCTAGGCATCTCTGGGGGGCCCATTTTTACCTCAAAATTGAGCTGGGCTGTTGCCTAGGGTTAGAAAGACCGTCATGGGAATGGAGGAGATGGGCGGCCAGGGAGCGCACTGTTATTTTGTGATTCTGATTTCAATTTTTGAAGCTAGAAACAAAAATGCACCATGAATATGCATTAAAATAGGTTGTACAAAAGGAGAACTCTTCTTGACAATGAGTCCGTGTGTCTGTGGAAGGAAATGTTGTCTGCAACTGACTTGGTGATTATAATTGACATTGTGCTAGACTTGCAGCTGCGAGGTAGAAAGGTTGTTTTTCATTCCGCAATCAGTCAATCAGTGAGTTGTATTTATTGAACACTTACTTGGCGCACAGCACTGTACTAAGCCCTTGGGAGAGTAGAATACAACTGAGTTGGTCCCTGGCCTCAAGGAGCTTACAGTCTAGAGGGGGAGACAGAACTTAATATAAATAAGTTATGGATATATACATAAGTGCTGAGGGCCTGAGGGTAGGGTGAATACCAAGTGCCCAAAGGGTACAAATTCAAGAGCATAAATGACAAAGGGAGAGGGAGCTAGGGAAATTGAGGGCTTAATCAGCGAAGACCTTTTGGAAGAGATATGACTTTAAAGGTAGGGAGAGTGGTGGTCTAGTGTCTAGTGTTTATGCAGCCTGAGGGAATCCCCGGCCAGAGAGTTCATGGGAAAGGGGTCGGCGGTGAGATGGGCGAGATTAGGTGAGAGTGAGCAATCTGACATTAGAAGAGCAAAGTGTGCAGACTGGGCTGTAGTAGGAGATAAATGAGGAGTGGGCAAGCTGATGGAGTACTTTAAAGCTGATGACAAGGAGTTTAATGTGGCGATAGATGGGAAAAAACTGGAGATTCTTTAGGTTTAGGGAGATACGGACTCTGTTTTTTTTAGAAAAATAATCCAGAGTGCAGTGCAGAGTGCAGTATGGATTGGATGCAGGCTCCTCTGTTGGTTTTCCTTGTTAGCTGGGTTTTTCTTACCTCAAGCTTTGAATTGATGTCAAGCGAGTGCTGAAACTGAACCTTCTCCAGGCAGCCAAAAGCTGTTGGGGACTCGGAGCTGGTCTGAGTCTCTGATCCTCGCTGGCAAGCTATCGTACATGCCGCCAGTTTAGGTTTTACTGAGGCATCTAGGAGAATTGCTAATGCTTGGAAAGGGCTGATGCCTTGCAGGAATGCCATGAAGCAGAGAAGTGGAGAAAAATTTGTTACCTTGGCCTCTTGGTCGCTATCTGAAGTAAGCTGCTGTGGACAGAGGATCCCTGAATTCTGGGGCTGAAGTCAAGACTTGGGCTCCTTCACTCTCTGGTTCTCCCCTGGTTAGCTGAAATGGTTAATCAGTCAGTCAATCAATCTGTTGTATTTATTGAGAGCTTACTATGTGCAGAGTATTCATTCATTCAGTCATATTTATTGAGTGCTTACTGTGTGCAAAGCACTGTGCTAAGCTCTTGGAAAGTACAATTCAGCAATAGAGACAATCCCTGCCCACACCAGGCTAACAGACTAGAAGGGGGAAACAGACATCAAAACAAGTAAGCAGTATCAATATAAAGAAATAGAATTATAGATATACACACATCAAAACAAGTAAACAGGCATTAATATAAATAAATAGAATTATAGCTATGTACATATATATACAAGTGCTATTGAGGGGAGGGAAGTAAAGCAAAGGTTAGCAAGTTGGGGAGATGCAGAGGGAAGTGGGACCTGAGGAAAAGGGGGGCTTAGTCTGGGAGTAATATTGGGAGTACCATGTAATGGAGTTGGTAGATACATTCCCTGCCACAACGAGTTAAGAGCCTAGAGGGGGAAACAGATATTAATATAAGTAAATCAACTAAAGATATGTCCATAAGAGCTGTGGGGCTGAGGCGATTGAAAATCCAAGGGTGAGGTTAAGAGTGATTAGTGAAGGTGGGTGGATGGATATTCAAAAGCAAACTTGGCTTTTCCACCACAGCTTCTTCAGGTACAGGAATGATCCTGGGACCAATGCCATAATTATGGATTCTTGGTTAGCATTCACAAATACCGGATATCCCTTTTTTGACCACCTCAGTGTGGCCTAGTGGATAGACCATGGGCCTGGGAGTCAAAAGGACCTGAGTTCTAATCCCAGCTTGCCACTTGTCTACTGTGTGACCTTGGGGAAGTCACTTCACTTCTATGTGCCTCAGTACCTTCACCTATAAAATGGGAATTAAAACTGTGAGCCTCATGTGGGCCATGGACTTTGGCCAATCTGATTAGCTTATTTCTACCCAGCACTTAGTATAGTGCCTGCCACATAGTAAGTACTTGGCAGGAAATACCACAATTATTACAGGGATGGGAGAAGTCTATCTGGTATCAGATACATAGCCACCATGGTCCAGAAAATTTTCCCATTGATGATGTCTCTCCCCAAAACCCATGGTGGTTCTGGGGGACCCTGGAGTTTGGCACAGCCCAGAATCAAAGTTCTTTGGGGATTGTGGGCTGGGCAAGGCTCATAGTGAAGTCTAGAGCAATTTCCTAGTCAGCCCTAATACACCCTCCTGACCTTACTATGTTCTAACTCCAGAAGCTGGAGGAGATCCTTAGGTGACCCAGTCTGCCAGAGTGGGGTGAAGGAGACGGTTCTAGAGTGTTCCAATCTGCCGAAGGTGGGGAATGTGCCAACATCAGGATGAGGTGGTATCCAGTGGAAGTTCATATCTCAGAGACATCCTTTTGGAAGTTCATAACTCAAAGACATCCCTTTTCATCCAGCAGGTGATAAAACATGGAATTCTTTCATAGGAAGTCGTGTTGGCCAGAGCACTCAGTAGGGTCCTGAAGGGTTTGGGTAAATTCATTCATTCATTTGTATTTATTAAGTACTTACTATGTGCAGAGCACTGTACTAAGCACTTGGAAAGTACAGTTCGGCAACAGATAGAGACAACTCCTACCCAACAATGGGCTCACAGTCTAGAAGGGGAGGGAACAGTCCATAATGGGATCCTAAAGGAGCATCTGAGGATGTTAGTACATCCCTAAAGAGTAGAGTCAGGGTTAGGGAAGCGATCATCACACAGTTCCTTCAGACATCCTCTTAGCACTATACGGTTCAGAATACTGGACTGGGTGACCTGTTGGTTTTGCCTCTGATGGCATTTTGTATGTTTTTATGAGTCCCTAGAGTGTGTTCTGATCCTGCAGAGGGAAGGGGATTTATAGAGCAGTCGAATCTGCAGAGGGAAGGAGATTTTGGAGTTTACCAAGCTGCCAAGAGAGGGAGAGTTCTTGGAGAATTCCAGGTGGAACAGCTCCTAGAGCCCACTGGTATCATACCAACCCTGAGAACCACTCCCTGGTCTGGGCTCCCTCACAGCTGAGGCCCAAGGCGATCCTCTGTATTGGACATAATGTTCCCTAAAGCTCAAGGAAACTCCCTTTAAAAGCAGACAAAAATGTGATGATGAATGTGGTTTGGGCCACAGGTAGTGAGTTTGGCCCTGCAGATGTGGCATTTTTGTCATTCTGCTTTCTCTTCTGTTTTACTGAAGAACCAAGTCAGACATTAAGCAGGCTCCCAAAGACAAAGCTCAGATTCAGTTCTGCTTTGTGGGTTCCGGGAGTAGGGTGGCCAGTGGTGGCATTTGAGAATACTGGTCCCCCCTTGGTTGACCCTTCCCCAGTTGTACTGGATTGTGTAAAATCAGCTGAAGACTAAGCTAGCTAGCATATTAAGCCTGTCATCTATTATGTGCTTACTATGTGCTAAGTGCTGGGCCAAGTAATAAATAAGTTGGTATTTCTTAAGTGCTTATTCTGTGCAGAGCACTATTCTAAGCGCTGGGGTAGATACAGGGTAATCAGGTTGTCCCACATGAGGCTCACGGTTAATCCCCATTTTACAGATGAGGTAACTGAGGCCCAGAGAAGTGAAGTGACTTGCCCACAGTCACACAGCTGACAAGTGGCAGAGCCGGGATTTGAACCTATGACCTTTGATTCCCAAGCCCAGGCTCTTTCCACTGAGCCGAAGGTTTGAGATAGGATACAGTCCCTGAACCATGGGGACTCACAGTCTGTATTAGCCCTATTTATCCTGATGGTTTTTTCTACATAATATCTCCTGGATCCTCCCCTTTCTCTCTTTTCAAATAGCTACCACCCTGGTTCAAGCTGTAATAGTAATAATAATACTCATGGTATTTGTTAAGCGCTTATTATGCACAAGGCACTGTACTAAGCGCTGGGATGGATACAAGCAAATAAGGACACAATCCCTGTCCCATGTGGGGCTCACAGTCAATCTCCATTTTGCAGATGAGGTAACTGAGGCCCAGAGAAGTAAAGTCACTTGCCCAAGGTCACACAGCAGACAAGATGCGGAGCCAGAATTAGAATCCATGGCCCTCTGACTCCAAGACCCGTGCTCTCTTCCCTAGGCCAAACTGCTTCAGTCATAGCACAACTAGACCATTGATTCAGCCCTCCTGCTGGGCTCCTTGCCCCAAACCTCTTCACCCTCCAATCTGTACCACAGGCTGCTGCTGCTGCTGGCTTTCAGTGTTCCTCTGAATCAAACAAACCTCCTCACATTTGACTTGAATTCTTAACCAGGTCACCCTATCTTACATATCTTCTCCTTTCACCTGTAACTCTCAATCAATCAATGGTATTTATTGAGCACTTACTGGGTGCAGAGCACTCTACTAAGTGCTTGGAAGAGTACAATGCAACAGAGTTGTTAGTCACATTCCCAGCCTATAAGGAGCTTACAGTCTAGAGCGGGAAAAGACATTAAAAGAAATTACAGATATATACATGGGTGCTGTGGGGCTGATCTTCCAACTTCTAACTTACTTTTGCTTCTCCCATTTTCATCCACTTTCTCACTGCTGTGCCCAGGGCCTGGAACCTCCCTCCCCAGCCCCCACCAACTCACAGATCCAACAGGCCCTCAGAGCTCCCTCGAGTCCTGAAATTCTACCTTGTATAACAAACCTTTCCCGATTAATTTCCAGAATACCCACCAGAATCTCCAGCACTTAGGTTCTTACTTTGTACTCATCCTTAGCAGTTTTGTATATACGCTATTCAAACATAAATGTAAATTCAATCAATCAATTAGCGATCAATCAATTAGTGTGGTCTAGTGTATAGAGCATGGGCCTGGGAGTCAAAAAGACCTGGGTTGTAGTCCTGGCTCTGCCACTTGTCTGCTGTGTGACTTTGGGCAAGTCATTTCATTTCTCTGGGCCTCAGTTCCCTCACCTGTAAAATAGGGACTAAGATAGTGTACCCCCTGAGGGGCAGGGACTGTGTCCAAACTGATTACCTTGTATCTCCTTCAGCACTTAGAACATACTATAAACGTAGCATAAAAATAAAATCAGTGGTATTTTTTGAGCACTTGTTGTGTTCAGAGCATCAAACTAATCACTTGGGAGAGTACAATGCGACAGAATTGGTAGGCATGTTTCCTACCCACAAGGAGCTTATTCAGTTATTTATTTTGACTCTTCCTGTAAATGTTTTTTTTATGTTTATCTCCTCCATTAGTGTGCAAGCTCCTTGTGGGCAGGAAAAAATGTAGCATTTTTAAATTCTTTACTTCCTAAGCACCAGTTCAGTGTACCAAGCCAAGTGAGTGCTCAGTAAATAAGAGTATTCTACTAGTATTCTAATAGTATTCTACTTCTTTATAGATGAAGGAACTGAGGCCCATAGAGGTTAAGTGATTTGCCCAAGGTCATTCAGGAAATGGGTGGCAGAGTTAGACTCAAATCTTGGTCTCCTGACCTCCAGTCTCCCGCTCTTCCTGCTAGGCTACGCTGCCTTCATTGATCATACTTGGCCTCAGGCTTGGTTAAAATAGAACAGGCACAGTCAAAGTCCATTAAGCTCCATCTAATCAATTGTGATGAAGAACTTTATAAATGACTGCTCTAGTGTTTGCTACAGCTTTTTTAGAAGGGTGAGGAGGAGAAGTAAGAGGATGGAGAGAATCACAAGCCTAGGATAAATGAGAAGAGAAACAGGACAGCTTGTTTACCACATGATCTGGTCTTTCTAGAGCCCTTGCATTGGATTATCCAGGCACTGATAATTCCGGTCCCTCATTCTTCTTCCTCCTCTCATTGATTGCCTTTCAGTAGTTAGTATTGTCACAAGTGGAGTAAAATGCAAAGTAAGATAGTAGTAAAATGCATAGTAGTCAATTTTGCTGTTTGTTAAAACCAGACCAACCCATATCTTTGCAGTCTTTTGGGGCACTGGGAGAGAGAGGTATCTGTTAGATTGAGTTAAGCAGTTGGAACCAGTAGAGTTTGCTTTGTTCCTGCAGATCTTCTGTTAATCTTTCAACAGTATTTCTTGAGAGCTGACCGGATTAAAAAAACATATGCTGCAAGAGTTACCAAATATCATAAGACGTGGTTCTCTGTTTTTTGAGAAGATTATTGAGACTGACAGAACAGACACAAATAGATCCAACATAAGAAGAAAATAAAGCTTGAGTGACAGAAACTTGAAAACTCTTGGGAAATACAGAAAACTCAAATGACTAGCATAGAACAATTTTCAGAGCATAGCAGTATTCAAGGAAAAAGGTGCATTTCAGGACAACAGCTTCCCTCTCTTTCCTCTCCTAGTTACACAAGCTGCCACCAAATCAGCACTTCACTGTAGTGAGCAGCGAGGAGGGAACAAGCATGATCTGGCCATGCAATTGCAATTTGAAATGAGAGAAATAAGTATCTAGGGAATTATGGCCTGTAGGCTGCCAGTCCTGGGGATTTATCCTAAGACCTTCAGGACTCACCAGTCCATCTAATTTACTTTCATTCAATAGTATTTATTGAGCGCTTACTATGTGCAGAGCACTGTACTAAGCGCTTGGAATATACAAGTCAGCAACAGATAGAGACAGTCCCTGCCATTTGACGGGCTTACAGTCTAATTGGGGGAGACAGGCAGACAAGAACAATGGCAATAAATAGAGTCAAGGGGAAGAACATCTCATAAAAACAATGTCTGCTGCCTCCACTTCCTCTCCTCCCACTCTCTTCTTGACAGTTTTGTAATCCAGTTTCATTTTCCTTCACTCCACTGAGACTGCTGTCTCTCCAAATCAATCAATCAATCAATCAGTGTATTTATTGAGCACTTACTGTGTGCAGAACACTCTTCTATGTAACAAATAGCCTCCTTCTTGCCAAGTCTGATGGACTTTATCAACTCTCCCCTCCTCTTTGTATCTACTATGCACTTGGCCGTGCACCCCTTAAGCACAGTGCTACTCACCCCAGTCCCACAGCACTTATGTAATCTAATACTTAACTATTTCTCCTATCCCCAACCTATTTTTATGTCTGTCTCTGCTTGTAAACGGTAAGCTCCTTGTGGGCAGGGCTTGTGTCTTCCAACTCCATTGTATTATATCTTTCCAAGTGCCCAGTATAGTGCTTTGTGCACAGTTAGCGCTCAGTAAATATCATTGATTTGATTGATTGATTGATTGACTCAACACTCTCCAAATCCTCCTTGACATCTTGTGGAGCACTTCCTTCTCTTGGAAATACTATCTATCCTGGTTTTTTTGACACAGTACTCTCCTGGATCTCTTACCTCTCTGATCTCTCCTCCTTAAACCCTTTCATCTGTACTACTTCAACCTCCCACCATCTAACCATGGGGTGTTTCAGGGCTCTGTTTTAGATTCCCTTCCCTTCTCACTTTGCACTCACTCTCCTGGGAGCTCCTCTGGTCCCACAGCTTCAAATCGATTCAGTGGTTCAGGCTATTATTGAGAAGTGTTCAAAGGTATTGGTCTATTTCCAATTCGAAACTCTTTGATTTCTAAATGCAGCAGAAAAGAGATTTCATTCTTTGAGCCAAGAATGAAGAGTTAGGATGACATGGTGGTGATGTATTTTACGGCCACTTTATTGGTTATTTATTTAAAAATCAAAATAAGAAAAATTATCAAGGCCAACCAGCATCTGGACACCGGTGTCTGCTTTCTAGGCCGTTAGATTTTATTTGAACCGGCAGACATCTCTAGGTGTTGGGCGGCCTTAATGTTTTCATTTATGTGCTGCACTTTCCGTCCTTCTCCTATTCCTCAGATTGCTAGGATAATGTGAAGACAGCTACAGTATTCAGTGTATTTCCTCCAATTGAGCAGCCTCTGCAGCCACTGGTTCCACTGGTGATGTGATCCGCCAACCTCACTCCCACCGTCCCCCAGGGAGCCTGCCCTGTCCAGGTGGGAAGGGAGAGGAGATTTGGCCGTGGCTGCTGCATCCACTGTGGAGTGCTGTGGCCTGCTGAGCCCCACACTGGGAGAGTCTTCCCTCCTCCCTCTGCCACCCAGGGGTTCTAGTTTATTTGGGTGCAGCATCGTACAGTCCTCTGGGACACCAGGAAGGTTGTGCCTGTTGGGCTGGCCTGCGTGGCTCTGAACAGCCTGAAAATGGCTGCCTTGTCTCCAGATCATATTATCTCTTTGTTTTCATTCTTGTCCTTGTTGTCTTAGGCTATTTTGTTGATTTTTAGTCACATCAGTCTTTCCTTGTGCATCCATTCTCTTCCTCCCCCACCACCATTGTGAAGTCCTATGGGGATCAGGTCAGGCTATCAGTCAGTCCTATTTATTGAGCGCTAACTGTGTGCAGAGCACTATACTAAGCACTTGGGAGAGTACAATGCAACAGTAAACAGACACATTCCCTGCCCACAGTGAGCTTACAGTCTAAAGGGGATTGTGATTGATTTATCCCCCCCTGTGCTCTTCCCCCATGCTTAGCTCAGTGCTTTTTTTTTAAATGGAATTTGTTAAGTGCTTCCTATGTGCTCAAGCACTATGCTAAGCACTGGAGTAGGCACAAGTTAATCAGGTTGAACACAGTCCCTGTCCCACAGAGTACTCACAGTCTTAATCTCCGTTTTGCAGAAGAGGTAACTGAGGCACTGAGAATTCAGTCATTCATTCGTATTTATATTGACTGCTTACTGTGTGCAGAGCACTGCACTAAGTGCTTGGGAAAGTACAATGCAACAATAAACAGTGGCATTCTCTGCCCACACACACACTTACAGTCTGGAGGGCTGGGGACAGACATCAATACAAATAAATAAAGTTACAGATACATATGCAAGTGCTGAGGGGCTGGGAGAGGGGGAAGAGCAAAGGGAGCGAGTCAGAGTGACACAGCGTGGGAGATGAGGAAGAGTAGGGCTTAGTCTGGGAAGGCCTCTTGGAGGAGATATGCCTATAATAAGGCTTTGAAGGCAGGGAGAGTAATTGTCGGATTTGAGGAGGGAGGGCTTTCCAAGCCAAAGACTGAACTTGTGCCAGGGGTCGGCAGTGAGACAGAAGAGATTGAGGCAAAGTGAGAAGGTTAGCACTAGAGGAGCAAAGTGTGTGGGCTGGGTTGGAAAAGGAGAGGTAAGAGATGGCAAGGTGATGGAGAGCTATAAAGCCATGGTGAGGAGTTTTTTTTGATATGGAGGTGGACAGGCAACCACTGGAGATTTTTGAGGAGGGGGATGACATGTCCTGAAGATTTCTGTAGAAAAATGATCTGAGAAGCATGTGAAGTATAAACTGGAGTGGGGAGAGAAGTTAAGTGACTTTCCCAAGGTCAAGCAGCAGACAGATGGTGGAGCTGGAATTAGAACCCTGGTCCTTCTGCCTCCCGGGCCTTTGCTTTATCCACTAGGCCACGCTGCTTTTCTGTGCTTTGCACACAACAGGTGCTTTCGAGATACCATTGAATGAATGAACACGCAAGTGAGACTGGTTCTTTTGCTGGTGGCTGGGGGAGAATCAATCAATCAATCAGTCAAGCAGTGGTATTTATTGTGCACTTATTGTGTGCAGAGCACTGTGCTGAGTGCTTGGGAGAGTAGAGTACAACAGAGAAGCCATGTCCTCCCCAACAAGGGACTCTCTGTGGCAACATGGGTGGCAGATTAGAGGTCTTAGTAGGACTGACTGTACAGCTGGATAGGTTTAAGTGATGTACTGAATGGAGACAAGGCACTACTGAAGAAAATCTCCACAAGGGAAGGGACTGTGGGCAGGGAACGGAATATAACAATTCTGTTATTCCGTACACTCCCAAGCGCTTACGATGGTGTTCTGCACATAGTAAATGCTCAATGAATATGATTCATTGATTGATTATCTCTATTGCCATTTCCCAAGGGCTTACTTAGTTCCTTGTTCTGCATATGGTAAGTGCTTTATTAAATACTATTGATTGATTGAAAATGGCCATAACTGGGTGAGAGCAGGAGCCTTTGAGTCTGTGGCATTCATTCATTCAATCGTATTTATTGAGAGCTTACTCAGAGCACTGTAATAAGTGCTTGGAAAATACAATTTAGTAACAAAGATAAACAATCTCTGCCCACAACGGGATCACAGTCTAGAAAGCGGGGAGACAGACATCATCCTTGTAAACTGTTGAAAGAAAAGATCAGTTTTCTATTGACCATCTGCCAGAGGCAGGGACCAGGACTAGGTGACCTACTTCACATTCCAGGGGACAGCTAAATAAATAATAATAATAATCACGGTATTTGTTAAGCACTTACTGTGTGCCAGGCACTGTACTAAGCTCTGGGGTGGATACAAGCAAATCAGGTTTGAAAAATAGTCCCTGTCCCACATGGAGTTATAATCTTGTTCCCCATTTTACAGATGAGGTAACTGAGGCACAGAGAAGTTGAGTGTCTTGCCCAAAGAGGTCAATCCGGGATTAGAACCCATGACCTTCTGACTCCCAGGCCCGTGCTCTGTCCACTATGCCATGCTGCGCATAGACCTCACTGGAGTTCCTCACATTGTACTGTTTGGGGCCTCTCCTCCTTCTCCTTCCCCTGCTTTCTAAAGGAATGGCTGTATCCCAGTGTCACTGCAAGGCTGGGCTCCAGCTGGACCTTGTGTCCTCAGCGGGTTCCCGTCCCATCCCCCACATCAAGGGGCTGGAGGAGCCTACAGTCTGTGTGGCCTTAGTTGTGAAACTGTTCAGAGGTTGGCCAATTTGCAAACCGAGTTCTGAGTCGGAAGGAGGTCCATAGAACCTTAAACAACCTTCCTTGCTCCTTTGATCTGTTCAGTCAGGGTGGTTGGATGTAATTTTTCCATTGTTTTTGTGAACTGAATGTTTCAATGTGTCTACTGTGCCTCCTTCTCAGTTTGTAAACTCCTTTTAGGAGGAACTGATGTGTTTTTATGTAACTTTGTTGGAATGTACCCAGCACCTACAATTCACAACTAGTGCACTTGATATATCATCAATCCGTAGTATTAAGTACTTGTTCTGTGCAGGGAGAGTAAAATAAAGTTAGTAGACATGGTTCCTGTTGCCAAGGAGATTACAGTCTATCGCTGGCACTAAAATAAGTTACAGAATGAGTGCCCAAGTGCTTAGGGGATGCACAAGTGGTGAAGTGACAGGGTGGATTTAGGAATGGAAGAGGAGAGCTCAATTGATCATTCAGTGGTATTTATTGAGTGCTTACTGGGTGCAGAGAACTATAATTAGCACTTGAGAGAGTTCTATTCAACAGAGTTGGTAGACACATTCCCTGCCCACAGGGATTTTGCAGTCTGGAGGGGGAAACCGACATTTATTTAAATACATAATTTACAGATGTGTACATAACTGCCTGGGGGATGAGAGTGGGCTAAATACCAAGTGTCCAAAGGGCATGGGTCCAAGTGCTTGGATGGAAAAGGGAGAGGGAATGGGGAAAAAAAGGGCTTAATCGTGGAAGGCTCCTTGAAAGAGATGTGACCTTAAGGCTTTAAAAGTGGCAGTGTGAAGGTCTGTTATATATAGAGAGGGAAGGAGTTCCGGGCCAGAGAGTGGACACAGGAAAGGGGTTGGTGATGAGATAGACAAGACCAGGGCACAGTAAGCAAGCTGGCACTAAAGGAGTGAAGTGTTTGTGCTGGGTTGTAGGAGAAGATTGATGAGGTGAGTTAATAATAATGTTGGTATTTGTTAAGCGCTTACTATGTGCAGAGCACTGTTCTAAGCACTGGGGTAAACACAAGGGAATCAGGTTGTCCCAATGGGGCTCACAGTCTTCATCCCCATTTTACAGATGAGGTAACTGAGGCACAGAGAAGTTAAGTGACTGGCCCAAAGTCACACAGCTGACAAGTAGCAGAGCCGGGATTCGAACCCATGATCTCTGACTCCAAAGCCCGTGCTCTTTCCACTGAGCCACGCTGCTTCTCATGAGTTAGGAGCGGGCAAGCTGATTGAGTGCTTTGAAGCCTTTAGTAAGGTGTTTCTGTTTGATGTGGAGGTGGATGAGCTACTGTGGAGGTTCTTGAGGAGTAGGGAGATGTGAATTGCAGAATGAAGTATGGACTGGAGTGGAGACAGACAGGTGGCAGAGAGGTCATCAAGAAAGCACATGCAGTAGTCAAGAAGGGATAGGATAAGTGCTCGGATTAGTATAGTAGCAGTTTGGATGGAAAGGAAAGGTGGATTTTAGTGATATTGTGAAGAAATGAATGACATGATTTGGTGATAGATTAATATATGGGTTGTATGAGATTAATTAAGGGATGCCTCCTGGAGAAGATGTGATTTCAGAGGACCTTGAAGATGGAAGAACAGTGGTCTCCCAGATGTGAAGGGGGAGGAAGTTCAAGGCACTTGAGCAAAGGGTTGACATGGAGAGAGATGAGAACAAGCCCGGTGAGTGGGTTGGCATGAGAGGAACAAAGCCTGTTCAATTAAGAGAGGAATGGTTAACCCAGGGAAAAGCAATCACAAAAATTGATGGTGGTGGTGGGGTCAACCCTTTGAGTTCCCTTCCAGCTCTAGGATTTCATGATCCTAGATTCTAGGGTTCTCTGAGCCCGGGACAAAGGGAACTGAGGTAGGGAGAACAATCCAAATATATAGTAAAGGGTGGTGGTCTCTGGACTTTGCATTCTTCCTGGAATAGTGAATGTAGGGGATTTTGCATGTTGGAATCACTACACTATCAATAAACTGTTTCCTGTCTCCTTTCTTCTTTTCTGTTCTCCAGTTATGCACAGCTGAGGTGTTCTGCTCCCTAATAAAATTGTATTCACTGGGTGGACAGTGTTAGGAGAAATAAAAGATAATTAGAGCAGACCCAGTCCCTTCCATTTTGGGGCTCTCAATCTAAGAGCTCAGAAGAGAAGGTATCTCACTCCCATTTTATAGATGAGGAAACTGAGGCACAGAAAGGCCAAATGACTTGCCCAAGGTTGCAGAGTTGGGTATAGAACCTTGGTCTCCTGATTCCTAGTGCCAATCAATCAATCAATCAGTCAGTCATATTTTGAAAACTTACTGTGGGAAGAGCACTGTACCAAATGCTTTGGAGAGTACACTGTAACAGAGTTAGTAGACATGTTCCCTGCCCACAAGGAGTTTACAGTTAGAGGGATTTGCCAAATTTCATTCTTGTTCTTTTTTAAAGCTTGAAGCTTCCAGAAGGCTCACCCTGTTAATTCCCTTACCTTTCCTGTCATGCTATCCCTTTAGGTAATTCAGCACGCTCATGAACTTATCTCATTTGCTTATTTTTTTGTTGGTTCTTCTTCCTAATAATAGTAATAATAATAGTAATTGTGATATTTGTTAAGCAGCCATTATGTTCCAAGCATCATTATGTTCCAAGCACATAAGCACTGGGATAGATACAAGGTAATCAGGTTGGTCTCAGTCCCTGTCCCATGTGGGGCTCGCTGTCCCAGAGGGAGAGAGAATAGGTACAGAGTGGGAATCGAAGGCCCATTTTACTGATGAAGAAATTCAGGCCCAGAGGAGTTAAAGTGACTTGCTCAAGGTCACACATCAGATCTGGGATTAGAACCCAGGTCCTCTAGACTGTAAGCTCATTGTGGGCAGGGAATGTGCCAATCTGCACTTTGTTGTAGTTTTACTCTCCCAAGTGCTTAACACAGTGCTCTGCACATAGTAAGTGCTCATTAAATATCTTTGATGATGGTGATGAGGTCCTCTAGCTCCCAGGCTCATCCTCTTTCCACTAGGCCACGCTCCTTCTTTCTAACTCATTCTAGTTTGCTCAGGGTTACATTTTTCCATCCATTGCCAGTTCTTCACTAACTTTTTTCTAGGTCAATCCTCTGGGGCCGGTGACTAAGGCACCTCGGCCTTATTTGCCCCCCCCCCCCCCCCCCATTTGTTAGTAATTTGTTAGCCCTGACCAGATGAGCCCATATGGCCAAGATCCGCGCTTTCCTCTCCACCCAAAGGGCTACCTTACTGCTACAGGCTCTAGTTATATCCCGGCTAGACTACTGTGTCAGCCTTCTCTCTGATCTCCCTTCCTCCTCTCTCGCCCCGCTCCAGTCTATTCTTCACTCCGCTGCCCGGCTCATCTTCCTGCAGAAACGATCTGGGCATGTCACTCCCCTTCTTAAACAACTCCAGTGGTTGCCTATCGACCTCCGCTCCAAATAAAAACTCCTCACTCTAGGCTTCAAGGCTCTCCATCACCTTGCCCCTTCCTACCTCTCCTCCCTTCTCTCTTTCTACCGCCCACCCCGCACGCTCCGCTCCTCTGCCGCCCCCCTCCTCACCATCCCTCAGTCTTGCCTATCCCGCCATCGACCCCTGGGCCACGTCCTCCAGTGGTCCTGGAATGCCCTCCCTCCTCACCTGCACCAAACTAATTCTCTTCCCCTCTTCAAAACCCTACTTAAAACTCACCTGCTCCAAGAGGCCTTCCCAGACTGAGATCCCCTTCTCCCCCTACTCCCTCTACCGCCCCCCCTTCACCTCTCCGCAGCTTAACCCTCTTTTCCCCCCATCTCCCTCTGCTCCTCCCCCTCTCCCTTCCCCTCCCCTCCGCACTGTACTCATCTGCTCAACTGTATATATTTTCATTACCCTATTTATTTTGTTAATGAAATGTACATCACCTCGATTCTATTTAGTTGCCATTGTTCTTACGAGATGTTCTTCCCCTTGACTCTATTTATTGCCATTGTTCTCGTCTGTCCGTCTCCCCCGATTAGACTGTAAGCCCGTCAACCGGCGGGGACTGTCTCTATCTGTTGCCGACTTGTTCATTCCAAGCGCTTAGTGCAGTGCTCTGCACATGGTAAGCACTCAGTAAATACTATTGAATGAAAGACTGAATAAGCCCAGAGACCTCAGTGAGCTTTGTTCTGTTTTGTTTCGTTGTCTCTCTCCCCCTTTTAAACTGTGAGTCCATTTGGGGGCAGGGACGGTCTCTCCCTGTTGCCGAATTGTCCATTCCAAGCGCTTAGTACAGTGCTCTGCACAGAGTAAGCGCTCAATAAATACTATTGAGAGTAGGCGCTCAATAAATACGATTGAATGAATGAATGAGCTGTTGGTGTGTGTGTATGTAAGGGGTTTTCTGAAGCAGCCATGTGATATCTCCGTTCAGCCACGTGGTGGCAGCAGGTGCCCCTGGGCAAGGGCCTCCCTCTCCCCTGCATCCCACATGCAGGAGTCAAAGTTTCACCCAATTGTTTCCCCAGTGTGAGGGAGAAGGGAGGAGGAGACAGGCTGATGGAAGGTCCCATGAACGTGCCCCCTTTCTGTGGACCTGCTGCCTCCATCCTATCCCACATTCCCTCCTAGAATTTCCCGAACCCTGCGGGTCAGCCGGTCATAGGCCCGTTCAGAGTAGCCAGAGCCATCAGCCCCAACACCCCCTTTCCTTGGACTTGCTAGTTTTTAGCTCACTCTCCCTCCGCATTGGAGCAGGGTCTGGGGAAATGGCTCTCGAGGTAATGAGCAATAAGCTCCTGAAAAATGCCCAAGCAGAATGCCATAGGGATATTTGTTAAGCGCTATGTGCCATGCACTTTGCTAAGGGCCGAGGTAAGAGACAAAGGGCAAATGACTAGTGGAGGCCAAGAGTCCTGGCTCTGGTTCCAACTCTGACACGGGCCTGCTGCGTGACCTCGGTCACTTCCCTGAAGCATCGGATTTATTTCCAGTGAAGATGGGCTGAGTCATTCTGTCCTAGTCACTATAGGATTACAATCACGTGTCCTCCTAATATATACATATATGACCCGATTTGTTTTGGTTACTATGGTTATTAGCTGTTTTGGGTCGAATTGTTTCCGTGAACTCCAGCCATGAGCTGAACTCCCAAAACCTTAGATAGACCCTATTTCGTTGCAGATATTCAAAGCACTGGAGAGACTTGCTCCCCCCAGCTGCACGTTAATCATTTGATGCATTCCATTTTTGTGATGTGTGTATTGGAGGGTTTAGTCTCCCAACTATAATAATTTGAGAGTGTGCTAACATCTGGAATCTGTGAATCATTACTTGAATCAAAGCAAATAAACCATTAAATGTCTCTCCTGATTTGTTTACTTCATCACCTAATTATAAAGGTATATGTACCTATGTATATTGTTTCAAGTGAGTGATTTTCTTTTTCCAAATTTTTCATACCGTAGCTTTACTGAGGGAAATGATTCCCCCCTCAACCTTGAATCATTAAAAGGATGTTTATCAGGGTTGCCAAATGGTTGAGAGGATTCAAATTATAGAAATATCCTTCCTTTGCACCTGACATTTCAAAAACAATGAGCCTTTCCAGAGCAATGGGCTGTCTGTTTAGGGTGGGGATCAGTTGAGGGGAGAAGAGCTGAGCAGGAAGTTCTGCCAGGGTGAAGGAGAAGATAAGGTGATAATAGAGAACGAGGTAACACCAGACTGAGAACAAAATGTGGCAATTAGGGGAATGAAAAATGATGGTATTTGTTAAGCGCTTACTATGTGCCAAGCACTGTTCTAAGTGCTGGTATAGGTACAGGGTAATCAGGTTGTCCCAGGTGGGACTCACAGTCTTCATCCTCATTTTACAGATGAGGTAACTGTATAGAAGACCTGCCTCAAGTCACACAGCAGAGAAGTGGCAGATCCGGGATTAGAACCCATGACCTCTGATTCCCAAGCCAAGGCTCTTTCCACTAAGCTACACTGCTTCTCAAGATAGCTCAACCCATGTACTCTGACCCCAGAATATCTTCTTTTAATCTTGTAGTTTTCTTCTAAATTTAAACAAAATAGTGGATAGAGCATGGTTCTGGGAGTTGGAAGGATCTGGGTTCTAATCCTGGCTCCACCACTTGTCTGCTATGTGACCGTGGGTAAATCACTTACTTTCTCTGTGCTTCAGTTACCTTGTCTGTGAAATGGAGATCAAGACTGTGAGCCCCATGTGGGATATGGACTGTGTCGTTGCCTGGCATGTAGTAAGCACTTACAAATACCATAAAAAAAGAAAGTAATGCATATTTGTCGACTTTGTACCCGAATAATTTATGCAAACACCTTCATGGTTTTACAAATGATGTGTAATAACTCACGAGCGAATCAATCAATCCAAAGCACTTCTTTCCAGTGGTATTTGTGCCAGACATTCTGCTAAGCACTGGGGTAGATATCAGGCCAGATGCAGTCCCTGTCCCACATGGGGCTCACAACCTAAGTAGAAAGGAGAACAGACATTGAATCCCCATTTTGCGGTTGAGGAAACTGAGACAAAGAGAAGTTAAGTGACTTGCCCAAGGCCACACAGCAGGTGAATGACAGATCTGGGATTAGAATCCAGGTCCTCTGACTCCCAGGCCCTTGCTGTTTTCTTCTTCAAATGCCGTCGAGTCGTTTCCAATCCATAGTGACTCCATGGACACACCCTCTTCAGAACATCACATCATCTGTCATAAAGTCATTCTTGTATGTGTACCATAGAGTTTTCTTGGTAAAGTTATGGCAGGGTTTACCATTGCCTTCTTCTGCAAGTAAAAACTTGAATCTCTGCTGTTGTCTTTGATCAACGTTTTGATCACTTGACCATCCACCTCTGACTTGTTTCCATTCTGCTGCTGCCCAGCACAGGTGAATCAACTTTCACGATTCGGCTTAGACCTTTTCATTATGGGTAGCCCTATATGGCATAGCTCTAAGCTTCATCAGCATATGCAAACTCTCCTGTCAAGATAGGGTGTCAATTCATAGGAGAGTTGCTCTTTCCAGTAGTACTTATTGATCACCAACCTCATACTAAACACTGGAGTAGGCAATGGGGAGACTGCAATGGAATAATTGTATTGCTCTTACGGAGCATACATGCTAGTGTGGGAAATAGAAAAATCAATTACAGGTGGGAGGAAGTAGAGTGTGGGCAGATTCATTCAATCGTATTTATTAAGCTCTTGCTGTGTGCAGAGCTCTGTACTAAGTGCTTGGGAAAGTACCTTGCAGCTATAAACAGTGACATTCCCTGCCCACAGTGAGCTGAGAGATTAATCAGGGAAGACCTTGAGGAGGAGGAATTGCTGACCCCTTGTCTGCTGGTGTGCAGCTCTCTCCTCTCCCATCTAATATGGCTCTTTTAAGCTGCGTTAATAATAATAATGATAATGATAATAATACTGGTATTTCTTAAGCACTTAATATATGCCAGGCACTGTATTAAACATGGGTTGGATACAAGCAAATAAGGTTAGACACAATCCCAGTCCCATATGGGGCTCACAGTCTCAATCCCCGTTTTACAGATGAGGTTACTGAGGCCTAGAGAAGTGAAATGACTTGCCCAAGGTCACTTAGCTGACAAGTGGGTAAACTGGGATTAGAACCCATGACCTTCTGACTCCCAGGTCCCTGCTGTATCCAAGGGAGCTTGGCTCAGTAGCAGGCTGCTTGGAGTTGAATGGCCCCCAATGTGCCCCCGAAAAGGGCCACCGGCCCACAAATGTGCTCAGAGTTGCAAGCTTAGTTTATGAAGCAATTATAGAGTTGTTCTCAGGTGGAGTTGTGTCTATGCATTTTTATTTATTTGATCGACTTTTATCCTTATATTATTGGGATAAGATATTGGTGCATTCTTTTGACTATTACATGTCATGTGTTTGCACGCAGATCAAAACCGTTTTCTGTGCATGGGAATCGTGTGAAATACTTTTGTAGCCTTAAGTAAAATAGTTGGCCTTTCAGACATGAATTCAATCTCACCTCCAATGTTTGCTTAACACTTTACATCTCTTTACTTTTGTTAACGCCAGCCGAGTCCGTTGGCAAGGAATTTGGGCAGCCACTGGAACGGAAAGGATTTAAAGTTCTCAGGTGTTTGAGGAATGGCTGCATCAGATTTCAGACAACCTTCAAATTGTTGGGCTGGGGAAAGTAGCTTATCTGGGGAAGCATCTAATCCAATATCAACTTCCCGGAAGGACCAACTCAAAGCCATACCAGACAGTTGTCTACCCTACTCCTATAAATGGGAAGAAAAGCAAATTCTGTGATTTCTGTGGGTTTTGCATCGCAATATCTTAATGTCTCAGAGTCTTAGGAAGTTGATCGTTTTCTTTGATCTCTTGTGGATTGTTGTTTGGACCCTGTACAATTTGCCAACACCTCACTAAATAAATACTAGGGCCTGATCAATATTGAATAGGGTGGAAAGATTGTATTCTGGTTACTACTATTATATTCTTAAATCCTGTACTATTAAAGGTCTGCTTTCCTCTACATTAATGTTCTGCTATCTTGTCATGACCTCTTTAGAAGGCCCGATTATGGCTTTTCAGGCTCTGTACCATCACCCATTAGGATGGGATCCATTAGCGTTCCCCCTTCTGGCCAGGATGGCTTGTGGAGACATGACAGTAGGGGTGTTATCGGCCCGGCAGGAAGAAGGAAGAGAGGAGTAGCCACACATTCTCCACTTCCATTTTTTCATGGGCAGGTGAAATGGCCCTCCCTGGGTCGGGTGTTTCCAGCATGGCCCGAGTAATGAGTTTCAGGCTAGACTGGAAAAACCGAGGATCCCGCCAACGAGCAGGGGTGCTTAGTACAAGTTCTGCACTCAGTAAGCACTCAATAAATGCATTTGATTGATCAGTTCAGTCTGGGTGTTTTTCCCCTTTGTTTCTGCCTGAGTAGTGGTGGTGGCACAGTTCAGTGACAACTTACATTGGCTGGGTGTGTCATTTCTCTCTCTCTTCCTCAATAAATACTCTAAATAAATAATACTCTACTCAGTAAATACTATTGAATACTCAACTCTCTCTCCCTCTTTTGTTCCCTCTCCCACTTTCCCTTTTTTTCTTCCTGTTTCACTCTCACTCTATCTCCCTTTCCTCTCTGTGTGTCTGTCTATCTGACTGTCTCTCACTCCTCCCCCTTCTCTGTTATCTTTTTTATTCCTGAAGTCCACCTCTCTTGGTTTTAGTCACCAAAAATCTGGGCATCATATTATATCTGCATAGATTTGGACTTATATTTTTCTTTGTGGTTTCAAAAATTGACAATGCATTGGAGGACTTCAAAGAGATACAGTTTGGGTTTTGGTGTGTGATTATTCAGGCAGATTTTGATTTGCTCAGTTCAAGTGTCAGGTGACTCAAAGCCCATGGGGAGACTTGAAAGAACCAAGCACCAACCCCAACAATTGAGACTGGGTTTTCTCTATGAGATGGTGATGCCTCCTGGAGCACAGTGGATTAAGAAGCCTCCTGAGGCTCTATCTAAATGGACAGCAGGTTAAATTCCTGGAAGACTTTAAGTTTATGTGCTAATAAGAGCATCGGATCCAAGAATGTAGTCAACTGTAAACTCGTTGTGGGCAGGGATTATGTCGGTTTATTGTTATACTATACTCTCCTAAGTGCTTAGTTCAGTGCTCTGCGTGCAGTAAGCGCTCAATAAATATGATTGACTGACTGCTCTCCCTAGCACTTGGGATGGTGCTCTGCACACATTCATTCATTCATTCATTCAATAGTATTTATTGAGCGCATTAAGTACTCAGTAAATACAATTGCTTTATTTGTTGATCCTAGGTCAGGTAAGTGGTGGATCCAGGAGGACAGAATGCATTCCGTTTCCAACAGTGGCATGGAAGGATACAGGGAATGTATAGCTAGGGCTAGACCATCTAACATCCCTAATTTACCCATAAATGATTCATTGTGGATCGATTATCCATGAGTTTATCCAATTTACCTATCGATTTTGTGTTTTCACAGTTCCCTGTGGCCATCAGTTACCATGGTGTGTGTGTGTGTGCGTGCGCGAATGGTCACGCATGCTTGTGTCTGCCTGACTCACCATCCTATCACTTACCAGTAACCAATCAAGGAGCTATTTAAGGTTTCAAAAATCATTAGAAACTCCAAGTTAAAGCTACAAGATCATTATTACATTATTATTCTGCTTCCTGAGCTGTTTCTGTCTCCTGTCCCCATTTTCCATAGAGACCAGAGAGCAATTAAGACTATTATTAGCAAAACAGCTCTTTAGGAAACTGTCTCCATCACCCAGCATAACAGGCCAGCTCTATGAATAGCTTCTCTCGTAACTTTTGTTTTGCTCCTGCCCCAAAAACTGAGGGTGAGTGTTTTGATTGATTGGCATCACTTTCCTGGGTCTAAGAGTAGCTGTCTCAGTCATGAGGCCAGGGCTGTGTCCATTGGAGATTGGCAAGAACTGCATCTTCTGGGCCTGGTCTACCTGACCTGGTTTGACCTGGTTCTGTCCAAGTCCCATCCGGAATCCCCTTGCCAGGTATTTGCAGTTGGGCAGTGGTTCCCATGAGCTGTTGGAAATCAAAGTCCCGGTAGCCCTTAGAGACTTTTGATTACCCCCACTTCTTTCGGAACCCCAGGCCTTTCCTGAGGGGAGGGAGGCCCAGGAAAAGTCAGAGCTCAGCCCAAATCCAGCTTTATTTTTTTGGTATTTTTTTGAATTGTATTTTTATATATATTTTTTTTTTGGTGGGGGCGGGGATGGGGAAGGGTCAGTATGACCCAGCTTCTCACCCTCAGCACACTTGGAATTTACCAATTGACTGAGTTGTTTGGGGGCTTTGGTGTCCAGTAGCTCTAGCTGCCTCCCAATGCAGGAATAATTAACCACATCCTAAATGATTCTTGGCCAATGCAAACTGGGCACCGTCCGCTTGTCGTTATTCTATGTTGAGATGTCCTGCTGATTGGAATGTTTATGAGCCAGGGATAGCAATTACTTCCTGTATCCGAGGAAACCACAGTCTGGTGAAAAACCTCATTCCCTATTCTTACACCTTGCTTGCTGCATCACTACCTATATAGTACTATCTCTCTTCAATTAAATCTTCCAAGTTCCTGCTATACTCTCTCTCTCTCTGCTGGAGAGTGAGACCTGCTGTTGTGTTGTAATTCATTTTGACGTGGAAATGTTGGTTCATGTGACATCAAACTCTGCCTTTTAGTCTTTATGTCGCAAGAGGCTTCTGTATTTACCTCTAAGTAACTGTTATTTGTGAAACTAAGGGTAAAAGTGCATATCAATGAATCAATCAATCATGTATTGAGTGCTTACTGTGTTTCAGGGCACTGTACTAAGCACTTGAGAAAGTACATTATAACAGAGTTGGAGACACTTTTCCTGCCCACAGTGAGCTTACAGTCTCATTGACCACTTGAGCAACTTTCTGTTATTAATAATAATAATAATAATAATGGTATTTATTAAGCATTTACTTTGGGCCAAGCACTTTTCTAAACACTGGGGTAGATACAAGGTAATCAGGTTGTCCCACATGGGGCTCACAGTCTTAATCATGAGTGTGGCTCAGTGGAAAGAGCCCAGGCTTGGGAGTCAGAGGTGATGGGTTCTAATCCCAGCTCTGCTGCTTGTCAACTGGATGACTTTGGGCAAGCCACTTAACCTCTCTGTGCCTCAGTTCCCTCACTTGTTAAATGGGGATGAAGACTGTGAGCTCCACGTGGGACAACCTGATCACCTTGTATTTCCCCCCAGCACTTAGAAGAGTGCTTTGCACATAATAAGCACTAAACAAATATCATCATTATTATTATTAATCCCCATTTTACAGATGAGATAACTGAGGCACAGAGAAGTTAAGTGACTTGCCAGAAGTCACACAGCTGACAAGTGGCAGAGCTGGGTTTAGAACCACAACCTCTGATTCCCAAGCCCATGCTCTTTCCTGTAACCCATGCTGCTTCTGTACTCCCCTGTACTGTATTCTCCCCTGAACTGTAATTAACCTTTGTGAATTTTGTGATGTTTGCCAGTTTTCTAAACACAGACTGTCTTTTTTTTGTTAAACAATTACTGTACACCCCAAATTCCTATGTTGATATCTGTCAATTTCTCTCTCTGAATCTGTGCTGATTTCATTCTTGGGTCTGTCTGTCTCTCTTTTTATCTCTGTCCTTTGGGTTCTAAGTTGATGCTCCCGACATATCACTCTATACTGGGAATGTGTAAGAATTGCTGCCCTGATAAGTTTTCTACTGGGAACACCTGTTGCTACTTTTGAATTTGCCTCTTGGTCTCCCAATCACCCCAAAGCCTCTGCACTTGGCGAACACCCCTCTCCTAATTGGCCCCTGTTTGACTGGTCTGATTGCTGCTTGGGTCTCCTAGAAGTCCACTACTCTGTCCCATTGCTTGGGACTGTGCTTCACGCTGACTTTAAAAGCTTTGATCTGCTCTCCTTACTGGTGCCTAGCTCATTCCAGTGTACCACAGAACAGTGGTTTGAGGAACCTGCTGCTACTCATTCACCCCACAGGGAACACTTCCATGAGGATCTTTCCAGTTCAACAGGCTAGGAATCTAATCAGGAGTCTAGAGACAACTGTTTAGTTGCTTACGCCTGTGCTCTGGAGGCAAATACATAAGATGATGTGTAGCTCCGTCGTCCAACGACCTGATGAAAACCGAATAATAGTAATGTTGATTGTGGTATGTGTTAAATGTTTCCTATGTGCCAAGCACTGTACTAAGCCCTGGGGTAGATACAAGATTATTAATTCAGACACAGTCCCTGCCCTACATGGGGCTGACAGTCTAGGGGAGAGGGAGAACAGGTATTTAATCCCCATTTTACAGATGAGGAAATTGAGGCAATGAGAAGTTGCAACTTGCCCAATCACGTAGCAGGCAAGTGGCAGAGCCAGGATTAGAACCCAGGTCCCCCCTGAATCAATCAATCGCTGATGTTTACTGAAGGCTTACTTTGTGCAGAACACTGTACTAAGAGCTTGGGAGAATAAAATACAGTTGGTAGATCCCATCCCGGCCTCAAGGAGCCTTACAGGGGAGACAGACATTAAAATAAATTAAATTATGGGTGAGGAAAGCAACCAAGCATCAGGATATGCACAAGTGCTGTGGGGATGGAAGAAGTACCCAAGGGCTAAAGGGGGGGATTAAGTGCATAGATGAAGCTGCTGGGAGGGGAAATAGGGTGGTGGGGAGATGAGAGATTAGTCAGGGAAGGATTCCCAGAGAAGATATGATTTCCATAGGTCTTTGGGGAGACTGCTGGTCTGTTGTATATGTAGTGGGAGAGAATTCCAGGCAGGAGGAAGGCATGCGTAAGGAGTCAATGGCAGGTGAAGCTAGAGTGAGGTTTGGTGAGTAGTATGGTATGAGAGCACCAAAGTGTATGAGCTGAGTTGTAGTGGGAGAGGGAGTGAGGATAAGGAATGAGGAGAGAGCTGATTAAGGGTTTGGAACCCAAGGCACTTGAGGAGTGATAAATTCCTTCGATTGATCGAGTAGGGAGACTGGCACAGAACAGTTTTTTAGAAAAATGATCCAGGCAGCAGAGTGAAGTAGGGACCGGAGAGGGGACAGACAGGAGGCAGAGAGGTCAGCGAAGTGGCTCATGCAGGTGTCGACGGGATGCGACAAGTGCTTGGTAGCAGTTTGGTTGGTAAAGAAGGCCAAAATCCTGGAGATGTAATGGAGATAGAATCAACAAGATATCTTGTGACTGAAGATGCGAAGCAATTGATATTCATCCCATCCTCAACCCCACAGCACTTATGTACATATCTGTGAAGTATTTTATTGTCTGTCGCCCCCTCTAGCCTGCCGACTCCTTGTGGATAGGGAATGTTTCTACCAACTCCATCATATTATACTATCCCAAATGCTACATACAGTGCTCTGGCCACAGTAAATGTTCAGTGAATAGCATTGATTGATTGAATGCTACAGCCATTTACAAAGACTCTGTGTTTTGAAAGCAGGCATAGCCCTAAAGGCAATTTTTGGAAAACTGAGTTTTGAGGGGGCTGGAACCTGAATTTTTCAAGGCCTCTGGGACTACTTAGTCTCAGCTGACTTAGGCCTTGTCCCCCTCCCTCTGCTCCTCAGAGAGGGGCAGTTTCCCCAGCCTTTATGCCTCCTCAGACTGCCCATCTCTAGATACTCTTCTTCTTTCCCATCACCATCAATCGAGTGCCTACTTTGTGCAGAAAACTGTACTAAGCACTTTCCTAGCTCAACGCCCCAGACAGTACTCTTCCTCAGATGGCATTGTGGTCCTTCTGGGATTTTAATTACCCCGGGGAAAGTACCTACAAATCACCTGAAAGAGCATCTTACCAAGAGTGGAGTGGGTGTACTGGACATCTTTTCAGGTAGTATTGCTAAATATTAAACCCCATGAAAGCAGGGATCATATCTTATGACTCTATAGTATTTTCCCAAATGCTTATGATAATAATAATGGTGTTGGTAAAGTGTTTACTAGGTGTCGAGCACTATTCTGAGCACTGGAAAAGATACAAGTTAATCACCTCAGACACAATCCCTGTCCCATGTGATCAAAGTCTAGGAAGGAGAAAAGGAATTGAATCCCATTTAACAGATGAGGAAGTGAAGGCACTGAGAAGTGAAGTGCTTGTCCAAGGTCACACAGCAGGCAAATGTCAGAACCAAGTTTAGGGCTCCTAAGCCTGTGGTCTTTCCATTAGGCCACTCTGCTTCTTCAGTATCACATACTATAGTGCTTTGCATAGTAAGCGCTTAACAAATGCCATTATTATTATTATGGGAAAAAATTTTTTTTCCAAATGTAAGACGTACTTACTAGAACCTTCCATGAAACTCTGTCATTCCACAACTGATCCAGCGCACTTTCTTGGAGAATTACAGATTGACCATAAACATTACAAATGGCGTAATCTAGTTTTGCCTGGGGATCTCTCCTTGCTATGATCCTAGAGTCATTTGCCATTTTGGCATAGTGGGTAGAGCACAGGCCAGGGAGTCAGAGGTCATGGGTTCTAATCCCGGCTCTGCCACGTGTTTGCTGTGTGACCTTGGGCAAATCACTTCACTTCTCTGGGCCTCAGTTACCTCATCTGTAAAAAATGGGGATTAAGAGTGTGAGCCCAATGTGGGGTAGGGACTGTGTCCAACCTGCTTAACTTGTACTACTCCAGTGCTTAGAACAGTGCTAGGCACAGAGTAAGTGCTTAAGTACCATAATTATTATTTACTGTTCCGATGGAGGTCTCAGCTCATCAGAGAAAGGCACATGTGCAGGTAGGCCCTTGTAATAATAAATAATAATAATTATGGTATTTGTTAAGCACTTACTATGTGCCAAGCACCGTTCTAAACCCTGGGGTAGTTCAAAAGTAATCAGGTTATCCCACGTGGGGCTCACAGTATTAATCCCCATTTGACAGATGAGGGAATTGAGGCACAGGGAAGTGAAGTGACTTGCCCAAGGTTACACAGCAGACAAGTGGCAGAGCTGGGATTAGAACCCACATCCTCTGACTCCCAAGCATGTGCTCTTGGCCCCCAGGACAGCCTCTGAATCCTACAACACAGCTGGGTTGCAGATGAGAGCATGGAGCTCTGAGAATCAATCAATCAGTCGATCAGTGGAATTTATTGAGCACTTACTATGGGCAGAGCACTGTGCTAAGCACTTAAGTCACGTTCCCTGCCCATAACGAGCATGCCTCTGGACCAGCCAGGGGTCTGGTCTCCACAAAGCCATGGCTCATGGCTCATGAGAAGCAGCGTGGCTCAGTGGAAAGAGCCCAGACTTGGGAGTCAGAGGTCATGGTTCTAATCCCAGCTTCGCCACTTGCCAGCTGTGTGACTTTGGGCAAATCACTTCACTTCTCTGTGCCTCAGTTACCTCATCTGTAAAATGGGGATTAAAACTGTGAGCCCCACGTGGGACAACCTGATCACTTTGTATCCCCCAGCGCTTAGAACAGTGTTTTACACATAGTAAGTGCTTAACAAATACCACCATTATTATTATTATTATTATTATTGGTCTCAGGAAATGACTCCTTGGACCGGTGTTGTTAGAATTTAAGTTAAATATTGTGGGAAAGGCATCTCATGATGATGAAACCTCTCTGGAAATCAGATGCCATTCTGTTTTCCCCAGAATGAAAGTTGGGCATCAGCATCTCCCGTGAGATCAACTGAACCTGGAAAAGCAAATAATAGGATCAGAATTACAATATTAGAACTACAGCACTGCCAGTCAACTAGCATGGAAGGGTTGTGTCAGGCAAGCCAACTCTTCTGAGTAATGGATAGATGATTGTAGGATCTCAAAGCAGTGGCCACCTCTGCAAGCACTGTCTCTCTGTCTTTCCTTCCATAGCCTTCGGGACTCCAGCGCATAAGGTTCAGCAAATCCCGTCTGGGAGAGGTTGAGGGTGCTGTTGCTGCAGATGTATAGCTTCTTGCTGTTTGGGATGACAGGTGCTGATCTGCTACCTCCCACATCCCCTTCCCCAGCCTTCTTTTTCTGGGAGGAGGAAACGAGGGGCCGGAGAATGTCCGACCACAGTGGAAGTCACTTTACTGAACCGGAAACAGTATTACTACTTCTGGCCAATGTGGTGGCTGAGGCAGGTCTGAGAGCATGAGAGGGCAGCGGAAAAGCTGAGAGTACTAAGGGTTGGAGGAAGCAGATGGGAGTGTGGGTGGATCTCTTGGGGATGTGTGAAAGCGTAACCAGATCTGAAAGGATGTGGTATTACGGTTCATTGTTGGTGGGAGCTGTATGCTTTCAAACCATCCAACCAGACGTCCTGTTGAAAGTTTTCAGGGGAATTGCAGAGAAGGAAAGGAGAAGTTCTGTTCCCTAGGAAGGATAGGGGCTGACTCACTACATTTTGCAACACTGTGGAGCTGTTCTGGTGGAGCCAAGCCCCCTGAGAAGGCTGTGGGGAGGCCAAAGCTCCTCTTTCCTAACCCTAGTTCAGAGAGGGGGATGTCTTTTTCCAGCTCTTAGAAGCAGGCACCATATGGTAGAAGTCTGTTTATCCCCAAATTATGCCCAGGGGAAGACAAACCCAAGTGGGGTAGGATAATCTCTTTTGAGATTTTTTGGTTTAAATCTCCATTTGCATTTCCATTCTTTCAAATTACATCTCAGAGTGAAATAGAGAAGCACTGTTGCCTAGTGGAAAGAACGTGGTCCTGGAAGTCAGAGGACTGGGGCTCTAATTCCAACTCTGCCACAAGGTCACTGCTGGGTGACCTTGGGCAAGTCACTTAACTTCTCTTTGCCTCAATTTCCTCATCTGTAAAATGAGGATACAATACATGCTCTCCCTCCTACTTAGAATATGTGCCCCATGTGAGATGGGGACTGCTCTGACTCGATTATCTGCTATCTACCCTGACTTTTAGTGGAATGCTTGGCATACAGTGAGTTGTATGCCACAGTTGTTATTATTTATTATTACTAATAATATTATTTGTTAGCATACAGGTTTAATCAGAGTCTTCAAGGGAGTCAGGCAATGTTTCCTTTTGATTTCTAGTCATTTTGTAGACCTCTTTCATTCCTTCAGTATGCTCCGATAGTAATGGGATCCTCTTGTTTCTAGTAATCTAGCCATGTGACCCGTGACTCACAAAAATCAATCGACCATCTCTATTGAGTGCTTGCTATGTTCAGAGCACTCTACTAAGCGCTTGGGAGAGTAAGATATAACAGGGTTGGTAGACACTTTCACTGCCCACCAGGAGCTGAATGAGTCTGAAGTGACTTTAGAAATGAATCAGATTGCCAGACAAGAAGACCTTGAGTATCTCTGAATAATTGACTTTGAGAGTGTAACTTCACGCCTCTGATAGTGAAACGTGATTCTGTATGAGGTGAAAAAGACTAACGGGTGACCATTAGACCCCATTGTTCTCCACTCCTACAGATCCCATTGCTCGGTTTACAGCCCACAGCCTCCATGAGCCGCTGTTTTTGTCTGTGCTTCCATGACTCTGAGCCTCACTGAAGCCTTTGCTCAAGAAATACTCACCTTTCTCTGCTGCCATCTGTCAGGGTACTCTGCACACTCCTGCTGTCTCCCAGCAGGCTACATTCATTTCACATCATTTGGGGTTGGGCTGAATTAGGGCTTTAGATCATTTTTTCTGCCTACCTGCCCTGTGGCCGCCCTGCTTCATCTCTCCATTCAGCAGTTGTGCTAACCATTTGTCTGCCAAGGTATTTGTTGTGTTGTAACCCGGGGAGAGTGAAGGGGGTTAGGGAAACAAGATTCTAATATGGAAGGATTCAGAACCTCTGTCCTGAGGGGCTGTAGGCAAGGCTGGAGCTGTTCCTGGATGTCTATGAGTATGAGATTTAGCAGGGTGCAGGGGAAGGGGTGGAGAAGTTCAGAGAAGCGACCTCAGATTTGCAAGATGAGGTTCGAGGAGCTGTGAACTAGAGACAATGCTAATTTTAAAATGTCAGCTACAGTTGTGAAAAGTCATATGTAATGTTTTTAGCAACAGTATATCCACACTAAATCAACTGTATTTGTTGAGAGCTGAAAATGTGCGGAGTGTGGCAGTAAGTGCTTGGGGGAATACAAAGAGCAAGACACCTGTTTCTTGTCCTCAAGGAGCTGATGGTCTAAATGGGAAGACAGACAAATTATTTACAAATAGGGGAAGTACAAGGAAGAACAGGGTAGGTAGTAGTGTATCAGGCTGAAGGAACAGAAGCCATGTACCCTAGTGCATAGAGCAATGGCCTGGGAGTCAGACCTGGATTCTAATCCTGGCTCCACCACTTGTCTGCTGTGTGACCTTGGGTAAGTCACTTAACTTCTCTGCCTCAGTCACCTCATCTCTAAAATGGGGATTAAGACTATGACCCCCAAGTGGGGCTGGACCTTGTCCAACCTGATTAGTTTGTATCTAGCCCAGAACTTCAGTACAGTGGCAGGCACATAATAGGCGATTAACAAATACCATAAAAACTCAGAAGACATAATTTAACAATAATAATAATAATAATCGTGTTTGTTAAGCGCTTACTATGTGCAAAGCACAGTTCTAAGCGCTGGGGGGGAGATACAAGGTGATCAGGTTGTCCCACGTGGGGCTCACAGTTTTTAATCCCCATTTGACGGATGAGGTAACTGAGGCACAGAGAAGTTAAGTGACTTGCCCAAAGTCACGCAGCTGGCAAGCAGCGGTGCTGGGATTCGAACCCATGACCTCTGACTCCCAAGCCCGGGCTCTTTCTATTCAGTGTACAAGTGCTAATGGTTGCTGTTAGGTTAATGTGTTGGCAATTAATCGGAGAAGCTTCCTGGAGGATCTGGGGCATTTGGGGGAGATTGATGATCTAGACAAGAGGTAAAGCAATCCCTCTTAAGCGTTGTTTCCAGAGTTTTTGCAAATGATTCCAAAGTCACCGACTGTCCTGCCATAGGTCTGCATGATGAGAAGGTGTAAGCGCATGGTGGGCAGGGAGTATGTCTAATATGTTGTTACAATGAGCTCTCCCAGGTGCTTAGTACAGTGCTCTGCCCACAGTAAGTGCTTAACAAATATGATTGACTGAAGATTCATTCATTCAGTCATATTTACTGAGTGCTTACTGCGTGCAAAGCGCTTGGGCGTGTACAATATAACATTAGAATGGACATATTCCATGCACAGGGTGAACTTGCTCTCAGTGTTCCTAGGAGAATGGCGAGGCCCAGAACTGTAGAATCATGTGGTGGTTTAGGTGTGGAGCTTGATTAAACCCAGCTAGGCCCTTGGGTGCTTGCTTTCCTGTAAAAGCAGGGCTGCGCTGGTGGGGCAAAGGAAGGGGTGGTGCCTCCCACCTGTGAAGCATGGAATACAGACCTACTTCGGCAGCATCCCCGGCATTCCCTCAGTGGAGCTACGTGACCGGCTGCCTGGCAGCTCCAGGAGGGGAGGAGGTTGTCCTCAATTACTTTTCATCCCTTCTCTTCTACTTCCCTTTCACTCCATCCGCTGCTGTTGCCCAAGTCTATGCAGCACCACAAAATGGGTTAGGGCAGGATGTGGAGGAAGGAGTTAAGTGGGTAGGAGGAGATCAGTGAAACAGCATGGACTAGTGGATAGAGAACGGGCTTGGGAGTAAGAAGTGCCTGGTTCTAATCCTGGCTCTGCCACTTTGCTGTGTGATCTTGGACCAGTCCCTTCACTTTTCTGTGCTTCAGTTCCCTCATCTGTAAAATGGGGATTAAGACTGTGAGCCCCATGTGGGACAGAGACTGTGTCCAACCCGATTTGCTTGTATCCATCCCAGTGTTCAGTACAGTGCCTGGCACATAGTATGGACTTAATAATAATTATGGCATTTGTTATTATTATTAGCGGAGCACTATACTAAGTGCTTGGGAGAGTGCAGTACAACAGAGTTCATAGACACTAATTCTATTATCCTCTCCCCTGCTCTTCAGTGCTCTGCAGTCATCCATTCAGTCATATATATTGAGAACTTACTGTGTGCAAAGCAGTATACTAAGCGCTCGGGAGAGTACAATATAACAGTAAACAGACACATTCTCTTCCCACAATGAGCTCATAGTAAGTGCTTAATAAATACCATCGATTGATCGAGAGGATCCCTTATAGTCAAGGAGCTTATGGTTTAGCGTAAGCAGTGCTGGGTATACACATCCCAGTGAAGTCCTGCTGACGGGCTACACCGCCCTTTTCTGCTGGACCTGTTCCTCAAGCAGGGAGATTCAGGTTAATTTCACACAACCTTCACGTTGGGAACATATATGTGATTTATCATTCCAACACAGAGCTATTCAAATCTTTTATTTATAGACTATTGATCGCAAGTCACTTAAAATAGCCAGATTAAATTCCACCTCCTCATTTGAAATAGTACATAATATGCCCATTTACATTACACTTTTCAATGGAAACATTTTTTGCATGAGAGAAACTGAATTCCTGTAGTTGGAACCGATCCACGTGGGTGGATTTCCAAAATAAACCAGAGGAGCCTTCGACTTTGCAAAAGTCTGAGCTTCTCAGTTTTACATGGGCGAGATCACTGATTTTGGTTTTACAGTCTGATCGCTTTGTTTGACACTGTTTACAATTTCATGTGTGGTGCCAATTTTTTGGTTTTAATTATTCATATTTTTTCACCCTTTAAAAACAGGAAAAAAATTACTTTGTTGTAGTGATCAGGTGTCATTCCAGAAACCCAGTGTGGATAGGAGCTAGCTGGAAAACTTCTAATTAGTGTAGTTTCTCTCAATCGAGATTACTAGGATATGATTTAATGACAAATTCCTCTAGTTTGTAAACTCGTTGTGGGCAGAGAATGTGTCTACCAGCTCTGTTGTATGGTACTCTTCCTTGCGCTTGGCACAGTGCTCTGCACACAGTAAATGACCATTGATTGATTGAAATGAATTTCTTGCTCCAAGTGGAAAATAAAATGCTAAATCCAGATTAGCGTGGAATGTGAAAGTGTTAAAAATTGTATGATTAAAGTATTCCCAGAGTACCCAACATTGAAAGGCAGAGGTGAGCAGCAGCTAAGAAATGTCCCCTCTTCCCTCTTCATGGCTCTACCCTGGACTGTGCTTCCAGGTACAGCCTGCCCTGCATACTGTTTTGCCTGGTTCCGGTGTCCCTGGCCTGTGGAATTGTCTCTCTTTTGGGATCTGGCAAGCAGGCGCCTCACCGGTGGCAGCTCAGGATCCCCTGGGATCCCACCCTCCTCCCACAGGGGCTGACTCTCTTGCCAATTCGTGGCTTGGTCCTCGGAGGTGAGAGGCAGCAGTGGCTCGGCAATCTCTAGGCTGCTGCCCTCTGCTTCATTTCCTGCTGGTGAGGCCCTGCTCTTCCCCTGCCCCACCCAGGGCTCCGGAGGCAGTGACTCTTGATTCTATTTATTGCTATTGTTCTTGTCTGTCTGTCTCCCCCAGTTAGACTGTAAGCCCGTGAAAGGGCAGGGACTGTCTCTATCTGTTATAGATTTGTACATTCCAAGCGCTTAGTACAGTGCTCTGCACATAGTAAACGCTCAATAAATACTATTGAATGAATGAATGAACTTAGGGTCCCCTATGAAGAACTCAGCATCAATCGATGGATGGCATTTACCGAGCGCTTACTAAGTGCAGAGCACTGTACCGAGCATATGGGAGAGTACAGTACAACAGAATTAGCAGATACGTTCCCTGCCCAATACGAGCTTACAATCTAGAGGGGAGACATATTGATATGAATAAATAAGTAATTTATAAAATATAATTTAAAGATATGTACATAGGTGTTGTTGGGGGTGGGGTAGATATCAAATATACAAAGATCAAAGGTCCAAGAGCATAGATGAAAGAGAAGGGAGATTAGACTGTAAGCCTGTCAGTGGGCAGGGACTGTCTCTATCTGTTGCTGATTTGTACATTCCAAGCACTTAGTACAGTGCTCTGCACATAGTAAGCGCTCAATAAATACTATTGAATGAGTGAATGAAGGGAGAGGGAGCCAGAAAAAAGAGGATTTAATCAGCGACGCCCTCTTGGAAGAGTTGTGACCTTAATAATGTTTTGATGGTGGAGAGAGTGGTGGTCTGGTGAATATGGAAGGGGAGTGGGTTCCAGGCATGGGGGAGAATGTGGGAAAGGGGTCAGCAGTGAGATAGATGAGATCAGGGCACAGCGAGTAAGCTAGCTCTAGAAGTGTGGAGTGTGCCAGGCTGAGCAGTAGGAGATCAGTGAGGTGAGGTAAAATGTGGTGAGCTGATTAAGTGCTTTAAAGCTAATGGTAAGGAGTTTCTGCTTGATGTAGAGGTGGATAGGCAATCACTGGAGGTTCTTGAGGAGTTAGGGAGATGTGGACTGAACGTTTTTGTTGAAAAATGATCCGTGCGGCAGAGTGAAGTATGGGCTGGAGTGGGGATAGACAGGGGGCCGGGAGGTCAGCGAGAAGGCAGAGGCAGGAATCAAGGTGGGATAAGAAAGTGCTTGGATCAGCATAGCAGTTTGGATGGAGAGGAAAGGCAGATTTTAGCAATGTTGTGAAGGTAGAACCCACAGAATTTGGCAGCTTGAGTCTTTTATGTGCCTTGTGTCAACAGGCATGTCCATGTTCGCCTAATTGCTTAGAATGCCATTGTGAACCATTTGGGGAGGAGTTTAAACATTTATTCAGAAAAACGCTTGTGGCTTGAGGTTCTTAGAACACTTTTTACCCCCGGTATTTAGCTCCATTTCACAGCCGAGCGGATCAAGGGTCATCAAGATACAGAATTCCCCAGAATTAACACTCTCAAAAGTCCAAGTTGTAAAATATTTTATTTACAAATAATGTGTTCCTCTAAGGCTTACTGTAATATCTTATTTGTTGCTGACTCAGATTAGTTAGAATGTAAAGAGCAGGCAAGTGCCCACTTTTTGGAAATATAATTATGGATATTTTAGATCATAGAAAATGGCATTCCTGCAAATTTGCTATCAGTGGAAGTTGAGGTACTGGAAAAATCAATTTGGCCATGATGATACTTAAAAATTGACTTGCTTAGCGAATAGTAAATTCTAAAAAATGAATAACTTCAACAGGGGCTAGATTGACTGTGTGCTGGAGTCCGCATAAGAGTTTTGAGATATCTGAATTTTTCCTCTGTTTCCTTAAGAACACTTGATTAATAGATGTTTTATATTCTAGTTTCAGAAATGTAATGTGGTGCCTAAAAGAAACAGAGTAGGACAAAAGTATTTATTCATGAAGTTATGTTTTGCTTTAGGGGCTCAGTGTTCACAGTCTTTTCTAGGTCCTTTGTTTCTTTAAAACGCTTAGGGAAAGCATCCAGGAATTCTAAGCAAGAAATATGTACACGTCTTGATTTTTGTAGACGTTTCTTCTGAGATTCTGGCAGCCGTATCAAGTTTATCGGGATTTTCTTAATAAAATGCATGGACGTGTGAGCTGAATTAGGCCTACCCACGAAATCAGTTGGTAATTCATTCTGTTTAGCTTAGAAGGCACATTCATGGCTGAGTACCATTTGGAATGCTCCTTGAATGTGTTTCGTTAGCTCCAAATTATCACCATGATTATCAATTATTTCTGCTGGTTCAAATGCTAACCCATATGTGACATAAATGGGAAACAGCTTCCTAGCAACTTGTGGGAGAAATGGGCCACATTTGCAATGGCTGCTTATATACTTAGTCTTGCCCTAGAGTTCCTTGAATCGCAGGCATTTACTTAATCTGATTCAGAGCTTGCCAGTCTTGTCCTTGGGCAGAGACACCTATGAGATCTGAAGTGGATCATCTCCTGTGTCCAGAGCAAGGCCATATTAGGTCAGACCTGATCCACCAGTTGTAGTTGGATTAAGATTTATTAAAGTGGTTACTGTTGTTAAATGCTGGGAAAGAAGAATGTGGATGAGCTATAGAAACGGTCCTTTGGGGCCTGAAGGCCTCACAATCTAATAATAATAACTGTGGTATTTGTTAAGTGCTTACTATGTGCCAGGCACTGTTCTAAATCAGGTTAGACACAGTCCCTGTCCCACATGGGGCTTACAATCTTAATTCCCATTTACAGATGAGGGGACTGAACCACGGAGAAGTTGAGTCACCCAAGGTCACACAGCAGTCACGTGGTAGAGCCGGTATTAGAACCCAGGTCCTTCTGACTCCCGAGCCTGTGCTCTATCCACTAGGCTGCACTGCTTCTCCAAGAATAAGGTAGGGAGAACTTGGCAACAGACACATAAGGAAGGATGAAACAAAAATATAAAAGACAAGGATGACAATGAATAAAACAAGAATGGTTGAGCATTGTAGCTAGAGGAACAGGATTTCAAGCTCCTCCCACTTAGACCAACAGCCACAGAAGTCACAGTTTCAGTGACAACTATAACCTTCTGAACATTCTAAAAGTTCTACAGTTTGAGTCCTGCTGCTGTAGTTTGGGCTGGAGCAAGGGACAGTGGGATTTCTGGTGGCGTGGGAACAGAATCTAGTCCAGGTCTTCCTTGCCTGTGGAAACTTTTTTACTACCCAACACCTATGTCATCTTTTGGGGGAGAGGGGTCTGCTCAAGGCATTTTGGCTCCCCAGACTAAAGGATGAGACAAGGAAGGCATGTGAACCATGAGGCGTGAAAACCTGAGTCAGGAAAAGTATACTTAGCCAAGTAACATCTTAAGCAATTTCCTGGTTTACCTCTGTGGTAGAGCTAGCCCTGTGACCTGGTCTCCTGGTCACCAGGGTTGGTGATCAAGAACTGCTCTGGATTCCTAGTAATAATGATAATAATAATGATGATGGCATTTGTTAAGCACTTACTCTGTGCCAAGCAGTGTTCTAAGCGCTGGGGAGGATAGAAGGTGATCAGGTTGTCCCATGTGGGGCTGACGGTCTTAATCCCCATTTTACAGATGAGGTAACTGAGGCACGGAGAAGTTAAGTGACTTGCCCAAAGTCACACTGCTGCCAGGGGTGGACCCTTGGGTCAGGCTGGTCCACGTGCAATCTGGGAAATGCATGAAAAAAAAACCAAACCATGGTGGGTTGGTTGGATTCAGGCTGGATACCTTCACACAACCTTGGACTCCACGAACGGTAGTTGCATGCTTCCACAGTGGAAGTGACTGGGAGAAGTTAAAATGTGTAGTTTCTAAACAGGCTTAACCTATTAAGAAAAGTTTCAAAAATTACTTTTGCTCCTGGATCTACATCAAATTCGGTAAGCCTCAGCAATGGCTCCAAGCCCACCTGCCTCATGAGGAAAGAGTCTAATTGGCTGCCCCTTCACGTGACCTGGCAGACATCGTGTGTGTCAACACATTGCAGTTTCTGTGCTCCAAAGCAGGGTGAAGAGTCTGGAGCCACTTGCTCCAGGCCCAACATTGCCTGGTCACCAGCTGGGACTTGGGAAGATGGGGCAGATCAGGTGCCAGGCCCAGGCAGCACGGAGGGTGGGGTTGGGCACTCCATGGGTCACAGTGACGGTGGTTCGGGGGGCTGGGTTATGCTTCCCTTCCCCTACTCTGCTCCACATATCTCCCAGTTCCTAGCCTGGATCCCCCCTGGTAAGAGGACTGTTCTGGTAGTCTTGGGCTCAGGGAGCTCAGGGCAGAGGATGAGTTCTGATTCCCTGTGCTCCTACTCCCTGTACTCCTCCCCCCCTTCCCTTGTAGTCCTCTATGCCCCTTCTGTGCCTGACTTTTGGGGCTAGGGCTGAGATTAGTCTCTGGCTCCCCATGCCCTGGCTCTGCTCCCTGTTTCCTGCTCTCCCCTAACTGGCCGACTGGAGCCCTGGCTCCTTCCACTTCCCATCTGCCTGCTGCTGCTGCCCCATCCCTTCACTTCCTGTCGATGCCGACCTCTACAACCTGGTGCTGGTTAGCCCTTTCCTCCCAGATTTTGTGACACCTAAATAAAAAAAAATACTTTCAGAAGAACCTTTGATTTCAGAGGACAGCAGGAGGTGGGAGGGAGGATGACTCCAAAATGAAAGAAAGATGGCTGCTGAGCATGAGGAACCTCAGAGGGGGGATAGTGAGCGGAAACAGCCTTAGCATGGTGGCCATTTTTAGTGCATCAAGAAGTACACAGCAGTCCCTCTGTGGGCTGCCCTGAGGCTGCCGCTTCCCTTGTTTACCATCTGAAGTCGGCACTGATATCAGCTGTGTGACTTTGGGCAAGTTACTGAACTTATCTGGGCCTCAGTTACCTGGTCTGTAAAATGGGGATGAAGACTGTGAGTCCTTCGTGGGACAACCTGATCACCTTGTGTCTGCCCCAGCGCTTAGAACAGTGCTGGGCACATAGTAAGCACTTAACAAATGCCATCATTATTATTATTCAACTTGGAAGTTGGACTATTTGGAATACTATTGGCAAGGAAAGCCCTTCTGAGAGCCTGACTGAAACTTCCATTATAGCAGGCTTTGCTTAAGCTGTATATGTTTAGAAAACCCTGGGAGTTGTCTAGACTACTGGAAAAGTGGTCTGGCATATGTGAATAAATAGGAAGGTTTCCATAATAAGCTCACCCTGAAGACTGTAAGCCCACGGTGGGCAAGAAACGCGTCTACCAATTCTGTTCTACTGTTATATTCCCCCCACCATCCACCCTTCTAGACTGTGACTGCTGGATAAGGATTGTCTCTATTTGTTGACGAAGTGTACTTTCCAAGCACTTAGGACAGTGCTCTGCACAAAGTAAGCACTCAATAAATACGATTGAATGAATGAATGAATAAATTCTCCCAAGTGCTTGGTACAGTGCTCTGCATTCAGTAAGTGCTCAAATACGAGCGATTGGTAAATTGCAATATTAAACTGTTATAGATGTCCTAGGTCCCACTTAGGATATGGAATTTGGGTAGCCCCTATGTGGAACTTGAATGTAAAACCATTCGAAGTTTTCAGGGATTTTTCTTTTAAGAAAATGTAGCTCCTCCTCTAAGGCCAGGTTAGTCCATTTTTCTCAGCCTTTTTTCCTTTTGCCTAACTCGATTGACAAAGGTAATTGGGTCTGTCATCTGAAATCTCTCCTTAGCTCCTTGATATCTTGAGGAGACATTTCCTTTGAATGCATTACTAGCGGGGCACTATATGCAGCCATTTCTTTAGGTTTAGAAGCATATTTTTTCTCACTGTTACATGAGACCTCCAGAAACACAGCAAAAACAGACTTTAAAACTTGTCATTGTGCACGAAGTGCTATTTTCTGATGCAGAAAGTTTGTGGTAGAGATTAGAAATTAAAACTATAATCATACTGGAGCAGATGGTCCATTGTAAACATTTCTTGGCGCTTTTCATTATAGCTTTTCTTTCTCCCTGTAATTTTTAAAAATCTCTGTTGAATTGTTGTACTTTATCTTTTTTTTCTTTTTTCAGCTTTTGAATCGCAAAGACAAGACCACCTTTGAGAAGTTAGACTACCTAATGTCCAAAGAAGATAATTATAAGAGGACCCGGGAATACATCAGAAGCTTAAAGATGGTCCCCAGTATTCCCTATTTAGGTAGGTGTGAAAACTGGCTCATCCTTTCTTGGGAAATGTATTCCGTTTTGAATAAGAAGCCTTTGCTGTTTCTGACTGATAAATTGCCAAGGGTACCATATGTACCAGAGGCAAACCACATGTCGAACCACATGAGCACAAACAAAGGTTCACTTAGTTTGTTCCTTGGGAAAATTAAGGCTGCTGGAGCTTTTCAGGCTATAATAAAGTCTAGGGCTGGCTTGGAGAAGTTCCTTGGTTGCACTGAGCCTGGAAATAGACATTCCTAGGAATGTGGATTGGCTTGCCTGTTTGGGTCCAGGGCAGTTCTGGGGAGAACTTGGGAAAGGTCCATTGCCCTGAAGCCCCTTATGCACCTTCTCCCCTAGAATTCCTGGGAGCTGGAGCTTTGGGCTGTGGACTTAGACCCTTGGTATTTTTACCGGAGAAGATCAGGCAGAGGTTCCTGACTGCTCCTTGCCTGATGGGGACTCCCCAGCTGACTGTGGGAAAGAGGAACTCTGACTTTCAGGGAATTTGCATGCAGTGCAGAAGAGGGAAGGAATTAGTCCTTCCAAGTAATCTATTAGTGTGAATAAGAGATTTTATGATGACCTTCAGCAGGTTAGCAATATAGATTATAGCCCTCAAGAAGAGGCTGAAAAGAGTAATTTTCTGGCAAAGAAACTGACCATAATTGATCTTGGTCTTTCCTAAAGTTGTGTTCTTCATTCCAGGGAAATGTTCTTCCCATGACTTTAAAGAATGAAATATCCCTGGGTCATTAAAAATTTGTATTAAAAAATCTTGAAACAAACAGTAAAAAAAATCTCCTTGCTTGGCAACTCTCTCTGGCAACAGGATGACAGTCTATTATTCTGACTGCACCGAGTTCTACAGTACGGCTTCACATTGCATCGATTGTATTGTATAGAATGGCATCACATTACATCATATTGCATGCTCCAATTATCTAAATGTTTAGTTTCATTGATGAAAGCCACACTGACGAGCAACCAAGTGACAAGCTATTCATTATGTGATTCAGCCAGTAGAACAAACCATACTTTCAGTAGGCATAGTAGTGGAAACTGGAGTTGGATGTAATAGCGAGAATGTACACATTCTCCAAGAGAAGGCTGGAAAATGATAGAATGATGAAAATGGAATAGAATGTGGATTATTAATGGACACACATTACTGGACATTTGATTTTGGAATCCTTTTAGGACGTTGAAAAAATGTTCTAATGTGTTTTTCATTATTCTGTTCGAAGACAAGTCCCAGAGGACTGACGGATAGCAACTGGAGGCTTCAGAAGCAGGGCCTCTTTTCTCGTAGTTTTCTTTAGAGCTTTGAGTGCCTGAGTGGTATTTAGGTAAAAAAATAAATAAATAAATAAAATCAGGTCTGTTCCTCTTCAAAGTATGTTTCTCTTCAACGAAGATTGGTTACACTGAGAAAGGGAGTTTCAGGGTAAACTTCTTGTTGAATGAATGTTCCACCTTTGAAAGTACTTGTTTATCTAAAGAAGAAAAGTTACATAATTCCTGGAAAAGTACCTTTACGGAAAAAAGTCTCTGAAATTTGATAATGTCTTTTTCACCTGGTAACTCGGCTCTGCACTCTCCTTTCCTCTTTTGATGGTGCTTTTGGAGGGATAGTGGGTTTCACTTAGATTTTTCAGACTTTGTTGCTCACACCACCTGAGAGTTCCTATTCTATTTTAGTGTTTGTTTGTGGAATTTGTTCTTTTACCTTCTTAAAAGCTTTCAAGAAAAAGTTCCCATCATAGGACTTGCCTGATTGCATTGGAATAAATGTGCCTTTAATCCCATGTAAACTAGTATTCTCATGAGTAGTAGTGTATTACTTCTTTCAGTGAGTATGCTTTCCAGCTCATTTCTCTGCTTAAATTTTGAGCCAATTGGCTTCACCTTGTGTGTGTTGAGTCCACGTGCTCAAAATCCTCGTGCAATGTAATTTGAAAAACATTGCAGTTGGGGCCACAGTTTACCGCATTTCAAAAATGAGACTCTCATCATTAAAATAGTTATTCCAGATGACCTCAGAGCATTAAGATGGAGTTCAGATCACTAGCCTGTGAGCATTTAAAAAGCACAAGTGTTAGGAAAAGTAATATGCAAATATGGTATGTATTAAAAATTCATGAAAGCTTTGCGTGGTCAGATTGAATTTTTAGAACAAATATGTTTTGACATGTATGTCCTCCTATTCCTGTGAATAATTAGTAGCAAATCCAATGTTCCCAGGGACTACAGTTATTCTCTGCTTGTAAAAATGGTCTTTTGGAAGGAGCATTAACTCCTTCAGATGTGCTCTGGCAAAAGCCTAATGTTCTAAATGGTCCTCCAGTGGCCTGAGAGTTAATACTCCTCCCAAAATATTGAATTTACACTTTGAGAGTAGCTTTATTTCACAAATGTGAAATATGTGCTAAGCACTACATCACCATAAAGTTAAATAAATTTCCTGCCTACCCTTTAGGGCATGGATTGGCAAAATCCAGCCCAGAGGCTCATTCATTGCAGTCCCAGGGTGGATTTGTCACTTTGGCCCCACATCCAATAGATTAATGTCACTCCTTCCTCTCAGACATGACCACACCACTCCTTTCAAGTTCATGTCCAAGCCACCACAGTTGTACAGAGAATCCTCCCTCACTAGTTTTTGTACTGCAATATACACCTGCCTATTGCAGGATATAAAGAATACTTACAAGGTATCCTGTAGTGTTAAAATAAAAGATTTTAGTTTGTGTATATTGCAGGGGTTGGGGGTTCCCTGAAAAACTGCTCCCTCCCCTTCAAAAAATTTGCCACTTTGGGCCGGCTACCACAGGACTTATTGGAAATATGCCCTTACCTGGCCTCCACTTTGTTCATCAGAAGGGGACTCCACTCCAGCATCTAATTGATCAGAGCTTTGTGTGTGTGTGTGTGTGTGTGTGTGTATGTTGGATGTGGGTGGGGAGAGGGGACCTCTGGTGTCCATAAACAGCATCTTCTGCTGAACAAGCCACCGTCTTCCCCCTGCTCTTAATAATAATAATAATAATGTTGGTATTTGTTAAGCGCTTACTATGTGCAGAGCACTGTTCTAAGCGCTGGGGTAAACACAGGGGAATCAGGTTGTCCCACGTGGGGCTCACAGTCTTAATCCCCATTTTACAGATGAGGGAACTGAGGCATAGAGAAGTTAAGTGACTTGCCCACAGTCACACAGCTGACAAGTGGCAGAGCTGGGATTCGAACTCATGAGCCCTGACTCCAAAGCCCGTGCTCTTTCCACTGCACCACGCTGCTTCTCTGCTCTTGAGAGTGACAGGTAGAAGATGCCTGATGGACTATAGGAAAGGTGCTGGTATTCAGACACCCTGATCTGAACATCTTTTCACTACAAGCTAAGCATGAGATTCTTTCTGTGTTACCCTCAGCAACTTAGAAAAACTTCCCAAGTGCCCTACTTGCTTAAATAAATTGCCCATTTCTAGTTCAGAGTAAATTTTCAGGCAGTGCACAGACCAGGGAATTAGAAAACATGGGCCATTTTATGTTGGAGAGATGGGAGGGACAGTGAGTAAATAAATGCATTGCAATTTCGTATTCATCATTGACCATCAATGGAGTTGTTCAGACCAGGGAAATTAGAAGGTAGTGGAGGAAAGTTTGGCGAAGGGGGTTTGGAAAGATCCAAGAAGGGGTTGACCCAACGCCAAAGCCTCCACATAAATTGAAGTGGAATAAAGAAGCTCAAAGTTGGCTGGGAATAGAGGTGGATGAGAAGAAAGAATAAATAAATGGTGGTGGGGGCATGGAGTGTCTTGAGGGGAAGAAAAATAATTGGCATGGGAAATAAAAGGAGCCATTGACTTAATGAATATTGGGAGAAAAGGATGATTCTGGTTTTGGCATTTTGAACTGTCTAGAGAACCCAGCAAAGAGAAGATGAAGTGTAATCGAGGAAATATTTTGTGGATTTATGGTTTTTACAGGGTAGTCATTTTCTGGAAGCAATAGAAATAATCAAAAAAGAACCCTGAGATTGCAAATCTGGGAGCAGAGAAGTTTTGGAGGACAGTGGAGAGGCAGAGAAGAAAAATAAGATGGGAGATTACAGCTAAACAACCTCCAGGGGGGCAGTCTGAGACCTGCATTTGAATCACTTAGGATGCTTTTTAGCCTTTTCCTAATCTGTCTTTCAGAATTCCTCTGATAGTATAGTGGGATTTTATAGAAATGCAGTGTAAGCAGTTTCTGCAGTACACTTTTTTTCTGAAAAAAGTCACAACCACAAGCTACAAGATGTGAAATGGATTTACTCTCATCTACATTTAAAACCAATGGCATCTATTTTTAAAACATGCAGTAGATTTTTTTTTTCATCAGAATGTAGATCTTTTCAGTAAGAAAAGTCTCCCAATCATCAGGGTTGTGGGTTGGATTTATGGCTTTCAGCCCCAGGTTGGTCTTGGAAATAATAGGGCTCTTGTTATTGAAAGTGAACGGGTATGACGTGGTTAATATTGCACTTTCCTGGATTCTCCATAAGGAGGTCCCGCATTCCTCTGTGTGTGTGTATGATTGGTAACAAAGCCCCTGTATGTGGGGCTGTTGTGTTTGATCACACTGCCTTCATAAATGCACGATACAGAGCTAAGTTTCTCACTGACTGATCGAGTGATTCCCTACAAGTTACTTGCGGTAGTAGGGCCATTGGAGTGGCGAGACAGAGATGACCTCACTGGTAACTCGCTCACTGCATAATTTGGATTTGGGGAGACTGAAACAGAGATAAGTTAGTGAGCATTTCATTTGATTGTTGATTTTAATGAATGAGACACATGAATAGGTAGAACAATTTTCCTTTAGTGAACCAAAGGATTCTTACTGTGCAGATGATGCATTTGGAGTGAATTGAATGCAAATATCCGAAGAGAAATGCCAGTTTCTAATTGATTTTATTTTACAGATAGTTGATCCCATTTGCTTCCTGTATTTCCTTTCTGAGAGCAGTTGTCTCCTGTGGGGAGGTATCTCTTTTTATGAAGTCTGGACAACCTCCCTGATTCTCTTGACAAATCTTTAAATTGTTCACTAAGGGAAACCATTTTGGTGCAGAGGCGTGTTTAGCGTTCTCTTTTGTTATTGCTTTAGAAGTTAAATGATGGTAGGCATTAATATTAGACTCCAAGGACAGTTATTTCCTGCTGAAATGGTAGGTTTATTGCCTTACCACGTGAGCCACAGAGGTGAATGAGTTAAGTGCCAAGTAATCATCCTTCTCCAGTACTTTGGTTAAGCCCCTGTACATTCCAGGAATTTAGTGCACACCCCTAAGAAATCAATCAGTGTTGATTGAGCACTTACTGTGGGTTGAGCTTGGTAATCAAGGGAATTGGACCAACATGGTCCCCACCCTTCCTGGACCGAACTGTGATGCGACTGGTTTCTCCATGTATTCTCTGTAGTCCTTCATCCCCTCACCAGCCTATGTTTCCCTCACCCTGTAAACTGCTCAAGGCCCAGGGTCTGGTCTTTCGCTGTAGAGTATGAATGCTCAGGCATTCAGTTCTGGCTCCTGCCGTATTCTGCAATAATCCTCAAAGCCTCTGCTAGATAACATAGGCCTATGTTCATCAGTACACTTTAAACTTCTTATGTAACTTTAGGCACTTGAATTGTGGGTTGTTGGTAGTTCAATTACAGGCAAACCCTCTAATGCTTAGAACTGGGTGCCTTAAATATCTCTGTATATATCAACACACTCTTTTGTTAATAATAATTATGGTATTTATTAAGTGCTTACTATGTTCCAAGTACTGGTCTAAGCACTGGGATAGATACCAGGTAAGCAGGTTGGACACAGTCCCTGTTCCACATGGGGTTCACAGTCTTAATCACCATTTTACAGTTGAGGTAACAGGCACAGAGAAGGGAAGTGACTTGCCCAAGGTCATATTGCAGATATGTGGCAGATCCGGGATTAGAACCCATATTCACTGACTCCCAGGCCCTTACTCTTTTCCTAGACCATGCTGCTTCCCTGCTTCCTTTGACTTTTATCTGGAAGGGCTTTGGGTTTTCAAGATCTACGGACATTAAAATAACCTCACATCAAATGGTAGTTCCAAGTTTCATCATGTCCAGAAGAACATGGTTGTCTATCAACCTCCGCTCCAAACAAAAACTCACTCTAGGCTTCAAGGCTCTACATCACCTTGCCCCTTCCTACCTCTCCTCCCTTCTCTCTTTCTACCACCCACCCCGCACGCTACGCTCCTCTGCCGCCCACCTCCTCACCGTCCCTCGGTCTCGCCTATCCCGCCGTCGACCCCTGGGTCACGTCCTCCAGCGGTCCTGGAATGCCCTCCCTCCTCACCTCCGCCAAACTGATTCTCTTTCCCTCTTCAAAACCCTACTTAAAACTCACCTCCTCCAAGAGGCGTTCCCAGACTGAGCTCCTCTTCTCCCTCTACTCCCTCTGCCATCCCCCCTTTACCTCTCCGCAGCTTAACCCTCTTTTCCCCTTTTCCCTCTGCTCCTCCACCTCTCCCTTCCCATCCCCACAGCACTGTACTCGTCCGCTCAACTGTATATATTTTCGTTACCCTATTTATTTTGTTAATGAATTGTACATCGCCTTGATTCTATTTAGTTGCCATTGTTTTTCGAGATGTTCTTCCCCTTGACTCTATTTATTGCCATTGTTCTTGTCTGTCCATCTCCCCCGATTAGACTGTAAGCCCGTCAAACGGCAGAGACTGTCTCTATCTGTTGCCGACTTGTTCATTCCAAGCGCTTAGTACAGTACTCTGCACATAGTAAGCGCTCAATAAATACTATTGAATGAATGAATGAATGAACTTAAAGAATATTAAGAAAAATGTGAAGGAAAGAAGAGAGAGACACCTTTTAATGTTTTCTGTTCTTCCATTGAGAAGCAGCATGGCTTAGTGGAAAGAGCACGGACTTGGAAGTCAGAGGTCATGGGTTCTAATCCTGGTTCTGCCACTTGTCTGCTGTTTGAGCTTGGGCAAGCCACTTAACTTCTCTGTGCCTCAGTTACCTCTTCTGTAAAATGGGGATTAAGTCTGTAAAACTCACATGGGACAGCCTGATTAACTTGTATCTACCCCAGTGGTTAGTGTTTGGCACATAGTAAGTGCTTAAATGCCATAATTATTATTTTTGTTATGTGCTAAATACACTGGTTACCCTAGAGCAACTGCCCTGCTCTTTTGGGTTGACAGGATTCAGGAGAATGTCTTTGAACGATACTGACACATGGGTGGAAATTCACTATATCACGATATATAGAAACAAAGAGCCAGCTACTCACACCCACAAACCGATACCCTGGAAACCATTTCCAGTGGTTCTTGGGTCACACAGTGATGAGCTCAATTGAACTAGGGATTCCTTTTTGCTGGTTTTTCCAGGTTCAGAAAATCATAGGAAATGGTTGAATGCCTCAGAGCCCCGCACCTGTCAGTTCTGAACAATGGTTTCACGGGTCACTGTTAAAAAAAAATCCAAATTCTTGTTACTTTTATTCGAATGAACTGTTGAAGTTCCCTGGCATTATATGATTTCCTATTATTATTGATAAGGCCCCTGAGATCTAAATTTCAAAACAATAAGGCACTCTACAAGTACATCAAAATAGCATTTGTTGCTTTTATTGCAGAATGTATCGTTACAAGCGTAATCTGGTAATATATTAAAAACACTACTTTTTATATACAACACATGCTACATCAGACGTCAGTTTAATGCACATCATACACTGGTTGAGAAATAATGAGGTAATAAGGGAAGAAAGGGTAGACGCACATATTTGTACATTATATAATATGCCACTAAAAATCTCACAGACGTACTACATAATATGCTGACATGCCAAGAATCTGTCTCTTTCTCCTGTATTCTTGTGCTAATTGTCAGCCCTCACTTGATTTTTTTGGTTTTGCCACATGTCCTACAATAATAAGCTTGGTACACACACACATAAGCTGAACAGATTTACAAGGTCAAGTTTCTACAAGTACAGATAAGTAAAATTTGATTAACATGTTGACAAACAGTATGTAAGTAACTAATGTGACTTGTGCTGTGGGCTACTGGTCTTGGTTACAAATAGTTTCTCTTAGAAACTTTACCTTGTTGGAAAAGATATTAAAATATATTCTCAATTGGTACCCATCATTTGCCTGCAAAGGTGGATAGCCCTTTTGGTTTGTAGCCCTATTTGGTTTGTAATGGCCACACAGCAGGTAATGACTTAGCTCAGATACAAAAATACTTTGGACTATTTAGGCTAAGGTTTATATGGAGGTTAACATTATGTGGTGACTAAGATATGGGAGAAAAGTGATTAAACTGACTGAACTGACTGTTCAGTTTAAAACAGTGACTCTCCTTTCTGGACCAGAAACCTTTGACCTCTGTGCTCGGCGTGGTGGCCTCCCAGTGCCCCCCTCTGCCATCTTCTTGGAGTCCTCGGGCATGAAGATCCTTCTGGGGAGAGAAGGGTGCTTCCTGAAGGCAGGGATTTGGGGAAGAGAAGGTGTTCTGAAGAAGTTCCAGGTTTTTGGTCAGAGAAGGAGCCGGTCATTGGAAGTGTTGGTTTCTGAAACTCGGTGAGATGCCAGAAAGGATATCTGGCAGAAGAGGTTTAGGAATGGGAGCTCGGCACATACCTTGATTGCTAATAGCAAGCAGCCGTGCTAATTCGGGGAGGGGTTCAGGTGACAAGAAGGCCACTGTTAATTTTTGGCTGTCTACGCCCATTCACTCTCGGGACAACAGATAACAGAACTTAAATTAATTTCAATTACATTAATGTCCTACAGCATGCCTATCACCTACTGTACATTTTTCAAAGGATACAATTTCCTGGGTCAAATCTAAGATAACTGCACAATCTGGAGCTCCTCCAGGATTTGAGATTTAAATGTGTGTCTCTAAACACACGTGCATGTACATAAATGATATTTGTGTGTATGTACATTTATATATTATAACTCATTTAGGTGTTGTGTTTTTAGTATTTAGACTTAATTTATTTTTTAAAAAGTTATCTACAGCCTTCCTCTTCTTATGTTCCAAGACTAGGAAGTTTTATTTACTGTATGGGGCACGGAAAGGTATTATAAACAAAATATCGCATCATTTAGGTTGATATTTGTTGTATTGGTTCATGAAAATATCATACAGCATACAAGTCCTCATTTGTAAATAGTAAACATCAAATATCTTACATTCTTTGCTGCAGAAACAATGTTTTCTGGAAGTCTTGTTCAGCTGTTGCTGACTTTTTTTTTTACTGTTGGGTTTTGTCGTAGAAGAAGAGTGAAATTCTTTTAATGAAATGTATTTGGGTTTGGCCTGATCATCATCACCACTTTCTTTAGGGAGTAGGAGCCCCCTCGGAATTCAGCCCAGTACACTCCATCCTGATAACGACTGCGATAGTGACCGCCGCGGTACCAGACTCCGTTGAGGTTTGAGTGGGCACAGGCGTTGTACCACCACCCTCCTTTCTGGTAGTGAGCACAATTTCCTGAAGAGGAATAAGACAAGCCAGTGATTGTTACCTACTGGGAGAGGGCATGCTGGGAAATAAAAGAATACAGTTAATGCAATCATGAAAATCTTTACGTATCTAAGCCCGGCTTTAACTGGGTCGGTTCTCTCCGGGAGACACACAGATTTGCCGGGAATGGGAGATTTTTTATGAACTTTATGAACTTTTAATGGTAATTGCGGTATGGCTTATGAGAAGCACTGTGCTAATCACTGGCTCAGATACCATGTGTTCAGATCAGACATAGTTCCTGGGGTTCACAGTCTAAGAGAGAGGGAGAACAGTATTCAGTAACTCATTTTGCAGGTGAGGAAACTGTGGCCCAGAGAAATGAAGTGACTTGGCTAAGATCACACAACAGGCAAGTGATGGAGCCAGGATTGGAACTCAGATCTCCTAATTCCCATCCTGTGCTCTTTCCCTTTGGACTGTAAATTCATTTTGGGCAGGGAACATATCTGTTAATTCTGTTGTACTGTACCCTCCCAAGCGCTTAGTATAGTACTCTGCACATATTAAGCCCTCAGTAAATACCATTAACGGATTGATTGATTGAGAAGCAGGGTGGCCAGTGGATAAAGGATGGGCCTGGGAGTCAGAAGGATCTGGGTTCTAATTCTGGCTCTGCCACGTGTCTGTGGCGTGACCTTGGGCAAGTCACTTCACTGGGCCTCAATTACCTCATCTGCAAAAATGGGGATTAAGACTGTGAGTCCCATGAGGGACAGGGACCGTGTCCAACCTGATTTGCTTGTATCCACCCCAGCACTTAGTACAGTTCCAGGCACATACTAAGTGCTTAACAAATACCACAATTATTATTATTATTGATATCCCTTAGGCCCTGCTGATGGATCCGGCAGCTTGTACATGTTGTCATCTCAGTGGAATGGGAAATGGCACCCACCCTCCCTGTGGGTGGTGGCAGATAGCCTCTGCTTGATGTGTGAACTATCTATGGGAACACCGTAAGGATAAAGACATCTTTCACCTAAGCATTTTGCTAGGTTTGTGTTTTAGCTACTGTTCGTTTAGCACCAAGACAGGAAAGATTTCTGGGGACATGTCGGGCAAGCCACAGCTGGGATAGAGATCAACTCTGTGGGGTTTGGAGAGCTAAGTAGCCATTTGAAACAAGCTTTCTGCTGTCTCCACCCTAGCATAACGGAAAATAACCATTTACTGCCTTGTTCTAACTGAAGCCTTCAGAGGAGGGGACATGGAGTGTGTGGGGTTGAGGTGCCAAGTCAAAGGGAAAATTCAACCAAAGAAATGATTCTTTCATCCAAGATTTTTTTCTATCCAGTGAGAACCTTACAAAAAAAACCCCCCAAAACCAACCCAAACTCCTTTAACCTAATGGTGGTTCTTTTGCCCAGTGTGAGGTTTTCAAGACAAGCTTGGGGATTTGATCTGCTTCCCAAGTCACACCCTTCTCAGACTGCCTCAGTTCTAGCAACTAAGTGATCCGTCACCCAATGAACCAATTTCTGGGCCTCCAAACCTATGTAACACCGGAGAGGGCTCCTGTCCCAGGTTTATTCAGGGAGGAAGGCATCTCGCACCCCCTCCTAGGTCCTGGGCTCCTGTGGGGATACACTGTGGATGGGGCCTGGCCGGCAGGGACTTCCAATGCTTCTGCTGGTCAAGAAGAAGAAAATGCACCCCTATAGTGGGCTGTGCTGCTGATGCCCGGGGGCTCCAGGCCAACAGTTTAGTGATACTCCCCGATCTGAAGGGAAGCCAGGATGGAAGGGGGTTGGCATTCTAATCTAGAGTTCCAGAGGCCAAAGGGGAGATTAGGGTTCGGTGTTTCACCCCTTCAGCTGCTATAAGGGACAGGGTCCTTCACAATCCAAGAATGCAGAACAGCCAGTTCTGATGTGTTTATTTGCTAGGAGGAAGAGGATTAATCCATTCCCTGCCTGCGGGGAGCAGAAAAGTGTCAAATTACCAACTGCCATTTTGGTCCATTCCCAACACACTCCATACCTGCGTAGACGTCATGGTCCCTGTCCAGCGTAGTGAACTGCTTCCCATTGTGCCAGGTGAACGAGTCCCCCGCATTGCCATTGTAGCGGCCCAGTCTCAACTTGTAGTATTCACTCTCTGGCTCCAGCCTGAAACTAGCATATTCAGCAAATACTTTGCGTCCAGTCCAATCTTCCATTGTTACCAACAACTTGTAGTTGCCTTGATTTGTTAACCAATAGATATTCTCAAGCCCCAGCCAATACTCTCCATCTATGTTTCCGAATCCTTGCTGCAAGAAAACAATGAATGTGGCCATTGACTAAAGACATCGGTGTTGATTATCAACCATCATCACTCCTGAGAAAAAAACGACTCCAAAAGGGGCACTAGTTAGTATGGGAAAATAAAAAGTACTTCAATCTTTTTTTATTTCTTTCATAACAATTTCCAGCATTAGAAAGCGATTTTAGTTCCCCCCCCCCACCCCCACAACCTTCTCTAGATTAAAGCTAAAAAGATCAATGTGCTAGCAGTCATGCCAAAAATAAAGAGAAGATGCACCCACCTGCCTCTTCAAATTCCTCCCTGTCCTAAAGGGGGAGGCCAGAGTTTGAGGCCTGGAAAGAGAGCCTGGAAAATTAAGGGGAGAGGGAGGCCTACTGCCTCAGGAACACTCACTAATATGGTTATCCACCAGCTGGGATGAGAGCCTTTATCTCTCAGAGGAATTTTTGGCTTCCAAGGTAGAATTGCAGATGATGATAATGATAATTTTGGTTTTTACTAGGCTCTTACTTTATGTCAAAACACTGTACGGAGCACTGGGGTATGTACAAGATAATCAGTGTAGTGCCCTGCACATAGTAAGCACTCAATAAATGCTATTGAATGAATGAATAATCAGATCAGTCCCTGCTCCCAGTCAAAGAGGTAGAGAAAACTGGTATCATCCCTATTTTACTGAAGTGGAAACTAAGGCACAGAGAAATTACGTGACTTGCCCACAGTCACACACTGGCCAGTGACAAGGTTGGGACTAGAACCCCCCTCAAGACTATAAGCGTGGCATGAGCAGGGCCTTTTTCTGTTTACTGTTGTATTATACTCTCCCAAACACTTAGTAAAATGTTCTGCACACAGTAAGCGCTCAGGAAATACAACTGAATGAATGAATGAACCTAGGTTTTTTTTTGCAGGCCCATGCTTTTCCCTCTGCTACCATTTTGCCATCCCCATAGCAGTTTTGAGAAGCAGCATGGTTCTCAAAGGGTTGAGGGACGAGGTGTCACCAATCCCAGAGATACAGTGAGGCTTGGTCTCCTCCCTATAGTAGCTGATTCCCTGTGGATTTCTGCAGGGTTCTGCCAGGGCAGAGAACATTCCCAGTGAGGAATGTGTTCAGAGGATATCCAATTTAGTGAAGGGGGGGTGGCTGGGTCTTTTATTTATTGGTGCCCACTATTTTATTTGTATGCTAGATATTTCTAAATTCTCATTACGCCTCTTCAAGGCATCTGTCATACTGTGACGGTATTTTCTCAGAACACTTTAAAAGCAGAAAAATGTGCCTTTAGAAAAATGTCCGTTTGGCTAAGACTTCCCAGGCCTATCTGGAGAGTCACTGGAATTTTGGGGAGAAGAGAATGACTGATCTGCTTTGATGCTACTCTCACCTTGTATGTCTCCCAGTTCCTGAAGAAGTTGACCGATCCATCTAGTCGTCTCTGAATAACCGTCCAGCCACCGGGATCGTGCCGTTGGTCGCACCACACCTGCATCAGCCGGTTTGCATTGTCGGGTTTCACTAAGTATATGGAGCTGGTATCATGGCCATCTTCTAAAGCCTGGAGACAGTCTCTCCAGGGCCCTGCAAATAAGCACAGTGTCCGGTCAGAGCAAAGCTTTTCTTTTGTTTTTTCTCATTCTCTAGACTGTAAGTTTGTTGTGGCTAGGGAACATGTCTACCAACTCTGTTCTATTGTATTCTCCTGAGTGCTGAGTACAGTGTCTTGCAGACAGTAAGCAGTCAATAAATAAATGAATGATCATTCTGAGGCCTAGTCACTGGCAAGAGAGGGCCTGTCCCTGGGCAAGTATCCCCACCAGTCAGGGTAACCAGTCCAGTAAAGCAGAAGTTTCTGTCAAAATTTAGCTTTGGTGTACAACAGCAAACTGAGCCATTGCATGCATCTTGGAAGCCTCAATTTTTCTCTGCTTAGTTGCACAGTGAAGCATTGTCTTGGAGAATGCAGTTTTTCCTGCTGAAGTCACGTCCAGAAGTCAGCTTTCTCCTCTTATATCGCCAAGCTCTTCATCTGTTTGTTTACTGGTTCACCGGTGGCTCCGATTACCTATGGGTGTCTACCCTGCATTCATTTATTGCTTTTAGTAGTCTTCTTGGGCTCAAAGAGTTTTGAGACGTGGCATTTAGGTGACTATTCTCATAAAATATTAACAAATATGTAGGTCGGTCATTCAGCATGCCCTGTAAAACCCAGCTGAAATTTTTAGGCCTGTTCAGAATAAATACTTGGAAATTGGAGACTGGATGACTAGGTAAAGTGCAGTCATGAAGGAGGAAAACATTTCCATTAGGTTGAAACTTCCATGCGTGCTGCCCAATTAGATTTGATGCAGGAAAAAAAGAGTTCGGTGTGTGGAAGCTCGATCTTTGAATTTATATGTGAGGCACTAATTGAGTCATTCTTCTATCAGACCATGATGAGGTCTTCCAGACAGAAGAAACTGGGTCTTGAGGATGCTGATGATATTCAAATTGAGAGCCATTTAGGGAAGGAAAGTTGTGGAAAAGACTGTAAAAAGCTCCAAGGCTTTTTGTTCTTAGTGCATTTGGGGGAATTTTTTCTATTGAAAAACTATTTTAGGTTTCTTCAACCATGGAGAGTGGAGGTGAGTTTTCTTGCACCCATCTGAAAATGTGCGTTAAAGTATCCTTCCTGAAGCTATCTAGATTCTCAGGCTGTCCAATCTAAGTATCTTGTATTCACTGCAGCGCTTAGTACAGTAACAAACACATAACGAATACAATTATTATTATTCAGATTGGGGGGAAATTCTCTTCACATTTGCCCTTCAGGAAAAGCTGATTGCTTCCCTCCATCTTGTCAGACAAACCAGATTTCCAGCTAGACTGCATTACATATGGATTTTTTTTTTGCCTGCACTCTGGACCACTTTCAGAAATAGATTTTGCAAAGGATTAATTACTCTACAAGTTGTCTTGTCCCTGCTCTTTTTTTCTGCTGAAGTACTCCTGTTAGGGAAATGTTGGAAAGTCAGTCAGAAGCAATGTATGTCCCCTAGACTATAAGCTTGTTTTCAGGAGCAGGGAACAGGTCTACCAACTTTGTTATATTGTTGAATTAGATTCTTCCAAGTGGATAGTACAGTCCTCTGCATACTGTAAGTGCTCAGTAAATATGATTGATTGAGTTAATGAGCACCTCCTGTTTGTAGAGTTCTCTACTATGCCCTTTGGAGAGGATAATGTAGTTGGTATACCTGCTCCCTGCCCTTAATCTAGCCTGTAGTGGAGGAGACAGATAAATTACAGATGGGAGGAAGTAGTAACGTATATAAGATATAAGTGATATGGATGTTGTGAGTTCTTAAGCCTTTAGGTGATGTGGAAGGGTGGCCATGGCAGTTGGGAGATCTAAAGTGATGAGTGCTAAGATTAGTCAGGCAAGCCCTCTTGGGGGGAATGTGATTTCTGAAGGAGAGGAAGTTTTGGGCAGTGGAGAGGGTGTTAGCAAGAGGTTGATGTTGAGAAAGAGTGATAATACTGGGTGGATAATACTGGGAATGACTTCTTCCTGTAATCCCTCTGGAGGCTTTGCTGTGCTCTTTCATCTTCATCTCCGCCTGCCCTTTCAGGCCCATATAATCTTCAGCCTGGACTGATTGACCTTCCTGTGTCTGAGCAATCCCACATAAAATAGGGATCCACTTTTCTTAATTGTTTTGATCCTGTCACTCCCCTTTTCAAAACCGTGTGGTAGCTTTCAGCTGGTGCTTAAATCAAAGTACTACTGCTTTGGTTCCAGCTAAGCCAAGTGGTTTACTGTTCCCCACAAGCATTACCTGCCCCTCCTTGTCCAAGCCAATGGCAGCACCATCTTCCTACTTGCAGTGCCCTTCCCTACTTCTCCCTGACAAGCAACCCCCTCTTTTACAGAGCCCAGCCAGGCCAACAACAGTTCAAATATTGAAATGAAAAATGCAATCCTTTATGTTAAGGAAGTACAAATTAAAATGTGCAATAGAGAAATTTTTTCCTTTGGAAAAGTCCAAACAGTACAGTTAGAGTTTACTTTGGCTCTTTCTCTGAATGGATCATTTATAGCCGAGCTAAATGCCAGAAATAACGTCGACTTGCAGACTGATAACAGAATGGGTCCCGGACCACATCAGCTTGGATCTCGCTTTTTCACACTGACATTTGAAGTTTAGCTCCTACAAAATATTTAGGCTCTTTGAACCACATGTGGTGTATTACATTCCCAAAAAGGGAAATGACAATAAACCACAGCAAGTGAGTGTTTGACACAAAATTGTAGTCCCACTTTAAATCTGCCAGATGCTTGCAGTGTCTGCATTTGAACTCCACATGCTCAAACGAAACAGGACATTTTTATCCTGTGAGGTTTTTTTGTTGAATATCACAAATTGAATCCATTTTAATTGAGCTTATGTTTGCTAATAAAAAAAACTTTAGTCTAAATTACAGGAAAACACCAGTGTTCTTTCTTCTATTTGTCAACATGCTCAACTTGCTTGTATCTTGTACTTCTATTAAAATACAGCAAGACCTTGGGGAAAGAACACTTCACATTCACAGGGTGGTCCATAGAGATTTGGGGGCCACCATGGGGAGGATTAATTTATCAAATCAGTTCTGTGGGGATCCTCCTGGAGCTAGCACTAGTCAGCACAGTATTTCTGTTGATGCTTTGGGTGGAGAAATCATGAGCACACTTATCAGATGTGCACATGATGCTGTATGGGGGAGGGGCCTTGTTCATTCTCTGGAAGGCAGGAATAGAATTTCAAGTGGTTTAAGTTAGAGAAGAAGTTGTGCAAGAACAGGATGAAATTCAGTGGGGACAAATGCAAGAGTACATTTAGAAAAAAGCAAATGTCACAAAATTAGGATGAGGGGAATGACTGGCTAGGCAAAAACTGGGGAAGGAGGGAGAATAGAAGCAGCATGGCCTAGTGGAAAGAGCACAGACCTGGGAGTCAGAAGACCTGGGTTCTAATCCCGGCTCTACCACCTATCTTCTCTGGGACCTTGGGCAAGGCACTTAACTTCTCTGTGCTTAATTTCCCTCATCTGTAAAATGGGGATTAAGACTGTGAGCCCCATATGGGACATGGACTGTGTCTTACCTGATTAGCCTGTATCTACCCCAGTGCTTAATTCAATGCCTGGCACGTAGTAAGTGCTTAACAAATAACATTAAAAAAAGGGAGTAACAAACAGAGGCTGAGCGTGTGCCAGCAATATAGGGTAATTGTTTAAAACATCATAGCCTAGTGGAAAGAGTTGAGAGTCGGAGGACCTGGGTTCTAACTCGGACTCTCTCACTTGTCAATTAAAGTCTCTGTGTCTCAGTTTCTTTTTTTCTAAAATGGGGATTAAGGACCTGTTCTCTCTCCTGTTTAGTTTGGGAGCCCAGTGTGGGACAGGAGCTGTGTCAGATCTTCACATAGTATATCTTAGTGCTTAGTCCAGTGCTTAACATATAGTAAGCTCTTAACAAATATGACAATTATTATATCCTTGGATGTGTTAACAGGAATATGACGTGGCGTTTGGGGATGTAGTCATTTTTCTATATTCTGCCCTGGTGAGACTCCTGGTAAAATATTCATACCTCAACTTGGTCAGCAAGCGGAGGAAAGGCAGCAAGATTAGGATGGGCAACAAAGAGAAGACAGGATAGGCAGTAGACAAATAGGAGTTAGCAGAAGGCTAGGCTGAAAAGGGAAGGCTGAGTACATGAAGAACCCCAAACTGTCTTCAGGTCCATGAAGATTTTGCATGGGGAGAATGCTGACCAGTTTTTCTCTCTTCCCACTTCAGACCTGATCAAGAATAAGTGGGCTGAAATTAAACGTGGAGATATTTCAGTTGGCTAGAAAAAGGAACTTTTTGCTGGGGTCAGGAGGATAAACACACTGGAATAAGCTAACTTGGTGGCCCCTTCTAGCATATCATGTTGTGATTCTATCAGTTCAGCCCTATGACCTTCCTCTCTTACTATTCCTGGTTAACTCACAATCTGCTTTGAATTCATTAACTGAAGGTTGGCCGTAGTTAGGTTTCAGAAGAGTCTGAGTGGTGAACAAAAAAATCACAGGTTAACAGGCATATTTGCTATTTTTTTTACTGAAAATGTATAGATGTGGGATTTTATAGCCTTGCAAAGGTGTAAATTCAAGAGCCCAAAATACTGAATAATTATTCCATTTATTAAGTGCTTACTATATATTAAGGACTGTGTTATACACAAGGTTATCAAATTGGACACAGTGCTGTCCCACTTAGGACTCATAATCTATTTTATCTTCCTTTTATCCTCATATTTAACCTTATAAGAGGTTAAATAACTTGTGGAAAGTCACACAGCAGCCTAGAGCAGCACTGGGACTAGAACCAGGTCTCCTGATTTCCAGTCTCACACTCTTTCCATTAAGCCACGCTGCCTATGGAACCATTTCATGGTGTGCTCTAAAATAATTTATCCAGTACTGTTGCCACCTTAGTGTTCCATTTACAAAAGAAACCTTATCAATGCACTAATTTTCAAAAAATCCATGGTATTTATTGAACATCTATTGTGAGAGTAGAACAAAAGCAACATTTAAACAAAAATTAATTGCAGGTCAATGTACTGTGGTCTTGGTTCCCAGTTACTTTCATTACAACTTTTAATACTTCCAGGCGATCAAATTGCTTTCATCTCTCTTACTGATTGCCCCAAGAGTGGGTTTTTTTCTTCCCTTGAATTTCCAAACTCTCAGTGATTATCCTGGGTGCTTGTAAGTGCTAAGTGGGAGAACCACAGGAAGTGGTGAAAGAGCAAGAATGATACTTTTGGCTTAAACAGCTTGCAGTGCACCTCGGGATGGGCAGATCAGAAGCAATTGCAGTACCTCTGCCTCCTGCTGAGTCATAAACGAGACCTTATAAAATAAACTAAACAAGGATTAACAGCCTGAAGAAATCAAACCAAATTAAAATGCTACTTAAGTAGAAAAGAAATTGGTAGACTAAACGATAGAAAAATACCAAAACATCTGATTCAATGTTCTCATTCAACTTTAAACAGAATTAGCACTTGATTTGCAATGGATTTCACATTTACCATAAAATTGTCCCGTAATCAGTATCTGTCCAGCCCCACCCAGCAGGACATGGAGTTTCCAAGATGTTTCCTCGCCTCAGGGGATGACCAGGCTGCACTTCTGGGGATCCATGAGGGCCAGCCTGACAGCATGAGTGGGAGAGGGAGGGATTGGGGCAGCTCAAAGGACTCTGGAACACTGCAACAATGCAATATTGCAGGGGAGAGGGTGCGGGGGGGGGGGGGGGGGGGGTGGCAGAGGACAGGCAATCAATCAATCATATTTATTGAGCATTTACTGTGTGCAGAGAACTGTGCTAAGCCCTTGGGGGAGTACAGTATAACACAGTTGGTAGACTTGATCCCTGCCCACAACGAGTTTGACATGCAGGCATGTCCCCTGGGGTATTAGAACTTTGCCCATACTCTAATTCCAAATTCTCTATTCTCATGCAATTATAGACTTTGTGAGATTTCCTCATTCACTGTCAAGAGCACAGCTTCTCAATTGTCTTAAATGTCTCCTAGTGGTCCACAGGTTCACTGGAGAATTTCCTTGGGGCCATGGTGGCTGCTCTCAGAAATACTCTCCTTTCCTACCTTTTTGATTTTACAAACATCTTGTATCTGGATTTCACTTCTATGTTTCCTTAGTCTTTAAGCATTAATTTCCTCATTTCAGCCTCACAATAGCCCAGTGAAGTAGAAGGAGCTAGGTATTAGAATATTACCTATTTTACAGAGGTGAGGAAACTCAGGCTGAGAGAGATTGAGTTACGTACCTCAGGGACTAGAACCTAATTATCCTGATTCCCAAACCTATGCTCTTTTTTTTAATACTTACTTGGTGCCAGGCATTGTACTAAGCTCTGGGGTAGATACAAGCCAATCAGATTGGACACCGTCCTTGTCCCACAAGGGGTCCAATGTCTTAAACCCCATTTTACAGATGAGGTAACTGAGGCAAAGAGAAGTGAAGTGACTTGCCTAAGGACATGCAGCAGACAAGCCACTAGTACTTTTCACTATCCTACACTGCCTCCTAAGTGACTGGTTTGCTTTATGGTCAAGAATTTCACCAATCATGATCATTGGCCTTTAAAGCCAAGCCAGACCCTGGTGCAGTGGTTGACACTGCTGTTGCAGTGGACGAAGTGGAGGGCCTGGAGGAGGGGAGTGGGAAAGAGAAGGAGGAAACAGAAAGCAGAAACTGTTCACCATTGGCATCAAGACCCCTCAACTCTCTTCTTATCCACTTATCCACTCTCTTCTTCAATGACACCCCAGCTCGTATTCCTTGGACTCTTCATCCAGATCACCCCACCCCAGCATTGGGGGCCCTTCTTCTCTGGTGGGGTACAGTCAATCAGGCAAAGTCCCTGGAGGAAAGGGGATTTCATGGGGGGCTTTGAAAATGGGGAGAGCAGTTATCTCTGTAGCTGACCTCCTCACTGTGCCTCTTTCTCGCCGCTTCTGCCACCATCCTCTTGCTCACACCTTTCCCCATGCATATTACTCCCACCCCCTGGCATCTGATTGATCATGGCTCTCCTCTGTGTTTAGCATTGTAAGTGTATTTTAAGGGAGGATTTCTGTGCATGTTGCAGGCCTGCGAAGCATGCCCACGTCAAATGTATTCATGTTCCCACATGCCAAAATGTATACTTGAGAGAGAAGTTGGTATTTATGGCTTCTCAAAGGACATACTTTTCTTTCCTGAAGAGCTGGACACATCCATTCACCTGAACTCAGAACCCATGGGAAATGGATTTTCTGAGTGAATAATGGATGAGTGGACTGAAGAAAAGAGTTCCGTGTTTCTATCTAGGTTTATTTATTGGAGAGCCATGGGAATCTAGGACCTGCTCCTGGCTGGGCCTGCTGTGGTCTCCAGGCACCTCCCTCAGCCTCCAGAGAAGCCTAACAGGGCTGACTCGTTGCTGCCCGCCTCAGCCTGCCTTGCCTGTCCTGTCCCCAAACTGGTTTTGAAATTCTGAGGAACCATAGCTCAAGAGAAGTCTGGCCCATGGGGCAGGGTGAGGAGAGGGCAGACTGGGTCCAGATGAGTCTGTGCTTTTTGGTACTCAGACTATGGGGATTGGTACTTTTTTATTTTATGGCATTTGGTAAGCGCTTACTATGTGCCAGGCACTGGTCTAAGCACTGGAGTAGATACAAGTTAATCAGGTGGGACACAATCCATGTCCCACAGGAAGTCACAGTCTTAATCCCCATTTTGATGAGCTGACTGAGGCATAGAGAGGTGAAGTGACTTACTCAAGGTCACATAGAAGACAAGTGGCAGAGCCAGGATGAGAACCCAGGTCCTTCTGATTCCCAGGCCTGTGCTCTATCCACTGTGAGTTAGGCTGCTCCATGACTTACTTCTCTTAGCACAGAGCAATCTTCACTTGGATCTTTCCCCTCTAAGCACTTTTTTATGGTAATTATTAAGTGCTTTTTATGTGCCAGGCACCGTACTAAGCACTGGGGTAGATACAAGCTAATCACTTTGGACAACACAGTCCATGTCCCACATGGGGCTCAGTCTTAATCCTCATTTTACAGATGAGGTAACTGAGGCACCGAGAAGCTAAGTGACCTGCTCGAGGTCACACAGTAAACAAATGGTGGAATCAGGATTAGAACTCAGGTCCTTCTGACCCCAAACCTGTGCTCTTTCCACACTGCTTCTCAAGCACTTTGCTATTCACCCCACCCTCAGCCTCACAACACTTATGTACATATCTGTAATTTATTTTAATGTCTGTTCCTCACCTCTAGACTGTATGGTCCTTGTGGGCAGGGAATGTGTCTACCAACTCTGTTTTATTGTAGTCTCCCAAGCACTTAGTGCTGTGCTCAGCACACAGTAAGTGCTCAGTAAATAGTATTGATTAATTGATTCAGGGGATAGATTGAATCCTATGTCTGGGGAAATAGCTGAAAATTATATTACTATAAAAGGTTTTGAGAGCATGAAAAAGGCATTATTCCAGCCCTTAAAAGTGAAATTAGGAACTAGGAAAACCTTATCCTAGAAGCTAGTCTGACCTTTTCTTCTAATTTTTTGGTAGGCCTTTTTGGCTGACTTTCATGCTGGCCAATTATTGTCAAAGGATTTGGGATGGGCTCAAAGTTTCTGATTTAATTTTATTTCAGGTCCTAATTGATTTTCACTTTTGCTATGCTTTGGCAATTGGGGTAGTGTGTTCAGATGCCTGTCTTTCATACTGGATAGAAACCTATCTTTATAATAATAATTATGGTATTTGTTAAGTGCTTTGACCACAGCATCTCAGTGAATTTGTCAGATAGAGCTGGAGATAAAACTGTATCTCTAATTTTGCTCTTAAAGGCTCCTAAGGGTGGATATGTGTCATGGAGATTGGGGGTGGGGAGGGGCTGGGGTCTCGGAAGTGGGGTCTCTCCTCATGGGATAACTTTCAGCATGACCTAGTGGATAGAACACGGGCCTGGGAGTCAGAAGGACACCTGCTATGTGCCCTTGGGCAAATCACTTAACTTTTCTGTGCCTCAGTCACCTCATTTGTAAAATGGGGATTAAGGCTGCAAGCCCCATGTGGGACAGGGACTGTGTCCAAACCAATTACCTTGTATCTACTCCAGTGCTTAGTACAGTGCCTGGGCACATAGTAAACACTTAACAAAAAATACCACAATTTCCAGTCCTGGCAGGCCATTACCTGCAAATGGTTTTCATTAGTGGTCACAAAAAGGGTCTTAGTGCCTACTCTCTGTGCTCAAGTAATTAAGTTCTACCTAGCCTTTGGCTAACTCCAGTCTGGTTATTGCTATATATTTTTAATGGTATTTGTTAAGCACTTACTCTAAGTCTGGCACTGTACTAAGTGCTGGGTTAGATCCAAGCTAATCAGGTTGGACACACTCTCTGTCCCACATGGGGCTCACAGCCTTCATCCCCAGTTATAGATGAGATAATTGAGGCACAGAGAAGTAAGTGACTTGCCCAAGGTCACACAGCTGATAAGTGGTGGAGTCAGGACTAGAACTCGGTCCTTCTGACTGAAAAGGCCCATGTTATCCACTATCCCCTAGGTCATGCTGCTTCTTATCCTGATTTCTGCTTGCTGTCTATCCTAACCTGCTGCTTAGAGCTCTGTCTGCTAGACAGACCTCCTTTGCCTGCAGCCTTCCTGGATCATCGCCCACCTGTCTGTCAATCTGTCCAGACTCTGTGCCTAAGGAAGTGCTCTGTATGCATTAAGCACCCAGTAAAGGTTGATTTTGATAAGGATAAGTTTTAGGAAAAAACAAAGATTATAGGACCAAAAATGGGAATAGTTTAGGAAGGAAGTGAGAGGAAAGTGGCAGCCGCAGAAGACTTCAGAGAAGGGACTGGTAAGTGTGAGACTGGTAAGTGTGACTCTAGGTGAAAAACAGAGGTTTCTACAGGGCACTTGAACCTGGAGCAAGACCTGTTCTCTATTCTCATTGGTTGCTATTGCTATCACATGGAGAAAGGTTCTTTTGCCAACTGCTTTTCTCAATTAGTCATTTCTTGCCTTTGTCCTTTGTGTTCCTATGCCTTTGCGTTGCTTTTAATTAAATGTTAAAAAAGTTGGATGAATGGCTAAAAGTTAAGAATGGAATAGGAATTTCATTTTGATGGCAGGGATGGAAACACAGGCTATTACAAAACACAGTCCCTTCCTAGCAGTGTCTCTGCCCTGAAGGGTTATTTCTCAAAGTCACTGATTGCAACCAAGATGAGCTCACTGATTGTTCTTCCCTCTGTGGCAAAAGAGAGTGAAAAGCACCCCAGCAATTCATACAAGCAGATGTGTGTGTGTGTATTTGGGTCTGGGGAGAGCAAGGGAGATATTATTACTGTGTATAATGACTAAGAGAAAATGGGTTTAAATTAAAATGTGTTGGACAAAAAGAACTTCTTTTAATGGTATCTGTTAACCGTTTACCATGAGCCAGGTGTTGTATTAAGCACTGGGGTAGGTACAAGCTAATCAGGTTGGACACCATCCATGTCCCACGGGGACTCACAGTCTTACAGATGAGGTAACTGAGGCTCAGAGAAGGCAAGTGACTTGCCTAAGGTCACATAGACACACGCAGAGCCGTGATTAGAGCCCAGGTCCTCTGACTCCAAGCCCATGCTCTATCCACTTAGCCAGGCGGCTTCTCTTACTATGCTAGGACTCTGGTAGAGAGGGAGCTGGCCAGGAAGTGGAGGGTAGCTGATATCTAGGCAAGCCACTGTAAGGAGCCACTCTTGTTCTATAGTCCTAGAATGCTGGCAAGATAGTTGCCTTGGAAAAGCTCTGCACAATTATATGAGATGAAGAATCCTTACTATTAGGCACTAGAGCTCTGATTGCCTGAAGGAGTGTGAGAATATGTTAACATTTTCTTTGTACTCGCTAGACTTGAATAACTAATCAGTGCAGCCCAACAAAAAATGACCTTTTTGTATACAAGGGGCACTCAGGACTCAGCCCTACATTGGCATCACACTTTTTTTAAATGGTATTTGTTAAGCATTGACTCAGAGCCAGGCACTGTACTAAGCCCTAACAAGATGATCAGGTTGGACACAATCCTTGTCCCACATGGGGCTCACAGTCTTCATCCCCGTTTTACAGATGAAGGAACTGAGGCACAGAGAAGTTGAACGACTTGCCCAAGGTCACACAGCAGACAAGTGGCAGAGCCAGGATTAGAACCAAGCTCTTTCTAACTCCCAGGCACATGCTCAGTCCACTTGGCCACATATGACTCCACCATCAGTGGTGTCATTTTTTTAAAATGGTATTTATTAAGCGTTTACTATGTGCTGGGCACTGTACTAAGCCCTGGGGTAGATACAAGTTAATCAGGTGAAGAAAAAATGCGTATGTACATATTTTTTACACTAATTTTTAACTTAGCAATTAGTGGTATTTTTTGAGTGTTTTCTATGTGCAGAACATTGTACTAAGTGCTTGGGTGAGTATAATACAACAGAATTAGACACAATTCTTGCCCAAAACAAGCTCTGTATTGTATATGGCAGAGTTGGAATAGAATTATTAACCAATTTCTGGAATACATTTTTAGAGTAAATGGCACTTTTCTAGTGAGGTAGGGTGGACATTAAAGGCTCACTTGGTCCCCTGCTGTTGGTGACTGAGGAGTGCTTTGTATTCCCCAGCTTAAAAAGGAAGAGAATGTATATGGGCTCAGATTTCTTGCTTAGTCAGGTGCCAGGTGAGCCGCTCTGAAAAACATTTGAACAAGGCTTCCTTTTATTAATTAGTGATGTAATTCCTTGAAGCAAGGTATCCTAGAACTGACTTTAATACTTTTACATAATAATAATAATAATGATAATGATGGTATTTGTTAAGTGCTTACTATGTGCCAAGCACTGTTCTAAGCACTGGGGTAGATGCAAGGTAATGAGGTTGTCCCACTGGGGCTCACAGTCTTAATTCCCATTTTATAGATGAGGTAACTGAGGCACAGAGAAGTTAAGTGACTTGCCCAAAGTCACACAGCTGATAAGTGGAGGAGCAGGGATTAGAATCCAGGACTCTGACTCCCAAGTCCTTGCTCTTTCCACTAAACCATGCTGCTTCTCCACACTGCTTACAAGGTCCAGTACTGCTTTAATCAAGATCTGAATTCCTTAAATTAAATCAGAAATATATTTTGACGTGCATCTATTATAGCTCTTTCACCTGCAGGTCAAATCCATATCAGAGAGACAGGTCTTCATGTGGAATTGAGACTGTATGAGTGGGTCTGGGATCCTTTTTCTGCTAGAATTGAGGTTAGCCTTGGTCAGATATTGGATTGGACTTGGCTTCCACTTCTGTGGGACTGGGCTTGGTCCAGCCCTTGCTACCTAGCTTGTGCAGAGGGCCTTGAGGGCTTTTGGTATTGGGAGACATCCTTGTGACATCACTAGGGGGTGAATCTAGGAGTAGGATATAGCAACTCCTGCTCCCCATCTCCTTGTGCAAATGGGCCCTGGGGAAGGGGAATGCATCTTCTCCTATGCCCACTGGAAAATGTCTTGGAATTGCCCTTTGCTAGGTAATTACTGTCATGATTCCTTTTCCCGCTGAATTTGGTGGAACTAGAATCTGGGAGAATTCTCAGAAATGGACAAAATGGATAATTTGGAATATGAGCATTGAGGACCTCAGGCAGAATTTTGGCATGAGGACTTGATCCTGGGCTTTCAGACTTACTGCTGGGCTTCCCTTGTAGTTCAAGGGGAAACAATATGGGGCGTAGACATCAGGGTTTAGATCATGGCAGATGGGACTTAACCTGCTTACCCATTGGGTCATTAATACATGGAATGGATTGGGTGTAAAGGAAGGAAAAACTATATGGAAATAATGGCAAAAATCTACCATAAAATAAGCAGGAAAATCTATTGGAGAGATAAATGTATTTTCTTTCTACTCTGGTCTTGCAGTGCTTGCATGCCTTAATTCATGCAGATACAGCCCAAGGTAAGAGAAGTTTCACTTGGAACTCAGAAACAATGTTTTCATTGTTTGGTTTTACTTTTGCTCCCAGGTTAAACCTCTGTCCTTTTACTATCAGCTTGGAGCAGGAACAGTTGTGAAATTGAGGCTTCATTATGAAAACCTAAAATGCCTGTAAAGTGGTTATTATAGCCAAAGCATATTTCATTATGCTACCTACCCCCAAACTTAGTACTTAAGTGATTTGATAAATCACTTGAGAAGTGATTATTAAATTTAAATCATTAATGAAAAGTTGTATCCTTCTACAAGAAGCTATATGACATCATTTAATTTTTTTTGCCCCATTATTTGCAAAGTTCTCATAGAGGCCCCAAACCCAGTCTTCTAAGTTCATAGCTATTTTCCTGAATTCCACCTCTGTGACATTGATAGAGCAAATTGTCTCTACTGGCCTCCATGGGTATTTCAGTCAATCAGTGGTATTTATTGAGCACTTACTGTGTGCAGAGCACTGTACAAGTGTTTGGTAGAGTACAGTGCAACAGAGTTGGTAGACACATTACCTACCCACAACAGGCTTCCACTTTAGGGAGACATTTAAATATTCAGAGTCTTAAAAAGTAAAACAGTTCCTATGAATCCTATAAGGAATCTTCTCCTTAGCAAACATTCTCTAGCTTTTAGGGCAACAGCTCCCCCTTTCTTTCTTGGAATCAGAACTCCGATATTCCAAGAAGATGACCAATTTATAGAAGTCACACCACAGAAGCTTCCTTTTTTTGCTCTTTAAGCCATCTGTCCTCTGATTTGGGAACACTAGAACTGTACCTTCCTAGCCAATTAATTGATTGATTTCTGCTTTTCACTGGGTTTGTCTGATTTGTACTCAAGTATAAGGGTTATCTGTGTAGGTGAAGGAGCCTGGCCTAGTGGGGTAGAACATGGACCTGGGAGTTAAAAGCACCTGGTTTCTAATCCCCGCTCTGCCACTTGTGTGCTGTGAGACCTTGGGCAAGTCACGCAAATTCTCTGGGCCTTAGTTACCTCATCTTCACAGTGGGGTTGAAGACTGTGAGCCCCATGTGGCACATGGCCTGTGGCCAATCTAATTAGTTTGTACAGTGCCTGGCACTTAGTAAGCACTTAACAAATACCATAAAAAATTTTTTTAAAAAAAGTGAACTGTTTTACCACTCTGAGGATTCTTCCCACCCTAGGGAATCACCTGGAGAACTCCTCTAGACTATAAGCCCTCTAGGCTGTAAATTCACTGTGGGCAGGGGATGTCGGTTATATAGTTATATCGTAATAATAATAATGATGATATTTTTTAAGCACTTACTATGTGCCAAGCACTATTCTAAGCACTGGGATAGACACAAGGTTATCGAATTGTCCTACGTCAGGCTCACAGTCTTCATCTCCATTTTACAGATGAGGTAACTGAGGCACAGAGAAGTTAAGTGATTTGCCCAAAGTCACATAGCTGACAAGTGGTGGATTACAACCCATGACCTCTGACTCCCAAGCACGTGCTCTTTTCACTAAGTCACGCTGCTTCTCTTGTACTTTCCCAAGTGCTTAATAAGATGCTTAATACAGTAGGTGCTTCATATAGTAAGTTCTTAATAAATACAATTGATTGATTGATGGATTTGGCTTTGAAGAAAGCACCACAGAATTACTTACCAGATGGTTTATCAGTTGAGGTTGGAATGCTGGTAACAGTTGGCATCGTGGGCAGAGGAGGTGGGAGCACCTTTAGGTTTTGATCACTCTGAATTTCATTGGTAGATATTTGGTTAATAATGCGGTTATAGGTGGGAGGCTGGTAGACTCGGTTTGGTGGTTGTGGAGGTGGAGGTATTGGTCTGACTGTTGGCATTCTCTGACAGTGTTCTTCCAACTGGGCTATAATGGCAGACTGGTTGTTAGCTAAGGAAGCCAAATGTTGATACTTATGTTCTAGATCCTTGTATCTGTTTGCAAGCTGCAACACGTCGGCGGTCTGGTTCAGTATCTTATTCTCCAGTTGGGAGAGCTCTAGAGCGTTGTCCCGTTTCCGAATAATTTCATGTAAGAGCTGCATGTAGAGCTGCGTCACCCTGGAGTTCATATTCCTGCTCTCCTTCCGCAGGAGTTTCACCTCGTTGACTATTCCACCGTCGACCTCCACTAGTTGCTGCAAGGTCTCGATTTGCCTCTTCTGCTTTAAGAGCTCATTGTTCAGTAATTCTAATTCTTGCTTGTGAACCCTGTTTTCCAGCAGGACATCGGGTTCCTTGGAATTGACACAGATGGCCCCAGTCACTTTCTGCTGGGGAACCACGAAGGTGTAGGTGCATTTATCAGGAGGGTCACTCGATCTCTTGTACCGGTTCAGATAAACGAATTCCTGTTCTTTCTCTTCGTCGCTGCTCTGGGCAGCAACCCCTACTGCAGCAATAAGGACCAGGCAGGTCAATCTCACCGTCTGCATGGTCCTATGAGTGGCTGATTCTGCAGGAAGAATATAAAAACCTGTAATTAAAGAGGAAGGGGAAAACGTTAACTTGTTGTACTCTTGAATTCCCAAGAAACACTGAGGAGAAGATGGGAACAAATGTATGGAGCATGCACTGGGAAAAATGCACTGTATTAAGTTCTTGGTGAGTACAAAATAAGAAAGGGACACATTCCCTGCCCTCGAGGAACATTAGATTATAAGCTCCTTGAAGGCAAGGATCATGTATACCAATTCTCTTGTACTCTCCCAAGTACTGAGTATGGGCTCTGCACACAGTAAGTGCCCAGTAAATACCATGGATTAAACAAAGGGGCTTCCTGTTTTTTTCTTCTGGCATTCCTAGTGGGATCAACCATTCCCGGTGGGATCACTGGCTCACCGAAAGTAGGGGCCATCTCTAGAATCCAATCAGGCCACATTTAGAGGGAAGAAACTTTCCTAGTCACTAGTTAGTCACAACCAGATTGTCCTAATGTCCCTTTCCTTCACTCCATCCAGAAAGTGTTTTTGCACACCATGGCAACACTCAATAAATGCTTGTGATGATGATGATATATATTGCAAAGATAATGCTTTTCCACAGTAATGCATTCCTTATCCTTTGTAGTGTGTTATGATTTTGAAGCGGTAAGTTCTGCCTTAGTAATCTTTTTCTTTTTAATTTTGATGCCAAATATTTTCCTAGAATTTCTGTGTTGGGCCATGTTTTTCTTATTCATCCCTTTCTAATGAGAAAACCTTAGAACTGAATTGAATAACATTTAGTAAATTCCTTTCCAGGCAGAGTGTGTGCTTGCTCCTGTTGATATATCAAGATAATTATATTAATGTCACTTTAAAAAAAATTCAAAGTTCATTCCCTGCTACGTACACATCTTCTAATATAGCTGTTGGCTGAGATACTGTGCCAGTGAAGATTCGTTTGATGTTTACATCACAGCTTTGCCTCTCCTGAGGGAATGTGGTCAATTCCCTCCTTACAAATTGATCTTACTGTTTCATAAAATTGTAGTGAGGAAATTCCAAGTCAACACACTGAAAGAATATTGTTACATTGTATATTCTGTACATAACCTGTGTGATGAAAGTCTGATTTGCTGAAAAGGTAACAGTGCAGAACTTTTACAGTGTGTAATAGTCTTAGCCTTTGGAAAGATGTACAGCCATGTAATGCTGTCTTTTAGCCATGTGCCCAAAGTAGTGAATGTCAATCAACTTATTTATTGAGTGCTTACTGGGTGAAGAACACTGTTCTAAGCACATGGGAAGGTAAAATACAACAGAGTTGGAAGACACGTTCCCTGCCCACACGAGCAAATGCAAAGATGCTGTTATTTCTAATGTTTCTGACACTTATTACATTGTACATAACTATGGTGATGTAATAAATGAAAGAAAAGCCAAATGTCCACATTAAGCAAATTTGCTTACTTTCTAGGTCCAATTCAGGCAAATGAACTGTTTTTTGTGTTGCCAGACAACCCCTCCCCACTTTGAAAATAATCTGAGGTGAACATTGTCATGACTCTACAGACTAATAGGTTTTAGTAAAAACGAATGTAGTAGGGTTGGAAGAAATGAGTTTCATCACATTGCGTGATTTTTATTATTATATGTTGAAAATAGAGTGTACGTATCCAGACATTTTAATCAGTTCTCACCGCTGCAAGAACATCTTATATGGAAAGCACCCCTATCTAAGATAAATGTAAGCTTAAATAATTATGCAAGTTAAAAATAAGAGTGATCATGATTCCATCTTCATTTTTAATTAAAAAATGAATCAAACATTTCATATTCCCTGCTTAGGGCACCCAAGGTAACCCATGAGGCTTGGCTTAGTTTCAGGGTCCCAAATAGTGGAGGAGAATGCAGGAGAAGAAAGCAGACTCTCTGACCAAGTTTGCTCTGACCTCTTTTGCTTTTCTACTGATAGTGCCCTAGGAAGGGACATAAAATGTGAGAGAGTTGCGGAGCCCAGATTCCCAAATAATGAGGTAGAGGAAGTGCTTGTGCTGCTCCCAGAACTTTTTCCTTTGTTTTTCTGCATCCCTTCCCCTGCTCCCAACCAACCCTTTCACCCACTTATTCCCAGTTACAGAAGACCCCCAACAATTTGACCAGTGAATGTGTCTGCAGCACTTAACAGCAGGTGAGGGCCAGCAAGACTTAAGCTGCTAAGGAGGGTACACAGAGATATTTTGTTCTATGGCTGGTCCAGAGAGTGTGAATGACTCAGTGCAACCATCACCACTATTGGAGAAACTAAGGGTGGGATTTCTTTGTAAGAATCATAGACAGAAAGCACTACTTGTCCTGAATGGGAAAGGGAATACAAAAGATGCTGCTCAAAATGACTCACTAGACCTGAACCTAACTGCAAAAGCACTTTTCCATTTCGTTACCTGGGAATTTGGCAAGAAGAAATTCAAAATTATAAAGTAGGTGAAAAGTCAGGGCTGGACCTCTTTAGATCTGGGAGTTGTTCACACTGCGGTGGCAGTAGCGATCATGTGAGCTGGGAGATCCCCAAGAGAGGGAGGTTAGAATGACCCATGGTAGAGTTCCAGAGCTGAGGCCTGAGGTACAACCAGGTAAGGGGTAAGAAGAGGAAGAAGGGCCAGCAAAGGAGTCTGAAAAGGAGCATTTGAAGAGTTAGAATGAAAGCCAGGAATGCTGGCTCCACAAAACCAGGCTAGAGAGAGTTATCTAGGAAGAGAGGATGGTCAAACATGCTGAAAGCAGCAGGAGGATTAAGGAGGTCTGCATCAGTGAAGAGAGCTGGGTTCTAATTCTGGCTCTGCCAACTTGTCTGCTGAGTGATCTTGGACAAGTCACTTCATTTCTCTGTGCCTCAGTTCCCTTATCTGTAAAATGGGGATTTACACTGTGAGCCCTATGTGGAACAAGGGCTGTGTCCAACCCAGCTATCTCCTATCTACCCCAGGGTTTAGAACAGGGCCTGACACTTAATAAGCACTTAACAAACCCCACAATTATTATTATTATTGTAGGCTACTGGAAGAAGAAGGCAGAGATGTAGTGATGAGCAGCCTCAGACAAGGCTTTTGAATATGGGGAGACGCGTGGCATGAAGACCAGCTGGGTTACAGAGCTGCAGTGCAAAAAGAATTGTTCTTTTCAAACAGAAGCTTCAAGAGATCGAAATTTAAACCAATGCCAATTGCTGAAAACAGCAAACACAACAGAGAAGAGGGTTTGCATGGTTTTTCAAGGCAGCCTTTTGGCCTTTTAAGCTCTCTTGCATGAGTGGGTAAAGTTCTTTGTCAGTGTCTCTTCTTCGAATAGGAAGAAGAGCTATATGTTGCTTAGATATTTCCTGAATGGGAAGACTATTGAGAAAAATTGGGACAACTAGGAACAGCGGAAAAACAGTGAAACGGAAATGGGACTCGTTTATTGTTTGTCCACAACTGTGGAAGCTATTGAGTATACTGCCGCTCAGTTTATAATGTGAATCAGAAGGAAAACAATCTCCCAAGTTCATAGCACTGAGGGTTCTCGGGGTTCAGGAGTCATCTCAGCAACTGCTGAGGTTGGAAACTGACACCAGTGGCAAAAAATTGGGTTCCTTTACATTATTGCTGTGCAGAGATGTTACTGTCTGAGGCAGAGGCAGTCATGTCCAGCTTCTAGACAGATTTATATTATGAAGAAAAGGCCGATTTCCACATCTTACCACACCTCCAGCCAATCGTTTAATTCCCAAAAAACACCCAGGGATTCTGGCTGCATTTTTCACAAGTTCCTGTGTGCCAATGGCAGTGCTTGGCTGTCTAGCTTGGACGCCCAGAGGAAAAATTGTAATATTTTGTCTAGGGAATATTGCTTATCTTATTTGAAGAACTGGTAAAATTACATTGTAAAAGATAACCTTTTTATAAAAAAACCAAGGCCATTCTTTAGCGAATGATGATAAAGCAAAAAATTGCTGATTCACCCTTCAGAATAAGTACTCATATGCCTAGTTTCAACACGAGTAAGCTATTTGTGGGTAGAGACCATGTCTCCCAACTTTGATGTACTGTACTCTCCCAAGCCTTGGTACAATAGCTTTGCACATAGTAAGTGCTCACAAAATACCATTGATTGAGAAGGTCAAATGCAAATGAAAGAGACATATGACACAATACACACATGAATGCTCTCCCTGTCGTGCCAAAACAACTTAGGGACCGGGTTCTGGGAAGCGAATCCCAACGGCATCTTGTCCATTTCTCTCCAGGGCGGAGGCTCTAACCCTTCTTGGTTGCACATACAGGTATCTACCTCATTCAAGACAATCTCCAAAGAATGAAATTCTACTCTGTCCTTGTAACCCCTTCCAGTTCTAGATGTCTATTCTGTGGTTTGTTTCACCTACATGCTTTCTAGAGATAGCAATCCCTTTTCCCTCAGAGCAAATGTGTCAGTAGAGCCTGAGTAACTGTATTCCAGTTTCACAAACGAGCATGGAGAAGGTAAGTGAGTTTTCAGCCTCCAACTGGATGGTTCTAAACTTGGTACCATGTTAACACTAACAGTGCCAGAGCTTTAGAGATAAACCATTGCTAGGGAGGTCCCCAGCCAAATTCCCATTTCCAAGCCCGGGAGATGGCCGAAAACATCGTGGGACTTTCCATCCCATTTTGCTGCTCTCCATCCTGTCCTCAGTTTTTACCCCCTCATTTGAACCCCAGCCTTTCCTCTCATCCTGAATCCAGGCACTGGGAGGGAGAGGAGGGCGTCAGGGAAGTAAACAAGGCAAGCGAGCAAGTGAGCCTAGGGTTTCCAACACTCAAGTGAAGCCATATCCCTGTTGCCTTTTATCCACAAACTAATAGTTTTTGGTAAAGCTCTGCAGAATTGTAGTTTAAAAGTGCTGGTTTCCAAGGCCCTTTATTAGCATGAAGACAAGCCATAATGTTATGCTGTTAATGTAAAGTAATAGTATTAAATGCCCATTGGGTGTTGTGCAGTGTACTAGATATTTGGAAAGTACAGAATAAAAAAGTAATGTGTTCAGTGTCCTTAGGAGCTTATAGTCTAATGGGGGGTGAGTAAGAGCAGGTTTCTTTTTATTTCTTTTGAGCTGCTAGACACCTAGCAAATCACTGGTGGAGCTAGAGGAGGAAAGGCTACCCTTGCAATTCAGCTGCCACATGAGTATTTTTAGGGTAATGGTAATTAAAATATATACTTTGGTGATCAGCCATTACTACTTAATGGCATTTGCTTTTTTCTGTTTGTCAGATTTGCTAATTTAAAAAGTGACACTATTACTCAACAGATCTCAGCCCTCTTTGTCTTCAGAGTCCTACTAAAGTTCCACCTATCTTAGCAAGCCTTCAATCAATCAGTCAGTCGGTTGTATTTATTGAGTGCTTTCTGTGCGCATAGTTACTTTGCACTTTGTTACAATATAACAGAATTGATAGATATGTTCCCTGCCCACAACAGGCCAACAATCTAGCAGGAGAATATAATTCTATTTATATATTCATGGAAATACAATTCCCATTATATCAAATCGTATCATCCAAATCACATAAACAGCCACCCCTAGCATCCATCCATAATACCGAAGAATACATATATTTTCAGTTATTTGGATACTTTCTCCAAGCATATTCATCCTACTCTGCATCTAATCTTTTTTTCCTCCCTACTTCACTTGTAAATCTTTTATGTGTCTGTCTCCTTGAAATCATACACTCCCTGTAGGTAGGGAATTTTTTTTTCTCTTGAGGTACAGTATGTTGTATTCAGTATGAGCTAAATAATGTCATTAGTAATACTATTTCATACCTAAATGCAGTGGTTAGTGAAGTGTACAGGACACAGTGCAGGAGAGCAAAAGGGAAGTATTGGAGGAATTGGTATGCCAATCAAACCACGTGACATCTGTCTTCATTTCTGTCCACTGGCAAAAGGTTGAAGGCATGAGGTCAGGGAGTATACTTAGTCCAGGCTACTGTAAAGTATCTGGTTGGGTCTCCTCCAGCATCCATCCTCACTTCAGTAGATTCCTGCCCAGTGAAGCTGTGTGGTGATTGATGTTCAAAGACTGAGTCTCATCCAAGATCCCCGCTGACAGCTGTCTATGTGGCTATTCCTCTAGCTCTAGGGAGTTGAATGTGGAGTTGGGAAGTCAGTTGGCCTGTGAGTTCCCTTGGCAACCCCTGAAGACTAAGCCTCTCTGAGAGGTACTGACATTATAGGATAGGAGTAAAGGAGTGTTGGAGAAGCAGCACGACCTAGTAGATAGAGCATGGGCCTGGGCGTCGGAAGGTCATGGATTCTAATCTCCACTCTACCACTTATCTGCTGTGTGACCTTGGCAAGTCACTTCACTTCTCTGGGCCTCAGGTCCCTCATCTGTAAAATGGGGATTAAGACTGTGACCCCTGTGTGGGACAGGGACTGTGTCCAACCCAATTATCTTGCATCTACCCCAGCACTTAGAACTGTGCCTGGCACTTAGTAAGCGCTTAAAAAAATCATTATTATTTTTATTATTATTATTAATAAGGGAGGATAAAGTGGGAAGACACTAGAGTGGAGGTCCTGGGATAAGGAAAACAGGAGGAGGAGAACGAGTCAAATTGTTAGGATGCTCTCTGTTTCTCCATTTTAAACACATGGCACAAAGTACTGGTCAAAAATGATGTTTTTTAATTATAAAAAATCTGTTGCTTTGAGAACCTTACTCCATATAGTCCTCTGATTCATAAGAAGCAGTTTTGAAGATGTGACCTTTTCCGAGAATGGAATTTAATGCCGTGTAGGGTTTTGTTGAAACTGCATTAAGCTTTGGCTTATCCCCAATCTTTTAAAGAATGAAAGGGCAGAAATGCCATTCCTTGATCAGACCAGTGACCCACTCAGCTCAGTATTCTGTCTCCTCCAGTGACAAAAAGCGGCTCAGAAGAACAGTGTGGTGGTTGCCTTCTTTTAGATCCTGTTAACAGATGAATCTAATGATTTCCCTAACAGTAACCCAAATGAGCCTTTTCCTGAGTATATCTAAACCCTTTTTGAACCTTTGATATTTTCAGCCTTCCCAGCTTTCTGTTCGAACAACTTCCATATGTTTACCACCTGATATGTGAAGAAGCTGTTTCCTTTTGTTTGTTTTTGAACATTCAGTGGATTCCTCTTCATCCTCCTAACAGGGGATTTAGTGAACAATTCCATGTTCACCTTGTGCTCTGCCCATCACATTGCGTACACTTCGATTCTGTCCCTCTCCATCTTCATCTTTACAGAATGAAGATTCTTAATCTTATTAGTCTTTTTTTTTGTGGAAGCAACTCATCTTGGTTGACCTTCTCCATGCCTTCTCCAGAAAGTTTTATCCTAAGACACCATACACAGTAGTGCGCATTAAATAGGAAACACCTGGTTGGCTAAACCCTGATGCATTTGCTCTTTTCCTAAATACACATGACTCTAAATAGTTCCCACACCATATATACTGACAATATGTTGTAAATACTCACCCTGTAAAGAGGTCATAAAGTTTTCAGTCTAATTATTGAGAACAAACTAAGTGCCCTATCGGCTTCTGAAGTGACTCTAGAACCCTTTCCATATTTAATATTAGACTGTGGAATATTTGGCACATATTTTCTATATAATATCTGACAGAAGATGACATTTAGAGAGTCATTAAGATTAATGATGTTTTGCCAAGTTTCTAAGTGCCTTTGAAGAAGGGTCCCTGTCATTTCTTGATTCAAAAGAGTTTGGAGCAGTTTATTTTCATTGGAGGTTACAGACTGATATAGCTTAGTTATTTACTAGATTAGTTTTAGTGAATGGTCACAAATGAGCCTGTTTTCTCTTACTCTGCTCATGTTTATTCAGCTAATTGTGTCTCAAGGGAAACAATTCAACAACATTCCTATCCTGTTATGAGTGGAGAGAAACTGAACGTCTTAAAAAAAGATGTTCTTCAATTTTTTTCCTATTACTGAAAAATAAAAGCAAATCAAAATATTTCCCCTGGCTCTGGATATTACAGCAAAAGCAGAAAGGACTCTTGGAATTGTTTTTCCACATTGCATTGTCAAAAGTTTCCATTCTGCCTGAGTTTTCTTTGTTTGATTAACCCAAATCAAATACATTTTGATGGTTCTATGGCTGTGTTTAAATCCCCAAATGAAATTTCCATAGGTCTTGGGTGTTTTACCATCAAACTCATTCTCTTTGAGTTCATGGATTTGGCCAGTGTCGTGACCTCATAGAGTGAGATTTTGCCACATTTTGTATGCCTCTGGGTGTTCTTTAATGATCACGTTCCTGCCAACACTGTGGGCCAGGGTTTCAAACGGCATTCATTGGGGGGTCATTTCAGGCTGGAGGAACCTCAGAGGTCACCTAGTTCTCTTCCCCCCGCCCCCTTTGAAGCCTTGGGGGCAGAGGGTTTCTGGTTGGGTTGGAAACTCAGAAAAGGAGAAGCCACACCATCCCTCGGGTACCCCTTCAAGTGTCCAAAAACTTTTACGGCAGGAAATTATTCCTTAGACCTGGTCCAGATCCCTTGTGCTGCAGCATAATACCCATTTCCTCTTGATTTGCCCTATCTAGAGAATGGTTGGTCACCCTCCCTCTGGTAATCACCCTTCTCATACCGGGAGTTGCTCTCAGCCTTCCCTTCTGTAGCCAAAATAAATCTAATGCACTTAGGCTTTCTTCATAAATTTTATTCTCCACTGCCCACTCATCTCTCTGACTATCCTCTGAACCCTCTCCAATGAACTCTCATTGCGTGGACGATGCTCTAGTTTGGGTCTGGCCAGCACTGAGGTCAGGGGGAGAATTACCTCACAGCTCTTGACTGCTCGCCTCTGAGGATGGTGTTTGCTTTGGTAAGAGCACCACATTACCGATTCACATTCAGATGGTTCTGGGATGCTCCCTAGATATTTTCTGCTACATTCACACTCGGCCAGTCCCTCTCTATTGAAGCCATTCGTCTTCCTACCTAACAGGACACCCTGGATTTGTCCCCATTGGATTTCCCAGGTGCTGTTTCTGGCCAATTTGCCATTGACCCCGGCTCTCTCTGAACTCCAGTTCCATCCTTCCAGGTGCAGGATGTGTCCCTCCCCCCCCCCCCCCCGGCCCCACTTCCAACACCTCCCTCCCTCCCCTCCCACCCTGAGGGCTAATCGGCCAACTTTTTATTCTGACATCCAGAGCATTGCTGACAACCACGGCCTTTGACTGACCTCTGCGGATAACCATTTGTTATGTCCTTTAGACTGAAGTTGACCCAGGGACAAATTCAGTTTCCTTTTAAATGCTTGGATTCAGGCGTCTTTATTTAATTCCTATCTTGATACTGAAAGTAACCTTGCTAATTGGAAGTAAATTCCTCTCATTGGCTGAGGAGAGATATTCTAAATAACAGCTGAAGTTTTTTTGAGCCATCTGTTCTATTTCTCTTCCTTAAAAGTGCTTTTGCTTGAGCTTGTGGATGCATTAAAGTGAAGGACCTGGCTTGTTGTTGGTTCCTAATTTAGCTGAGATTGTAAACTCCTTGCGAGCAGGGATCGCATCTGTCAGCTCTGTTGCCTTGTACTTTCCCAGGTGCTTAGGTCAGCACTCTGCACACAGTAAGTGCTCAGTAAACGCCACTGATTGACGGACTATTCTGAGCATTGAAATTCACAACGTGTTAAATGTGTGGCCCTAGCAGAAGTCAAATCTGCCAGTTCTACCATTAAGATCCAGAACTTCTGTCCCAGTTGGCTTACATTAAAGAGCAGTACAGGCCTGTGGCCATATTCAGTACTTCCCAAGGGATGAACTGGTAGCCCAACAACTGTCAGTCCGAAGCTCAGAGACCTGGCTATTGCTGCCGTTCGAGTGCTTGGTTTCAAGAGTCGGGAAGCCAGCTGAGATCATAAGGGAGAGGTAATGTGGTTAAGTTTTGAATTTAGTTACGTTTTTTTAGTGGGATGAGGGTTTTGACTCATTTTAATTGTATGTTATTAAGGAAATGGCCATTAGTACCATGAGACTGGAAAAGTTAGGAGCCAGGGTAACCCAAGTGAATAGAGTGATCTGGAAATCTTGAGGCAGTTCAGTAACGGTAGATGGGTTTTCGGTTTCATGCCTAAATCTAAAACTCCTGATCTGTGAGTTATTTTTATAGCAAACCTGATGTGAGCCCTCAGCTGCCGATGCTATGGATTGCACTTGATACTTTTTAGACCCAGAAAATACTGATTGAGACAAATCAATCAATGGCATTTATTGAGCTCTTACTGTATGCAGAGTACTGTCCTAATCTCTTGGGAGAGTACAGTATAACAGAGTTGGTAGAAACGTTCCCTGCCCACAACAAGCTTACCGTCTGGAGGGAGCTTACAAGGTAGAGGGATGTCAAGTAAGCCTACAACCCAACCACAGACACTGACAGCAGCTATCCAGTGAAACGGCAATTCTGAAGCGCATCAGAGGTATACTCTGCTCCATAGTGCTTACGTCCACATCGTGGTTTATTTATATTTATGTCTGTATCCCCTTCTACACTGCAAGCTCATTGTGGGCAGGAATCGTGTCTCCCAACTCTATTATATTGTGCTCTCTGAAGCACTTAGTACAGTGATCTGCACACAGTAAGTGCTCAATAAATATGATTGGCAGATACTAACTAGCAGGCCAATCTCTTTATGCTGATGTAAATTCACCATTAGTACTGCAGAGATTCGATGGCTGGAAAAGTGAGAAAGATAGGATTTGGGGCTCTGTATTGTCAGATGTAGGGGTGTCTTGTTCCCCAAATCAGAGCTGGGTCATTGGTCAGGGGAGAAACAGTTCACTCTTTGGCCTTATTTTTTCAGAGCTGATGGCAGGGACCTTGGCTCAGAGACCAGGGCTGGCCAACTAGCCTGCCAGTCCCTGAACTCAGTTGGCTGCTGCGACCAGCTTGTGAGTGGCTTCTTGGCTGCTGCTTCTGAGACCTCCCTTACCTCTTTACCCCTCATTCTCCTGCCCAGTCCTTCCCTGTAGACTGTCAGCTAGCTGTAGGCAGGGAACTCTGTGGTATTGTACTCTACCAAGTTCTTACTACAGAGCTCAATAAATAGAAGCAGCATGGCTCAATGGAAAGAGCCCGGGCTTGGGAGTCAGAGGTCATGGGTTTGAATCCCGGCTCTGCCATTTGTCAGCTGTGTCACTGTGAGCAAGTCAGTTAACTTCTCTGTGCCTCAGTTACCTCATCTGTAAAATGGGGATTAACTGTGAGGCTCTTGTGGGACAACCTGATTACCCTGTATCTACCCCAGCGCTTAGAACAGTGCTCTGCACATAGTAAGCGCTTAACAATTACCAACATTATTATTATTATTACCAGTGATTGAATTATCGATTGGTCCTCCTGGCCACACTTTCTTGGGGCTACAGGGGCCCCATGGAAAGGGGCAGGAGGTATACTGGCGCTAAGCTGGACAGCAGGAAAAGAGCTGTGGGACCCTGGAGCAGCAGCCTGAGCTTTATATCCAAACAGGCTAAGCTAGAACCGCCAGGGCAGCCCGGGGTCAAGGGACGTAACTCCAAACTTCCTAGCAGGAACCTCAGGCAACATTGCCTGGGAGTAGCCAGCGCTTAGTATGATGCTTGGCACATAGCAAGCGCTTAACAAACACCATAATAATAGTTATTGTTATTATTACTAGCCCCTTTGGCTGCCTCCGTAGTGCATTCTGATTATCATGTTGAAAGAAACCGTTGCATGTGTCTGGTCCAGAACCAAGGGCTGGGGAAGGCTGGAGGGTAACAGTGTCTCATTATCAAGGCTGTTTTGGGGTGGTGGGAAAAGGTAGCAGGTCGAGGGATTTATTGAACTGGAAGGGACATGGGGTGAGGGTTAGACAGACTAATTTCACTTTCAGCCCTTACCCAAACTGGTTCCTTATTGTCTAAGGACCAGAGTTCAATCAGTCGATCATATTTATTGAATGCTTACTGTATGCAAAGCACTGTACTAAATGCTTGGGAGAATCCAATACAACAATAAACAGACACATTCTCTGCCCACAACGAGTTTACAATCTAGAGTTGATTCTCTATAGCAGTTGGATCTCTCCCCAGGAGTCCGAATGCATTCCCCCCCAAATAATATTTAAAGAGGAATCCTTTAAATAAGTCCCTTGTGGGCAGAGAATGTGTCTACCAAGCCTTAATGGAGGGTAAGTTTGGATCAACTCTGCTGGCACTTTGCAGCTGGAAGCTAGATCAATCCATCAGTGGCATATACTAAGCACTTACTATGTGCAGAGCACTGATGAGAAGCACCAGCAGAGTTGGTCCAAATCTAGCCTTTGCCGAAGGCAGTCTTAAAGGCACTCAGCTAGTGAGCTGTTCTCATTTGATTCTGGGTATTGCACCTACGAATCCCAGGATTGATAAACTACTGGAAGGTGAATTTGCCGAGGTGGTAGTGCGTTTGAAGGGCAGAATTTTCCATAATCAAGATATGGTTTCACTATAAACACGGTGGTGTTGAACGTGTGCCAGCTGCTTCATCATGAAAAATGCCACTTCTGATTTATTACCAAAACCTGATGTACACAAGAAATGCATTCTGTCGGCCACTGCATATTATTCTTGAAAGAGGTTTTGTTGGAGGGGTTTTTGTGGTGGTTTTTTTTTTTTTGAGAACTACATCAAAGCTAATGAAACAGTATAGAGATAATAATAATGATGGTATTTGTTAAGCACTTACTATGTGCAAAGCACTGTTCTAAGCGCTTGGATCATACATTATAGCCTAATGGAAAGAGCCTGGAAGTCAGAGGACCTATATTCTAATCCCAGCTCCACCATTTGCCTGCTTTGTGATCTAGGGCAAGTCTCTTAACTGCTCTGTACCTCAGTTTCCTCACCTGTAAAATGGGAGTTCAGTACCTACCTCTGCTTAGACTATGATGTGGGACAGCAGCTGTGCCCAGCCTGATTACCTTGTATCTACTCCAGCACTTAGTGCGCTGCTTGGCACAGAGTTAAGCACTTAACTACCACAATTGTTACTAATTATGATTATTTTCTTATACTGAGGACAGAGAATCTGCCTCTCCTGAATTCTGGAAAACTCGTTTCTCACTCCAGAAGGCAACGATCACTTGGTGTGTTGCTCGTGGTGCTCTTTCAGGTCAGTCAGTGAACTTTCTCTGTTTAAGGAGACAGGGATCTGTGAGGGGAGTTCTAAAAACAAGCCCCTCCCGGTGGCCTGTCAGGATGCAGAGCAGTGGCAATGACTTCACTGCTAAAAGCCTGATTTCCTTTAGAGAAACAGTGATAATAATCCACATTTACTGGAGTGCAGAAAGTACTAAAACTCCCCTTAAGGGCCTTTTCATCCTTCAATCATTAAAAGTTACATCGATCGTTCTTTCCAGCCATTTGGCGTCGTTGACGGCAGGATTCCTTGCAGCTGGCTGCCTTGTACATGACACCCGGTCAGTAATTCGATCTGGCTTTTTCAAGCCCTTTGACATTAGCTGGTTGTTGTGATTAGAGGATTTTTCTGATGCAGCCCTTCCCAGAACAGCCCCATCTGACATAAACTTTCAGTGTTTCTTCGCAGTCCTTCTCATAGGATTACCTTCATTTTAAAGCAGCTAGCCTCTTTCTTCATTACAGCTAGCAGCGGGAGGAAAGACCGCACAAGTATGCTGAATGTGCAAGAGGACAAACACGTTTTTTTGTTGGGGTTTTCTCATTGGGTGAAATCGCTGGGTTATTTGGTATAAGCTGAACAAAAGATCCTATTGTAAATTCCCCTGCCCTTTTTTGAGGGAACATGGAAACTTCGGCTTTGTGGTATATGAAATGCATAACAAAGCATTTTTAGCAATAATGCACCCTCTGGTTTTAACCTCTCCTGTTAGAGCCTTTTGGCAGCAAATTGAGTATAACCCAGGAAAATGCTCAGCAAATGGCCATGCTATCTGATATTAGGCAAAGCCACTCAGAACATGTGATGTAAACACTATAAAGACTTAATTCTGACAAGGAAAAGAATCTAAGAGCTTCCTGGTTTTGATTTTATTTTTCATATTCTCCCATTTGTTAGTAAACTCCCATGAGAAACACTTGACTCCTGACTGAAATTAAGGGAATTGCTGTAGTCAACATCACAGGCAATGATGCCCTTTCTGACTGACTGAAATTGAAAGAGGAAAAAAAAATCCAACTAGTTTGGTGTTTCGGAATCTCCAAAATCCATCCTGTTGCTGAGGAAGTAGACAGTTAATGCAGGCAGCGGATGATAGAATGGGAAGGGAGGGGAGAATATAAATTAGTTCTTAGGAGAATTTTGATTTGGAAAGAGTTGAGAATTCCAGAGTATTTTGTAATCTGTGCCTTCTGTTCTTTCCTTTCCACACACTTTGGAGAAAGCCAAATAACTGGGTTTGCCAGGCACAGAGCTCCTAGATTTAAAGCACCAAGGCATTTTCCAGACATCCTTAAAGTGGGTTTTCTTGTAGAAATTAGGTGTCAGAACCTTGCTGTTAAGTTAGTAAAAGGAAGCCAGGCGTTCGTTCGTTCCCTGTTCCAAGGGAGCCTTTACCTCATCTTGTCTCATTCCGTTCAATGCTGAACAGTATTGAAAGACTAGTTACTCTTCTTCCTGTGAATTTCTCTTTAAATATCAATTGTTGATTTTGCTGGTGACAAGACCAGGGTAATACTGCAGTGAAACATTTTGCAATGAACATTTCCCACATGATTTTCCAAACAGTAGCACCTTTTATAATGCCCCTTTCCACTCTTTACAGCTTTTACAACTAGACTGTAAGCTCTTTGTGGGCAGGGAATGAGTTGACCGACTGTTATACTGTACTCTCCCAAGCATTGAGTACAGAACTCTGCACATAGTAAGTGCTCAATAACTACAATCGATCGATTGATTGATTCACACCCACTACCTACTAACCCTGGTAGATATTTACTTGTACTTTATTTTTCACTTAAGATTTTTTTTTTTGGTATGGGAAAGGAGGGTAGAGGTTTTACTGCGTAATTCTGACTTGCAATAAATTCATAGCATTCCTCACATGCCATGTATTGTTTATCACCTAAAGCTTCGATTTCATAAGCCTTTCAAATGATAGCAGTCCTCTGCTCAGCCACCCTGCAAACCTGGTCCACTAACACCTTTAGACTTTCTTGGATTTCGTAAAGCGAAAATGATTTTCCTTTTACACTTATCGGTAAAAGTCTTACAAGGAAGCAGATCACACTTCTCAAATTAAGCCAAAAAGTAGTTAAAAAAGAAAGCATCAACTAGGAAGATGAGGGTGTTCCTTGCCAAATAACAATAAACAGCCTACACCACAACGGGGCGGAGAACAGTAGTCCGCATACACTACTGACACTAAACCAGTCTCTCCTAGTCGACAGGATCAGAGATACCCTGCAAAGCAAGCCAACTGCAGCGTGGTAACAGCCTTACCCTGTTCCTTTACGATTGGCTCCTTGCTTCTGGCTTTCACGTGCTTTGATCAAATGTTATCTGAACGAATCATCCATGTTCAGCATGACCTCTCCCTTGAACGCCGCATCAAACTGTTGACTCCACAGGGACCTTCACCTGCGCTCGACGGCGACTAAGTTTCAGACATTGGATTCGGTACTCAGGGAGTGCATGGAGAGTCGGATTAAGTTGAAACAAAAAGCTCAATTCTCTTTAGTCAAATCGTTTGCGTTTGCAAAAGGGTAAACCACTTGGTTGCCGGGCATCAACCATGCCTTCCCCGCTCCAGGCCCACGGGGACAGCAGGCTGCTGCTAGTTCACTTTGGGTGAAACGGCGACCCCCAGCATAGCAGCCCTAAAGTTTCGAATCCATCATTTCTTGCAAGGTTAAAGCAGCCTTATTTGAACTTCAGCTCCTTTGTGGAGGATTTACATGCAGGAGGAGAAAAAAAAAAGTTTCGTCAAGCATGCTGGAAGTAGACAAATTCTGGTTGGTTCCAGTGACTTTTCTCCACCCACAAATGCAAAATGATCCACCAGCAGCCGGAGACATAAGTTGAGGGCCTCCCCTGAGCCCTAACAGAAGGGGGCTGGCGAAAGCAAAGTTGAACACGGTGATGTCAGAGCTTGTAGCCGTCCAAACTAATCTGGCCCGCAGGAGCCCGCCTCCTGGCCTAGGCTTTGGCAGACACACTCTCCCTCTCCCTTGTCCCCCCTTCTCTTTCCCCCTTCCCCTTTCCCTTTGCTCTGCCGGCCCAGGTTTCTGGCAGATAGCGTTTTACCGCACTCGCCTCCCCTTTCCTCCCCTCCCACCAGCCCAGCCCCGGCTTTGGCAGAAGACTCTAGCAATGTTTGCTTGTGACAGCTGAATGGAAGAAGAAAAAAACACTGCCCAGGCCGAAATTAGCAATTTATAATGAGCTTTGTTCAGTAGAGGGCGGATGTTTTACCCTTTTTGATTAGGTAATGTGTTTAGTTGAGCTACATTTTGGTACTGATTTTCTCTTGCTAGTGTTAGCAATCCTCAGCCCAGAGTTTGTTCCCCGAGAGCTGAAAGATGAGGCCAGGTTTAATCATTGCCATTGGTTTTACTAGTAGTGGAAAAAATACATCCAGATTTGTATTCTCTGCCGGGTGAAATTTGGTAGTCTTCTAGTGTGGTGAAAAATTGTGGTAGCCTGCTGTGCCTATAAAATGGTCAATCAGAGCATTTGCATTTACCGTGTGTAGAGCACTTTACTGAGTGCTTGTGAGAATACATTAGAACAATATAACAGAATTGGTAGACACATTCCCCGCCCACAATGAGCTCGGTATCTATTTCATTCATTCAATTGTATTTTTTTGAGCGCTTACTGTGTGCAGAGCACTGTACTAAGCTCTTGAGAGAGTACAACAGTAAACCATCACATTCCTTGCCCACAATGAACTTACAGTCTACAGTGAGGGAGACAGACATCAATACAAATAAATAAAATAAAATTACAGCTATGTACATGAGTGCTGTGGAGCTGGGAGAGGGGAAGAGCAAAGGGAGCAAGTCAGGGTGATGCAGGGTGATGAGGAAAAGTGGGTCTTAGTCCGGGAAGACCCCTGGAGGAGATGTACCTTTAATACGACATTGAATGGGGGGAGAGTAATTGTCAGATTTGAGGAGGGAGGGCATTCCAGGCCAGAGGCAGAACATGTTGCTGAATTGTACATTCCAAGTGCTTAGTACAGTGCTCTGCACATAGTAAGTGCTCAATAAATGCTATTGAATGAATGAATGAACATGGTCCAGTGATCAGTGGCGAGATAGGCAAGATTGAGGCACAGTGAGAAACTTAACACTAGAGGAGTAAAGTTTGTGGGCTGGGTTGCAGAAGGAGAGAAGTGAGGTGAAGTATTTGCATTCTGTTCTATTTAACCTGGAGCTGGAGTGGGCATAGAGCATGTAAGATTTATAAAAAGGCTTTGAAGATGGTAATAATAGTAATTGTGGTATTTGTTAAGCATTTCCCTGTGCCAGACATCGTACTAAACACTGGGGTGAAAACAAGCAAATCAGCTTGGATACAGTCCCTGCCCCATGTGTGCTTCACAGTCTCAATCCCCATTTTACATATGTGGTAACTGAGGCACAGAGAAGTGAAGCGACTTGCCCGTGGTCACACAGCAGACAAATGGCAGGGTCTGGATTAGAACCCAGGACTTTGACTCCCAGACCCGTGCTCTCTCTACTGCGTCACTCCTTCAAAACCACAGGGTATTTATTAGTCAGAGATAGCAAGGAAGAGAGGACTGTGAGGGGACCTTCTGGGCCTTGAGAAACAGCATGGTCTAGTGGAAGGAGCATGGGTCTGGGAGACAGAGGATGAAAGTTCTAATTCTGGCTCTGCCACGTCATGTCGGCCACATGGGAAGCAGCGTGGCTTAGTGGAAAGAGCACAGGCTTGGGAGTCAGAGAACATGGGTTCTAATCCTGGCTCTGCCACTTGTCTGCTGTGTGACTTTGGGTAAGCTACTTTAACTTCTCTGTGCCTCAGTTACCTCATCTGTAAAATGGGGATTAAAACTGTGAGCCCAACATGGAACAACCTGATTACCTTGTATCCATTCTAGCACTTAGAACAGTGCTCTGCACATAGTAAAAGCTTAACAAATACCATTATTATTATTATTATTATTATTATTATGTCTGTTGTGTGACCTTGGGTGAGTCACTTTACTTCTCTGTGCCTCAGTTACCACATCTGTAAAATGGGGATTGAGACTGGGAACCCCATGTGGGACAGGGACTGTGTCTAACCTAATTACCTTGTATCTACCCTATCACATAGTGTTTGTCACATAGTAAGCACTTAATAAATACTACTGTAATTACTATTACTATTGTTATTAGTATTATTTTATTATTTTCAGTCACGATGGAAATTCTCAGATCTTGTCAGAGACCATCGCTTAGTACAGTGCCTGGCACAAAGTAAGCATTTAACAAATGCCATTATTATTATTATTACCTGAAATGAGCAAATCTGGGAATCCAGTTGAAATATAGGGGCAGTTGCCTCCATGACCTCTGTGGAGAGGAGGCACTTATGATTATAGCCCATTTGGTGGGAGCTGAATGGGCTGGTACCCAGTGCCAGCTTCAGCTATTTGGTTACCCTGAGGAAGGGAAAAATTAGCCAGTCTCCTCTTTTTATTATGTCTTACCAAAGTCCGTTGGAACCCCTGGACTTAGAGGGTTTCTGTGGAGGGTTCCTCTGGAACCATTGTGTATCCCTCTCAGATCCCAGTTTACATAAGGTGCTGTGCCATGGCTGCTCCCCTAACGGTGTACCTTCCTGAAACCATCTCTGCTCATTCCCTGAGTTCTTCTGGTGAAGAAGCAGAGTGGCCTAGTGGATAGAACCCGGGCCTGGGAATCAGAAGGACCTGGGTTTTAATCCTGGCTCTGCCACTTGTCTGTTGCATGACCTAGAGCAAGTCCCTTCACTTCTTTGGGTCTCAGTTCTATCCTGTAAAATGGGGATTAAGACTGTGTGTGAGCCCTGTTGTGGGACAGGGACCATGTCCAACCTGATTATCTTGTATCTACCCCAGAGCTTAGAACAGTGCCTGGCATATTAGTAAGCACTTAATAAGTACCACAATTATTATTACTTTATTATTATTATTATGACGAATCAGGACAAAAAGTGGACCCTCAGTGGCAGTGCTCATTTTAACTCTCCCAGTTAAAAATGGAGGGCACTGACCTCCAGTAACTTGGCCTCTCTCCAGTCTCTCCTCTCCCCTATCCTCCTTTCTCTCCCAGGGGAAAGGATTAAAAAGGGGAAGGACAAGTGGGATCCTGGAGCACAAGATGCAAAGAGCTGAAGAACTTTATGGGGGACTTTAAGAATCAGCCTCTTTTATCTCCCTGCATTCCCTCACCCTGCTTGCTCTTCCTTTCCTGGTGATCCAAAGTGGATACAAGAGCGTTTCTTTGTATGATAGGTTGGTAGTGAGGCCAATCCAGGTGGCCCAAAGGTGAGGATGTATGTGTACTGTGTAGTCAAGTCTTTTCTCACCAGCGATACAGATTTTGCTCAAGCTACTCTTGCTGTTTGATTCACTGTATTTATCATTATTGTTGCTACCATTTATTAAGTTATTACAACGTGCAAAGCACTGTACTAAATGTTAAAGTAATTACTTGACACTCAGTTAAGAAGATTCATGACCCACAGGGGGAGGAAAAAGTAAAATAAGAGGAACAGCATATCCTAGAGGGAAGAACATAGAGCTAAAAGTCAGAGGACTCTGGGTTCTAATCCCAGCTCCACAACATGCCTGCTGTGTCACCTTGATGCAGTCACATAATCTCTATGGGTCTCAGTTTCCTCATCTGTAAAATAGCAATTTAATATCTGCTCTCCCTCCTACTTAGACTGGGAGCCTCATGTAGAGCAGAGACTGTATTCAACTCGATGACTACTGTTTTAAGCACATAGTAAGCTCATCCTCTAGACTGTAAGCTCATTGAGGGCAGGGAACACATCTACCACCTCTGTTGTATTGGACTCTTCCAAGTGCTTAGTACAGTGTTTTGCACACAGTAAGTGCTCAATAAATGCCAACAATGATGATGATGCTTAACAAATACCACAATCATTACAGAAAAATAAGAATATAATTCAGTCAACAAGAAGAATGGATAAAAATGAGCAAGAGAATGGACAAGAGAAGCAGAATAGCCTAGAGGCAAGAGCATGGGTCAGAAAGACCTAAGTTCTAATCCCAACTCTGCCACATGTTTGCTGTGTGACCTTGGACAAGTCACCTAAACTTCTCTGTGCCTGTTACCTCATCTGTAAAATGGGGATTAGGACTGTGAGCCCCAAGTGGGACATGGGCTGTGTCCAATCTGATTCATTTGTATAGTCCCCAATGTTCAGTATAGTGCTGGTTCTTAACAAATATCACTGAAAAAATAAAAATAAGTAAGTGGTAGAGCCAGGACTAGAACCTAAAATTTGACGGGTTCCTTGGCCCTAAAGGGGCTCCCAATCTAAGAATTAAATAGGTTAGAGGGGTCTGGTGACAGACACATGAGGAGAGTTGAAACAATTAAGACAGAAGAACATCACAGAAGACAAAGACAAAGATAAATATTAAAAAAAAAACCAAAAAGAGCAATAGGGAGCCAGGAAACAGGAGCAGAGTTTCAGACTCTTCCAGACTCTTCCAGGGTTTAGCTGTGGCTGTAACTATCCCCTCACAGTTTGACAAATTAATGATTTCATTTTTTTATTTTGACTATTTCTTTCTTTGCTTGTTATGTGGGAGAGAAAAAAGAAAGCTGCTGGCTTCCAGAATGGTGGTTCACCAAAACATGATGTTTGGGCATTTCACAGGCGGAAGTTTCTTTCATCTGAGGTTGGTGTCTATACCCTCAGAGAAAGGTGCATTTAACATTTCTCTACTGAGTAGTCAAAATGATGACATAATGAACTTCAGGTACTCTCTGGCTGGTAATATAAATAATTGGGCCTAACCCTAAAGATATTTCTACAAAATTTATTTCCCACTGGAACAGATGGTAACTCCAGAATTTATTTACCTACTCTTAGTTTCATTTTTAAACATCAGAATTCATTCATGATTTTACCCCATGGGAGCTACAGAAACCATTGCCTGTGGATTTGTGACTAATAATCTCAGGATAGTTGCTGTTGATCATTTTCTTGAGTTCCTACTGGGCATATGCACCTGGGGTGAAGTAGAAGCATGGGGATGACGATGGTTGAAAATATAAAAGAGCCCATCGCAAGCCAGCAGCTTTGCCTGGGTTAACATGGACCAGGGAAGGGAATGCAATGACTCTGGAGTAGTGATGTTGGGTCAGGTCCCCCCAGAAATATGCTCAAGGTTTGGGGGTTTATATGGGCTTCTCTCTGACCGTATTATGTAATGTTGAGTGCATGTGCAATGCAACATGATGATGTCATATGGTGAATTTTTCTTCCCTCAGCTGGCCAAATGTCTAAAGCGGGCCGGAATAAAACTCATGTCCTGAAAGACAGTTATTAAATCACCCTTTCGTTCTCTTCTCCAGACTAAACAATCCCGATTCCTTTTAGAATTGTCTCCCAAGACCTATTTTCCATCCCTTAATCATTTTTGTTGCTCTTCCCTTGACACTCTGCAATATTGCCACATCCTGTTTAAAGCTTGGTGACCAAAACTGGATACATTACTCTAAGAATGGCCTGGCCAGCCGAGTTTATTGTAGAAAGATGGCTTCTTGACTTTGGCATGTCCTTAATCTAGACTGTAAGCCCATTGTAAGCAGGGAATGTGTCTATTTATTGTTATATTGTACTCTTCCAAGCACTTAGTTCAGTACTCTCAACACAGTAAATGCTCAGTAAATACAATTGACTGACTGACTGACTGAATACTCCTATCAACCCGTCTCTAGAAGTAAGCTTGTAATGGGTAGGGAAAGTGGTAATTCTGTTGTATTATACCCTTCCAAATGCTTAGTACAGTTCTCTGCACATAAGTACTCAGTAATTATCATTGATGGATTGATTCCTCTCAGGGTCATGTTGACTTTTTATAACAATGGCACTACAGAGCCCGGCTATTCAGCCTGAGTCAAGGGTGGCATTAAGTCTTTTTCTTCCATGGCTGAGCTCAGCCAGTTTAATTGGACTCACCTCACGATGGTGGCTTCCTGAGCAGGATCAAGGTTTGGGGACACCTGGAATTGCCTTATCCCCTGACTCCACTTGACCTGACTGACCCTTTTTGGGTACTGTGTTTGAAGCATGGCCCAGTGGAAACAGCATGGGCTTATAAATCAGAGGTCATGGGTTCTAATTTCGGCTCCCCCACCAGTCAGCTGTGTGACTTTGGGTAATCACTTACCTCTTCGATGCCTCAGTTGCCTCATCTGTAAAATGGGGATTAAGACAGTGAGTCTCACATGGGACAACCTGATTACCCTGAATCTATCCCAGTGCTTAGTAAGCGCTTAACAAATACCAACATTATTAAGCCATTCTGTTGAATTGTACTTTTCCAAGCCCTTAATACAGTGCTCTGCACACGGTAAATGCTCAAAAAATATAATTGAATGAAATGCATTAATGAATCTATTGTGCCTGTGTTTATGGTCCCTAACCAACTTGTCTGTCCTCGCCTTAACCAGCCCCTTCAGTTCCAGCTCCTCATCTCCAGTCAAGCACTGTGGCCTAGTGGATGGAGCTTGAGCCTGAGAGTCAGAAGGAACTGGGTTCTAATCTCGGCTCTGCCACGTATCTGCTGTGTGACCTTGGGCAAGCCACTTAACTTCTCTGGGCCTCAGTTACTTCATCTGTAAAATAGGAATTAAGACTGTGAGGCCCATGTGCGATAGGGACTGTGTCCAATCTGATAAGCTTGTATCTACCCCCTGCTTAGTGCAGTGCCTGGCACATAGTAAGTGCTTAACAAATACCATAAAACAATCAAATCGTTTATTTAGTGCTTACTATATGCAGAGTACAGTACTAATTGCTTGGGAGAGTATAATATAACAGAGGAGGTAGACATGTTCCCTGCCCACAAGGAGGTTACCATCTAGAGGGAGAGACAGACATTAAAATGAGTTATGTGTGTATATATATATATATAAATACTTTGGGGCTGAGGGTGGGGTGAATAAAGAACTTAGTACAGTGCTGTGCACACAGTTAGCCCTCAATAAATACGATTGATTGATTGATTGATTGATTGAATAAAACTACAAGTCCAAATTCAAGGGTGACACAGAAGGGAGAGGGAGCAGGGGATTCAGGGAAGGCCTATTGGAAATGTGCTTTTAATAAGACTTTGAAGATGGGGAGAGTGATCACCTCAGATATGAAGAGGTAGGGCTTTTCAGGTCAGAAGTAGGATGTGGGAAAGGGGTCGGCAGCAAGATAGACAAGATCTAGGTACAATAGTAGGTTGACAGAGGAGAAAGAGTGCATTTATTCATTCAATCATATTTATTGAATGCTTACTGTGAGCAGAGCATTGTACTAAGCGCTTGGGAGAGTACATTATAACAATAAAGGGACACATTGCTTACCCACGATGAACTTACATTCTAGAGGCTGTGTGCTGGCTCGGTTGTCGTAGGAAATCAGTGAGGTAAAGTAGGATGGAGCAAGTTGATTGAGTGCTTTAAAACCTGTGTGGTAAGGAAGGAGTTTCAGGTTGATGTGTAAGTGGGTGGGCAGCCACTGGAGGTTTTTGAGGCATGGGGAAACAGTGACTGAATTTTTTTTTAATTTAGAAAAATGGTCCAGGCATCAGAGTAAAGTATGAATTGGAGAGGGGAGAAGCAGGAGTCAGAGAGGACAGCAAGAAGCCTGATGCAGTAGTCAAGGCACCCACACCACTGTCAGCAGCCCTCTGTCTCTTTTCTTTTCCAATCCAATCGGGCTTGCCACCTCCATGATCCTAGACCTTCCCATATTGGTTCCTGCTCCTGCTCTGAGAGTGAGCAGTGCATCTAGAGACAGAATATATTGACTTTTAGGAATAAAGATGAGTCAGGAAATTAAGCACTGATCCAATTGGGAATTAGGATGACCTTAACTCTACTTAAAAAAAATAATGAAACAGCGAAATCACCTCAAGGCCAATATCACTATGTAGCATTTATTGGAGAGGCCCACCAGGTGCTGTAAAGAGCATTCCCACAACCTGTCAGGAACTGGAATAACCGGGAATGTCATCTAATCTAAAACCCAGTTTTTCTGTGGACTGAAAGACCTTTAAATAGCACCATGTGATAACATTTGGAGACAGTTACTTTGACTGTCTGGGAAAGTAGGCTGCTCTGCAGAATGTAATGCGAATCAGCCCATGCCTGAGGGGTCTGTTCCCGAATTTGTGATCTAGCAGGGATTTGGAACTCTTCCTGGTGGCTTCCCTTGGTGGATTGGTTGAGTCAACCCCTCATTTGGACTGGTGACGAGTTGTAGTTGTCCAATTTGGAAGGCACAGAAGGAAACTCTGGAGAGTTAGACACTCTTTGAATGTTTTTTTAAGTTGTCTCACCTTAAGACAAGTCAATTGTTTGATCAGTCATTCTGGTGGTTGGCCAGACTGGCAGGAATTCTGGATCACCAAGGACCTTGTTCTGTGAGACTTACTTGGGCAAGCAACTCTGTTCTACCCTGAAAAGAGAGCTGTTGCCACAGCAGAGTAGCCATTGGCTTAGTAGCCCCTCCAGCTTGCTCAAAGATGATACAGCATCTACTGGATAAAGCATGGGCCTGAGAGCCAGAGGACCTGGGTTCTAATCCTGGCCCTGTCACTTCCCAGCTGTGTGAACTTGGGCAAGTCACTTTACTTCTCTATACCTCAGTTTCCTCAACTACAAAGTAGGGATTCAATACCTGTTCTCCCTCGCATATAGATGTGCGCCCCATGTGGGACAGAGATTGTATTCAGCCTGTCTACTTACTTGTATCCACCCCAGTGCTTAACACATGAAAAAAATAACCTGGGAGTGGAGCAAGATTTCTGTATTTTTGGGTTAGCGTAGGTTCCCATGCTTTCAGAAGAGTCAATATTTTATGTTGCATGCCTAGTATTGGAAAGGATGTGTCTTATTTCCAAAGTCAATTAAGCTGGCAGAAAGCAGTTTCTGTATGCCCATATCAATTATCTGATGTCATTTAAGAAGTGTATGATTTTTTTCCCTCTGAGTTATAACAGCAGAGGCAGGAAGATTTGGGCGGAGTGTAGGTGTCATCAGTATCACTGTGGTCATCTAATTTCTATTCCTTTTCCACTAAAGTCTTTATTAAGTACTTATGTGTGGCACTCACTATGCCAAGACTTTGTAAAGTAAATTGAACAGTCTTGGTCTCTGTCCTCTGGGAGGTCAGAGGCTTGTACCTCAGCGATTTCTGTGCTAAAAATCATGGAGGATTCCTCTGAGTTTCTGCTAGATTTGACATCAACCTACTCACCCCTGGACTTTCCTCAGTCTGAAAACATTTTTGTGACTCATGACCAACCCCTGGTCTTCCACTCCACTTTGAGAGAGTATATTCCCCAACTACAGTACCTCAGGGTCACTTAAAACTCCATGCTGCAATCCAGAGACGTAAAGTTTTTATCCCCTGATTGGTGCTGGAATGTCTTAAACCAGCATTGTGACCAAAAGATAGCTTCCTTCCTGAGGAACTTTCCATCCCCTCTTCTGGTAGTCTCTTTTATAAGGGGGAGAGGATGGCTACCCAGAACACAAAACATGCAGGCCTTTCTTTTTATAGTACCAATAAAATAGTAATAAAGTTTTCCTTATTAAAGCTAAATTTGAAAATGAAGAAAGACAAACAGTAACCAGCCATTAACAAGTATTACCTTATAACTCTAAGCAGAATCAGTACTAGAGTTCCAAATAAAATGAAGTTACAAAAAACAGTCTTTCCCTCTCCTAAACAATTTTGATTGTCCAAAAAATGCCTTAGTCTGTCAAGTCTTTTGTAGCTGTCCCTTTCCTTCACCATAAGCCTCTTCCTCTGTGCAGATTCCCCAGACTCTCACAACCCAGGGTCCCTTCTTCAGTCTATAAAAATCCTGAACTTCCTTCTACTTACTCCCTTTTTTTTTTGGTCCTGGCTCCTGGGGCCAATTCCTGAACCAGTATTGGCTCAGTCTCCCACAATGTTGTCCTGGTAGCCACATATGTCTTTTGCTGTTAGCTCTTTGAAAAAGACAGCAGGTTGGGCCCTATGTATTTGCAAATTTCTGGGATCCAAAAAGAAAGGGAATTATCAAGATTTTTTCTGGAAGTTCCAGTTTCAGGAAAACAGGCTAGGATCATTTAACTAATAAAACTAAAATTGTACAGTATGTAGCTTTGAGAGAAATCATTTATTCAATTGATAAATTCTGAGAAGAAATGTTTTAGATCAGAATTTTAAAGGACCAGGGCCTCACAGTTATCTACCTAAGAACATTGACCCTTCCATAAAGACAGAGTCATAGAGGACATGTAGACAACTGGATAACCATTGAATAAGCAAAGGGAAAAATGTATACTGAGCTCAGTAAGTGAAGAGGCAGCTCTAGGGTTTGAGAGTTTAGATGAAGTGAGACTATGGAATTTCCTTCCTCTTTCCCAGATAATTAGGCAAGACTCTCAGAAGGAAAGGATTTGGGAAGCTGCTTTGATGAAGAAAGAGGATTTAGGGAGCCAGGGGGAGGAGGACATTCCAGGCAAAGGAATGGCCTGGGTTTGTATGGAAGGATTATGTGGGATTGAGCAAATTTGCCTGAGAAGGACAAAGGAGATGGTGGAAATGAGATATGAGAGAGGTAAAAGATTTAGAGATCCAAAGATATATATGAGAATGTGGCAGGTGTGGCTTGGGGAAGGCTTTTGAAAGAAGCCAGGGGTAGGGATGTGACAGCCTTCGTTGGAGGGAGGAATAGAGAAGAGCTCTAAAGACTGAACTGAGAAGGCCAGTTGAGGTTCAAATGTCAGTTAAAACTGTAGCAGGGCCGGACTGGGAAAGACCTAAAAGAATCCAAGAAGAGTATGGCAAAAAAAAGAGTCTGGATATGTAAAGAGAGGGGCAGTGAAGATTTGAAAATGGAGGGTGGTGAGGGGGCACTGACTCCTGAAAATTGGGAGAAATTTAGAAAAAAGGACATTGTTAATTGAAGCATTGTGTGTACCACATAAGAATAACCAAAATACTTTAGGCTAATTTGGTACACTCATCATGAATCTACTAGTTTAAGGTCAAGAACATTACACCGAGCAATTCGACTGACTTTTTCCTTTATCGTAGAAGTTGGATCAAGTTGATTTTTTAAAATGGTATTTATTGAACACTTACTGTGTGCTTTGCACCCAAACGGCTACTTTACTGCTAGAGGCTCTTGTTATATCACGACTAGACTGCTGTATCAGCCTTCTCTCTGATCTCCCTTCCTCCTCTCTCGCCCTGCTCCAGTCTATTCTTCACTCCACTGCCCGGCTCATCTTCCTGCAGAAACGATCTGGGCATGTCACTCCCCTTCTTAAACACTTCCAGTGGTTGCCTGTCAACCTCCGCTCCAAACAAAAACTCCTCACTCTAGGCTTCAAGACTCTCCATCACCTTGGCCCTTCCTACCTCTCCTCCCTTCTCTCTTTCTACCGCCCACCCCACACGCTCCGCTCCTCTGCCGCCCACCTCCTCACCGTCCCTTGGTCTCGCCTATCCCGCTGTCGACCCCTGGGCCACGTCCTCCCGCGGTCCAGGAATGCCCTCACTCCTCACCTCAGACAATCTAATTCTCTTCCCCTCTTCAAATCCCTACTTAAAACTCACCTCCTCCAAGAGGCCTTCCCAGACTGAGCTCTCCCCTTTTTCCCTCTGCTCCCTCTACCCCCCCTTCACCTCTCCACAGCTAAACCCTCTTCTCCCCCCTTTCCCTCTCCTCCTCCCCCTCTCCCGTCCCATCCCCTCAGCACTGTACTTGTCCACTCGACTGTATATATCTTTATCACCCTATTTATTTTGTTTATTTTGTTTAATGAGATGTACATCACCCTGATTCTATTTAATTGCCATTGTTTTTATGAGATGTTCTTCCCCTTGACTCTGTTTATTGCCATTGTTCTTGTTTGCCTGTCTCCCCCGATTAATAATAATAATAATAATGTTGGTATTTGTTAAGCGCTTACTATGTGCCGAGCACTGTTCTAAGCGCTGGGGTAGACAGAGGGGATTTAGACTGTAAGTCCTTCAGAGGGCAGGGACTGTCTCTATCTGTTGCCGACTTGTACATTCCAAGCGCTTAGTACAGTGCTTTGCACATAGTAAGCGCTCAATAAATACTATTGAATGAATGAATGAGTGAATACTAAGAATGGGTGAGTACAATGTTGTGGGTAGGGAATGTCTGTTGTTATATTGTACTTTCCCAGGTGCTTAATACAGTGCTTTGCACACAATAAATGCTCAATAAATATGATTGATTGAATAAATGAATGAGAAGATGAAAGGAGGGCTTAGTCAGAGAAAGCCTCTTGGAGGCTTTGAAGGTGGGGAGAGTAATTGTCTGTTGGATTTGAGGAAGGATGGTACTCCAGACCAATGGCAGGATGTGGGCAAGGGGTCAGTTGTGAGATAGGTGGGATCGAGGCACAGTGAGAAAGTTAGCTTTAGAGGAGTGGAGTGTGCAGGTTGGGTTGTAGTAGGAGAAGTAGTGAGGTGAGGTAGGAGGGGGCAAGGTGATTGAGTGCTTTGAAGCCAGTGGTGAGGAGTTTTCATTTGATGTGGAGGGGTATGGGCAACCACTGGAGTTTCTTGAGGAGTGGGAAAACCTGTCATGAATATTTTTGTAGAAAAATGATCCCGCAGCAGAGTAAAGTATGGACCGTACTGGTGAGAGACAGTAGGCTGGGAGGTCAGTGAGAAGGCTGATAGAGTAATCGAGGTGGGATAGGATAAGTGATTATATTAACATGATAGCAGTTTAGGATGGAGAGGAAAGGGTGGCTTTTAGCTGCTTTAGCTTCACATGTTTGTATACCTGCTGCCTTGTTATGCATGTTCCTTTCACACTGATACCATGTTACTCTGCCCATCCAGGGTCTCCCTTCTGCAGGTAGGGTCTTAGTTTGTGTACCTGCTGCCTTGTTATGCATGCTCCTTTCACACTGATACCATGTTACTCTGTCCATCCGGGGTCTCCCTTCTGCAGGTAGGTTCTCAGTGACTTCAGGCATTCTCTCTTGACTGCCCTCTGTTTACCTCTTAGGCAGCATTTTGCACCCTGCCTCTCCTGTCCTCTAAATGGGTAGTCCAGGGCTTCCCTCAGGCTAGAGTCTCCTCTGCAGGGGCTCTATGCCCTCAGAAGAGATGACTCTCAGCTGGGGCTCCTTCCAGTACTCTGGACTGGCCTGATGAGACTGCTCTGGCTGTTTGTGTCTTGTTTTGGGGTCTCCCTGGGGGTCCATCTTAAGGCCATTTTCTCCTTTCCTGGTGTGGGGAATGCTTATACACCCACTAAAGAAGCAGCGTGGCTTAGTGGAAAGAGAAGGGGCCTAGGACCTAGGAGTCACAAGAAATGGATTCTGATCACAGCTCTGCCGCTTGCCTACCCGTGACTTTGGGCAAATCACAACCTATCCGTACATCAGTTTTCTCTTCTGTAAAATGGGAATTACATACCCATTCTTCTTCCTGTTTAGGCTGTGACTTTTGTGGGAAAGGGACTGTGTTCTTGTATCTACTCAGCACTTACTACAGTTTTTTGACACATAATACCATTATTATTATTATTACTATTATTGCTATTATTTCTCTCACACCCTTCCTCCATGGGGACAGTCTACAGCTGCCCTGGCCACCACATCATCACAGCCGCCAACACCGGAGGCTGCCTCGGGCACATCAATGGTTTTCTCCAGCTCTGCTGAATGACCTGCTCTGCTGCCTTTACATCCTGAATAAATAGTGTGAGGAACCTTGATTTGCTTTTCTGTTCTTGATCTGTGGATAAAGGCCTTTTCTCTGAAGAGGAAGTGTACTGCTAGTGCCAAAGCCTTGAAGAAAAGGGTCTCATCTCCTGTTTGTTCTGGAACTTCCCCAGCACCATATGGAAGAGGCTCTGGATGGAAGTCTGGATCAGGTTTCTGTTTAAATGGGATCATTTCATAGGTACCTGTGGAGGGAGAGAAGTAGTCTGTACTATTGATTAGGGATTGATTGATTGTGAACCCAGCAGAAGAGGGAAGGGGATAGCTAGTAGCCATAATTTTAGACTCAAGCATCCTCTTTATTTTGCAGAAGAGAGTGCTTCTATATGAAAAAAAGGTGGTGTTGGAAGTTGAATAATTTTAATGCCATATATATTATGAAATGTGCAAGATAACCTGTCAAAGGTATTTTTACTTACATGGCCTAGTGGAAAGCAACAGGGAAGCAGCATGGCCCAGTGGAAAGAGCAAGGGCCTAGGAATCAGAGGACTGAATTTGAATCCCTGCTCTGCCACTTGCTTGCTATGTGACCTTGGGCAAGTCACTTAACTGCTCTGGACCTCAGTTTCCTCAACTGTAAAATGGGGATTCAATATCTGTTCTCCCTCTTACTTAGACTGTGAGCCCATTGTGGGATAGTACAGTGTCTGACCTGATGAACTTGTATTTGCCTTGGTGCTTAGATTAGTGCTGGACACAAGAGTGTTTACCAAATATCATTAAAAAAGAGAGAGAGGTCATGGGCCTTGGAGGCGGAGTACTTTGGTTCTAATCCTGGTTCTGCCAGTTCTTGCAGTGTGACTTTGGGCAAGTCACTTAACTTCTTGGTGCCTCAGTTTCCTCAACTATAAAATACGGATTATTTATTTGTTCCCCCTCCTATTTAGACTCTGAGCCCCATGTAGGACAGAGACTGTGTCCAACCTGGTGATCATGTAATGTGTATCGACCCCAGAGCTTAGAACAGTGCTAGGTGCATAGTAAGTGTTTAACAAATAAAATAATAATAATAATAACTTCATAATAATCAGCACCTCATTTCAACTCTTCCTTCCATCATCAGTGTCATATAAACTATTGCTTTTCCAAGACAACGACAAACCTAAACTAACAAATGATGTCAAGTGGTTTGGGTTGAAATCTGAACACTAAGTAAATCTGCTGTTATTGCTAGCTGAGCTTTCATTTTTGCAAGCTTTCCTCCCTGTCCTGAGAGAGAAAGTTCACACTTGTTGATTGTGGGTTCATAACTTCCAGGATGGTCATTCCACTTCTCTTTGGGGAATGGGGCCTTAGTCCTACTTAAGGGAATGGAGAGAACCAGGGCAGTGGGATTGATGATGGAGGAGGAGCATACAACAGCAGCCAAAGCATACAACAAGTATACCATCACCCTACCCCCCGAAAAGCCTATCTGCTCATTCCCAGGCAGCCAAAATCTCTAACTGGCATAGCTCCATGCACAAGCCCACATTCTCATTCATGCACATGAACACGTAAACATCTCTCAGCCGATAATAAATGCTACCTTGAGTCAGACCAATGGAACACCTAACCCAGTTTTCAGTCCCTGTTAGTGGCAAAAGGATCTGAGTCTCAGAGGCACCTGGGTTCTACTCCTGGCTCTGCCACTTGTTTGCTGTGTGACTTTGGGCAAGGCACTTAACGTCTCTGCTACCTCATCTGTAAAATTGGGATTAAGATGGTGAGCCCCACTGTGGAACAGGGACTGTCCAACCTGATTACCTGATATTTTCCCCTGGGGCTTAGAACAGTGCCTGGCATATGGTAAGCGCTTAAATACCATTAAAACAAACAAACAAAAAATCAGGGTATTTGGAGGAACAGTATAATGGTTGCCTCCCTGGACAGCCTTTCTCTTCCCTGTAATAACTCATTATGAACATCTTTTGCACTCGATCAACAAAACAACCAATGGTATTTATTGAGAGTTTACTGTATGCAGAGCAATGTGCTAACCACTTGGGAGAGTACAATGGAGTAGTTAGACATTATCCCTGCCCTCAAGGAGCTTCCACTGTCTACCCCTAAGTCCTTCTGGACTTGGGAGTCGGAGGTCATGGGTTCTAATTCCTGCTCCACCACATGTGAGCTGTGTGACTTTGGGCAAGTCAGTTCACTTCTATGTGCCTCAGTTACCTCATGTGTAAAATGGGGATTGAGACTGTGAGTCCCAGGTGGGACAACCTGATTGTTGTTATTGTTTTTACAGGATGTTCTTCCCCTCGACTCTATTTATTGCCATTGTTCTTGTCTGTCCGTCTCCCCCGATTAGACTGTTAGCCCGTCACACGGCAGGGACTGTCTCTATCTGTTGCCGACTTGTTCATCCCAAGCGCTTAGTACAGTGCTCTGCACATAGTAAGCCCTCAATAAATACTATTGAATGAATGAATGAATGAACCTGATTACCTTGTATTTACTACAGCGCTTAGAACAGTGCTTGGCACATAGGAAACACTTAACAAATACCATCATCATCATAATCCTCATCATTCCAAACTTTCTAAAAACCTTATTTTTACTTCTAATAACCCATCAAGGATCCCTCAAAGCACCCATACCCCATCTGTATTTACACAGCTCTCTCCTCATATGTAACAGTTTACTCGTCCACATGCAAAGTAAGTCTGCAAGAAATAAAAATGAAAACTATAAAAGCACAGTAAAATTGAGAGGATAGAAGGAAATTGAGAGGATAGTAGAATGTGGAGGCAGTACACCAGATAATGAGTGAGGCTGCTTAGTCCATACATGTGTATAATCAATCAATCAATGGTATTTATTGTATGCTGTTCACTGTACTGAACACTTGGGAAAGCACAGTAGAGTTGATAGACACAATCTCTGCCCACATGGAACTTACAGTCTAAAGATAGAGACAGACAAAAATTATGGGTAGGGCAGAATGTACCTACCCCAGCACTTAAAATGGTGATTGACACATAGAAAGCATTTAACAAGGACCTGGGGTCTAATTCCAGTTCCTCCACTGTGGCAAGTGAAGTGGGCAAGTCACTTCACTTCTGTGTGCCTCAGTTACCTCATCTGTAATATGGGGATTAATAATGATAATAATAATTGTATTGGTTAAGCATTAGGCACTGAACTAAGCACTGGGGTGGATTCAAGCAAATTGGGTTGAACACATTCCCTGCCCCACAAGGGGCTCACAGTCTTAATCCCCATTTTACAGTTGAGGCAACTGAGGCACAGAGAAGTTAAGCGACTTGCCCAAGAGCACACAGCAGACAAGTGGTGGAGGCAGGATTAGAAGCCAGGTCCTTCTGATTCCCAGGCCATTGCTCTAGCCACTAGACCATGCTATTTCCCATAAGACTGTGGGAAGATAAGATTAAGACTGTGAGCCACATGTGGCACAGGGACTACGGCCAACGTGACAATCTCGTATCTGCCCCAGTGCTTAGTACAGTGCCTGGCACATAGTAAGTGCTTAACAAATATCATTAAACACCCCCCCCACAAATGCCATAATTATTATTAGTATTATCTGTCAGTAGTCTGCCCCTGCCCCCAACAAAGTCCAGCAGGGCAGACTTGGAGACATGGTATACAGCCAGGGAAACAGCCCTGGAGTGTAGACAGCCTGCCCTGTGGTTCCTCTTTCCAGAATTAGCAGTTTTACTTTGCACTGAGGTGCAATCCCCCTGCTCAGCGTAATGGTTCCCTATTCTTCCACCGGTAGCAACCTTAAAGCTCTTCTCCAGGGAAGTTTGAGCAATGACAGCATTCATTCCTTCTAATGTTCCAAAAGCTTGTATATGGGATCTTGAGATGTTTAGGTGAAAGATGTTATGAAAATGAAGCATTATAAGTACAGTGAAACTGCATTCATTTGAAATATGCAGAGATTGGAGGCAAAAAAAAAGGAATTTGAATAAGTAATGTCTTTGTGCGCAGGGATCATGTCTACCAGCTCTATTGAATTGTACTTTCCCAAGCACTCAGTTCACTGTTCTGCATCCAGCAATTGCTCAAAAAATACCATTGATTGATTGATTGATTTGATTAGCCAGTATTTATTAAATGACCATAACAAACATATGAATGGTTCAAGAAGAGCAAATGCACATTATTTACTGGTGATCAGTGTATAAATGTTCTTCATCATCATTGTCATTTGTATTTATTGAGCACTTACTATCTGTAGAGTACTGTATTAAGCACTTGGGGTCTTCAGGAACTGCCAGCGGCTCAAAGGCAATTCTTTTCTAAGGAATTTTCAATTGAAAGTAAAGCAAAGCTATGTAAATAGTCAAAACCCAAAGAAGAACAAAGGAAAATGTAAAACTGTCCTCTGACAAGTAACTCCATGAAAGGAAATGAAAGGCAAGTCCAGAAGAGGGGTAATTTTATTTTTGCAAAACTAGAGACCCTCCTTAGTTAGAAAGTGTGACCTGAGGGTAAGTCCTGGAAATTGGGGAAAATGTAAAATATAGGATGCTTTTGAAAGGATAACCATTCCCTACTCAGCAGTTGTCAGCACTTCCGATTTGGATCTTCCCAGTTTACCTTTTTAAATGCAGAGTGGCCACATCCATCGCAGAATTGCTGGCATCTTGAATCTACCAGACTGCTCCAGTAGTCTCCTTGGGCTAGGTCCAGAGAGGGAGACACATTCTTGCCCCATATACAAGTCTGCCTTGTGTCCCTTTGCAGCCATAAAACCACCAGTTGTTCTTTAGCGATGCCAACTTGGGTTCCATATTTACAGCTTTGTTAGCTGTTCAGTCATTGCATCAAGTCAATTTGGATCTGAGTTACTTTATCCTTTGCTACTACTATATATTACTTATATTAATATCTGTCTCCCCCTCTAGACTGTAAGCTTATTGTTGACAGGGAACATGTCTGTTAACTCTGCTGTATTGTACTCTCCCATCTCCTTAGTACACTGCTCTGCACATAGTAAACACTCAATAAATTGAGTGCTTGATAGATTGATTAGCTTGGAATGTATTTACATTTTCTATTGAGCTCGACCAATAGCAACTGCATTGTTAGTTACAGGATGGGAGTGAAATCAGACATGCTTCTGTCCTGTTCTTGGTTTCACAGTGGTGAGGCATAAACTTAAGTCCACAGGAAAATTCCTCATTTGGCTTTCTATCAGTTGAGTGTTGTGTTGTGAGGTAGCAGGAATAGAGCATCTGTTATGCAGACAGGAGAAGGCAGGCCAACTCTTCCCCTGGTTGCCCCCAGAAAAACCAAAATTAATTCCATAGTCTAGAATAATAATAATAATAATGGCATTAAGTGCATACTATGTGCCAGGCATTGTGCTAAGCACTGGGGTGGATACAAGTAAGTCAAGTTGGACACAGTCCCTGTCCCATGTGGGGGTCACAGTCTAGATCGTCATTTTACAAATGAGGTAACTGAGGCACAGAGAAGTGAAGTGACTTGCCCAAGGTCACACAGCAGGCAAGGGACAGAGCCAGGATTAGAACCCATGACTTTCTGACTCCCAGACTCTTGCTCTATCCATTGCAACATGAATTTGGGATAGGGGAGGGGAGCTGGTGGCGTGCAGGGTGATTGTAGTGTTAGTATGATGAAGGAAAGGCCTATGAGAGATACTAGTTGATCTCCTTTATGAAAATGATTTAGAGATTTGAATTTCAGTGGATGGGGCAAAGTAGAAATTAGACTAGTCGGTAGTGTGTATGCTTGTTGTTGCCAGGTTTGAATAATGGATGGATTCCTTCTTACCCTGGCCATGAGATCTGAATGTTTGCAGCCTCTGGGTACTTATGCACTCAACATTTTATTCATCTACATGTCTATCCTTCAATTCTCTTCTCCCTCCTAATGTGTAATTCATTTTGTGTCTATCTCCTCTATTAGACTGTAAAACCTTGGAAGGCAGGGATTGTGTCTTATTAAGCTATTATACTCTACCAAACACTTAGAGTACTCTCTGCAAAGTGGATACTCAGAAAATACTATTGATGTATTGATTGAAAACTTTCCAAATTAAGGGCATCTCAATCAACATTTTTTAACCATTGCAGAAATTTGACTCCTCTAAAGCAGCCATTGGGGAAAGAGAGAAATTAGCCATTGTAAACAGGTCAGAAAGCAGGTTCATGGAAACCGGGTCTGCAGTTGCATATCTAACTTGTCTGATTTCTGGCTGAAATGGAAGACTGGCAGATTTTGTAGTGGTAAGCATATTTATTAAGTGCTTACTGTGTGTAGAGCACTAAAGTAAGTAAGGGCTGGTTGAGTCTGCCCAGCTGGAAATGACATAGTTCCTGTTCTTCAGGGCTTTTGTTTCTCTAGATGGAGAGAGAAGGCTTTCCAGCATAATAATTAATAATAATTGTGGTATTGGTTAAGCATTTACTAATGTGCCAAATATGAGGTCCCATAATGGGCTCACAGTCTAAGTTGGAGGGAAAAATAGGTATTGAATCCCCATTTCTGCAGATGAGGGAACTGAGGCACGGAGAAGTTAAGTGACTTGCCCAAGACAAGTGGCGGAGCCGGTATTAGTACCTAGGTCCTCTGACTCCCAGGCCCATGCTTTTCCCACTAGGCCACTCTGTTTCTCATTTGTTCATTACTTAGGAAAACATTCACATTCCCCTTCCTTGCTTCTTTTCTCCCCTCTGGCCTCAATCTCTAGTTTCTTGTAAACCTGAAAGAATTAAAAGAGCATTTTCTTGAAGTGTGTCAAAGGGTAATCAGTGGAAATTTAAGCCTAGGTTTATGGAATATTTGGATGGTTTTGATGATTGATTCAGTTAAAATGTCAAGGATTTTTAGCTGTTTTCCTGGATCGGAGCAGAAAGAAGTGGTTCAAGAAAAACTTGTGTAAAAAATATATTCTGTACCAACTTGACTACTACTTTCTGTGAAAAAAGAAGTCCCTCAAGTATTGCAAATACTCAGGCTTGTAACTGCTGGGGAAAAGAGAAAAACCTTTGGAGTCTTTGGCATAGCCAAGAGACCCAGCTCTCTCGTGCAGCCTCCCGATCCTGTTTTATAAGCAGATTGGATTTTATCCTTCTAGAGTGAGTAACGAGGATGCGATCCAAGGAGATTGGTCTTCAATGGGGATTTTGGCAAATTCCTGGGCTGCACATTTAACCCCAGTCAACGTGGACTAAACCAGATCCTAAGGATGGAATATTGATGTCAGCCTGTTCTTCTAAATTGATGGGAAACATATAGGTCCCTTGAACGTATGCAAAGGCATCATTTTATTGAATAGTGCCTCAATTTTGCTAAGTACTTCCACATCACATTCATCGACTATCGTGCAAGAGTTATTAGGGACTTGGGTTAAGGCGTCTGTGGTCCTGTTTCCAAATCACTAGGCTCACTATGAGAATGCTAATTAGCTCAGGGCTTGCAGTCTCAGGAGGAAGATTATGGAAAACACAAGCCATGGAGACTGAGCACAGTTTTCTCCTTCAGTTTGACTCTTCATTTTGCTTTTTCAAACTGGGAGTTATTTTTAGCTGTACCAGCAAATGTCATTTGACAGTGCAAATGAGAAGGGTTTTCAGTTCAGCGAGATCTTGAAACAAGCTGGCAGTGGCCCATTGTGCTTAATATATGATTAGCTTAGGCTTGATAAATGTAATTAGATGCTGATCATGCCTTCTCCCCCAAAAACGTGAAGTAGAGGCATGCCAGAAAATTGATTTATTTTTGCAGGGAACTGATTTTTGCAGGTCTGGTTTTTTCAACAAAATCCCATTGATCGGTTAGTCCCCCGGCTGATGGCTGTGTTGGTGACTATACAGCTGGCCCAGTTTGCAGGGTGCTGTTAGCCCCGCAGAAAGGGCCAAATTTTGTTGGAGCAGCTCTCCTGATTCGGTGGGATGGGGACCGAGAGGTAGTTCGGGGTTGAAGCCTGTGGAGTTGATATATTGAGGCAGCAGAGTAAGGAAGCAGTGCTGAAGACTTTTTTCTTAGACAGTCTTCATAGTCTGTAGAATATAAAATCTCCTAACATGTGGCTAATTTACTTTTCCTAGTGATTCATGAATTAAAATTGCACTTCAATTTGAGTGCTTCAAAATGCCATTTTCAGTCACTGTGTCGGATCCCAGTAACAAGCATAAAAAGTCTTTATCCATAACGATATCCTTCGGGTTTCCAAAAAAAGCTTTATGGCAAAGTGAGGTAGGGAGATTGTGAGGAGCGGAGACTAGTGAATGCTCAGGGGTAACCATGCCCCTTCTACCGTGTCTGTTTTCCCAGCCCCGTGGAAAGAAACACACTGACTGGCCCCTACGTTTTTCTTACAATCTGTCAGTGTTATCCCTCCCCTGTTGGAGGTTTGGGCTTCCTTAATTTCCATTTCTAGAGAGAGCTTTAAACAAACAAAGTTCATTCTTGAAAACCTCTGTTCGCTTTTTAAGTCTAAACTCCAACTGTCTCTTAAATCTAAACTCCCACTCCACGTCTGCAAAAGCATTTCAACTTGCCGGTAACATGAAATCCCTGCTGATGGATGAGCAGTTTCCATTTGAGACTGGTTTCTTTCCCCTTGGGGTATGGGCCCAGAACTGGGGTGCATTATTTGAGCCCCTTCTGTAGCCCCATTGCTAGAAAATCAGATAGTTTGTTTTGTACCCTGAAGTGAAGCTTTCAACTATTTAATGATTTTCCAAGAGAAGTGTTCACTGCCACATATTTGCCTTTTTCTCCAGGAGAGAGTGTAGTTGTTGGTATCTACTTTTTAAATACTGACGTCATATATGCGAGGGCTTGTGTTTCCTGATGTGAATGATGTGATTGACTAAGTATGCCTAGGAGCTTTATAGATGACAGAATTCATTCATTGGAGGAGACCCTGTGAAAGGAAAAACACATATACTGCCCTTTAGGTGAGAGAATTTTTGGAAGGGAAAATGCTCAAGATCAAGAGAAGCAGCATGGCCTAGTGGAAGGAGCATAAACACAGGAGCCAGAGGACCTGGGTTCAAATTCCAGCTCTGCCACATTTCTGCTGGGTGACCTTGGGTAAGTCACTTAACGTCTCTGTGCCTCAATTCCCTCATCTTTAAAATGGAGATTAAGGCTGAGTCCCATATGGGACAGGGACTCTGTCCAACCCAGTTATCTTGTATCTACCCCAGTGTTTTAGTACAGTGTTTGACACACAGTAAGGGCTTAACAAATACCACAATTATTATTATAATAATTGATAATATATCATATATGTTATATAATAATAATTGTGGTATTTGATTAGAGCCCAGATCCTCTGACTGTTGTTGCTTCTTGTTGTAACTCTTCTTTTTCTTACTCTTCCCTCCTCCTCCTCTTCCTCCTCTTTTCCTTCTTCTCTTAGGCTGTAGTACAGAACTCAGCAGAATAAATACTAAGAAAATGTTTCCAAGTGATAGACTAACTTTTCCAATTTGTGGATTGTGGAACTGCACTTGACATCCTGTTGCTCTGGGTGGGAATACTGATCAGAGGAAGAAGAAAAGTTAATTTTGCAGAAAACACCTGGTCCCAAAGTTTTTCCCAAGTTGGACAGGCAAATACTGCATGAGAGCAGCCCCCAAATGAAGAAGTAAATGGTATTTGTTAAGCATTTGCTGTGTTCCAGGCCCTGCATGCAAATCGGTTTGGACATGGTTCCACACCCACATGGAGTTCCTAGTCTCAATCCCCATTTTAAAGATGAGGTAACCGAGGCACAGAGAAGTGAAGTGACTTGTCCGAGGTCACAGAGCAGGCAAGTGGCAGAGTTGGTATTAGAACCCATGTCCTCTGACTCCCAAGCCTGTGTTCTTGCCACTAAGGCCATGCTGCTTTGTAAATTTTGGAAGCAGCGTGGCTCAGTGGAAAAAGCCTGGACTTCGGAGTCAGAGGTCATGGGTTCGACTCCCGGCTCTGCCCTTGTCAGCTGTGTAACTGTGGGCAAGTCACTTAACTTCTCTGTGCCTCAGTTACCTCATCTGGAAAATGGGGATTAACTGTGAGGATTAACTGTGAGCCTCACTTGGGACATCCTGACTATCCTGTATCTACCTGTATCTAGAGAAGAAGCAGTAGCAGCAGCTGTGTGACTTTGGGCAAGTCACTTAACTTCTCGGTGCCTCAGTTACCTCATCTGTAAAATGGGGATTAAGACTGTGAGCCCCACGTGGGACAACCTGATTCCCCTGTGTCTACCCCAGCGCTTAGAACAGTGCTCGGCACATAGTAAGCGCTTAACAAATACCAACATTATTATTAATGGTTTCAATTAAATTAAAGGGATTAGTTTTGATTTTGGGCAAGGTAAAATAAAGTAAAAGGTTATTTAGATGTTGACGTGATTTGAATATCCTGATCCCCACCTTGGTTTCATATTTTTCGTGAGGAGCATGGGGCTAGGGAGACATGCTGAGTTTGAAAAACTATTTGTCGAAAGGACCATTCTTCTAGAGGTCTAATTTTTAACATTCAGCACTAATCACCTGTAATTTCCTTTTACTGGGGGAATCTTGATTTGGGAAAACAGAGAAACAGGGAAAGGAGCTTCTCCTACTCTCGTGTAATTATCATCACCATTATCCCTAACTGTGACCCTTACACTCCAGGGATACTTAACTGGGAAAGACTGAGGTGGGATGGAGCGTGAGATGGAAGAAGTAGAAAAGGTCATTGGGAGAGTGAGACAGAGTTTCTTGCAAACTCTGAAGATTTTGCTCTATGAGGTTGAGACTGGGGCAGTTTTCCTGTATAATTCCCAAATGGGACTAAGGTTACCATCTATCCTGTGTTCAGAGTGATCCAAGGAAGATGTGTGATTAGAAACTCTAGCCAGGATCCAGTCGACAGCTCTGTGATGGCTCCAATAGTCCAGGCTGACCAGATTCCCAAATACGATAATGGCCAAAGTCAATATATAATCAATGCTACAAATGGAAAAGAAAAGTAGCAGAAAATTCACAAGCTGAGGTCTGCAGGATGTTTTAAGCCACTGAGGTTTAAAGTTCCACATGCCAAGCTTGATTCTTGATCATCATCAATGGGTTTTTTTTTGAACACATGTGCGGAGCAATGTACTAGTTAAGTGCTAGGGAGAGTTTGATACCACAAAGTTGGTAGACACGTTCCCTTCCCTCAACAAGCTTACAGTCCAGAGGGGGTAACGGATGTTAATATAAATAAATAATGTATAATGTATAATTTATAGATGTGTACATTAGTGTTGTAGGGTTAAGGGTCATGTGAGTCTCCAAATGCCTGAAAGTCACAGATGTAAGTGCAAAGACAGTGCGTTGTTTGATTATTTGATTACCAGAAACTAATCACCAAGTGCTTGCCCCCCTTTTTCCTCAAGGCTTTGTTTGGCTAGAGAAGAGATTAGACAAATGAGTTCACCCCGCTTCCCTTTTGCTCCAGATATTGCTAAAGGAGAGGTAAATACATTATACATTACATTATAAATACTCCCATCTGTACTTCCCTAGTCCTGATCTCTCAACCACCCTACCATCCCAAATCTCTTCTTGCCTCCAGGATATTGCCACCTGGATGTTCTGCCGGCACCTCATAGTTGCTTATGTCTAAAACCGAACTATTCATCTTTCCACCTAGATCTACCCCTCCCCATAACTTTTCTACTTCAACCAGAAACACTATTATCCACCTTGTCCCCAAATCCCACAACCTTGGTGTGATACTTATCTTCTCGTTCTCCTTCAACTCAATCTACATTCAATTTACTGCAAAATCCTGCCAGCTCTACCTAGGTAGCATCTCCAGGATCCACCCTTTCCTCGCCACCCAAACTGCTACCACCCTGGTGCAAATTCTGGTGATATTCCAACAGAACAATTACATCGACCTCCTCGCTGGTCTCTCGGGCTCTCCCCCTTCCAGTCCATACCACATACTACTGAAGGCATCACTGGAGGATCCTTGACTCACATCTGTCTGCTCCTCTAAACCCTCCACGGGTTCTCCTTGTACCTCTAGTTCAAGTAAATATTCCGCACACAATTATCTTCAAGGGTCTCCAGGAACTCACTTCACTTTACATCTCTACCCTTTTCACCTAATACTCCCCAACCTTCTCTCTTTGTTCATCCCAAGCTAACCTTTTAACTGTGCCTTGCTCTTGATTCTCCCAATCAATTAGTTGATGGTATTTATTGAGTGCTTGCTCTGCAAGGGACACTGTACAAAGTGCTTGGGAGAGGACATTACAATAGAGGAGGTACACATGCTCCCTGCCCTCAAGTAGCTTACTCCCATTTGTGTCCCTTCATTATTGCTGTTCTGGCTTGGAACTTCTTCCCTACCCTATTCTGACAGACCACGGCCATTTTCAAAGCCCAGCTCTTTAAAGTGCCTTCTCTGATTAATGCTGAGCAACCCAAGCCATTTAAAACCTCCAACCATCTCTAGTATTTATGCACCTACTTATAGTAATAATAATGTTGGTATTTGTTAAGTGCTTATTATGTGCCATTTTATGTACTCCTGCCTTTTTTTGTGAAATTCAGAGTAAAAAATTGAGGCCTGCCAGTATTTTGTAGAGCCTTATCTTGGAAGTAAGAAGGTGTGATCAAGAGAAAATTGGGATTTCAGGAAGATTATCTCTGTACCTCGGAAGAGGATGAAGTCCTCATCACTCTTCAGTGATATATTTTGTTGTATAATCAATCAATCAATCAATCAATCAGTGGTATTTATTGAGCCCTTGGTCCCAAGAGTTGAGAGACACTTTCCCTGCCCAGACTTAGCTTACAGTTTAGAGGGGGAGGCATACATTAACATTAAAAAAAATTTACAGATGTGTACATAAGCATCATGGGTCTGAGAGTGGGGTGAATACCAAATACCCAAAGGGTACAGATCCAAGTGCATAGAAGATGCAGAAGGGAGAGGAAGTCAGGGAAAAGAGGGCTTAATTGGGGAAAGCCTATTGGAAACAATGTGACCTTAATAAGGCTTAGAAGGTAGGGAGAGTGGTGGTCTGGCATTTAGGGAGCAGGAGGGAGATCCGGAGGACGTGGCAAAGGAGTTGGCAGTGAGACAGATGAGATCAGGGTGCAGTGAGAAAGGTGGTCCTAGAGGAACAACATGTGTACAGGACAATGTAGATTCTTTAATGTTGTATAGCAGTCCTTGATTTTGTGGTGATCTGCTTACTGTTGGATTTATAGTATAGCAATTATCCAACCTTCAGTAGTTATCCATAACATGCTTGAGTGATTTTTGGTCATGATCTTTGAGTGGTGATAGGTTTGCTGAACCACCCACCCTTTCTCACCTGGGATTCTTGTGTCCACCAGCACACATTGCGAGACAATAAGCTGGCCTAGGAATGCAGGCCGTAGCCATGGAAAAGTAAATTTTTGTGCCACTTCTTCAGCATCACATCATGCTGGCCCATATTGGGTTTCTATATTGTTTAATGAGGCACTCATATTGGATATGTAAACCTTTGGGGCCTTTGCATTTAGAAGAAAATGAGGCTGCATTACAGTTGGACTTTGAAGATTTAGTTTTATGCAGTTTACTGTTTTGGTGACAGTAAAATTAGTCTCGTCAGCATTAGTGTTTTTGAATTGTTACTATGGAAGCAGAAAAATAACAATGTGCTGCCTCCTTGTTTGCCAGCAATCTGTGTGGTCAGAATGAATTTAATCTTCTATTCATCCAAATTCTCCCAGTTCATTGGGTTCATTAGGTTCTCCTTTGGAGCTACTTTAGCCTTTAGATAAGGCACTGACTCTTTAAGGCCATTTGGGCAACTGTTGCAGGATATTAAAAATTCTTTGATTTTACAGCACACCTTTCCTTGAAAAAACTCATGAAAATGACCTGAAAGAGTTAATGAATCTCTGAGCATTTATAATGTACTCCATGTTTGACAGTGCAATTCAATCTGTCAGGACTGAGAATGCAAAAATGAATCTGGAGGCTGCTGTTAACATAATTCTGATCTTCTGAGACACGCAACTGAACAGACTGGGAGTATCATTGAATGTTCCTGAATCACTCTGCAAACCCAGCCTAGCAACTTTATTCCCACTAGCCTGTGAGACCTTGGACATGTCACTTAGTTTCTCTGTGCCTCAATTTTCTCATCTGTAAAATGGGCACAAGATACCTGTTCTCCCTACTTATCTATCTATGAGCTCATGTAGAAAAAAACCACTGTCTATGTAGATCATGTTTCAACCCCAGTGCTTCTTGGCTTATTAAGTAAGAACTTGATAAGTCCTATAATTAATCTATGACATAGTAAATGGGGCTCTGAGGGGTCATTTTTGATCTCAAAGGATCAGGTTACAACCTCCAGCTTTCCAGTAAGTTCTAGCCCAGCCTGGTTCAGGGAATCCCAGGGAGTCAAAGTGTGTCCCCTACCCTAAAAGGTTTCCTCTGGGCCTTTCAATACTCTCCTGGAGGTCCTGAAGCATCTCTGCTTTCTTGGTTGTCCTTTGAATTGGGAGGGGATATAGCAGCCTGGGCAGGTACTCAGTGCTTGGCACATAGTAAGTGCTTAACAAATACCATCATTATTATTATAAGCCAGCCGCAGGCTGGAGTAGATCTTCCCTGTGCCCCACCCCGGACACAGAAGCCCCTTGAAGCCTTCTGGAGGGTTCAGAAGAGTGGCCTTGTTTGCCTGGGGACAGATTTTGGCCACTTGACCATTGGCTGAGTGAGCACTGTTGGCTAGCTGAAAGGCAACCTCAGTCAGTGCTATGATCCACATGAAAACCGGGTGGCTAGACCGGCATGGCACACTGAAGAGTGCCTCTCTTCAAGCCTGGGCCCGTGTGTCAGAGGACCTGAGTTCTAATCCCAACTCATTTACTTGTCACTTCATTTCTCTGTGCCTCAGTTATATCAATCATCCATAAAATGGGAATTAAGACTGGGAGCCCCATTTGAGATGGGGACTATGGCCAACCTGATTATCTTGTATCTCTTCTAGTGCTTAATACAGTGCCTGGCACATAATAAGTGCTAAACAAGTACCATTAAACAAAAGGCAAAGCCTCCATAAAGAATGAGAGACAGGGATGCAAAGGGAAAGCAGTGTCAGGTGCTGCACACATTAAACATGCCAACCCAATAATGGATAGCCTTTTTGTGTGCACAGTGCTAATAATGATAATGATAATAGTAATTACAATAATAATAGTGATACTTGTTAAGCACTTATTATATGACAAGTACAGTGTTATGTGCTGGGATAGACATGATATAATCAGATCAGATGCAGTCCTTGTCCCACATGGAACTCACAGTCTAAGGGGGAGAGAGAACAGGTGTTTAATCCTCATTTTACAGATAAGGAAATTGAGACACAGAAAAGTTAGGTGACTCATCCAAGATCACAAAGGAAGCAAGTTGCAAATCTGGGTTTAGAGCCCGGTCCTCTGACACCAGACCTGTGCTCTTTCCACTAGACCATATTGCTGTCTTCAGAAGGACCTGGATCTTTCCCTGGGGGTTGGGAGCGAGGGATTGGTAGAATTCCATGATTAGTAGAAGAGCTAAATGGTTGTCGCTCTGCTTGCTCAATGACATTGTCCCTGCACCCTACCGTTACCTCTATGAAAAGTTAGTATCTTGAAACTTGGGTTAAGTAAATGAAGCCATTCTTGATTTATTTATTTTTTATTTCCTTACCTTTTTATGGCATTTGTTAAGCACTTGCTTTGTGTCAAACCCCGTTCTAAGCTCTGGGGCCAAGTACAAGTTTATTCAGTCAGACACAGTCTTCGTCGGAGAACAGGATCCTCCATGTCCCGAAAACCCACAACATTGGTATCACGCTTAACTCCTCGCTCTCCTTCAACTTGCACATTCAAACTATTGCAAAATCTTGCCAGATCTTCCTACATAGCATCTACAGGATCCACCCCTTCCTCTTCACCCAAACTGCTACCACCCTGGTGCAAATTCTGGTGATACTCCAACAAGAACTTTGCATCAACTTCCTTGCAGTTCTCCCAGCCTCTCCCCTTTCCACATGCTGCTGAAGGCAGCTCCAGGGGATTCTCAGCTCACATCTCTCCACTCCTCAAAACCCACCACTGGTTTTCTTGTTCAAGGCAAGTCGTCCTTCATAAATCTAAAGCCCAAACTTGTTTCTTGGGGCAGTAGCAAGATCAGTAGTAGTTACTGAGGAGCTATTCTGGACAGAGCATTCTACTAACTGCTTGGGAGAATGGAATAGACATCAAAGACACAATAATAATAATAATTTGGTATTTGTTAAGCGCTTACTATGTGCAGAGCACTGTTCTAAGTGCTGGGGTAAATACAGGGTAATCAGGTTGTCCCACTTGGGGCTCACAGTTTTAATCCCCATTTTACAGATGAGGTAACTGAGGCACAGAGAAGTTAAGTGACTTGCCCACAGTCACACAGCTGACAAGTGGCAGAGCCGGGATTCGAACCCATGACCTCTGACTCCCAAGCCCGGGCTCTTTCCACTGAGCCACGCTGCTTCTCCAATCCCTGAGGAGCTTCCATTTCATCGGGAGAGACAGTCACAAAATGGTTTATAGTTAGAAGGATAAAGAGAATGGAAAGTGTTTAAGTGCTTAAATGGTAGAGTTTATAAAATGATGGAAATCTGTTCATTCATTCATCCAAGCATATTTTTTGAGCACTACTGTGTGCGGAGCACTATACTAAGCACTTGGGAGAGTACAATACAACAATAAACATTCACATTCACATTCTCTGCCCACAAAGAGCTTATAGTCTAGAGGCAAGAAGGCAGACATTAATATAAATAAATTACAGATGTGTACATAAATGCTATGGGGCTGGGAGAGGGGATGAACAATGGGAGCAAGTCAGGGCAGTGCCGAAGGGAGTGGGAGAAGAGGAAAGGAGGGCTTAGTCAGGGAAAGCCTCTTGGAGATGTGCCTTCAATACAGCTTTGAAGTGGAGGAGAGGCATTGTCTGTTGGATTTGAGGAGGGAGGCCAGAGGCAGGACGTGGGCAAGGGGTCTGCGGCCAGATAGATGAGATCGAGGCAATGTGTGAAGGTGTATGTACTATGGGGAAACGTGTATGTGCTTTGGAGAGCCGTGAGTTCACAAGTGCTAGGGGAGTAGGGGAGAGGAAGGAGGAATAGACATGTTCCCTTTTCCTTGAGGAGTTTGCAGTCTAATGAGGGAGACAGTAGAGAAATAACTGAAATGGGTGAAAACACTTCTCTCTAGGATCTTCCTATTGGCACACCCAAGAGGTCCTGATAATTATTGGGCCATTGTTAGAAAATGGATTTGGAAATGAAAAAAAACACTGAATCCTTCTAAAATTCAGAAAATATGTGGCGATATATAGTGGTTAGAGTAGAGGCCATTGCCTCTTCATTTTTGTGTTAAAAGAAAACTGTCTTCTCCATCACTACACTAGGCGGGTTTATACAGGCCCAGGTTTGCATTTTGCGTTCCTCCAGGGGTAGGTCGTTGGAGGAGAGCATTGCTAACCACAAAGGTGGGTCGTAAAGGCAGCAGAAGTGTGTGCAGGTGGAGGGGCTGTTGGTTAGGCAACCAACTCAGAACTGTGAGTCCCATGTAGCACGATAAGGATGCCCTGGAATCTGGGTAGTTGGGAGCCATGTTTTCAAGAACTGCTTTCTGTATTGTGCCAAGCACAGCAATTTCTGAAGTACCAGTTGCAGTCACCAAAGGATTGATCTTGAGTGGTAAAAAGCGACCCTCCCCCCGAAGCCCTACCAAGCCAAGGAGGAAACATTGATGATTCTTGATGAACTAGTTATGCTAACTATAAGTGAATAATTATCGAATGCAGATTCCCCCAGTCTGCTAGGAGCTCTCTGCTGTATTGTGCTGGGATCCTGTGCCTGAAGCAGGTCCTAGTTTTTGGTATCTGAAACACCACCTCTGTCTCTTTTAAAATATCAGCTTTGAGAAATCCTGGATCATGACTATCTCACATGGTTAATTGTGCTCTCAGTGTAGAAATTATATCCATTATGGCATTTAGTAAGTATACTTCTGAGGGGTGCTTGCGAAATATTAATCGAACTTTCTTTACCGATTAATTATTTATTATGTAATTAAATATAAATCTAATTAATTAAAATTAATCATGATTCCCCTCCCCCCTCTAGACTGTAAACTCATTCTGAGCAGGGGACATATATGCTAACTCTGTTGTATTGTACTCTCCCAAATGCTTAGTAGAGTGTTCTGCAGGTAGTAGATGCTCAAAAAATATCACTGATTGATTGATTGATTGATTAATGGGATTTAGAAGTGTTGATCAGTCCCATCAGCACACCCAGATATGGATTAGTCAGAACCCTTTCTGCACATGAATGGCAGCTAACTCTGTAAATAATTATTGGTGATGGGAGGTTAAGAAATCTTCTGCACTGGACATAAACAAGGGAAGCAGAGACTCTCCTGTTGTGTCTCAGACCACGTAAATGCATTCCTTGGGTAAGTTGTCAGGGGAAGGGTGAAATCACTCCAGTAATTTCCTTTTTGTACCAGAATCAATTCTGGCCCATTCTGGTTGCCTACTAACTTTATTTTATTTTTCCACACGCTTAGTATAATGTTCTGCACAGAGTAGGCACTCAAATAATAGATTTGATTACTTCCTTCCCTTCTTTCTAAGTTCACCTGATCATTCTGTGTATTGCTGAGGCTACGGCAGCCCCCTGAAGCCTTTGGAGTGATTGAGAGAGTTGAACACAGCTGAACACAAGGCCCAAAGTCTGTGAAATCTGGGCACATTGCAGAGAAGGGATCCAGCAGCCACAATTATGGCTCCTCAGACCTGGCAGACAGTGGAGCCACAAGGCGGAAAATGCTAATTCCACATTAGACTTGAAGTCCCTGGAAAATTTCCTCCCTCAACCCCCAACACATAAGCGCCACATTAACCGTACTATAACTGACGACGTGGAAAAAGATGACACATCTGTCATAATCAGAAACAAAGTACATTCATTTAGGAGAATGAGCAAAATTGTGCTTCCTCAAGGAAGACTAAGAGTGAAGGAAATGTTCTACTTTCTTCTAACTTACTCATAGGATCATTTTGATCCTGTGGAAAGCTTACTCCATGTCCTGTTAATTAATCGATCAGGTTTTATTGACCACCTACTTTTTGCAGAGTACTGAACTAAGCACTTGGGTGAGTACAGTAGAATTGGTGAACAAAATCCCTGGCCCCAAGGCTTTTGCAGTCTAGCAAACAAAAGTATTCAACTTAAAATGTATAAATTTGCCATACAGCAGCATGATTATGACTCATACTACAAGGCAGCTTAGCCTAGTGGAAAGAGCATCAATCCAGCATGGTCTAACCCCAGAGCTGTCATTTGTATGCTGTGGGACCTCAGGCAATTAGCTTCTCTGTGCCTCAGTGCCCTTATCCGTAATTGTACCCACTTCTTCCTCTAGACCATAAGCCTGTCCTCTAGACTGTAAGGTCATTGTGGTCAGGGATTATGTCTACCAACTGTTATATTGTACTCTCCCAAGTACTTAGTACAGTGCTCTGCATACAGTAAGTGCTCAATAAATGCCATTGATTGAGTCTACCCTCCCAGAATGTCGTGAAGATAAAGTGCTATAGCTGATGTGAAAGCACTTTGAAAAAATAAAAGCTCTCTGCAAATTGAGGATGTTATTCAAGCATCATGTGCTCACCCTAAATCGTGTGGTAGCAGGTATTGGCATCCAAAATATCAACAGAGCTTTGATAAGGCAGTAGAGTTAGCAGAGTGTAGTGGACCATCATCCTTAAGAAAAATGAGCTCAGGTACCAACTGGCACAAACCCAAAGTACAGTTAAGGTTTTCCTCCACTGTAGAGAATTGAAATCTGTCAGCACATTCTTATTTGAGCAGCTCACTGTCTGACACTGTATGCTTAGACAGAGAAGTAGAAGGCTGCAGTGGAAAAATGAACCAGACAAGCCAGCTTATCCCCAAGGAGACCATCAGACAGAGAGAATGGCGTCAAAATGGCATCAAGCCCCGGACTTAAGTTCAGGTTGACAGAGGTGGTGGCGTCATGACTGAGCGAGGTTTGGATTCAGTCGCCTGAGGTGTGGATTCATGTTCTCGCAGAGCCATTTTTTAGCTTTTCTTAACCTCAAATAGCATACCAACATGACCGACAACGGGGTCGGAAATCAAGCCAGGCTTCTGGCACATCAGGGCCACCGGTGGGGGGTGCAGTTGTGCAGAGCAGGATTCGTGTTGGGGTTGGAGGACACCCGATGAACTGAGGGGCTGTATTGGGCCTGTTCATCAGTGGGTGGGGAGGGAGGGCGGTAAGAAGGGCAGGCAGAAGGAAACGCTGGACGGACATGCTGGATTGCACCACCAAGCACTTGGTCTTGCCAGGATCTCTGGGAGACAACAGCAGCAGACGGCTGACTAGATTGGCATGCTGCAGTCAGGCAGGTTCCAAAAGCACAGTTGTCAGGCAACCTCAATGGCAAGAGGGATGGAGCACCAAACGGCCAGACTCCACAGTTGATACAAGTTAGCAACTCATGATTCACCCAGATGTGAGACAAAAACACACACATACACACATGTAGTCATACTGAAGCTGAGAGAGACACAGACATGGAGACACCGGCCTACTGAGGGTCGCTTGAAATTGGATGCACTGTGCACTTTGGGCAGCCCCATCCAGGTCCCCAGAGTAAAAAACCCCCGTAGCAGTGGCAGTGAGGCAGACCAGCTGGGCTAATCCGTGGTTGTTCCGGTAGCCACTGCAACTTTCCGATGTACAGGGTGGCAAACTGTGCTGGCAGTCAAACTGTTGATCATCATAGGTGCTTATCATGGAGAGCAGATATGGAAGACCATATTCTCCCACCACCCTCCCAGCCACCTGCCCTATGCACAGCAGTCATTGCTGTTGGGTCCCACCTCTCCAGTTAATCACAGAATTAGGTGGCCACCCAAATGGTGGTCAAGCAGCATGGTGTGGGAGTCAGAGTACCTGGGTTCTAATTCCGGTTCGGCCACTTGTTTGCTGGGTGACCGTGGGCAAGTCACTTAACTTCTCCCTGCCTCAGAAAGAAATGTAAAATGGTATTGAAACTGTGAGCCCCATGTAGGGCAGGAAGTATGTACAACCTGATTTACTTGTATCCATCCCTGCGCTTAGTACAGTATCTAGCACATAGTAGCCACTTAGCAAATACCACAATTATTAGTATCATCACCATTATTAACTCCCTGGGTTTCAGTTTGTTCATCTATACAATGGGAAGTAAATCCTGCTCCTTTTTTAGACTGTAAGCCCCCACTGGGATAGGGACTGTGTCCAACCTGAGTATCTCGTACCTACCCCAGCGCTTGGTTCAGTGTTTGGCACATAGTAAGCATTTAAGAAACACCATAAAAAAGGTCCTCTTTCCTTCATAAGGAGATTGCATAAACACAAAACCATCTTCCCGTGCTCTCCAAGTGGAAAAGGTGACTGATTCCATCTCAGCCTGGCAGCCGTATCTACTCACCATGTGGATAAACTATAACATGAACGGGGTCATCTTCAAACACCAAGAATTACAGTCACTATTAGGAAATACCTTCATATATAGTTGCAAGTGTTTGTGCGTGTGTGTGTATCATTTTTAAAAAGTAGAAGCAGCCATTCTGAGTCTTAAACTTCAACACGATTCCTCAATTTGATACAGCAGATTTACTCTCAGTTTGTTACTCAAATGCCCCTATCTTACGGAGACCTGAATGTGTGTCCATCTCTGTAGAAAAACTTTCAAATTCATAGTTCATAGAAAACTAAACCAAACCGTACAAGCTCTAACAAACCACACAACTGTTAGGATATTTTTGACTCTCTGAAATAGTCTTTGGAGAATAGGGTCTCTGGTTTCACAGAGTGCTGACTGTAGAGTTTGGGGAATTTTCCTGGATGAGTGCAAATTGATAAATTGCTCTCTGTCTGACTTCGAATGATACAGCCTCGCAGATTTTATGTGGAAAAGCTTTAATAAAACTCACTGGCAATTGAAAATGAAAAAGGAAAAGGCCCAAAATGGGAATGCTAACAAGAGAAATGCAAGAATATTCGCAGCAATGCCCCTAGTGCGTTGCCTGGGAGTCAGAGATTGTAATCCTGGGTTCTAATCCTGACTCTGCTACTTGCCTGCTGGATGACCTTGGACAAATCACTTAACTTCTCCTTGCCTTAGTTTGCTGACCTGTAAAATGGGCATATAAAATGCCCATTCTCCTCCTCACTTGAACTGTAAGCTCCAGTCAATCACAGAATTAGGTGGCCACCCAAATGGTGGTCAAGCAGCATGGCCTACTGGATAGAGCACCGATGTGGGTGTCAGAGGACCTGGGTTCTAAAGAGTCTTATCACTGGGAAAGGGAAAAGGTCTGGTTCTGACTTGATTAACTTGTCTCTACCCCAGTGACTAGAACAGAGCTTGACATATAGTAAGCACTTAACAAATACCATAATGATAACTATTACTATTATTATTATTATATTATTAAATGCTAAAGGGTAGAGAGACTGGATTCAGGAGGGGTTAATTTTGGGAAGGCTTAAAGGAAGGGGTGTATTTTTTTTTGTAGGAGGTGAGTTTTGAAGGAGGATAAGATGGGGTTTGGCAATGATGGAGTGGAATGGCTTGCCAGGTAATGGGAATTGGCTTGTAATGATGTTGGTGAGTGTCATATGCAGGGATAGAAAGCAGATCATCTGGGCTACATTCGAGAAAAGGAGTAGGGATATAACAGGATATGAGTGCAGTTAGGTGGGAGGAGACACTGGAGAGAGACAGAAGCCTCAAGGCTTTGATACCCCTGATCAGTTTGAATTTAATTCCAAAGGCAATTAGGATATATTGGAGGCCCCAGAAAAGGGAAAAGACTCAATCGAAATGTTGTTTAAGAAAGATGATTCCTGCTGCTGCAGGCTTGGCCTTTAAGGTGAAGCAGTATTCAGTTGGAGAAAATAGCCTAGGTAAATGTCAGGGTAGTAAGTCTGACCATAAACATTTTTGCCTTTAGAGAGTATCATTTGAAAATGTGAGTTTTCATGCTGAGGTTATGACTTGGATAATTTGTCTGTAGGGCAGAGATGTATTTTATGAGATGGTTGCTAATTTTTAAAACACTATTGTTTGCTCTTCCTTTTAGAGACCTTGATTTTTTATTTTGAAATATAGTCTTATAAATAATAATCAAAATGATATAATATGCCCTTTATGTGCCAACCATTGTGCTGAACCTAGGGATAAGTATGAGCAAATCAGATTGGGTACAATCCCTATCCCTCATGGGACTCAGCCTATGAAGAATGGAGAACAGATACTTTATTACCATTTTACATTTCTTAATGGTATTTTTTAAGCACCCACTGTGTGCCAGGCACTGTACTAAGCACTAGGGTAGATACAAGCTAATCAGGTTGGACATAGTCCAGGTCTCACATGAAGCTCACATTCTTAATTCCCATTTTGCAGTTGAGCTAATAGAAGCACATAGAAGTTAAATGACTTGCCCAAAGTCACGCAGCAGACAAGTGGTAGCACCAGGATTAGAACCTAGGTCCTTTTTGTTGTTGTTGTTAATGGTATTTGTTCAGCACTTACTATGTGCCAGACACTGAACTAAGCACTGGGGTAGATACAAATACACAGGCTCTGTCCCACATAGAGCTCATAGTCTTAATCCTCATTTTACAGATGAGGTAACTTGGGAAGTTAAGTGATTTGCCCAAGGTCACAAAGCAGAGTGGCTTTCAGGCCCATGGTCTATCCACTAGGCCACGCTACTTCTCAAAATGAGGAAACCTAGAGTCAGAGAAGTTAAGTGACTCACCCAAAGTCACAAAGCAGACCAGTGGCCCAGCCAAAACTAGACCATAGCCAGATCTCCTGACTCCCAGTCGTGAACACTCTACAACAGGCCACACACTGCCTCCCTTTAATGCTCCAGAAACTGGGCTAATGCAGATAATCCAGAATCTTGGGTGATTCATGTGAGTTGGGGCTGGAAGACAGACCTTGCCAGATTTAGCATGAGGTATATTCTGGAGTTGTGGTGAGGGCTGCGTGTGGAGGCTCGTCCCTGGGGCTAGGGGAAGCCCATCCATCCACTCAAATACAGTTGCCTCTCTGGAGGCCCCTGGAACAGGGAAAATAGATCGATTCTTGGCTACTCTGTACTCTTTTGATTAACTCTGAAACTACCTGGCTGCTTGGCATTCAGCTGCTTTCCTCAGCTCCAGGGGAAAGGGATGGATTACGAAGAAACTGAAAAGGTTCAGGGGAAGGCAGCCAAGATTCAATCAGTTTTCCCCACCCATTTGCTCCCTCAGGAAGGCAGCTGGTGTGTGGGCTAGATTGTAAACTTCTTGAGGACAGGGATCATATCTCCTAACTTTACTCTCCCAAGTATTTAACGTAGTACCCCACACAGAGTAAGCACTCAATTAGTACCACTAATTTGGCTTGGCCAGGACGCTCCCCTTGGTGCCCCACCTCAGGCCTCAATCTGTAAACCCAAGAGCAAAGTGGGAGGGGTCATCCGGGAAACCATGGGAAAAGCCTAGGGAAAAAGCGGATGAGCTACACTATGAAAACCATGGTGTGGATTGTAATTTAAACTAGAAAACCAAAAATACACTTTCTCCTTTCCTCTTTACATACACGGGTGCCAAGCTGCCTCAGTTTTTAGAGATACCACCTGTGTGAGGGTGAGCCCCACCTCCCTAGCTTTTTGGGTAAGGTGGGCAGTCTTGGTTGACTCACTCCATCCAGACCTTGGACCTAGATGGAGGCCACAAGTGAAGCTAAAATGGTAAATACCATTTCCCTTTCCCCTGATATAGCTCCCTGAAATTCCTCTAGCTCCTTTCCGTTAGTTCTGTTATGTATTAAATCCTTTTTAGTTCTGGTATTTGTTGAATGCTTACTCGCTGGGTTAGATATGGAGTTCCAGCCTGATGGGTGGGAGGCTTATCTCATCCCAGCTTGGCCTTAGAGCTCAGTGAGGGTTGCCTTCTGGAGAGGATGGGGCTTCCATCTTGTCCCTAATCTGGGCTAGGAAGTTGAGTGGATGGTCTAGGGTGAGATGGAGACTCTGAATGGGTGCTTTGGCTTGGAAACAGATGCCCAGGCCCAGATGATCCTGGTTTCAGGAGGATATTGGTCCTCAAGGTGTCACCTGGTCCTGGTTTTGACCTTGGTCCCTACAAGGAAAGGGCTTATGGCTGCAGGCCTATCTTTTCTCCAAGTCTGTCCCCCACTTCCTCTGTGTGTGTGCCTGCTACCTCCTAGGACATGTGTGTGTGCGTGCATGCACATGCACACATGTGTACACTCCTGAGGGCCCCATTTTTACTGTAGCCCTTCCCCAAGTTCCATTCAAAGTTGGCACATTCCCACTTCCCACATTCAAAGTTGGCACCTTACAAGAGTTCCAGCATGTTCTTACATCTTGCATTGTTTGGTATTTCTTCTGAGTAAAAGTTATTTTCTTTAAAAGGAAAAGTGCTCAAATCTCTAGTAATGGATGTACACCTGTGTCACGTGTGCATTATTTGAAACTTAGTCCCTAGGAGTAACTTAGGCCCGAGGAAGAAAGAATTTTTCTTTCCTGCTGATGTCAGTCTAAGAAAGACAAGAACCAGTAATAAATACGGAGTTTTTGTTCCCATGAGGTAGCCTCTGCAGCCCACATTGAACTTTTGTATGCATTTTTTTCCCCAAAAAGTTCCACGTTGCTTGCCCATTTCTTTTAATAAAATGAATTGTTTTGTGGAATTAAATTATTTTCCAACCTGGATACTAAAAAAAAAATTCTGATCCTCATGTTCATTTTTTTTAAAATTTTTATAAAAACTACTTGTTTGGTTTCACTGTTTCCCAAGTTGGTCCGTTTCTTCTATTGAATAATGATGAATCAAATTTACTCAGTACATTACTTACATGTGTCCGGTTAAACATTTTTTTTAAAAAAAACCTAGGTATTGATTTAAAATAATCAAGAAGTGTCATTGTGGGTGGAAAATGCCTTAAATATTGAAGCAGCTGCCCATGAGCTCACTCTCTGGATAGCGTCCTGGTGGCTTCAGATGTTTGGGGCCATTTTTTTTGCACAGTAGCACATTTCTGTGCCAGGATTTGAAAGACTAGCTCCGTGGGTGTTTTCTTTGGCTCAGGGGAAGCCTGCTTCTACCCTACATGAGGTAGATTTCTTAGGCTTTCACTTGGGGAATCATTTTGCATTTCCTTTTGGTAAAGTAAACTGATCCTTTGGAAACATGTTAGACTACTCCATAAAATGTACATATTTATTTTAGAGGCGCACAAGACAGGAATATCATCAGGCGAGCCCTTAAGATGTGTGGATTTGGACTTACGCATCAATCGAGTAATAGAGTTTTAAGCCTTGTTTTGCTCACTGTTTTCAGGGAATAGTATTGAGTAGAAGTAGTATCGTTTAAGGAAAGGGCTGAAAATAATTCTTTTTCAAACCAAGCTCCTTCCCTCAGTAACATTTTATGTTAAAACTAGCCAGTGCTTTGTCAGATGACCCAAGCCGATATCTAATTCCTGGTGGAACATGTGTTCCCCAATACGTGGAAACTCAAGCAATATTCTTGCTGTTTTGCACATTAAGGTCAATTGAGATTCTGGAATGCTAATGGAGCATCGCCACCTATAACTTTACTTCTGAGTTTGGAAGCATGAGGTAAGAAACATGCTGAACATGTGATGGGCCTCTGTCTTTGGGAACTAAGGGAAAAGGCCCTGTCAATGCATTTGAAGTAAACCATTTGAGAAGCAGCATGGCCTAGTGAGTGGATAGAACAAGGGCCTGGGAGTCAGAGCATCTGGGTTCTAATCATGGCTTTGCCACTTGTCTGCTGTGAGACCTTGGGCAAGTCACTTCACTTCTCTGGGCCTCAGTCCCTCATCTGTAAAATGGGGATTAAAACTGTGAGCCCCATGTGAGACATGGACTGTGTCCAATCTGATTAGCTTGTACTGCCCCAGTGCTTAGTACAGTGCCTGGCACATAGTGCTTAACAAATACCATAAAACAAACAAACAAAACCCAAAAAGGCTCTCAGACTCCATAGGCAGGATTTGAAGTTTCTTTTCACCATGGCAAAGTAATGTGAAGAAATAAAGTGATACCTGGGACTTATGCAGTGTGAGTGCCAGATAAAATCTGGAAAGATATTTACAGAACTCTTCTCCCCACCCCACCTCTGCTTCTGTTGATATTGTTGAAACTTGTATTTATCATGTCTCTAATTCACACAATGTATTGTTCTTGTGCTGAGGAGGAAAATATATGAAGTCAAAATCTTGGTCTACAAGGAGTTTAGACTAATTGTAGATCTCTAGACTGTACGTGTCTACCAACTCTGTTGTACTGTACTCTCTCAAGCACTTAGTACAGTTTTCTGCATACAGTAGGTTCTTAACAAATGCCATCGATTGATTGAGAGATTGTGATTGATTTGATCTTTGGATTCACTTTAGGGAGGTTATTCACCTTCTCTGGGCTTCAGTTTCCTTATCTTTAAAATGGGGACTAAATACCTGTTCTCTTGCCTACTTAGACTGGAAGCTCCGTAATAACTTTAGTATTTGTCGATAACTATGGTATTTGTCAAGCACTATGTGCCAAGCACTGTATTAGGCCTTAGGGTAGATACAGATGATAATAATAATAATAATGATGGTATTTGTTTAAGCACTTACTATGTTCCGAGCACTGTTCTAAGTGCTGGGGTAGATACAAGGTAATCAGGTTGTTCCACGTGGGGCTCACAGTCTTCATCCCCATTTTACAGATGAGGGAACTGAGGCACAGAGAAATTAAGTGACTTGCCCAAAGTCACACAGTAGACAAGTGGCAGAGGTGGGATTAGAACCCACAACCTCTGACACCCAAGCCCATGCTCTTTTCACTAAGCCACGCTGCTTCTCAGGTTGGACACAACATGAGACTTCCAGTCTAATGGGGAGGGAGAATAGATAATTTATCCCCACTTTAACGATGAGGAGACTAAGACACAGAGAAGTTAAGTGACTTGTGCAAGGTCACACAGGACGCAAATGGCAGAGCTGGGTTTAGAACCCACGCCTTCTGCCTCCCAGTCCTCTACTCTTTCCATTAGGGAAGCAATGTGGCTTAACGGAAAGAGCATGGGCTTGGGAGTGAGAGGAGGTGGGTTCTAATCCCACCTCTGCCACTTTTCTGCTGTGTGTCCTTGGGCAAGTCACTTAACTTATCTGTGACTCAGTTACCTCATCTGTAAAATGGGGATTAAAAGTGTGAGCCCATGTGGGACAACCTGATTACCCTGTATGTACCCCAATGCTTAGAACAGTGCTTGGTACATAGTAAGCGCTTAATAAATACCAAACAAACAAATTAGGCCATGCTAGTTCCCCGCAGGATAGGGACTGAATCTGCTCCAGCACTTAGTCCAGTGTGAGACACATAACAAGCCCTTAAGGAATACCACAATTATCACTCTTATCCAAACTTAAAGTCAATCATCTGAACTAGCCCATTCATCAGCAGCTGAGCAATGGAAATAGGCTCAGTACTCGGCAGTTCTTTTTGAAAACCAGATGACTAAGAAGAGCTTCATAAAAGAAACCCTGGAGTGTAAGCAAAAGTACTGGTTGTTTACACCCCAACCTGATGAATGTGAGGGATCGCCAGTCTGTGATTGTGAATCGCCATTCGGTTTCAGTGATGGAGCTGGCCCCGTTCTGGGGATGGTAGGAGAGTCAGCATTAGACTCAACTGTGAATTGTGGAAAGCTTTAGAAGTTCTTCAGGATTCTCCTAAGGATGGCAGGAAGCTAAGCTCACCTCTAGACTGCTAGCTCAATGTGCGCAGGGAATTTGTCTCATATTACTCTCCTAAATGCATAGTACAGTGCTCTGCACAGTAAGTGCTTAGTAAATACGATTGACTGACTAGATTTAGAAATCCTGGGATTGGAGACCAGAAGACTATCTCTTCTCCAGGGAGCATAGACATCACCACAGCGCTGCAGAGGAAGCCAGAGACACCGATTTCAAAATCTCTCAAAAGCAAGTATCCCAGAAAGACTGATGATCCCTGGTTTGGACTCTGGTCCAAACCTGGAAACAAAAGCTAGGAACAAGCTTCACTCAGCCACAGGGCTTATTTTTCCAGTTCTCATTACTACTGCTGCTGTTTAATTCATGGATCTGGAAAATGATAAACAGATGAGAACACCCACTTGAAAGGGGGAAAAAAATCAATCTGCTGGGTTGAAAAAAGTAGACTGCCTGTTAAAAATCTGACTTGGTAGAATGGAAAGCATGAGCTCCTATTTGTTCAGCTTCCAAAATGTTTCCTAGAAGGCACGTTCCTAAACAAGGAGTCGTATAGATGCTATTTTTATTCACCCTGCTGCAGCCTCTGGTAATTGTGGGTATTAATGAGCAGACTTACACCAGTGTCTCTATCAAACTGTGAGTTTGATATTCCAAATGCTGGCTGCAGATCACATGTGAACTAATTTTCCCTCCCTGAAGAAATCACCTCATTTCTGAACAGTCCAGCTGAGTTCCTGTTCTTTGAGTGGTTGAAAGTGATCGAGGCAGTTTGATGTGATAAAACTACATGTGTGTCATTATGAGAACCAACAAACTCCATTTCTGAAACCTTAAGTGGTCTTTCTGAGAAAGTAGGAGACTACAGAAGGCTCTCAACCTTCCATAAAAAAGAAAATGGAAATGCTAATATGGAAATGTGGCCGATTTTTGTGCTGTGCAAGTTTTTCCCCCTCCAGCCAGCAGAATTTTCCTTTCCTTATTAAGTTGATAATGGTTGGTAAGGAAAATCTGAGCTGGCTCCAGGAGCATAGGGAAAGGATGTGGCAAGAAGGATTTCTTAGTGTTAGACATTGAAGGTAAGCAACAAAGAACACTGAGAGATCAGCCTTCTGATCTTAAACATCTTTTCATGAAGAAGGGATGCTTTCTTAAGAAGAGATGCTTTCTCATCCAAATGGACTCAGCAGAGTTCTAAAATATGCTTCTATTTGGCCTACGGGAGAGATTTAATTTTCACTGACCAACTCTTTGTCAAAGCACTTACTATGAAATGTGCTGCACTGGTCTCTTTTTCTGCCCCAGGGGTTTCTGTGGCTGGTTTGTATATACTCTTTTGAGGAGTATGTCCTGTATTTATCTGTTGGTTTGGGTTTAGCCCATGTGAATCCTCCTTCCCGGAGAGCCAGGCTCTGAGGTTTGCAATAACAAAGAGTTGGAGTGGTCTCCTTACACATCCTTGCCTCCCCAGGCAAGGTATTTGGGCTAACCCACAGTCGGTTGTTTGGAGTAAATTCTACTGACCAGTGTTTCCCAAAGAGAGGCCAAGGGTCTCAGTGATCCCCTGAGATTCCCATGGGAGTCATCAGGACCAGGAATGCCAGCAATATGTGTGGGAGTCAGTCAGTCAGTTGTAGTTACTAAGGGCTTTCTGTGTGCAGAGCATTTTACTAAACACTGGGAAAGTACAATATGACAGACACATTCCCTGCTCAAAATGAGCTTACAGTCTAGAGATAAGTTTCTCATCTCCTACAACCCAATCTGCACACTTTGCTCCTCTAAATGCCAGTCTACTCTCTGTACTTCAGTCTCATCTATCCCACCGCCAACCCCTTGCCCAAATCCTCCCTTGGGTCTGGAACTCCATCCCCCTTCCTATCTGACAAACCCAGCCACTCGTAGGACAGGAAGTCTCCCCACCATCAGAACCCTCCTAAAATCACATCTCCTCTAAGAATCCTTCCCCGACTAAACCCTCATATCCCCTACACATCCTCCCTTCTGTATGGCCTATGAACTTGGCTGTGTTCCCTTTTAGCACTTGGATACTCACCCTAGCTGTGCAATACTTATGTCCCTATCCTTATATTCTACTATTTCCCATGTATGTTGTCCATCTCCCCTGTAGACTGCAAGCTCTATGTGGACAACGATCATGTCTACCAACTTGACTGTACTATACTTTCCCCCAAGCTTTGTTCATGATCTGCCCATGATAAGTACTCAGTAAATGTGATTGATTGACTGTGGGAGGGGCAGTTTTGGTGAAAGAAGCTGCACAGGTCTGGGACTCAAAGGACGTGGGTTCTAATCCTCCTCTGCCATATGTCTTCTCTGTGACCTTGGGCAAGTCACTAAACTTCTCTTTGCCTCAGTTACCTCATCTGTAAAATGGGGATTAAATCCTACTCCCTCCTACTTAAACTGTGAGCCCCGTTGTTGGGAAGGGACTATGTCCAACCTAATTAAATTGTAACTTCCCTAGTTCTTAGAACAGTGCTTGGCACATAGTAGGCATTTAACAAAAGCTGAAAAAATAGGAAGAGGTGAGGCACAGCTTACACAGCTGTATAAGAAATTCTCAGGAAAAGGAGCAGAGAGCAGAAAGGAAGGGTATTGTTTCTGGTGGGGTGGAGGGGACCCCAAGGCATAGACCAGGGGAGAGAGGGCAGGGTTGGAGGAGGAGGTAAGTTCTAGGTCACGAAGAGAGTGGAAATATTTGGTACCTGTAGTATAAATATAGAAAAAGGGAGAAAGTATCAATATAGAAAAAGGAGATTCAGGGCTTGTTTTTCCCCAAGCTACTGGGGAAAGGTTTCTGTAGACCAGAGTTAGTGTGCTTTTCCAGTGTGTATGTATGATGCTTTCTCATTGGTTAAATGGGAGGAGAAGGGCCCACATGGGCTAGGTGTTTTGAAACGATGGGCGTGAAAGATAATACCTAATGTCCTAGATGATACTTGGGCCTCGAATACAGTTTATGAATCGATCAATCGATGGCATTTATTGAACACTTACTGTGTGCAGAGCTCTGAGAGTGGTTCTGTTTCCTTGATGACCGAGGGGACATTAATAATAACAATAACAGTTATAATGATAACATTGTGATATTTGTTAAGCACTTACTGTGTACTGAGCTATGAGGGAGAAACAAGACAATAAGGTCAGACCCTGTTCCTGTCCTACAAGTGGCTCACATTGCTAATTTACATGTCCAATTATCTCACATTTAACTGGGACCACAAAAGAACGTCAACTGATTAAATGCCTTTTGTATAAATAGACAAACTCAAAACTATCTATTATACTTAAGCACAGTCCTGGCTATTCCTTCTAGTCCTGTGGCCCTGCTCAATTGGGAAGCACTGCCCTATAATGGAGGGTCTCAAATCCTGCCTCTGCACCTCCTTCCCGATGAACATATTTAACCATGAAAGCAGGGAGAAAACACAAAGCCACCCAGAACTGTCCTTGGCTCCACAAAATCAACTTCTGCTATTAAAATTGGAGGATGTCAGGTTTTAAAGTGAGTCATGCATGTAAAAAAAAACACCAATCACCCCCTCAGTCTTTCGGGGTTGTCCCCCACCTTTCCTGCAGCACCCATTAGGAGAAAAGAAAGAAAGGCCTGATTAGACTGTAAGCCCATCAATGGGCAGGGATTGTCTGTATCATTTGCCGAATTGTACATTCCAAGCGCTTAGTACAGTGCTCTGCACATAGTAAGCACTCAATAAATACTATTGAATGAATGAAAAGAAAGGGGGACACCAGTAACAACACCACTTGTCTTTGTTCCCGATTCAGAAGTGATAGCTGTTGTTGCCGGTATCCTTCTCTCACACCCCCTCGCCCACATCCTGAGAAGCAACATGGCCTAGTGGTAGAGCACAGGCTTGGGAGTCAGAGGACTAGAGTTCTAATCCCTGCTCTGCCACTGGTCTGCTATGTGACCTTGGGCCAGTCATTTCACTTTTCTGGGCCTCAGTTACCTCATCTGTAAAATGGGGATTAAGACTGTTAGTCCCATATGGGACAGGGACTGTGTCCAACCTGATTACCTTATACATATCCCAGTGCTTAGAACAGTGCTTGGTACACAGTAAGCACTTAGTCAATTCCACAGTTATTATTATTATTCTGTTACACCACCTACCCTGTGTTCTCCCCTGCTACACTCAGCCTCTTCCCGGCAGCCACCATCCGGCAGGGCCCTGTGAGATAGACAGAGGGCTGGGCTTGGGCGGTATCCGCTCCACCCCTGCTCCCAGGATTAGGGATGAAGTCCTCTCAAACTTCCTTTTCCTTGGTCTGGCTCCCAGCTTCCTGGTTGACCCTGCCCCTCTCTCCTGCCAGACAGTTCAGTTACTGGACCAAGGCTGCCCATCACCAGGCTTTCTCCGTCCCTGCCTCTCTGGGAAATCTCTTCACATGTGTCGAACCATTTTCACACACAACGATGAGCTGTATTCTTTAAGCATCACTTTGGCGTCACTCAAGAAAACAAAATAGAATTGCAACTAAACAGAAAGGCATGCTGAGCTCGCATAGCACGACATGAGATTAGATGGCTTTGGCCCAAAGAAAGTAAGAATAATGAATGCACATTAGAGTAAGATAAATAGTGTGTCGCTGACACAGTTTTAGGTTTCTGGTTGGTGGTGCTTTGCGTGACCTTGGTGTCTTGATTGCCCACCTCTGGTGGGTATACCCTGTTAGATACCTCATTTCAGTTGAAAATGACATTTTTAAGTGAAGGCTTTTGAAAGTTTTGAAGTTTCTTCTCACTGATTATTCCAGGCTTTCTATTTCTCTTGAAGTAATGACGGAAGTTTTGCTGTTGCACAGAGCAAAATATTTAGCATCAAACCTTTTAAACATTTTTAGAAGTGTAATGTGAAAGGGGTGTTGTTTATGTGAAGGCTTCAGAAAAACCGAAGTTATCTGAACATTGCTGACTCTCTCACGTTAACCTCTACTCAACCCTTGTCCCTTTTTTCCTGTCCAGAGCTGAGTTGGCAAGCAGCAGCAGGGTGGATAGAGCTTGTTCCATGGGAAGTTGTTCAGAAGGAGAGGAGGAGGAGCAAATGGCCAGGGAAGGAGCTAGAGAGACTGGGACGGGGCTGTTCTAGGTCAGGGAGGCAGGGAAGGCAGCTGTCCTAGGACAGGGGAGGCTGGAGAGGTGACTGTCCTGGAATGGGGGAGGCTGGGGAGGTGAGGTGGCTGTCCTGGAGCGATGGAGGCTAGAGTGGTACCGCCCCTCCTCTCAGTCAGGTTTTGCTGGCTGTACGGCAGCTGAAGGTTGTGACCACAAATCGTTGCCAAAAAGTGATGTGGGGTGGGAGTCCTGCAGTGGTCTGGCATCTTCTTCCTCCTCTTCTTCTCCTGCTGGAAAGGGGCAGGAAGTCTATCATCTGTCTCGCCAACAGTCTCTCACCCCCATCCTGCCACTGGCTTGGAATGCCTTCCCCCACCACCTTCACATCCGACTGACAGACCATCATTCTCCCCACCTTCCAAGCCTTATTAAATATCCATCTCCTTCAAGAGGCCTTCCCCAACTAAAGCCTCTTTGAGAAGCAGCGTGGCTCACTGGAAAGAGCACGGGCTTTGGAGTCAGAGGTCATGGGTTCAAACCCCGGCTCTGCCACTTGCCAGCTGTGTGACTTTGGGCAAGTCACTTAACTTCTTGGTGCCTCAGTTCCCTCATCTGTAAAATGGGGATTAAGACTGTGAGCCCCACGTGGGACAACCTGATTCCCCTGTGTCTACCCCAGCGCTTAGAACAGTGCTCGGCACATAGTAAGCGCTTAACAAATACCAACATTATTATTACTCTACTCTGCCTCCCAAGGTTCCTCAGCAGATAGTTGCTGCTGCATCTGGAGCTCGTGACAAGGCACCTGCTTCTGCCACCTAAACCTCAGTGAAGGCTTTTGTTATCTGTGTTATCATCACCCTGGCTGAGCAGGTTCTGTCCCCCCAGCCCAGCCAACCTCAGGACCCTAAAGGGTCCTACCCTAAATGCCTTGGTTGGTAGGGTGTTACACCCTGCGCTGGGATCTCCCTGCCTTTTGGGGCACATCTGAGAACTTAGCTGGTGGCCTCTTGGGTTTTTATAAAAATAGTTAAGGAATTCATTATGGCATTTACTAAATACTTTCTTGGTGCTAAGATCTGAGGAAGATACAAAATAATTAGATCAGACACAGTTCCTGTCTTACAAAGGGCTCACAATCAAAGAGGGAGAGCATGTATGTTTTCCCCATTTTAATAATGAGGAAACTAAGGCTCAGAGAGCTTAAGTAACCTGGCTGAGATCACTTGGCCAGTGATAGGGCTAGGGATGGCCATTCATTCAGTTTTATATGGACAGAATGGTTTTCAACTGACCTGGTCCTTGTCCCATTCTGTGATGGCTTTTAGGCCTATTAAAAAAATTGTCAGCACCAAACCTCCCTCTTTCACAGTTTCTGTCACCAAATTCTGCTACACAGATGTAGTGACAGAGTTCAGAGGGACCTGGGAGGACATGCACTGCTCTGGAGCAAGTTGGGAGTCAAGCATACCCCAGGAGAAACCCTCTAGGAATGTACCAAATAGGCAGACTTTGGCAAAATGTCACTGGTGACATCATCACATTGTGCTACAAGTCTGCCTTGACAGTGAGATATCATGTATGCTCCTTGTCTGCTGTGTGACCTTGGGCAAGTCACCTCACTTCTCTATGCCTTGGTTACCTCATCTATCAAATGGAGATTAAGACTGTGAGCACCATCAAGGACTGTGTGCAACCCAATTTTCTTGTATTGAATCCCAGCGCTTAAAAAAGTGCCTGGCACAGAGTAAGCACTTAACAAATACCATTATTATTATCATTATCTAGAATTCAGGAGGGCCATCAGTCACCTTTCTAGGTTAGAATCCTGGCTTCCTTATGCCTAGTCACGTGCTCACCCTCACAGCCCAGCCTGCCTCCCTTATGTACATTTGTATTTTATAAATTCTCCTTCTCAGGTCTGGTTATGCTGTCCTAGTTGCTCCCATAGAAATGTAACATGAAAGTAAAATTTGTAGTGGGGAGTCCCCTTTTGATAGAAAAAAATGTTGAAGAGACATACTATTTATTCTGTTTGGGAAGAGATTGGTATCACTTTGCTTTGAAGGGTTTTTGAACCAGTATTGACAGCCAAAAGCTTTGAAATGTAAGACAAGATTTTGGTGACTACAAAGATACAGCTCTGGATATTGGCTTTTGATGGTCATGTGACTCCATGCACTCATGAAGGAAAAATGGACTCCTGCTGAGAAGCTAAACAATTTCTAGGTCAAAGTCAGAATGTAATTTTAAAGGCTGTGTTAACAACAGATGGTTTATTTTTATTTAATTTGTGTAGGATTTTTTTCTTCTATTGGATTTCTCTTTTTCTCAGTTCTGTAGGTGTGGATGTGTTGGGTAAAGATTTTGGGAGTGTCCCTCCCAAATAAATAAAAGATTTTCCAATAGTTGGTTAATGTTCATTCTTCAGCACTCAACTGGGGCACCTTGCCATTTTATGCTAATAACTTAGTGAGTAGGCATTTCCATATAAAATAGTAAGCCCTCCCTGCTACCTAAAATGGTTTTCCCATTTGTTTTTCAAGGATAAAAGTGTCTCCTAGAAGTAACTACTTTATGGAGGTCTGCCCCAAAACTCTTTTCTTTTTCCTCTCACACCTCTCGCAGAAGTCGTGCTGCCTCTATGTTGAATTGTGTAAGCGTACATTTTAATGGCTCCTTCCACAAGGCAGCAAGCATAAGGGAGTTGCCTGCAATGAGGATATCTGCTCTTCTTAGCAATAAAACTGGCTTGAGGGTAGTATGCTAGTGGAAAGTTCTATCGGAAAAGACATGGGGGTGAGTGGTGCCAAATGCATAATATTTAGATTTGCTGAATTCTCCTCATGATTTCCTGAATCGCTTCCCAGCTATTTTCCCACCCACGTTTTTCCGAAAATGACACTTCTCTCCAGGGGGCCTCCCTCCTCCTTACTGGGCTGCAGGGGTGTACTGCCACAACCAATAGAGTTTGGGAAATTCCCAGGGTGGCCATCCACTGGGTGGGGCACTGGAGGTTGGGGACTGGGATGTAACATCACTGAAGTGGGGAGGAGAAGGCATGAGTCAAAAGAATTAAATTCATTCATTCAGTCATATTTATTGAGCACTTACGGTGTGCAAAGCAATGTGCAATCTCTGCAAGAGTTCAAAAAGTGCTGTTTAACTCATAGTCCACCAGACAAATGCCCCAGATCCCTCTTGACAGCCCAAGTTCTAATAGTAAATCAATCAGTACTATACATTGAGCGTTTACTTGGTGCAGCATACTGCACTAAGCATTTGGCAGAGTACAGCGTCATCCTTGCCTTAAAGGAGTATACAATCTAGCCAGGAAGACAGACACTAAAATTAGCAGTAGGGAGGAGCAAAAGAACTTAATAATAATAATGTTTGTATTTGTTAAGTGATTACTATGTGCAGAACACTGTTCTAAGCACTGGGGTAGATACAGGGTGATCAGGTTGTCCCACGTGGGGCTCACAGTTTTAATCCCCATTTTACAGATGAAGTAATTGAGGCACAGAGAAGTTAAGTGACTTGCCCACAGTCACACAGCTGACAAGTGGCAGAGCTGGAATTAGAACCCATGACCGTGAATTTAAAGACTGTGAACTTGTTGTGGGCAGGGGATGTCACTGTTTATTATTGCTTAGTACAGTGCTCAGCACAGAGTATTCAATAAATACTATTGAATAAATGAATGAACTGTACATCAGTGCTAAAGAGTGGGTTGGAGGTGGGTCCCTAAGTACTGGAAGTGAATTAGTGGCAGTAGGTGGGGTGTTCTAAAGTGCAGAGATGAGAAATTAATCAGGGAAGGCCTCCTGAGAGAGAGAGATGATTTCAGAATGGCTCTCAAGATGGGGAGAGCAGTGGTCTACCGGATATGAAAGGGGAAGATATTGCGGGCAGGAGCGAAGGGGTGAGCCAAGAGGTCAAAGGTGAGAGATGTGAGAATGAAGCACAGTGAGTAGTTTGTTCTTGGGATGAGCAAAGCCTGCAAGTTGTCTTCTGGTGGGAGAGGAGCAAGGATAAATAGCTCTAGTTCTGAGATCAAAAAGGCTTGGTGAGATTTGCAGAATAAATGAGGTAGAACAAATGTTTCTGAGCATTATAAAGGGGAAACCTTGGCATAATCCTAAAGAGTGGAAGTTGAGACTTCTCATCTTGTAAACACTGACGGGTACTTATAGAATGTAATGGTTTCCTATTACTGTAGTCAGCAAGTGGCTTCCGTAGAATACCACCACATAAGATTTTAAAGATCCAGCACTAACAGCCCTTTTAGATGTAAATGTTGAATACATTTTCAATCAAATTGGAACTCTTATCTAAAGTAGCAACAATATCTATTCTGTTGCTGACTTTTTCTCCTTCTCTTCCAGGGAGATGATGTGGACTAGTTAGCAGTGATAGCTCAGACCAAACAATTAATAATAATAATGCTGCTATTTGCTAAGCACTTACTATGTGCCAGACACTGTACTAAGCACTGGAGTTGATAATAATGTTGGTATTTGTTAAGCGCTTACTATGTGCAGAGCACTGTTCTAAGCACTGGGGGAGATACAGGGTAATCAGGTTGTCCCACATGAGGCTCACAGTTAATCCCCATTTTACAGATGGGGTAAATGAGGCCCAGAGAAGTTAAGTGACTTGCCCACATTCACACAGTTACACATTCCCGGTCCCATGTAGGGATCACAGTCTCAATCCTCATTTTACAGATGAGGTGACAGAGGCACAGAGAAGTGAAGTGACTTGCCCAAGGTCACCCAGCAGACAAGTGGTGGAGCTGGGATTAGAACCCATGGTCTTTGGACTCCCATTCATATGCTCTATCCATTCTGCTATGCTGGAGATGCTAATTCCTGTGAGGCTTTTGGGATACCACTTATCCTACTAATAATAGAAATAGTAATACTACTGATGGTACTACTATTAATAATAATAACTGTGGTATTTGTTAAACAGTTGCTATGTGCCAAGCACTGCAGTAAGCTCTGGGGTAGATACAAGTTAATCAGGTCCCACATGAGTCGCACAGACTAAGTAGGAGAGAGAACAGGTATTGAATCCGCATTTTGCAAATGAGATAACTAAGGCCCAGAGAATTAAATGACTTGCCCAAGGTTGCACATCAGGTATGTGATGGAGCTGGGATTAGATCCTAGGACCTCTAGCTCCCAGAGCCATGCTCTTTCTACTAGGCCACACTGTTTCTCCATTCTTCAATAGGTTCTATTTAGAAAATAGATAACCAGTGAGCTCACGATAAAATCCCAGGATTTCATGGTTTCTTCTGTTGTCAATGTGTACTATTTATGGGGAAGTGGGGTGTGGTGTTTGTGTCTGGATGTGGTGTGAGGGGCTGTGTCAATGGGGTGTATGTATGCCCATGTGTTGGGAGTGCATTAACTTTTAGCTTGTGTGTGGGATGAGCTGTGTATGACATGGATTAGTTTTTGTTCTGGAATGTGAGAATGTGTGCTGAATGTGGAATATTTATGTGTAGTCTGCGGGCAATGTGCATGAAAGCATAGGCTATATATGTCTCAAGCTGTCGCCCTGTTGTCTTCTGTTGATCCTATTCTCTCAGTGCTTTTGGAAGCCCTGGCAGTGCCTCTTTACCAGACCCTGCCATATTTTTTGGCTCTGCCACCATGCCCAGGTAGTATTTCCATCACCATAGTCTTCGGGCTAGCACCTCCACCTTCAACTCCATTGTCCTGGTAGCCCCCAGCCCAGGCCCCGATTGCCTGTCTCCAGGTGTTTGGATGATGCTTGAGCCCATTGAGTTGAAGGAGTTTCTCAGAGAATTGAAAATGTATTCTGAACCCAACATTCAGGCTCCTCATTGTACATTCCAGCGTGGCTGCCTAGAATATACGGAATACTCTGAAATTCCTCTATTTCACCACAATCTCCTCACCTACATTCTCTCCCACACATCCACTCCCCACAAATCTGTCATGTTCCCCTACCGAGACCTCCGACCTTTTGACCCCCTCCAGTTTTCTCAAGTCATCATGTCCAATTTGGTCTCTGTATAGAAATAACATTCTCTCGATGCACAAAATGACACCTACGTCATCACCCGCTCCACTGAACTCAACTCCCTTGCTCCCCTCTCCCTCTGCTGATCTCATATCACTAATCCACAGCCCTGGATCACCTCTTCAGTGACCTTCCTCCTCTCCTCTTCATGAGCTGCAGAGTGCTGCTGGTGGAAATCCAGTCATCAGGCGGATCTCATCCATTTCAAATGCATTCTCACCTGCTTTAACTCTCCCTTCTCCTCTTCCTGGCAACATTACTTCTCCATCCTTATTGACTCCCATGTCCACTGCCCATAATAGCTATTTCACATGTTTAACTCCTTCCGCAAATCACCTTGTCCCCTGTTCTGCCCCATCTCTTGCCCTGATGACCTGGCCACATACTTTATTGATAAAATTGAAGCCATCGGGTGTGAATCACTCAAAAGTCTCCCCTGTTCTTCTCCAGTCCCTTCCTCAACTTTCCCATCTTTCCCAGCAATATCTTAAGAGGAGACCTCCTGCCTTCTATCAAAATCTCCCCCCTCCACTTATGCCTCCAACCCCATCCCTTCACACTTTGTCACATCACTGGATCCCTCCCTTCTTCCCTCTCTGGCAGCCATCTTCCACCATTCCTTTCCACTGGCCTCTTCCCCATTGTTTCTAACTTGGTCCTATATCTACTATCCTAAAAATGACCTCCCTGACCTCACTGCTCCCACCAGTTTTCAACCTATCTCCCTCCTACCATTCCTTTCCAAACTCCTTGAGTGAGTTGTCTACACCCACTGTCTCCACTTCCTCTCCTTCAATTCTCTCCCTGATCCCCTCTATTCTGACTTTCACCCGCTTCATTTCTTGGAAACTGCTCTCTCTGAGGTCACTAGTGATCTCCTTCTTGCCAAATCCAGCGACCTCTACTCCATACTGATTCTCCTTGACCTCTCAGCTGCCTTCACTGTAGACTACCCCCTTTTCCTTGAAACATTGTCTAACCTTGGTTTCTCCTTCTGTCTCTCGGATAGCTCCTTCTTAGTCTCTTTTGCAGGCTTCTTCTCCGCCTTCGACCCTCTGATTGTGGAAGTATCAAGGCTGAGTTCTGAGTCCCTTCTATTCTTTATCTACACCGACTCCCTTAGAGAGCTCACTCATTCTCAACACTTCAACTACCATCTCTATGCAGATGATTCCCAAATATACCTCTCCAGCCCTGACCTCTCTCTTTTTCTGCATCTTAGATTTTCATCTGCCTTCAGCACATCTCTACTTGGATGTCCTGCTGACATCTCAAACAATATCACAAAAACACCTCAAAACATGTTATTTTGTCATGTCCAAGACAGAACCCTTATCTTCCCACTCCTGTCCTCCCCATGTCTTTTCTATCACTGTAGGCAACGCCATTATTCTCTCTGTCTTACAACCCCATAGCCTAACATTATCCTCGACACATCTCTCTCACTCAACTCACATATTCAGTTTGTCACCAAATCCTGTCAGTTCTACCTTTACAAAATCACTGAAACCCATCCTTTCCTCTCTATCCAAACTGCTGCACACTGATCCAATCATCCAAGCACTTATATCTGCTGGCTAGGTCATTTTTTTCTAAAAAGAGTTCAGTTCACATCTCCCTGCTCCTCAAAAACTTCCAGAGTTGAGGTCATTGGATTTGACACATCCACCTCTGCATCAAACAGAAACTCCTCACCACTGCCTTTAAAGCAATCAATCAATCAATTGTATTTATTGAGCACTTACTGTCATTCATTTACTTGCATTTATTAAGTGCTTAAGTGTTTCTCTAGGTGGCCCTTGGCCCCCTCCCCCGACTTGTTCCAAAGCCATTGCGCTCCCCTTTCAGGGCCACGTGAACTCTGGCACTGGGCCAGCCACTGAACTCGGCAGGGGGCACCTGTGTCAAAAGAAGGCTCGGCTCTAAGGTGTCAAAAACCAGACATAAAAGTCCAGAAGTGTATCAGAACCAGACAGGGGGTAGGCCGGCTGAAAACTGCTCTAGCCAGTATAAAACTAGATGAATGGCTACCCTCATTTGCAACGGGCCTGAGTCCCACTTACTCCCAGTGTAGATCGAGGACTTGGTTTTGTAGATCAAAGCCTCCTTTCCCATGGAGCAGTGGAGAAGGCCCAGGGACACGATCTCAAACTCCAGACTAACGGGTCCAACATAATGAGGCTTACTGTACTTCGATATTACAATTCTCAACTTCACTACATCATTTATCATGAAACCACATATGCATGGCATTGAATAGAGCGAGTTATCCAATCCCTCTCACCCAGGGGTTTATAATCTAAAAAAAACCTAAACAAATATGGACTGATATATAAAGAGCATACACACAACTGAACAAACAGTAAACAAATGCACAAACAGGCTATACATTAATTCTCCAACTCAACCTAGGGGGGTATATGACAGATAATTTACATTTTGTTAGGAAATGTTCATCTCCATCTCTGTTTGGCAGTGAAGCTGATTAAGAGGGTCATGTCAGGTTGTGCCTCAACAGTAATATGATTTCTTCATCTGGTTCTTCCTAAGGAGTAAACAGTAATCAAATCTTGGAAGGAAAACTTCAAAAATAAAGAAAAGGCCCAGGCAGAGGGGAATAGGCTTAGAAAAAGAGAAACAAAAGAGAAAGAACAGGAAAAGGGAAGGCATGGATAAAATGGTAAGGTAAAAAATATTTTAAAATGCCAAAATTAAAGTAGGGGAGTGCAGATATGGCAAGACATCCCAAAGCTCAGAAGGAGTTAAAAAGAAGTGACATGAGGCTGGACCACACAAACAGTAGAAAGGAGTGTCTACTGGGTTTAGGGTATCAGGAAGGAAGGAGCTGGAGAGAGTAAGAAAGGTAGGTGAATTGGAAGAACAAATGGAAAAGTTTGGGCAAAAGGGCAGGAAATGGGGGAGAGGAAACTGCCAAAGGGCAGCAGAGGAGCAGGAAGAAACAAAGCATGGAAGACAGGAAGACAGGAAAAAAGGGCAGAGGAAAGGGGTAATGAAAAGATATCATCTATCTAGCCCAGATGAAGAATGGGTAATTCTGCTAGCTTCACATTAATGTCCATCTCCCACTCTAGACTGTAAGCTCATTACGGGCAGAGAACAAGTGTGCTAACTCTGTTGTATGTTACTCCCAGGTACTTAGTACAGTGCTCGGCACATTGTAAGTGCTCAATTATTACCATTGATCGACTGATTGATTGATTCTTGGGAGATAATTCAGAAGAAGCTGACACCAGTAAAATCCTAAATCCCAAATGAACGTGGTGGTTACCGTTGGTGTATCTTCTGGTTATTGGTGTTGGTGTATTCTCCTTTCAGTAGCATCCGGTTATCTAATACAGGAGTTGGCAATCATTTCTTCAAATGGCCAACTCACTCCATTTTGCGGGTGACGTAGGGCAGGTCAACAGTGAAGAGCTGGGGACTTGGAGGAGCACTGGTCTGAACTGAGAACATTCAACACTGTCTCTCTCAATACTTCTCTCTCTGAGTGGGCCATGGGCACAGTTTGTAACCCCCAGATGCCACGGGTTAGGCTGGGGGCGGGGTGGGGGGGCGGTGTCTGAGTGCCAGGAGGTTGTTACTGCATCTGGGACTAACAGAACATGGTAGGAACTTCTGGAGATGCAGGTCCCACCGCCCAACATGCTTTGATCCCAAGGTCAATGGGGAGCTATAAATTTTACCAGTTGGTCGGCTTGGTGCAGGTAGAAGCCGCCATGGCGCCAGGCAAGGAGTCTCCACAAGCCAGATTAAAAAGGTTGGCAAGTCACTAGTGGCCCATGGGCCATATTTTGCTCACTCCTGATATAATACAAGCCCGCTTTTATGTATGTTCCCAGAATGATATAGCCCTTGAATTTGTATATATTGGCTAGGTCTGTGGAACTGCAACAAGTGAAGGACATTAGTGTATTGGAATATAAAAATCCTTTGATTTGCTGATTATTTTCTTAGACTTTTGGTTTCAAGTTTATGAACTTCTGAGCTTCTCTGAATGATTTCCATCCAGGACAATTTTGTAGGGCCTCCTAACCACAGAGTAATTCCATTGTGTCCATCCTAGGGGTAAGAGCAGCTGAATTAATAAGCATAAATGGACACTTTATGTTGGATTTGTGACACTCTTCCATTCTAAGTAGACCATGAAATGTTTTCTGGTTTATATTTGGGCCTATTAGCCCATTTATATTTCACAAAATATGTCTGTTCTGATAAACTGGTCTCCAGTAAACTCTGAAAAGTTTTCTTTCCCCAGATAAAATCTCAGTGTGCTTTTGATAGATTTGTGTAATTATGGGGTCCCTTCTGTTTTCTATACCGATATCCTCTGGGCATGCACCATAGCAATAATTGGGGGCTTCACTCAGTAACCCAGAAGCTGTTGGGGTTTGTTGACTGTCAGGAAAAAGCTTTGCCTGCTGATTGTAGCAGTTATTCATCTGTCTAAGTAATCAATTTGAGGAATGATGCATTCATTCCTGTGTTTACTAACAATGCCATGGATTCATAACAGAAATGCTGTGTATTCTGTAGCCACACAGTTCCCACAAACCCTACGTGTGTTGCCTCTGGAGATAGCTGGCTCGCTTGTGAATTTGCTGGTTGAGTGAAACATGAACTGTTCAGCTGTTGGAGGGGTTGTGACATGGGTCACGTCTAATACCACCATCAGGGAGGGTTAAAGGTAAAACAGGAGTTTGAAGGCACAATTTAGTGTTTCACCAGAAGACTGAACACCCTTCGACAGCTGCCTGTTGCGTGAACTCAAGTTTTTAGGACTAAAGGTAATCATTTCATTTCTTCAAAAACGTGTGAAACAGCCTGAAGTCTTGCAGTTCTGCCAGGTGACATGATATTGGTCAAAAGGGTCCATTTTGGAGGTTTCTTAGTGGCTGGTTACGGGCTTATTTATGTATCAAACTGTTGAGCTAATTAATCAGTCATATTTATTGAATACTTATTGTGCAGAGTACTGTACTGAAAGCTTGGAAGAGTACAATATAACAGAAATCGTAGACACAGTCCTTGCCTACAGTGAGCTTACAGTCTAGAGACAGTAATATAAATCAATAAAATATATATAATATACAATTAATATATATAAATAAATAAAATATGGATATAGTATTAATGGTATTTGTTAAGCACTGTGCCACACACTGTACTAAACATGGGGTGGATACAAGCCAATCGGGTTGGACCCGATCCCTGTCTCACGTGGAGCTCACAGTCTCAATCCCCATTTTACAGATGAAGTAACTGAAGCACAGAGAAGTGAAGAAGCTTGCCCAAGCTCACAAAACAGACAAGTGGCAGAGTTGGGTTTAGAACCCATGGCCTTTTGACTCCCAAGCCTGTGCTCTATCCACTACAGCATGTACATAAATGCTGAGGGGCTGGTCGGGGGGGAGCGGTGAATAAAGCATGCCAATGCAAGTGCAGGGGTGAAGCTCAGAAGTGAGCAGAAGAAGAAGAAATGAGGGCCTAGTCCTGCGAAGGCCTCTTGGAAGAGATGTGCCTTCAATATGGCTCTGAAGGTTGGGAGAGCTAAGGGATGGGATTCTTAAAATAAACAGTTCAATCACAGTCTCTTATCTCAGACACCCTCTCTCAGTGGAGGTAGGCAGGTACAAATAGCTATATAACCATAGATTGCAAACAACAAGCAACAGAGTCAACAAACCAAAATGTTAAGTAAATAAATAGTTCTGGAAAGGAGAAATCCTCAGATTCCCAGCTTTAGGCATCTCCCATTTCCCTTGAACAAGTTGTTTACTCCCCCTACTTGACTTCTCCAACTCCCTTTTAGAACCCCTGCAATCTGGATTCCACAACCTCCACTCACTGAAAGTGTTCTTTCCCAAGTCACTTTTGACCTGCTCCTGGCCAAATCCACTAGAGAAGCACTATGATGTAATGGATAGAGTATTGGCATGGGAGTCAGAAGGTCATGGGTTCTAATCCTGCCTCCGCCAATTATCTACTGTGTGACCTTGGGCAAGTCACTTAATTTCTCTGTGCCTCAGTAATCTCACTTTAACATGGGGGTTGAGATTATGATCCCCATGTGAGACAGGGACTGTGTCCAACCTGATTAACTTGGATCTACCCCAGCACTTAGAACAGTGCTTGGCACATAATAAGTGCTTAACAAGTATCAGAATTATTATTATTATTAAATCCACATCCTAATCCTTCTAGACCTCTCATCCACCTTTGGCAATGTGGACCACACCCTCTCCTGGAAACACTGTTCAAACCTCAGTGTGCTGTAAAGCTCATAATAATAATAATGTTGGTATTTGTTAAGTGCTTACTATGTGCAGAGCACTGTTCTAAGCGCTGGGATAGATACAGAGTAATCAGGTTGTCCCACATGAGGCTCACAGTTAATCCCCATTTTACAGATGAGGTAACTGAGGCACAGAGAAGTTAAGTGACTTGCCCATGGTCACACAGCTGACAAGCGGCAGATCTGGGATTTGAACCCATGACCTCTGACTCCCAAGCCCGGGCTCTTTCCACAGAGCCACACTGCTTCTCTAATAATAATAATGATGATGATGGTATTTGTTAAGCATTTATGAGCCAGACACTGGACTAAGCACTGGGTAGGCAGGGAATGTGTTTATTGTTATATTGTATTCTCCCTAGGGCTTAGTACAGTGCTTTGCACACAGTAAGTGCTCAGTAAATACAATAGAATGAATTAATGAATAAACTGATGCAATTCTGCCCTGTTTCTCTTCTTCTTCTTCTCTCTCGGCTCCTTTTTAAGCTCTTTTGTGGGCTCCTCCTCTGCTCCCTAACTGTGGAGGGCCTTTAAGGCTCATTGCTGGGTCCCCTTTATTCTCCATAAACACACACTCCCTGTCACCTCAAACTTATCATGTACAAAACTGAACTTTTCATTTTCCATCCCAAACTATCCTCCCCTCAACTTTCCTGTTACCGTAGACACCACCACTCATTCATTCAATCATATTTATTATTGAGTGCTTACTTTGTGCAGAGCAGTTTACTAAGCACTTGGGAAGTACAATTCAGCAACCAATAGAGAATCCCTGCTGCCAACGGGCTCACAGTCCAGAAAGGGAGAGACAGAAACATCCTTTCTGTCTCACAAGCCCACTATGATGGCATTATCCTTGGCTCATATATCCCCACATATAGTCAGGCACTAAATCTTGTTGATTTTATCTCCACAACATCTCCAGAATTTGCTCCTCTCTCTCCATCCAAATTCTACCACACTGGTTCAAGCACTCTCCAAATCCCATCTCAGCTACTGCCTGTGTCCTCATGAATTTCCCTGTCTCCAGCTTCTTCCCACTCCAGTCCATACTTCGCTCTGCTGCCTGGATCATTTTTCTAAAATATTGTTTTGGGCATGGCTCCCTGGTCCTCAAATTCCTCTTCTAAGATCAACCTATTTACTGTTCCTTTCTGTCTTCACCCACCGTTGACCCCTTGCTTAAACCCTCCCTCCTGCTTACCTAGAGTAAGGAGCAACATGGTCTAGTGGAAAGAGGGAAAGAGTGTGGGCTTGGGAGTTTGAGGACCTAGATTGAGAGGACATGGGTTCTAATCCTGGCTCCACCAATTGTCTGCTGTGTGACTTTGGCAAGTCATGTAATTTTTCTGTGACTCAGGTACCTCATCTATAAATTGAGGATTAAGACTTTGAGCCCCGTGTGGGACAGGGTCTGTGTCTAATTCGATTATTTTATATCTACCCCAATGCTTAATACAGTGCCTGATGTACAGTAAGCGCTTAACAAATATCACAAAAAACTCCCTCCTCCTAGATATTATTATTTTTATTATTATGTTGTTATTGTGTGTCAAACACTCTTCTAAGTGCTGGGGTAGATACAAGTTAATCAGGTCGGACATAGTCCCTGTCCCGCATGTGTCTCACAGTCTAAGTACATGTTTTACATATCAGCCCTGCCCCCAGCTTCAAAACCCTGTTGAAATCATATGAATCAGTCAGTTGTATTTGTTGAGCGCCTACTGTGTGCAGACCACTGCAGTAAGTGCTTGGGAGATAATACTACAGAGTTAGTAGACACTTTCCCTGCTCACAGAGAGCTTACAGCATAAAGGGAGAGACAGACAAAATAAATAATGGTTATGTACATAAGTGCAGTGGGACTGAGGGTGGGGTGAATATAAAGTGCTTGAAAGGAACAGATGCAAATGCATATGCAGTGCAGAAGGGAGAGAAAGTAGGGAAAAGACGACTTACTCAGGAAAGGCCTCTTGGAGGAGATGTGATTTTAATAAGGCTTTGAAAGTGGGGAGAATGATCATCTATTGGTTATGAAGTGGCGGGGAGTTCCAGGTCAGAGTCAGGACATGGGCGAGGGTTCAGCAGTGAGATAGATAGGATTGAGGTGCCATGAGTAGGTTGGCATTAAAGTAGTGAAGTGAACATCCAGGTTGTAGTAGGAAATCAGTGAGATCAGATAGGATAGGGCAAGCTGACTGAGTGCGTTAAAACCAATGGTAAGGATTTTTTTTTTATGTGGAGCTGGATGGGCAACCAGTGGACCTTCTTGAGGAGGAAGGGGAAACATGGACTGAATTTTTTTTTAGTAAAATGATATGGCAGCAAATTGTAGGACTGGAGTGAATATCAAGTGCTTAAAAGGAACAGATCCAAATGCATATACAAGGCAGAAGGGAGAGGTAATCGGGAAAAGACGATAGGCAGGAGGCAGGGAGGTCAGTAAGGAGACTAATACAATAGTCAGGGTGGGTTAGGGTAAGTTCTTGGATCAACATGGTAGCAGTTTGGATGGAGAGGAAAGTGGGGATTTTAGCAATGTTGTGAAAGTAGAACTGAAAAGATTTGGTGATGGATTGAATATGTGGGTTGAGTGAAAGAGATAGCTCTTCCAGAAAGCCTTCCCAGACTAAACTCTCATCCCCCAATCCTATTTTCCCTTCTAATGCCTTTCCTGTGTACCAAATTCCCTCCCCCACCCCTCGTCCTCCTTCTCTCTAACCCCTCAGCTCTTACATACCCATACCTGTACTGTAATTTATTTTATTTTCTCTTCCCCTCATTAAACCTTAAATTCTTTGAGGGTGGTGATTGTGGCTACCAAGTGCTCTGTGTTCTCCCAAGTGCTTATTACAGTGCTCTGCCCATGGCAAGCTTGCAAAAGATACCATTGATTGAATGGCAAAGTCCCTACATAATATCGTGGATACTTTAGAAGTTAAGAACTAGGCAGGTAATTTGAAGTCATACTCTCTACCTCTTTGTCTATAGTTAGACTATCTCTTAAAGAAAGTGGGAAAGGGTATAACTATTTTGGTCCAGGATCTCCCTATCACCAGAAGTTCTAGTCCTAGGGAGTAACTTCCCCCTGACCCATCCTCAATCAATCAGTGAGTGGTATTTATTGAGTACTTACTAGGTGCAGAGCACTAAGAACTTGAGAGAGAACAATGCAAAATAGTTGGTAGACACACTCCCTGCCCAGAGGAGCTTAGAGTGTAGAGGGGGAGACAGACATTAATATAAATAAATTACAGGTATACACAAGTGCTGTGGGGCTGAGGATGGGATGAATGCCAAGGGGTTAAAAGGTATAGATCTAAGTATGTAGGCAACATAAAAAGGCTTTGAAGGTGGAGAGAGTGGTGGTCTGTGAAGTGGAGAACCCAGGGAGAAAGATGAGGGGCTGGTATATGGTGCCCTTTGAATCCAGGGGAGAAGAGAGAAATTCATGGATCCCTTGGGGTGCTCGGCAGACAATTATCTGGAAACCGATGTGTCCAGTAACTTCACTGGAAGCAGCAAGGCTTAGTTGATAGAGTACAGACCTGGGAGTCAGAAAGTCATGGGTTCTAATCGAGCTCCACCACTTGTCTGCTGTGTGGCCTTGGGCAAGTCACTTGACTTCTCTGTGCCTCAGTTACCTCATCTGTAAAAAGGGATTAAGACGCTGAGCCCTATGCAGGACTGGGACACTGTCCAACCTGATTTGCTTGTGTCCGACTCAACACCTTAGTACAGTGCCTGGCACATAGTAAGCACTTAAATACCATAAGGATAATAATAATAATAATTGTTATTATTATTATTCTGAGTGGAAGCAGCATAGTCTAGTGGATAGGGCACAGGCCTGGGACTCAGAAGGATCTGGATTCTAATTCTGGCTCTAGCACTTGTCTGCTATGTGCTTTTGGGCAAGTCACTTAACTTCTCTGAGTCTCAGTTTTCCTTTATCTGTAAAATGGGGATGAAGACTGTGAGCCCCATGTGGGGCAGGGACTGATTAGCTTATATCTACCCCAGCGCTTAGAACAGTCCCTGGAACATAGTATATGCTTGTCAAATAACATTAAAACAAACTTCAAAAGTTTCTTTTAAGAGTTTTTAAGAGTTACACTTTTTCTATGTGTGAATCCATCCCTCCATTTTAGACTGTGAAGGCCTTTGGAGGCAGGAATCAAGTTTGCTCATTTTCATGGTATTTTTTCTGGAGAAAACATTTAGCACATTTTAGCACATTGTAATTAGTGCCATAAATCACCATGGTGAGATTGTTTAGTTGCTGGATTAGTTCCTATGTGTTGACCCTTACTAACTGCTGAGCATTCTGTTTTATGGAGCAGATTGAAAGTGACTTTTCCAATGTCATCAGAAGAAGAAAACAATCTTTTGAATGCCATCTGGAGATTGGAAATGTTACAGTTTATTAGAAGGAATGTCATAACCTGTGACCTGCCTTGATTCAAAATCAATAAATCAGTCAATTATTGGTATTTTTTGAGTATTTACTATGTGTAGAGCACTGTCCTAAGCACTTCAATGTACAACAGAATTAGCAGACATGTTCCCTGCCCATAATGAACTTATAGAGTAAGCTCAAAAGTCCTAAAATGGAGGCACTCTATCTTGAAAAACAAAACCAAAATAAATAAATAAATAAATTTCTTTCCTTTTCTGCTTGTGTCACAGAGAAGTTCATTATTTAATGGATTTAGATGTCGTGCTCCTCCAAGAGTAAGGATCAATCAATGCCTCACATTGCCTCACATCACATTGCCGGTCATTCTCGGTCTCCTTCGCTGGAGCCTCTTCCTCCTCCCATCCTTTAACTTTTGGAGTTCCTCAAGGGTCAGTTCTTGGCCCTCTTCTGTTCTCCATTTACACTCACTCCCTCGGTGAACTCATTCGCTGTCACGGCTTTGACTACCATCTCTACGCAGATGACACGCAGATCTACATCTCCGCCCCGTCCTCTCCCCCTCCCTTCAGGCTGGCATCTCCTCCTGCCTCCAGGACGTCTCCACCTGGATGTCGGCCCGCCACCTAAAACTCAACATGAGCAAGACTGAGCTCCTCAACTTCCCTCCCAAACCCGGTCCTCTCCCAGACTTCTCTATCACCGTCGATGGCACGACCATCCTTCCCGTCTCTCAGGCCCGCAATCTTGGTGTCATCCTTGACTCGTCCCTCTCGTTCACCCCACACATCCTATCCGTTACCAAGACCTGCCGGTTTCACCTCTACAATATCGCCAAGATCCGCCCTTTCCTCTCCACCCAAACGGCTACCTTACTATTACGGGCTCTCGTTATATCCCGGCTAGACTACTGTGTCAGCCTTCTCTCTGACCTCCCTTCCTCCTCTCTCGCCCCGCTCCAGTCTATTCTTCACTCCACTGCCCGGCTCATCTTCCTGCAGAAGCGATCTGGGCATGTCACTCCCCTTCTTAAACACCTCCAGTGGTTGCCTATCAACCTCCACTCCAAACAAAAACTCCTCACTCTAGGCTTCAAGGCTCTACACCACCTTGCCCCTTCCTACCTCTCCTCCCTTCTCTCTTTCTACCACCCACCCCGCACGCTCCGCTCCTCCGCCGCCCACCTCCTCACCGTCCCTCGGTCTCGCCTATCCCGCCGTCGACCCCTGGGCCACGTCCTCCCGCGGTTCTGGAACGCCCTCCCTCCTCACCTCCGCCAAACTGATTCTCTTCCCCTCTTCAAAACCCTACTTAAAACTCACCTCCTCCAAGAGGCCTTCCCAGACTGAGCTCCTCTTCTCCCTCTACTCCCTCTGCCATCCCCCGCTTTACCTCTCCGCAGCTAAACCCTCTTTTTCCCCTTTTCCCTCTGCTCCTCCACCTCTCCCTTGCCTTCCCCACAGCACTGTACTCGTCCGCTCAACTGTATATATTTCCATTGCCCTATTTATTTTGTTAATGAATTGTACATCGCCTTGATTCTATTTAGTTGCCATTGTTTTTACGAGATGTTCTTCCCCTTGACTCTATTTATTGCCATTGTTCTTGTCTGTCCATCTCCCCCGATTAGACTGTAAGCCCGTCAAATGGCAGGGACTGTCTCTATCTGTTGCCAACTTGTTCATCCCAAGCGCTTAGTACAGTGCTCTGCACATAGTAAGCGCTCAATAAATACTATTGAATGAATGAATTTTACAAATGTAATAGTAGTAATAGTATTTACTAAGTGTTGCAGGCTGTATCGGTAGAGAATACACAGGTGGGAATTAGATATGGTCTCTATCCCTTGGGGACTCTCAATCTAAGAGGGGCTCAGTCAAAAGGACCGAGGGAAGATAAATTCTCATTCCCGCATCTATCCCCACTTGCCTCATTGGGAGCGAGTGCTGAGAAAAGGCACTGTAAAGTAAACCAAGTTTTACCCTGTGAAAGGCAGGTTAGATTCCAGACAGTTCAGACCCACGAACACATTTGGGAATTCACCACTGCACAGTCCTAGTAATCAAACTCTGGTGGGAGCAGAGAGGAGAGTATTAGTTGCTGTTGGGCTGGGGGAGTAGGGGGGTGGGGGTGGGGAGGTGGTGGAGTGTTTCCTTGTAGATTGGGGCAGTCATTCATGTCTTCCGGAGCAATAGTATTCCAAAAGCAATACCAGCATCATAAACCCTGCTGTAAGGTCACCTTTTAGGAGGTAAATCTTCCCAAGAGGCTGGGTTTTTGAAGGAGTCACGGTACAAGGAGTGAAAGCTTTCCTAGGCTGTCTTCAGCCTGCTGGAGGGTGATAAGAGCTTTCAATTTAAAAAATCCAGCAAGGGCATTCTTTAATGAAAAGATCCTTTTGTGGGGAAAAAAAATTAAAGACTCCTTTTATGGTATTTGTTAGGCTCTTACTAAGTGCCAGGTACTGTACCGAACACTGGGGTTGGTACAAGCTAGTCAGATTGGCCACAGTCCCTGCCCCAAATGGGGCTCACAGTCTTAATCCCCATAGAGCTCACTTCCTTCAGGAGACCTTCCCAGAATGAGCCCTCCCTTTCCCTCTGCTCCTCCTGCCCTCCCCATTGCTCCTACTCCCTCCTTCTGCTCTACCCCCTTCCCCTCCCCACAGGACTTGTGCATATTTGTACATATTTATTGCTCTATTTATTTTATTAATGATGTGCATTTATCTATGGTTCTATTTATCTATTTTGATGGTAATGATACTTGTCTACTTCTGTTTTGTCTGTCTCTCCCTTCTAGATTGTGAGCACGTTGTTGGGTAGGGATTCTCTATCTGTTGCCAGATTGTATTTCCCAAGCACTTAGTACAGTGCTCTGCACACAGTAAGTGCTCAATTAATACGATTGAATGACTGAATGAGGTAACTGAGGCATAGAGCAGTTAAGTGACTTGTCCAAAGGTCACATAGCAGATAAGTGGTGGAGATGGAATTAGAACCCAGGGCCCCTGATGCCCCAGGCCTGTGCTTTTCCCACTGCTTCTCTTATGAAAAGGGAAAAATTCAGAACCATGTAGGACACATACCATAAAATGATGGAACTCCTTTGTAGCTAAAAAAGTCATGATCCAATTGGTCAAGACACAGAGACCACTGCCCAGGCCTTTAGCTCTGGGAGGGAATATTTTAGACATGACCAGCCAAGGAATAGGATCCCAGCTGAGATCAAATCCTGAAATTGCAAAGAAAAGACACAGAATAAGCATGCATGAATTGCAAAAATCAAATCAATCAATTCTATTTATTGAGCACTTACTACATAGTAAACACTTGGGTGAGTACAATACAGCAGAATTAGAAGACATGTTCCCTGCCCATAATGAGTTTAAAGTCTAGTGGAGATGACAGACATTAATATGAAAAGAATAGAAACGATTTCAGCCATTAGAAAATAAGTACACAAGCAAACCACTGCACTGCACTAATTCTTTACCATAGCAGAGGAGCAGCAGAATAATTTTAGCAGTGGCCAACTGGAGAACTCTCTGTAGTTGGTTGTGATGACTTTCAGCACAGGGCAACCCTGCTTACTGTCCTAAAAGAACTCAATCATCTTAAAACTGTCAACTTGAGCTGGAAAGGAGGGTCTTGAGGAAAGTAAGCTGAACTGTTTACATAGTTCTCAGGTTTGAGGTCAGCCTGAATGCCTTCATATGATAAAACAACAATGCCATGGGTAGTTCTGGATGGCACACTGAGCTCTTCAAGACTAAACTAAGATTTGGACATGAAACAAGTTCATTTTTGTAGTCAAGATTAAAAAGAATGCAACTCAGTGAAATTTCCTTTAGCTTGGTCCAAGCCCAGGCCCAGAATCCCAAATCCTTCCAAGCAGCCCTGCAACTGGCAGTAGCTGCTTTCCTGGAACAAATTCCACTACCGGTGGTAGGCACCTCCCTCACCCAGCTCTGCCAGCTCTTCTGGTCCCTACGAAAGTTCCCTGCTAAGTCAGCTCTTGCCCCCACCTCTCCAGACCATGGTATTATAACCCATAAACCAACCAATGGTATTTACTGAGCACCTACTGTGAACAAAGTATTAAACTCTTGGTTGAAGACCAAGTGGCATGCTCCCTGCCTTCAAATAGCTAATATTCCAATGGCATGAATGGGAAAAAAACCCACCAAACTTACCAATAGGAGGAGAAAACAAGAACAGTACCACCCCAACTGAACCTGACTCAGACTTTCAACTGTATTTATTAAGCGTTTATTGTGTGCAGAGCACTGTACTAAGCACTTGGGAAAGTACAGTACAACAATAACACTCCCTGCCCACAATGAATTTACAGTCTAGAGGGAGGGACACCTGCCAGAAGCCCACTAGTAGAAGAGAACCAAACCCTGACTGAGGTATCAGGACAGTCAGATAGTTTTGAATTTAAATCCTTTGCATTTTTAGCAGAAATGCTGATGCATTCATTCCACATTTCCATGGCTAAGGTGCAGTCAGCGCAGACCAAGGAGTCAGAGTTTTACAGGGTGTTGTGGGGCCTGAGAATCAGTGATACCAAGGCCTATGCTCCTACATCCCAAAAATCTATCTTCAGCTTCTCGGGGCTTTGAGGAGGAGGAGGAGGGTTGAAACCCTTGTGGATAATTTCACCCTCCTCTCTCCAGAAGTGGCCACTGGGGGGAGGGACGAGGAGGGTGAGGCTAACAGGACTTTAGCCGGACATTTTTCACAGGTTAGAGCTTACCATTGGCATTCACAACTGCCTCCTGAGGCCTAATCATCTAATGAGGCCAGAGTGCCTCCACCTGACTACCTCTAGAGAGGTGAAGGGTCCATTTACAGGATTAGAGGAGCTTTATCCTGCCACTAGGAGTGTCCGTGGGTAGATGGCTGAATAGGAATAGTAATAATATTTATTAAGCATGTACTGCATCCAGAGCATTAGGAAAGAATATACAGATGGGAATTAGCCATTGTCTCTGTCCCTCAGGGAGTTCATAGTTTCATCTGGGAGTCTTGAGACAGAGGCTTGGGACAGAGGAAGGTAAGAGAGAGGGAAAGGGAAAAGCTTTCAGTGGAGTGAGGCCATGGAGGGCCTCTCTAGCATGGCAGAGCTGGAGAGACTACCAAAGGAGGAGGAAGTAATAGTAATAATATTGATGGTATTTGTTAAGCATTTACTCTGTGTCAAGCCCCATCTCGGGATCGTACCTGGAGAGTTTCCAGTACTCTACCAGTCTCGGCTATGGGAAGGAGAGTAAAGCAGAGGCCTACCCATTCCATTCCTAGCTTGGGCAGTGGCTAGTGAGTGGAAGGCAATCTGCTACAAGTCAAAACTCACCTGTGCTGGACAGCAGTGGCATGGGAGAGAGTTGAGGGCAGAGACTCAACTATACTGCATGGAAGGAGTCAATAGTAAACCACTTCCATATTTTTACCAAGAAATATGGATCCACCTCCAGAATGATTGTAGATGGAGATGGGAGAGATGTGTCCTTGGAGTCGCCATGTGTCAGAAATGACTCGATAGCATAAGGCAAGACAAGATCTCGCCATTACATATTACTTATCACTTTTTTTATAATTCAAAAATGACAGAATCTATAGGCTAACATTTTAATAGGAGACATGGCCCCTGAAACCATTACAGAATTTTCTTGGATTTCTAATTTCAACCTCATGGCCTCACCTCTTTCCTTTTCCTCCATAATTGACTCCTCTTCCAAAGAACATTCTCCATTGTCTCCATTTCCGGTCTCTTTGTAATTTCCCCAGGTTTCTTTCCAAGTCTCCCAATTTGCCCCTTCCCCTCCACCCACCCTTGTGGCTCTGGGCTGGTCAGTTTGGAACCAAATTGGCTGTCTGAGGTAGCATTCCTGCAAGCCCTATCCTGCCCTGCTCCATTTTGCCCTGCCCTGCTCTGCCCCTGCTAAACCTTCTATGCCCTCCACCCTACTTTCAGTTCTCTGAGAAAAATGTACCCGTTTGACATCATCTGTTGGGGTATGTGATGTCATTTATTCATTGTTGCCAATTGGGACCAGTCTACTCTCTCTTGCCCCTTCATGGCACTCTTTCTCCTTTAGGTGGCCAGAGATAAGGCCAGATGAATTGAACTGTGAACTGAACCTCACTGCCCCAGGGCCTATCAGTCTTTTCAGTGTGATTGTTGAGTCTTACAATGTAGCATTTTTATTTCTGGTCCAGCTCCCAGCCTACTGTTTTTTTTTTCCTCCTTTGCTCTGTGACACACTTTTTCCTCTGAAAAATGAGTCCTCAGAGGAGCAAGCCCACAGAGTGTGTGTTTAAAATAGAATTGTTTGTATGCTGCATTTGGCCTTTTTGTAAAGAGAAGTACTATTGAGCCCATCAGTATTTTGTTTATGTGGAGTCAGAGATGATGTATTGACCCTTTTCACCTTCTCCACTGAGAACATGCCATTGGACAACCCATTGCATGCTTTGCTTTCCTGGAGAGAATGAAAGATTGTGGTCCACTGTTGCTGTTGTGCAGAGTAGATTTTCCTTTTCATCTTGCTGTTTCTTTAGAAATTGTGTACGTGCAAATGCAAAGGCACTTTGTGTGAATTCAGAATAGGGAGGGTAAGGGAGTGCTTCTGTGACATCATCCAGTGCCCTTTTCCATTGACCTAGACAGAATCGTTCACATACTCAAGCACGCACAAGCACACACACACACACACACACACACACACACATTCCCCCCACCCCCAAGAGTCTACTGGTATAGGCTTGTGAGAAATAATCCAAGGAAATCAAACTGTGTTTGGGAAATGACATTTTTCTCAGTATGTAGGTTCAGTTGACACAAATTTACTGAAGTACTGCTGTCTCAAGGTGGTCTTTCCCAGAAGGCTTTGGTCAATGTGGGAATGGACCTCTGAGCATTGCTTTATTCTTTGTGGGTGTTTGTTGTACTTGTGGTAAGGTTGAGAAGGAATTCTCATTCGTTTTTACAAAGTTATTTCGTATAACCTTAGAATTGGACCAAGTTGGGTGAATTCAAAATGGAGAGTGTAATGACCAAGCCCAGACTTTGAGGTTTGGTAGTCATAAATATTTCATATACTGCATGAATGAGAGGGCTTTGCTCTTTTAGTTTTTAATTAAATAGCAAAGGCTTGCGTGTTGAGATGCAATTTTTTTTTTGCTGTGCATAGTACCTCAGTCTACTGGGTGTAACTCAGTTCATCTCACTCTGGAGAGCTTTAAGAAGTGCTGCTGTTATTTTATAAAGACATGTTGCAGACCAGTGTCAGTAAAAGTCGGGGTAGTAATGCCGGCTCCCGTCATTAGCCTCCTGGAGAAGTTTATGAGAATTAGTGGGCTTGGTCCTGTTAATTGCTTTGAGTTAATCAGAGAAAGGTTCTTCAGAAATAAAAGAACATTCTTGTCAGAATTTACTCAGGGGCAAATGTGATTTTTGTACTTGATTGACTTGCCACAGGAAATCCATCAGCTGCTTGCTATATGAAAATGCAGTTAGACGGTCTTTTGTAGGCAGACAGACCTTCCCTGTGGATAGAGACTCTAAATAGGCATTGCTGTTTATGTAGGTGTTTCCAATTCAGCCTCTCTAATTAACTCATGATGCATGTTTATAAATCCACGTCATTGGTGCTTTGAACCCTCCTTAACAAACAAACTGTAGTCTTAGAGCATCCTCTACTTCAGTCTTTGTACTTTGCATGAGTTCCAATCACCCTGGATTTTTGTCTGGTGGAAATGCCCATGGGATTTTCTTTTTATCTCTGGGGTAGGCAAAAGGCACTTGTAGGAGGTCTGAGGGATATTTTTCTGAGAGGTGGAACCCTGAAGATGATTTTATCTATGAGAGATGCTGGGAAACATATTATAGAAGGGGAGCAATCAAAAGTTATAGAGGGGGAAGAGGCAAGTGGAAGAGAAAAAAATAAATCAAAGCCAAAACCAATGAATTCTTCATCCATCCCCTGAAATTCATTCAGCCATTTAGCTAGAGCCCTAATGGCATAAGTAGAATTGTTTCCTTTCATATTAACTGCCTCTTTAGCCAAACACTTGTACCAGTGAAACTTCATCCTGGAGTGGGACTAATTGCATTTTCAAACACTGTCAACAAATGAGCGGAAAATATTTTTTCTCCTTGTCATAATTTCTCGTTATTCTGACATAACTGCAGTGTACCGTGATCCAAAGCAACTGTGCTTTCTGAAAGCATCAGTTTAAGAAATTATGTGGACCACTGAGTTCCTGCTGAAGAGACTGAATAAACTTCTTAATTGCCCCATAAGGGCTTAGAATACTTGGCTCTGAGACCCCAGATTGTTTCCATGATCAATTTTTACCAAACTAGATTCATTCCTCTTAAAATTAGATGATGTACCTTTGATATATGATTGGATGCAAGTTTTGTTGTTGTTGTTGTTTGTTCCCTTACCACTTCAGCAGCATTTATCTGCTCCGAGTTATATCTACTCCATATTTGAGCGACATACAAAGAGAGTGGTTTTGACAGCTTGGGAGTTTGGGTTGTCCTCTGTTCTCACCCTAAAGTATTTCAGGGTGATTGAATGCAGATGGAGATGGAGTTGTATGAATTTCTCACCCAAACCTATTGGAAAAGAATCCAACTCAGGGGTGCAATAACCTTCTCCAGTTAAACTCAACCCAGGATTTGTTTCACAAATACAGAGGTTTGTAAACTCCTCCTTAGGTGTCTAGATCTAGTTCTTTTAAACAAAGGGCCTTAACCACTCTACTCTCAAAATATCCATTTGTTTTTATTAGGCTTTTGTGTTGTGCCTTAGAGGAAAAAAAGCAAGACACAAGTTTCTATTAATTGCTTTTTCATACCATATTTTTCCCTCACCCTTTCACTTCCTCTTCCACTCTCAGCTTTGTCGTGATATTACTTATAATGTACACAGTGTTCTTAGAGCCTAAAAGGACAGGCTAAAAGTGATGTTATAGTTTCAGATAAAAATATGGATAAGAATCACCCCAGCTATTTTTCATAGAGGTTGGCTTTTCCATATTTTGGAGGATATAAATACTAAGGTCTATTAGATCATATGGGGCCAAAGATGGTTAGCACCCCAAACTCACCAAAGCATCTTTGCTGTGCACATTCACAGACAGTTCCTTCAAAATGTAGGGGGAATGATGGATTTGAAATTGAGTCTAGGCTAAATGGTAGACTTAAAATAGTCTAAAAAAGAAAATTGGGCACCTTGACGTGCTATAAGAAAACCAGATTATTCTACCTCAGTAATTGATGATATAAAATCATGATATATAAATTTAGGCAGCTAGAAGTTCAGTGGCAGGAGTTGAACATGTTCATTGGTGTTTGTTAAGAGCTCTTACTGTTTGTAGGGCACTGTACTAAGCTCTTGGGAGAGTAAAGTACAACAGAGTTGTTAGATACATTTCCAGCCCACTAGGAACTTAAAGTTTAGAGGGGGAGACAGACATTAAAATAAACTATGGATGTGAGCATGGGTGCTATGGGGCTGAAGGTGGGGTGGTTCATTCATTCATTCAGTAGTATTTATTGAGCACTTACTAGTTGCAGAGCACTGTACTAAGCTCTTGGAATGTACAAATTGGCAACAGATAGAGACAGTCCCTGCCCATTGATGGGCTTACAGTCTAATCGGGGGAGATAGACAGACAAGAACAATGGCAATAAATAGAATCAAGGGGAAAAACATCTCATTAAAACAATAGCAATAAATAGAATCAAGGTGATGTACATCTCATTAACAAAATAAATAGGGTAATAAAAATATATATACAAGTGCTTCAAAGGTATGAGGGGTACCACCAGGAAAATGTATGGAAGAGAGATGAAGAAAGAAGGAAAGAAAGAGAAGAGATGCTAGAAGGAGGGGAGATTCATCCAATTACCTTCTGCCAGTCACCTCTCATGCTGGAAGCAGCTGCCATAATAAGAATAATAACAATAATAATAATGATGATTATGGTATTCGCTAAGCACTTACTATGTGTCTAAGCACTTACTATGTGTCAGGCACTATACTAAGCATTGGGGTAGATACAAGCAAATTGGGTTGGACAGTCCCTGTCCCACAAGGGGCTCACGGTCTTAACCCCCATTGTACAGATGAGGGAAAAATGAGGCCCAAAGAAGTGAAGTGACTTGTCCAATGTTACACAGCAGACAAACGGCAGAGCTGGGTTTAAAACCCATGACTTTCTGATTCCCAGGCCCGTGCTCTATCCATTATGCCATGCCATCATCAGCCCACCATCTCCTGCCCTTCTTTCTCCTACTCCTTCCTCTCTCCCTCCTCTTGCCTTCATTCCTCCTATTTTCCCCTTCCTTCTTTTCTCCCTTTTCCTCCTCTTGTCCCTTCTTCCCCCTCCTCCCTTTTCTCTCCCTCCTCTTCCTCTCTTTCATTTTCTTCTTCCTTCTCTACCCCTGCCCATCCACAGAAGAAATGACCCTTCCCAAGCCAAAACTCTAAAAAAATACTCCCAGAAGGACCAGTTCCACTGAAACTGGAGAGCTGGAAAAGCAGCGTGGCCTAGTGGATAGAGCACGGACCTAGGAGTCAGAAGGACCTGGGTTCTAATCCTGGCCCTGCCACATGTCTTCTGTAGGATCTTGGGCAAGTCACTTCACTTCTCTGTGCCTCAGTTACCTCATCCGTAAAATGGAGATTAAGACTGTGAGCCACCTGTATGACAGGGACTGTGTCCAAACCCAATTTGCTTATATCCACCCAGCGCTTAGCACAATTACCATTCATTCATTCATTCATTCATTCATTCAATTGTATTTATTGAGCACTTACTGTGTGCAGAGCACTATACTAAGCACTTGGAATGTACAATTTGGCAACAGACAGAGACAATCCCTGCCCAACAACAGGCTCCCAGTCTAAAAGGGGGAGACAGACAACAAAACAAAACAAGTAGTCGGGCATCAATACCACCAAGATAGAATCATAGATATATACACATCATTAATAAAATAAAGTAGTAATATATATACAAATATGCACTAGTGATGTGGGGAGGGGAAGGGGGAAGAGCTGAGGAAGGGAGTAGGGGGAATGGGGAGGGGAGGAGGGGCAGAGGGAAAGGGAGAGCTCAGCCTGGGAAGGCCTCCTGGAGGAGGTGAGCTGTAAGTAGGACTTTGAAGAGGGGAAGAGAGTTAGTTTGGCAGATGTGAGGAGAGAGGGCATTCCAGGTCAGTGGTAGGATGTGGGCCAGGGGTCGATGGCGGAACAGGTGAGAATGAGGAACCGTGAGGAGCACGGAGTATGTGGGGTGGGCTGTAGAAGGAGAAAAGGGAGGTGAGATAGGAGGATGGCGAGCTTTGAAGCCAAGAGTGAGGAGAAATACTACAAATATCACAATTGTGAGATAATACAAATATCACAAATATTAGTCAAACATATTTATTGAGCACTTACTGTGTGCAGAGTACTATATTAAGCACTTGAGAGAGTACAATAGAACAATAAACAGACACATTCCCTGCCCACAATGAGCTTACTGTCTAGAGGGGGAGACAGACAAATAATGTGATTGTGAGCCTGTTGTTGGGTAGGGATTGTCTCTATTTGTTGCTGAACTGTACTTTCCAAGTGCTTAGTACAGTGCTCTGCACACAGTAAGTGCTCATAAATACGACTGAATGAATGAATTACAAATAAATCACAAATAAGTACCTATGGACTGTGGGACTGGGAGGGGGATGAATAAAGAGAGAAGGGATGATGCAGAAGGGAGCGAGAGAACAGGAAAGGAGGGCTTAGTCAGGGAAGACCTTTTGGTGGAGATGTGCCTTTAATAAGGTTTAGAAGGGCGTGGGGAGAGTAATTGCATTATTCCTTATTATTCCAGTGACAACAATCAGCAGTGTCAACCCCCGAGCAAGCAGCGGCACCAGTGGCCACTGTGGCTTCCGTGCCCTCCTCTGGCTCCACCAGACCTTGCCCTTATGGGATACCCTGAGAATTTCTGGGGCTGCTGGATTAATATTTCCAACCCTCAATGGCTTAGATATGGCAGTATAGCCATGGTGTAGGAGCAACCACATTGGTGGTATCAGTCAATCCTGAGGAAAAGGAGGAGGAGAAAGCTGCTGAGCCCCTTCTGTCATTCTCCTCCCTGCTTCCTTGCCAATATCACTGCAACTGAGGAGTTCTCTTCTCCTTGCTCAAAGCGGAACTCTGAATGGATTCAGTCTCAGGTCTTCTGGGAGGCAGAACGGAACACCCAAACACATAACTCATTCACCTAAAGTGGGCTGTCAGTCTTCTTACCAGAGTGCTGCCCAAATATTGGTCCCGTTGGTAGAGGCAGTTGGGGTTTCTTGCTCTAATCGGGCTGGAATAAAAAACATGAAGTTTCTTCCAAGGGGCTTTGTTCTGCAGGAGTTTAGTATTCAGTTTTCTGGGTTTATTGGATGCCACTTTGGGATAAATTCCAAACTTATGAGAAAACCAGTTTATCAGGTGATGGCCAGTTCAACGCATAGTAGCAGTACTATGAATGGTATCATTAAATTAGTCCTAAATATGGTACTGACGCTCCTGGGTTTTGTGTTGCATGGTTTATGGGGTTGTATTCCATTTGAATTTGCCATTTTGTTGAAGTGGAAGTTATATGGATGAAGACCAGTGAATGCAATTTCTATTTTAGATTTAATAAATAACATGGAAACAGTCAATCAATAGTATCTCTGCACAGCAGGCTTTTCGAAGGACTTGGGAGAGTACGATAGAATCATTTGGGATGATCCTTACCCTCAAGGTGTTTACAATCTAGTTGGGGAGATAGATACTAAAATAAATTACAGGTAAGGGAAGCAATAGAGAATAAAGATATGTTACTTAATGCTGTTGGGTGGGGAAGGAGTTGTAAATACCCAGGTTCTGAGGTGATACAGATGTGCCAAAGTGATAGTTCGGAGTGATGAAGGGCAGAGAGTTGAGCGATTAATCCGAAAAACTCTCCTGTAGGAAATGTGATTTCAGAAGGGCCTTGGAAATTGAGACAGCAGAAGTCTGTAGGATGTGAAGGGGGAGGGATTTCCAGGCAGAAGGGAGGGTGTGAGCAAAAGATTGGCTGTGTGAGAGGTGAGAAAGAGGTGCAAGGAGTAGATTGGCTTGAGAGGAATGAAGTATTTGAACTGAAGTATAATGAGAGAAGAGTGAGGATAAGTAGTGGGGAGAAAACTGACTGAATGCCTCAAAGCCTGAGTTAGGGGTTTCTGTTTGATGCAGAGAGGAATTTTTAACCATTGGAGGTTGTTGAAGAGTGGGGAGTCATGCTCAAAACAATGTTTTAAAGAGTGATTTGGACAGCAGAGTGAGTATGGACTGGAAAGAGGAGAGCCTGGAGTCAGGGAAGTCAGTGAGGCTGATGCAATTAATTGGGGATCTGACAAGTCATTGGACTGTAAGCTTGTTGGCTTGGAACGTATCTCCTAATTCTGTTATATTATACTCTTCCAAGCGCTTAGTACAGTGCTCTGTACATAGCAATCAATAAATACCATCGATTGACCACCCTTTGGATGGAGAGAAAGGGGCAGATTCTGGAAATGTCATGAAGGAAGACAAAACAGGACATGGTAATGGGAGTTGAAGATATGCAGAAATTACAGGCTTTAGTGATGGGGATAGGGTAATCTTCATATATGTTGGAATAAAAGTGATTTGGTAACTTTAGAGTTTTTTTCCTATTTTAGTGAAACCAGAAGCCTAGCCACCACTGAACATTTTACTCAGAAATCCATGTCTGGCTCTGGGCCTTGAAGTGATTTAACATTCAATTCCCCTTGGTTCGCATTTGGAAGAAATGCAACAAAACAAAAAGCAAGTGTTCACTAAACACTCTGCCCTGCTGTCTGGTTCAAGCATTGCACAGATTAAACCTCCTGCTGCTTGATGAGATGAGACTTGTGGTTACCCAGCTCCCAATGGCTGATAGGCCAGTCTGTTCTCTCAAGCACCTTCTGTCACAGAGTCTGTGGCCTAGAGGATTTGCGCGTAGTCCCTAATGGTTTCAAAGATCTGTACTGATGCTGCAGAAATTCAGAAATATAATGCTGCCCTGTGTCCATGCCCCAAGTGTGCAGTCAGTGAACAGTGGGAGTCTCTAAACCAAAAACCTAACCACGGTGGGGGTCCAGGATACTAGTTCCTCGGTTACTGATGCATGGACATGTGCTACTCATCTGAGTAGCGCTGTTTAGGAATGCACAGTTCATCCCAAATGGAGAAATGGGTGGACATGGTGCCTCAACTCACCTGCCTCACCCAAACTGAACAAGGCTTCCCAGAAGACTATGGGAGCTTGTTCTCACAGATCATAAGCCAGTGACAATTGACCTGATTCTGAGAAAATAACCATCACATCATAGATCTGCAAGCCATTATGGAATGATGAGAATAGCAGTCTCCCAGAAAGTACAGACTCTAGACTGTATGCTCGTTGTGGACAGGGAATGTGTCTGTTATATTGTTATATTGTACTCTTCTGGGTGCTTATTACAGTGCTCTGCACACAATAGGTGCTCAATAAATATGATTGACTGACTGAATGACAGAAAATGTGATTAAGGCACAGAGTTGACCATGCATTTCTGAGAAAATCCAGTGTCTTAATGAAGGTCAGCTTGTGGAGGAATTACCTTTTTGTGGCAAGACACCTCTCTTTAGAGCAGCAATTCTCATTTAGGCTCTCAGGGGCCTCACGACACTCAGATTTGCTCAGTGGCTTAAGTGACCAACTGATAACCCTAAGTTGACCTTGGAAAGCAAAACTCCTTGCCCCATTTGCACATATAGCTCTGAAAAAAGGAGAGAGGTTTCTCCAAGATTCAAATACCTCGAAGTTACACCGACTGTCATGAGGGATTTCAACATCCAGGTTGGTAACAGCGTGGCAGTGAGAAAATGTCATTGGACCACACAGGAATGGAAAGCAAAAGAGCACTGGCCTATTTCTACTCAGGGATGGTGCCAAACATCAGCTCATCATTACCAACACTATTTTCATCTACCAAACAAAAAATGACATTTTGGCTGCACCAAAGTTTTCAACACTGGCATCCCACTGGGTCAAAGCATTGTGCAGCAAAAGGACCTGGAAATTGTGAAAATCTCTGTAGCCACAGAGATGGCAAGCCATCCCCTTTATGACCCAAACACTTTCAGGAAATGCAAAATATTGAAAAGGGGCAGCCAAACCATGTAGCTGGATTAATGATGAGTTCCTCCAGGAGATTGAAGATACCAGCAAGAAGTTCCTTAACACTAGGGAACATCTGTGGCCTAGTGGAAAGAGCACAGGCCTGGAAGTCAGAGAACCTGGGTTCTAATCCCGGCTCTGCAACTTATCTACTCTGTGACCTTGAGAAAGTCATTTAAATTCTCTGTGCTTCAGTTGCCTCATCTGCAGAATGGGGATTCAATTGAATGAATACCTATTCCCCCTCCTATTCAGACTGTGAGCCCCATGTTGGACTTAATTATCGTGTCTCTACCCCATGGCTTAGGATATTGCTTGGCACGTAGTAAGTGCTTAACAAATGTGACAATTATTATTACTATACTAACAAATAGTAGTATTCTTGCTACTGTTAATAATAACAACAGCCCATGAGCCCTGTTGAAAGGTATTCCTACTACAGGTTCCAATACAAGAAGGTAATTCTCGTAGACACTGTCTCTCAGACAGTATTCAAAACTGGTGGGAAGTTAGCTGATACCATTCAGCCCGACTTTATGTTAACAATTACAGAAAATGGTATTTAGGCCAGATCACTCAAGAAGACTTAAAAGAAAAAGTATAATTAACTGTGGACCAGGCCAGAAAAGCGAAAACTGAAAAGGAGATACAATGAGCAGGAATGATACCAAAATGAATACTTCAGTTAGGTCAGGCAAAAGAGGGGGATCAAGGAAAGGTCACCTACACCCCACTTCCTGTTTTGTTCAGACCCCATTATTCGGGTTCTCTACCGTTTGGGTCACTGTTGTTTCCAAAAAAGTGTAGAGAACATGATGAGAGTCCATCGCTGTGGATCAAGGGATAATAATAATAATAATAATAATAATAATAATGTTGGTATTTGTTAAGCGCTTACTATGTGCAGAGCTCTCTTCTAAGAGCTGGGGTAGATACAGGGTAATCAGGTTGTCCCACATGAGGCTCACAGTCTTAATCCCCATTTTGCAGATGAGGTAACTGAGGCACAGAGAAGTTAAGTGACTTGCCCACAGCCGCACAGCTGACAAGCGGCAGATCTGGGATTCGAACCCATGACCTCTGACTCCCAAGCCCGGGCTCTTTCCACTGAGCCACACTGCTTCTCTAAGGGATGGAAAATAGGTCCTCTGAGGATTAGTTAAAGCAGATCTTCCAGGTTATAATGTAACTAGCAGAAGGGATGGCTGAATAGCTGTATTCAAATCTATGAAAGAGTTTTGTGAGGAGGATGCTGAGCAGTTGTTGTTCTCTACTGAGTCCTGGGCAAGAGAAAATGGACTTCATGGAAAGCTAGAGGGATTTTAGTCAGGCATAAAACAAGAACTTTTGGACCACTGAGGTTGAACACTGGCATGCTCTACAAAAGGGAGTTGTTTGATTCCTCATCCCTGGAGATATTTCAATAAAGAATAGGTACCTACCTCTCTTGGGGTGGGTTAGTGAATCGACTAGCTGTATACAGGGCTCAAACTAACTACACTTGGGCCCTACACTTTGATTTCTACTTTGGAGGCATTACTGCCTAGAGCTATCAGCCGGGAGCAAATGTATTTCTAGATATGATGATGATGGTATTTAAGTGCCAAGTACTGTTCTAAGCACCTGGATCTGTCCAGACTTTCCCCCTCAGCATATGAAACACTTAGTAAATGCCACAGAATTTCAGAGATACCACCCTCATCAACATCTTTAAAAAGAAAGGTGAGAGCTTGCAGGAAACTATCATGGGATATAGTTGCTTATGCGACTGTATCTAGAGTTCATCCGTGTTGTTTCTGAGGAAGATTGGTATCCATATCCTCTCCGAATCAAAGTGTAGTTGTAAGTCATAATCAAGTACCCTAAAATTGATAACATTAGTGATGGTGTTTATTAAGTGCTATAATGTGCTAAGCATTGAGGTAGAAACAAGATAATCAAATCAGTTACAGTCCCTGGTCTACTGGGGGTTCCCAGACCAAGGGGTAAGTTTGATGTCCATTTAGTAGTTGAGGAAATTGAGGCAAATAAAAATTAAGTGACTTGCCCAAGGTCACCTAGCAGGCAGGAGACAGAGCTGGGATTAACTTCCTAACTTCCATTTTTTAAAAATTTTATTTGTTAAACACTTACTATGTGCCAGGCACTATACTAAGCACTGGGGTAGAGACAGGCTAATCAGGTTGGACACAGTCCCTGTCCCATATGAGGCTCACATTGTTAATCCCCATTTTACAGATGAGGTAGCTGAAGCACAGATGTTGTAACTTGCTCAAGGTCACACAGCAGACAAATGATGGAGCTGGGAATAGTACCCAGGTCCTTCTGACTTTCAGGCTTGTGCATTATCCACTAGACCGTGATGCTTCTCACAGGCCATGATGCTTCTCATCCTTGTGCTCATTCCACTAGGCTACATTGCCTCCCTATCTTGGCTCTTTGTCAGATTCCAGAGAAATGAAGGGTTCACCCTGACTTCTAATCTGTATTCATCCAACCTATAAAACCCTTGAATGTGTTAGACTGTAGCTGTTACTGAGCATATTTGATTGCATTGTAAAATGCTCCCATATCTTCACCATCATGCCAGGGCTTTTCCATCATGGCTTCACGGTATAGGTGATTATCTCAGACTTGAAAGGGTTGGGCTGACTTTTTCTCCATTATTGCAATAAAGCGGTCTTGAACATATTTCAGTCTATTTTATGCAGGTCTGCTTAAGAACACAAAATACCTGGCAGTATATACCCAAAATACAAGGGAGGTTACACTTTTATTCCTCTAGGACTATTAGAATTTTTTCTGGCCTGGGTTTAACCCATGGATCCAGCAGCTCAAGCCAGACTACTACAGCCAAGTCTGAAGTTGGGATCTGAAGGGAGCAGAGTTGAGGTGTTGTGCTAGGATGGTAGTGGGGCTAATCATGAGTGACTTTTTGCCCATGAATGAGCAGTGGTCCCATTAGGCTTTTTCAAGTTTAAATCCTACCTGTCCATTGCAATAGACACACATTTGGCAAAATATCACTCATGAGTAGTAATGTCAAAAAACCTCAAACCACTCTGTGAATTAGTGTGGCTCAGTACAGACCTGGATGCCACAGTTCTTCCCTCTCCTCAGGCCGAGCAAGCAAGGGCTAGGACTGGGGTGGGATGAGATTAGCTGGATGGGGAAATTACAACCCGCACACAACTCAGTTCTGTGAAGCTTTCTTTCTTTTCTTTCTTTCTTTCTTTCTTTCTTTCTTTCTTTCTTTCTTTCTTTCTTTCTTTCTTTCTTTCTTTCTTTCTTTCTTTCTTTCTTTCTTTCTCTCTTTCTCTCTTTCTCTCTTTCTCTCTTTCTCTCTTTCTCTCTTTCTCTCTTTCTCTCTTTCTCTCTTCTCTCTTTCTTTCTCTCTCTCTCTCTCTTTCTTTCTTTCTTTCTTTCTTTCTTTCTTTCTTTCTTTCTTTCTTTCTTTCTTTCTTTCTTTCTTTCTTTCTTTCTTTCTTTCTTTCTTTCTTTCTTTCTTTCTTTCTTTCTTTCTTTTTTCTTCTCTCTTTCTCTCTTTCTTTTTCTTTCTTTTTCTTTCTCATTCTTTTTCTTTCTTTTTCTTTCTCGATCCTTCTTTCTTTCCTTCTTTCTTTCTTTTCTTCATATTTATTAAGCACTTACTGTGTGCAGAGCACTGTACTAAGTGCTTGGGAAAGTACAATACCACAATAAATGGTGACATTCCCTGCCCAATTCAGCCGACTCCCAGGACAAACAGCAATATCGAGACAGGCATTCAGGGGATGCAGAGTTCTGATGACTCTGCTCTTGGAAACATGTTTTTTGCAAAACCAGCGTAGTTCAGGGGACAAATGAATGTTTCTTTCCCTGCCTCACGCCCTTCCTGTGGCACTTAGTCACAGCATCATCACCCTCGCCTTGGGGCAGGATCACGGGCAAGGCAGTAAGTAGCATCGGTGTTGGCCAATATCACCAGTCCCCTCTCCTTACTTTGTTGTCATCACTTCTAGGCTAGTTGGGGTCCAGGGTTGGGGGAGGCAGTAGCAGGCATCTAAAGTCCCACTCTCACATGAATCTCCTTTCTTCGTCCCTCTAGACCGTAAGCTTGTTATGGGCAGGGAAAGTGATTGGTAATTCTGTTGTATCATACCCTCCCAAGTACTTAGTACAGTGCGCTGCACAAAGTAATTGCTCAATATCGATTTATCGATGGGTTTTATTGCATGCTGCAGCACCCACCATCCAGCCAGGAAAGAAGTAAGGCTGGAAATAAAATAGTCAACAAGCCCGGGAGCCATGATGGAGCCCAACCAAACCCTGCAACTGAGGGACGAGGGGAGGGGTCAACTTTAGTTCTGCTTTCTAGGGGAAGAATTGAATCATCTCCAGCTGCTGGCCAAGTATTCAAGCCTCTGTGAGAAGTTCAGGAAAGCGCTCCATGCTCAGACCTGACTTCAGATATATTATTCCATACGTGCCTAATTCTCGCAGCTCCCACCTTCCATAAAAAACAAAACAAAAAACTCTGCATGTTCTTGCCGAGTCATCAACATTCAGGTTCTCAGCTTACACGTGAGGAGAAAACCCAGACTCAGCATGACCCAGCCACAATTGTATCTTGCACTGAGTACCGTGGTTTCTGTTTCTGAATGTATGTCATTCACCAGACGCTGCCTCGCTAATCACAGAGTCTGTGCTTCGCTTGGGGGATGTTAAAATTTTGTTGATTATCTAATGTCCAAAGGTTTAGTTCTTACAAGCTTTAGCCGCAATACATTTCAGGCATTCTAACCATGTTGAGGATTCACATACACAGAAAGAGCTGCATTAGTGGACACTCTGACATAGCAAGGGTGTGGAAATACCCTCAGAGCAGCTCTGGAAAACTGGGTGGAAAAAAATTGAAAATGGAAAAGAATGCTCTGCAAGAAGAGAAACCCAAAACCTGATAACTATTATGCGGTAAAAGGAGGAAACTTCATGGAAAGGGCTTTGATGAGCACCATTTTCCAGGATCCTAACATTTAAACAAAGGTTTAAGGAACGGGCTCTGAATCCAAATCTTCAGTGAACCTCGAGTTTTGCGTCTCTAAGTGAATTCCAAAGTGGAAGTTTTTCAGCAATAACTCTACCCAGGTTTGTTTAGTGAATACCTTGTCAGCTAAGTTCCTGAGTCCAGTTATTGATGGAGAAAAGAATCCCACATCCTCCCTTTTTCAAACCTTTTATTCAATTCCACATGTTAAAATAGGGGAGAAGGAGGATTTTCAGACCAAAGAATCTTAACTTGAGTCTAGACATGGTGTTCTCTGAGTAGGCACCTTGGATTTAAGAGGCAGCCTTGCGGTGCCCACTTTTTCCATAATCAGGAATCGAACCTGGCATGGCCTGAGGCGGGGTCAGTACTGCTTCCAGGTGAACAGAGGAGTCCTTCTCAACTGAATTTAGTCACCCAGCCAGCCACCCCCACCAATGGCTCCCCACTCCTGATCTAGATTGCCTCAGCAGAGTCTCTCTGGATAGTAATAATAATTATTGTATTTAAGTGCTTACTTTTGTGCAGGCACTGAACTAAATGCTGGGGTTGGATACAAGCAAATGGGATGGACACAGAGGCTAACTACCTCTCGGTAGAATCCATACAGCACCATGCTGTCTTCCTGGTTTGGACACTTCTGGACCTCCCAGTGAGGGGCTGGGGAAGGGACAAGAAAGAGTTCCGGAGGAATCCAGTGTGGTCCAGACTCTCCAAACCACAGTGCAGAGAAGAGTGGAGCCAGTAATGTGCGGTCTGCCTGTCCACCGCATCTCTTGTTGCTTAGGGCCTAACCACAGGTGTCCGCTTTGAAACTGCATGCACGCTTCTCTTCTTTGTATCCCACAGACAGCAGTGGTGTGTCCAGTTTCATCCTGCTGGGTTCAGCCACGTAACCCTGTATACACTATCAGGGAATTACCCTCTGCAAGGTAGTTGCTGAGTGTTCTTGGCACAGTTTAAGCACAGATTCCACCAAATTCCACATCCTGCCTTGTGGTTCTGTCAGTGATCAGAATGACAGTTAATGGTTTCTGAAACATTGATAAAGGAAGTTTTACCTTTTTCCTTATTCAGTGCTTTCCCCTATATTGGCATTGAGGAATCGTTTTTTTTATAGAGGCAGCATTTGTAGTCACTTCAAAGTCACTTTCAGTAGCAAGTGAAGAAAAATGAAGGGCATTATTTGGGAAGTATGCCTTATTTGGGAATCTATTAATCTATAGCTAATAATAGTAGATGTGGTGTTTGAAGTATGCCTTATTCGGGAGTCTGTGAATCTATAGCTAATAATAATAGTAGATGTAGTATTTGTTAAGCGCTTACTTTGAGCCAAGTAGGCATTGTAGGAAGCACGAGGGTAAAATGAAAGATAATCAGGTTGGACATAGTGCCTATCCCTTATTGGGCTCACAGTCTAAGTAGGAGGAAGAATAGGCATTCAGTCCCCATTTTGCAGGTGAGGAAATTGAGGCAAGTGACATGCCCAAGATCACAGAACAAACGAGTGGCAGAGCCAGGATTAGAACCCAGGTCTTCCCAGGTTCGTGTTCTTTCCACTGCATCCTATTTCCAGTCAAAGTGGAGGCCTCATCAACCAATCAGAGAACTTTTTCAACTTCTCAGAAGCTCATGACTCTTGAAATTGAATGGCGACATAGTCTTACAAGTCAGAAAATTGCTGATCAGAGACAGGCTTTATTCTAGAGAAACAACATGGCTTAGTGGAAATAGCATGGGCTTGGGAGTCGGAGAATGTGGGTTTTAATGCCCGCTCTGCCACTTGTTCATTCATTCATTCATTCAATAGTATTTATTGAACACTTACTATGTGCAGAGCACTGGACTAAGTACTTGGAATGTACAGTTTGGCAACAGATAGAGACAATCCCTCCCCGGGGACGTGGTCACAGTCTAAATGGGGGAGACAGACAGCAGAGCAAAACAGAATAAAACAAAAACAAGACAACATCATTAAGATAAATAAAATCAAGGAGACAAACACCTCATTAACAAAATAAATAAGGTAATAATATATACTAGCTGTGACCTTTGGCAAGCCCACTTAACTTCTCTGTGCCTCAGTTACCTCATCTGTAAAATGGGAATTAAGACTGTGAGCCCCATGTGGGACAACCTGATTACCTTGCATGTACTCCAGAGCTTAGAACAGTGGCACTAGTAACTAGTAACAGTGCACTAGTAACAAATTTGCTTAACAAATACCATAATTATTATTATTTTTATTAAAAATCAATCAAAGCCTTTAAGAGAAGCAGTGTGGCCTAACGGATAAAGCACAGGCCTTGGAACCAGAGGACCTGGGTTCCAATCCCAGCTCTGCCATGTATGTGCCATGTGACCTTGGGCAAGTCACTTAATTTCTCTGTGCCTCACTTTCCTCAATGGGGATTCAATACCTGCTTTCCCTCCTACTTAGACTGTGAGCCCCATGTGGGACAAGAACTGTATCAAGCCTGATTAATTTGTATCTACTCCAGCACATAGAATAGTGCTTGACACATAATAAGTGCTTAACAAATACCATTAAAAGAAGTTAATTAGGGACCTGAGGCTTGTCATAGATGGGCTAAATATACGCTCATCAGGTTCTCCATGTTTGTTGTCTCCCCATTTCAGTTTACCATCCAACAGCTACTCCCACCCCTTCTCGTTCAAATGTTCCACCCAATCTAGGAATGCTGAGATGGGCATGACCTCACTGCTAGTAGGCTGGCCTCTTTCCAGGTCCTTGTTGTTTGTGATCCTTTTGGGCTATTTGGTGTTGAAACTGGCTCATAAGTGATGTGGATGAAAAGCTGGATCTTTCACTGGCTCCTCCTCTGCTTCTCACCCTCTGACTGGCATCCCCCGAAGCTCTTTCTCGGGCCCCCTTCTCTTCTTGCTCTACACTCACCCTTGCAGGGATCTCAATAATAATGATAATAATAATAATAATAGCAATTTGTAAAGCGCTTACTGTGTGCCAGGCACTGTAGTAAGTGCTGATGTGGGTACAAGCAAATTGGGTTGGACACAGTCCCTGTTCCACTTGGGGCTCACTGTCTCAATTCCCATTTTACAGATGAGATAACTGAGGCATAGAGGAATTGGTGACTTGCCCAAGATCACACAGCAGACAAGTGGCCGAGCTGGGATTGGAACCCACGACCTTCTGACTCCCAGGCCCGTGCTCTATCCGCTACACCCTGCTGCTCCTCTCTCTTGGCTTCATCTCCCACCTTGGTGCAGATAACTCTCAAATGTATCTCTCTAACCCTGACCTGGGATCAGATCTGCAGTCCCACATATCCTGTTTTCCCCCAGACCATCTCCACTTGGATGGCCTACCAGCATCTCAAACTCCTCATGTCTAAAGTGGAACTCCTCATCATTTCCCCAAAGCCCAGTCCTACCCCTTTCCCATCCAACTTGGTAAAACCTTCCCTGTCTCAGAATCCAGGAACCTCGTGACTCCTTCTCATATTTGTTCCACTATAAAATATTGCCAGTTCTTCCTGTACAACAGAAGAAAGAGGGTTTTGCATAATGTGGACTCAGAACCAGTAACCAGAAGCGAGGGCAAGAGGGAGGGGAATGGGAGTTTTGTCTTCTTAAAGGAGTTGTGTTTGGGGCTGCATGAATGTCATCAAAATGTAGCCGTGGGCCAGCACAGTTATTGGAAGCTATAGCTGAGCAAGGAAGTCCCATCCTCTTACCCCCTTACTCCCAACAGAGGTTGGTTTTTGTGTGTGAACCCTGGAGGTGCTCTGAAGAGCACCATTCATCAAATTTAATTGTATTTTAGTGTTTCATGGGTAATAATCATAATATTTGCTAAGTGCTTGCTATGTGGCAAGCACCGTACTAAGCGTTAAAATATGTACAAGTTAATCAGGTCAGTCGTAGTCCTGTGCCAAATGGGGCTCACAGTCTTGAAAGGAAGAACAGGAATTGAATTCCCATTTGACAGGTGAGGAAACTGAGTCAAAGAGAAGATATGTGACTTGCCCAAGGTCACACAGAAGGCAAGCAAACAAACAGATCTAGGATTAGAACCTAGGTCCTATGACTCTCAGGTCCGGGCTCTTTCCAATAGGCCACATTACTTTTCGAGATCTCGCCCCTTTTTTCATTTCCCTTTCCTTCTTAATTATTTCCCAAAATTCTCAGTCCAACAGTCACAGTCTATTGCATGAAACTCCCACCATCAATTTCATAAGGAACCCCGTACTATGTAAATTGCAAAGACTGCTAACACTTTATGGCGACAGTCACTATGACACCCATCCATAATATAAAAAGCGGATGAGGCCTTCATGCCTCTACCCTTGGCCAGATATCGCCTGATATGGCTTGCTGGCCACAGGGAGATTGGATGAGAATGTGGATTGCTCAGTACCGCCCATCACCAATCCTGGAAACGTAAGTGTGGTTTCTGATGACAGTGAAGAAAATCAAAGCAAAAACCCTCTGCTTGTAGGGAGTCCATGGAGCTTCTTGTAGGCATGGAACATGACTACCAACTTTGTTATATTGTACTCTTCCAAGAACTTAGTAAACGCTCAATGAATATGATTAATTGATGAATTGATTGATCGCTTAGTTGCTGAAGAGTCAGCAGTACTGTTTGGTAGCACCCTAAGTCTCTGAGCAGCTGTTTAGGATCACACCACTGACCCCAAATGGGGGAAGAGCTAGCCGAAGTCTATAAAATTGCTTGCTTCACCCAAACAATCAACTGATCAATCAACCAGTGGTTATTTAATAATAATAATTGTATTAAGCGCTTACTATGTGCCAAGCACTGTTCTAAGTGCTGGGGCAGATACAAAGTAATCCGGTTGTTCCACGTGGGGCTAACAGTCTTAATCCCCATTTTACAGATGAAGTAACTGAGGCACAGAGAAGTTAAGTGACTTGCCCAAGGTCACACCACTGACAAGTGGTAGAGGCGGGATTAGTGCTTACTGTGTGAGCAGAGAACTGTACTAAGTAACAATAGTGTTGATAGTATGGAAGAAAACTTCACAGACTCTGCATTGTTTTCAAAAGGGTATGCCGGGGACAAGTTTATTACTACTAGGACTTCTTCTAGCACTAGTAGGGAGTGGGGGTTGACGGGAGGAGTTTCCTCTACTGGTCAAGGCCAGCTCAACTCCAAGTAATACAGTTTCTTTATATACGGTTGGTTCAGCATCCTAGCTTCACACGTGATCAAAGAGTACAAATCATTGTATATTCCTTAATCCAAACAGCAAAAAATTCTACTTAGGGTTATTATTAGGCCCTGCCTAGTTCTCTCCATTATAAGAATCTGGTGGGCAAACACTACTGACAGCCAGGTTAGAAATCCTGACCTGACTTCTTCCTATCTCAAGACCTGGACCAACCTAACTTTCTGATAGACAGATAGACAGGTATCCTATATAGGATAGAATAAAGGAAAGAGGAGCATGTGTGATGTGCCCGCTTCGAGTAAACGGTGTCTTGGCCAGACGAAATCGAGTCCAGGCCTAAAGGGCCTTCACGTTCCAACTCTTGGTATTTTACCACTCCGAGGGACTCTAGTCATCAGAGTTACTCTTGTTCACTTAAACAGTGTGGTTAGGAGACAGTCAAGCAAGGCTAGAAACAAAACAACTCAGAAGGAATGGTTAGAAGAGAAGGGACTAACACAAGGTTATTTTTTTATAACCACAGTGCTTCCACAATAGACTCAACCCTTGCCCACGAGGAGCTTACAGACTAAAAGGAGAGACAGACATTAAAAGAAATTATAGATGGGGAAATGGGAGAGTATAGGTATTTGTGTATAAATCCTGGGGAACTGGGGTGAAGATCAAGTGCTTAAGGGGCACAGAACCAAGCACACAGGTGAGACTGAAGGGAGGGCAAATAGGAGAAATGAGGGATTAGTTTGGGAAGATATCTTAGAGGAGGTGTAATTTTAGTAGAGATTTGAAGGTGGGGAAATGGACTGTCAGATATGATGAGGAAGTGAGTTTCAGGCCAGAAAGAAGATGTGAGCAAGGGGTCATTGGTGAAATAGACAAGATAGAGGCACAGTGAGCAGATCTGTGTAAGAGGGGCGATACCTGCAGTCTGGGTGGTAGCCGGAGTTGAGCGAGGTAAGATAAGAGAGGAGGAGCTGATTGAGTGTAGAAGGCTCCTAAGAAGACTATGACTAGCTGGCTTCATCTTGAGGGGGAGAAGTAAACCATGCCTTCCACAGTAGCTCCACACTGATCCTAATTGTCCAAGACCTCCTATCCTTGAGTGGTCCCTGCCAGTTACCATGGATCAGAGCCTGACCAGTATGCATGCCAAACTTGTAGGTGCCCATCCAGTCCAGCATAGCACATCACTAGAGGGTGGCACAGTGGTATACAATACACATTGAAGAGTTTTGTGTCACGGACCCCAACACATGCTGCATGATTTATCTTACTTAAAGATAGGCTTTCCTTTAGGGTTTAATTGAGAAGATTTCTATGTTGGGAAATGTAGGGATTTTACTTTTGCAGGTTGGAACCACTTGCTATAGTAAAGGGACATATGAAAGGTTGGTTTTTGTCATATATTTGATTCCTTCATTAACCTTCATCTGAATCAAGTTTCCTAACCAATTCAGTAATGTAACTAGAGTACAAAGCCGATTATCTGAACAGTGTGAGGCACGAGAATAGTTCCAATAATTATTCACTGCTATTTATTGAGTGCTTACTGTGTGCAGAGCACTCTGCTAAGTGGTTGGGAGAGTACAACAGAGGAGGTAGACAGGTTCTGTGCCCATAAGGAGCTTGCAGACTAGAGAAATTATTATGACACTTAATTGCTTTCTATGTGCTGTACACTTGACCAAGTGGTGGGGTAGTTTGGACACAATCCCTCTCCCACACTGGGCTCACAGTCTGATGGGGAGAGAGAACAGGTATTGATTCCCATTGTGCAGGTAAGGAAAATGAGGCACAGAAAGGTTAAGTGATTTGTCCAAGGTAACACAGCAGACAAGTAGTAGAGTCAGCCTTAGAACCCAGATCCTCTGACTCCCAGACCCAGACTCTTCCCACTTGGCCACACTGCTTCCCATAATGATATGTTCAAATAACATGGCTGTTGGCCTTTGGCTGTTGTGGATATTTTTCAGTTATTTGAACATCATTTTTTCATCGACTTAGTGGAAAAAGCGGGGAATTGGGAGTCAGGAGACCCAGGTTCTAATCGTACTCTGCCTCTGGTGTATTGTGTGACCTTGGGCAAGTCTTTTATCCTCATATTATAGAGAAAGAAAGCAAAGCACTAAGAGGTTAAAATGTGTGTTTTTCCTTCCTCTATAATCGTGAACCCTGTGTGGGTCAGGAACTGTGTCTAATCTGATAATTCTCTCTTCCTTAGTGCTTATAATATAGAAAGTGCATTATAAATACCAGAAGTATCTACCTTTCTGTTTAGAAAAGTGGAAATACAAATAAACATTTCAATAATTAGCTTTTCACAGTAATTATACTGAAACATCAACACTAATCCAAGAATATGGAGAAGAATCAATGATTTATATTTAATCATAAATATAATATACAGAACCAACTAAAGATTCTAAATTATATACATGAAATCATTGAAAAAGGAAATATATAAAATTTTATATGAAAAGGAAAACTGATGATGTTTTCCACTGTGATTGCCTAAGGTTTTTCAGTTGGATTGCAAGCTGAAATAATTTCATCGGTGTTTTTAATGAACTTGAAATCCAAAAGTTCTGCCAGAATTATACTGCAGATAGCATCTCAGAGTGAAAAAATCTCTGTGCAAGATGAGAATTTTATATTGGAGTTGTTCCGAACTATTGTTTGCTTTTTTGTTAACCTCATTCTGAATCCCTTCTAAAGTAGTGAGGTAAAGGTAGTATACTACTCTTTCTGAATGTAATAAAATATTCAGTTTCTGTTAATGGGAGTTAGTCCATTATTTCAATAATGAATACCTGCTTTAATTTCAGGAATTTACCTTCTGGACTTAATCTATATTGATTCAGCGTATCCTGCTTCAGGAAGTATCATGGAGAATGAACAAAGGTCCAATCAGATGAACAATATCCTCCGAATAATAGCTGATTTACAGGTCTCCTGTAGCTACGGTGAGTAGCTGAATATTGGTTGGGATAGACATGTCTGCCTTTAGAATGGATCATAACTAGCTGATTTTCTCTTGTAGTGAAACCTCTTGTAGTCACATCTCTGGGCACCTCTGGATCTTCTTCGATTGTGAGCTCCCCAAGGGGCAGGAACCATATCTAATTTCCACCTGGGTATTCTCTCCCTGTGCTTAGTACATTGCTCTGCACACAGTGAACACTCAATAAATACTACCACTCCTACTAAGTACCACATTAAAAGCTGGGAGTCACAGGAGAGGGAAGGACCCAGACTATGGAGGATGAGGAAGATCTGTTCCTTTGAAGATCTTGGTGACTGTAGGGGTCCCTGTGAGAGTGGAAAGCCTTGGGCAATTGTCCAGGTTCCCATCAGTTGAAGTGCCATGAAATGCTGAGGGAGGAAAGAAAGGAGTTTCAGGAATGTGGACAAGGTGTTTGCAAGCTCTAGTGGAAGCAGCATGGCCTAACGGCTAGAGAATGGGCCTGGGAGTCAGAAGGAAATGACTTGTCTGCTGTATGACCTTGGGGAAGGCACTTAACTTCTCTGTGCCTCAGTTACCTCATCTGCAAAATGGGGATTAAGACTGTGAGCCTCATGTGGGACATTGTGTCCAACCTGATTAGCTTGAATTTACCCCAACACTTGGTTCAGTGCCTTAGACGTAGTAAGTGCTTAACAGATGCCATTTAAAAAAAACAGGTAACTTCCACTGCTTCTGGGCTCCCTATGCTATCTCCACTGTTCTGGGGTTCCTGCTCTGGGTGCTAGGGAAAGTGATGTGGGGTGGAAAGTCCAAGAAACATATGGCAGGATTACAGAGGGGTAGCAGAGAGAGAGAGGAGAGACTGAAAGGACCAACAGAATGGCCCAGAACCTGACAAGCAACAGAGCTTGGGCACTAGACTAAAGCTGGCATTCTGGCCAGAATGGCTTTTTATGCAGTCATGGGGCATAGAGAAGGCCCTGGGTTCTAATCCCGCTCCACCACATTTCTGCTGTGAGGCCTTGGACAGGTCACTTCACTTCTCTGGCCTCAGTTACCTCCATCTGTAAAATGAAGATAAGAGTGTGAGCCCCATATGGGGCAATATCAGTCTTGAATCTGATTAACTTGTTTCTGCCTCAGTGCTTGGAACACTGTTTGGCACATAGTAAGTGCTTAACAAGTGCCATAATTATTACTATTATTGTTATATATCCAGGATTGCCAATGCTACCCGGCCCAGATGGCTGTCAGTCTTATTTTTAAGATCTCTAGGGACTGCATTCCATCCTGGGGTTCCTGTTTAATCATTCTTACAGTCAATAAGGTCTTGCTTTTTTCAACTTTACTCCCTTGTTAATACTGTTTCACCACTAAATTGAGGAATGGGTTCATGCACTGCCTTTCTCTTGAATGGAAGGAAAATGTACATTGCCTGTGAGCCATTGCAACACAGTGGTGAATTTGGGGTCCTAAAGGCTCTATGGGAAATGCTCACATCATCTGCTATCAACTCCATCTTGTCATTTATAAATATTGCCCATGAGAACTTGATATTCCATCTGTCATTAAGACTATCAAATGACATTAATCCATACCTGGAGCAGCTCTTGCAAAATGTTTGACTGTTTTTGGACAGAAATATCTCAGTGGTTTTTCCAGCTTCATGTTTCCCCCAACAGAAGAAACCTTTTGAGGTTAACTCTTAGGTTTAAATGAGCGAGCAGCCTCCTCTAAGGTTTTCTATGAGGTCTCATTCACCTGGGATTTTCCTACCGAAAATGAAAATATGCCTTTCAAAAAGCCCCTGGAAGAATAAAGGGCAAAGCAGCATATACCCACTCGGGTGTTCACCCCAACAGTCCCTCAGCTTTTGGGCCAAGCTCCAAACCAAGGGATCGGTCATAGGCTATAATGAAAGTATCCAGTTTAGTGAAAAAAAAAACCAACCAGAAATTATTTTATTGACAGCGAAGAGAGTGCTTCTGGAATTACAGCTGTCGGAGCTCCAGTCATTCGGTCTGCAAATAGTTTGGAGTGTCCCCAAGAGAAGCATAAATCCATGCTCAGAAAAGTGACTGGATTTAATGGAAAAAGGAATATTTTAGTGCATTCTCTGTTTTGACCAGATTTGTTCAAGGAAAGCAGCATCAGTGATACTGGATCATTATGTCTCACTCATTTTCGTTGGGGCAGTAAATATAGAACCTTAAATTTTTGAAAATATTAAGAAAACTCATTAAAACTTTTTCTTGATTTCAGACATGATAAAACAGAGGATTGGGGGGTAGGCTGCTGTGGGGTAGGGGTGGCCGCTATAGGGCAGGGGCAGATGCAGTGGTAGCAGTCACAGCCCAGTGAAACTTGTTGAAGGAGGCTGGCTTCTTCCCTGGTCCACTGCCCCTGTTCCCAGAAATTCACCATGCACTCTCCCAGCACTGGGTGTGGATTGGTCAGAAACTCCAATGCACAATGCATGATTTTCTAAGAACCAACCAGTATAATTTTTGCTCTAATCCAGTAGGTTCTAAATGTATTCTAAATGTAATCTGAATCTATATTCAGGAAGTTTTTCATTGTAGCTTGCTACTGGTTTTGGTAGTTCATTATTCAAAAACAGTAAATTTCAATTGCTTACTTCAAACTAGACAAATTCCATCCTTTTGGAGATACCCTCTTATCTCCTTTTCCCTCTCCTCAAATTGTACCCCCAGATCCTCAGTTTTGAAGATTGCTACTATTTTGTGAAGTATTTGAATGCTATCCAATGATAAGAACTCCAGACAGAAAGGAAACTCACAGTACCTAGAACTGGGAGGGACCTCAAGAGGTCACCTAGTTCACCCTCTATCTCCGATAGTTAAATAACTAAAACACCAAGGACAAATAACTCAACCTTTCCTTGATTTCGGAAAGGTGTTTTAGGGATTGGGCTCAAGTTATGTGTGAATAGGATCATGGACAATTGAGTTCTGGAATATAGAATCCTAGCATCGAAGCTATGCTCATAGTAACACAGCTAGGCAGGGTGGGACCTGTGAAGAGAATGAGCAGTGTGAAGCAGTGTAGCCTAAAGAATAGAGCATGGGCCTGGAAGTCAGAAACAACTGGGTTCTCATCCTGCCTCTGCCACTTGTCTGCTTTGTGACTTTGGGCAAGTCACTTCACTTCTCTGTGCCTTAGTTACCTTATATGTAAAATGGGGATTAATGGGGACTGTGAGCCCCACATGGGACAGGGCCTATGTCTAACCTGATTATCTTGTATCTACTCCAGAACTTCATACAGTACCTGGCACATAGTAAGCACTTAACAAATTCCATAAAAAAATGAGCAACAGAAAGAGCCTCCAACAGCTGCTTTATGGAAAGCCTGAAATTGGGAAACTGACAGGAATGAAGGCAGAGGAAGCATTTTAAGGACATGGTAAAACAAAGCCTCAGTCAGTGCTGAATCCCAGCATAAAACTGGGAGTCAGTTGTTGATGACAGACCTACATGACTCTATCATCAAGAGAGGAGTAGCTCTCTTTGAGGAAAAGTTTTGCATGGAGAGACAAGACAGCACAAGAGAAAACAGTGTCAGATGCTGCAAACATTCAACAAACCACCCAGAAAAGGACAACTTTTTGTATGCCCAGTATGTCCAGTTCTGTGAATCTCAAACTAACCTTTTCAGACAAATGCATTCTTGGATGAACCTCATCACCATCAGTGATACCTTTGAATATGAACAGTTATATGCATGAACTATTTCTAAGCAAAGAGAATGCTAAGTATTGTATAGCAGGTTTTTTCTTTGAAGTCACAGTTTTCTCTCTCTATTTCAGATCACCTCATAACACTTCCTCATGTACAAAAGTACTTGAAATCTGTGCGCTACATTGAAGAGCTTCAGAAATTTGTGGAAGATGATAATTACAAGTAAGTTAATGTCTGCTCCAGATCCATAGAATTTTAAGCAGAAATAAAGTTGACAAAATACACAAATAATAAAATCATTTTCGGGTTTAAGGCTGTGCTTTATTTCCAAAATAATACGTGACTTTCTGTTAATGAGGGCAGGAATCATGTCTACTCACTGTTGTAATCTCCCAAGTGCTCAGTACGGTGCACTGCACAGAACAGACCCTCAGTAAATACTGTTGGTTGATTTAATATATAATTTTGTTGGGTGGAATAATTTAGAAGTTGAAAGGAGATGCACAGTTGGGACTAAATTCTTTTAAACAGTGAAAAGGTGTATTTAGCAGGTGGCATAACATCACGTAGAGTGTACACAAGGTTGATTAGGTGTTTGGTGATGGATAAACTGGCCTGGAAAGGAGCTTGGAGGTGAATAATTTCTCAGAGTTCACAATTTGAAAGTCGGTATGTGGAATCTGTCAGAAGCATTATGGCATGTTTTGAAAGCAGCGAATATGCAGAGAGAACGTGGAAAGGGGTCATGAATGGCCAAGCTTGGTTTTCTTTCCCAGAGCACTATTTTCAGATACCAAACTGCTAATGAATTCTTTCCCCCTTAAACCAGGTGATGTGTCCTCTCTTCCTCCTTTGTGGAGAAGATAGTAGTAATAGTATGTACTAACCGTTTACTGTGCAGAGTACTGTACTAAGTGCTAGAAAAGTATACAAAAATGGGAATTTGATACGGCCCCTTGCCCTCAAGTGAGACTCTAAGCAAGAGAAAGGGGACTAATGATGGACACATATGGAGTGATGAAACAATAAAACACTAAATCAATATAAAAGACAAGGACAAGTATGCAGAATAAAAGCAAAAATCCCTAGGGTGCTGTGGCTAGAGGAAAAGAATTTCAGATTCCTCAAGGCTCAGAGTCCAAGATACGCCCGTAGCCACTGTGACTGTTACAACAGCTGCTGGTCTTCCTGAGGTTTTGGGAAGACTTCATGTTTTGGGCACTTGTAGGTTTCTTGCAGGTTGTGGAAGGCAGGACAGGATGGAGTCTTCTCTGATGCGAAGGATGGTCAGTGCCAGTTCCCAGGGAGGCTGTGTGGCTGTCCTGTGGGAGGACACTGAGAACTCTGAGTTGCTGCTTTGATCGCAGGAGCCCAGTGTGCCCAGAGAGTACATAAATGTTTGTAGGGGAGTTGAATTATTTTTCAGTATTCTTTTTCAGCATTTTTCATTTTGTAAAATGGCACCATGTAAGACAAAAATTTTGGCATTTGTATAAACCATTCTACAGGAATTACAGAGAAATAGCTTTCAAAGGAGAACCCCAGAGATGCAAAGTTGCCAGAGGTTATTTTTCACCCACATGGGTAAGTCATCCTTGTTTTTCCCAGGGCAAGATTTACTCTGAGTTCTTCGACCTCTGATTCACAGCATGGCCCCCTGGGGGCTCTCCTTCCTTGTCTTCAACTCCCCAGTGGGTTTCCTCCACCCCTATCTGGCAACAGAACAGCACCATCACACCTCCAAACCTGGATCCTATATTTATTCCTTGTTTTTCCACAGAGATAGGGATTCTCCAGGTGGGAGTGACAGATGAGCCACAGTTTTGAAACTGCAGGACCAAGAATCTGTGTGGAGGAATTGATTATAACACTAATGGTTTGTGTGGGGCCACTCAGACTCTCCCCTGCCAGTCGTGTTCCTGCTGGAGCACAGGAGTGTAGCAACTGAGGAGGCAGGCAAGAGGGCAACACACAGCAAATTCAAAACAAAGGACTTTTTTTTTCCTGCAGGACCATGTATGGCTGAAATGACCATAGCATAAAGCCAATGCTATGCTGGAGCACCAGGCCCAGTTGGCAGTTGCCTGGGTAGCCACTCTGGCCTTTGCCATCCTTATTAGCCTGGTATATTCCAGATTCCTTCTGGGCTTGTCCAACTCATGAAATGCCCTAGGTTGTTCTTTGTCCAGAAGCTATCATCACTGATGGCATGGCCCCACCCGGCATTAGAAGCAACAAAGCATAGTGGATATAGGGTTCTAATCCCCACTTGTCTGCTATATGACCTTGGGCAGGTCACTTCACTTCTCTGTGCCTCAGTTATATCATCTGCAAAGTGGGGATCAAGATTGGGAGCCCCATGTGGTTCAGGGACCTGTGTCCACCTCAATTTGCTTTTATAGATCCCAGTGCTTAGTACAGTTCCTAGCACACAGTAAGTGCTTAACAAATACCACAGTTATTATTAATGAGGCATTCCCCACCTGGCAGCGCCAAACCAGGGCCCTGGTCTCTGGTTTCCTAGAACCATACTCTCTCTACTGGACCTGCTACTGTTGAGCCAGGGGAAAGAGCACTGCTCTGGGAATTAGGGAGCCTGGGTTGTAATCCTATGCATTGCATGTATAAAAGGCAGTGAAAAGAGAAGGGAAAGCCCTGAGGTCATTTAAAAATGAAAACAACACAAGCATATAGCTTCCCACTTATTCAAATGTTTTACATTTTTATAACAGTATAAATAGCGTGTCTTTATGGTATTCTTATGTATCATGCATACTTTCATTTCTTAAAACATTTTTGTAGTTTTCTTTCCTTTTCATAAAATAACTAACCAGGGAGGAGAAAACACCACCCAAATAAGAGAAGCAGCATGGCTCAGTGGAAAGCACATGGGCTTAGGAGTCAGAGGTAATGGGTTCTAATCCTGGCTCTGCCACCTGTCATTCATTCAATAGTATTTGTTGAGTGCTTACTATGTGCAGAGCACTGAACTAAGCGCTTGGAATGTACAGTTCGGCAACTGATAGAGACAATCCCTGCCCAGTGACGGGCTCACAGCCTAAACAGGGGAGACAGTCAGCAAGCCCAAACAGAACAAAACAAGACAATATCATCAAGATAAATAGAATCAAGGCGATATACACCTCATTAACAAAATAAAGAGGGTAATAAATAATATATACAAATGAGCAAAGTGCCGAGGGGAGGGGAAGGGGGAAGAGCAGAGGGTGGGGGGAGGAGGAGCAGATGGAAAGGGAGGCTCAGCCTGGGAAGGCCTCCTGGAGGAGGTGAGCTCTCAGTAGGGCTTTGAAGAGGGGAAGAGAGTTAGTTTGGCGGATGTGAGGAGTGAGGACATTCCAGGACAGTGGTAGGACGTGGGCCAGGGGTTGATGTCGGGACAGGTGCGAACAGGGGACAGTGAGGAGGTGAGTGGCAGAGGAGCGGAGTGTATGGGGTGGGCAGTAGAAAGAGAGAAGGGAGGAGAGGTAGGAGGGGGCAAGGTGATGGAGAGCCTTGAAGCCTAGAGTGAGGAGTGTTTGTTTCGTGTGATAGGCAACTACAGGAGGTTTTTAAGGAGGGGAATGACATACCCAGAGCGTTTCTGTAGGAAAATGATCTGGGTAGCGGAATGAAGCATAGACTGGAGTGGGGAGAGACAGGAGGAAGGGAGATCAGAGAGAAGGCTGACACAATAATCCAGTTCGGATATTATGAGAGCTTATACCAGTACAATAACTGTTTGGATGGAGAGGAAAGGGCGGATCTTGGCGATATTGTAAAGATGAGACTGGCAGGCATTAGTGATGGATTGGATGTGTGGGGTGAATGAGAGAGCTGAGTCAAGGATGACACCAAGGTTGCGGGCTTGAGAGTCGGGTAGGATGGTCATACTATCCACAGAGACAGGGAAGTCAGGAAGATGACAGGGCTTGGGAGGGAAGATAAGGAGCTCAGTTTTGGACATGTTGAATTTTAGGTGGCGGGCAGACATCCAGGTGGAGACGTCCTGGAGGTAGGAGGAGATATGAATCTGGAGGGAGGAAGAGAGAACAGGGGAGGAGATGTAGATTTGGAGGTCATTTGCATAGAGATGATAGTTGAAGCCGTGGGAGCAAATGAGTTCACCAAGGGAGTGAGTATAGATGGAGAACAGAAGAGGGCCAAGAACTGACCCTTGAGGAACCCCTACAGTTAGAGGATAGGAGGGGAAGAAGAAGTCCCCGAAGGAGCCCGAGAATGAACAGCCAGAAAGGTAAGAGGAGAATGAGGAGAGGACGGAGTCCTTGAAGCCAAGGTGAGATAAAGTGTGGAGGAGAAGGGGATGGTCGACAGTGTCAAAGGCAGCTGAGAGGTCGAGGAGGATTAGGATAGAGTAGGAGCCATTGGATTTGGCAAGGAGGAGGTCATGGGTGACCTTTGAGAGGGCAGTTTCAGGGAGTGGAGGGGACGGAAGCCAGTTTGGAGGGCGTCCAAGAGATAGTTGGAGTTGAGGAATTCAAGGCAGTGAGTATAGATGACTCATTCTAGGAGTTTGGAAAGGAATGGTAGGAGGGAGATAGGATGATAACTGGAAGGGGAAGTGGGGTCGAGAGAGGGTTTTTTTTAGGATGGGGGAGACAAAGGCATGTTTGAAGACAGAGGGGAAGAAACCACTGGAGAGTGAGTGGTTAAAGATAGAAGTTAAGGAGGGGAGGAGGGAAGGGGTGATAGTTTTTGTAAGGTGAGTGGGAATGGGGTCTGAAGCACAGGTTGAAGGGGTGACACTTGTGAGGAGGGAGGAGATCTCTTCTGAGGATACTGCAGGGAAGGATGGGAAAATAGGGGAGAGGATTAGGAGCGGAGGGGATAGAGAAGGGTGGGGGTGACTTTGGGGAGATCAGACCTGATAGTGTTAATTTTCGTAATGAAGTAGGTGGCCAGATTGTTGGGGGGGAGGGATGGGGGAGGGAGAGAAATGGGGTGCCTGAGGAGAGAGTTAGAAGTCCGGAACGATTGGAGGGGATGATGGGCATGGGCGTCAATGAGGGAAGAAACGTAGTTTTGCCTGGCAGAGGGCAGAGTTAAGGCAGGAAAAGAGAGCTGTGTGACTTTGGGCAAGCCACTTAACTTCTCGGTGCCTCAGTTACCTCATCTGTAAAATGGGGATTAAGACTGTGAGCTTCACATAGGGCAACCTGATTACCCTGTATCTACTCCAGTGCTTAGAACAGCGCTTGGCACATAGTAAGCGCTTAACAAATGCCAACATTATTATTATTATTATTAAATTTCCAAAAAAGGAAATGAAACCCTGTATGATGGAGTAATAAGGCCATTCTTAGTGATTCTGATACCCTCGTAATAGTAGTCATGGTGATAGTAGCAGTGATACTAGAAATAGAATATTTTAAGTGTTTGATGTACTAAGTACTGGGAAAGAATTCACTGGGATTTAGGTGTGATCCCTGCCCCTTGGGTTCACATTGAGCCTCAGGAGAGGAAAGCACACTAGCATGAGACTGAGGAAGGGGAAGGTCTGAGGAGGGTGACCAAGAGTTGCCGCACATTTACCCAGTGGAATGGGTCTCCCAGGAAGAGCACAGGAATGCTAAACTGAAAGGCTGATTATGCTTATATGAGTTGAATGGTGGTGGGAATTGAAATAAATTCAGAAATTAATGTCATCTTGACATAGAATCTTACGTGTTTTCTCTTCAGCTGCAGACACTCCTGTATCCCCTCTGTGTTTTACACCTTTGTAGAGTGGGGGTCTCACTGCCACTGGGGCAGCTGTTGGGATCATTTTTTCTACTAAGCAAAGAGATGTAGCCATATAGGAATAGGCTCTCCTGTCAGCTTATACATGCTCACTTCCATGGCACTGCTAAAGAGATCAGAGGGAACCACTTTCCTCCAGTTAGTCCTAACTTGGACAGTATTTCAATATTTGTTTTATATTTATTCTACTTTTCTCAGCGGTATTATTTATTTTATTATTTTGTATGACCATGATTTACCTTCTCAGTAAATAAAAGCCAAGGGAGAAATGGTTTGTCATTACAAAAATGTAAATGGCAGGTAGTTGGCTGTTCATGGAAAGAACCCCCCAGGAGTGAAAAGTTGATTTCTGTGGTACTAGATAATATTTCCCATTCATGCAGTGGTGTGGAGATTATAGCTGGTAGTTTTCCATTTGCTTTATTTTCTTTCAAAAGAAAAGAAAATGGCCTATTTTTTTGTTTGTTTTTTTTTTTACTGTGACAGGATCTTTGAATGCATTGCTCATCATGAGGAATTTCTATTTAAATTTTGAAGGGCATTTTTTAATCCCAGTTTTTGCTTGAATTAAGCATTTGCTTTTACTTTATAAGGATTTTAGATGCTGCTTGCTTGTTTAATGTGGGAAAACTCATCTGCTGATGGAACATCAATTTTCTTTCTACAGCTTGCAGAACCTAAATTTCATTTTATTAGAGCAAAATGAAAACTAAATGTGAGAAAAATGGAGCAAAGCTTCTTTTTTAGTATTAAAGTGGTCAATTTTTCATAGCTCTCTTAGAAAAGCTTCCTATCCCAAATCTTCCATAAGGTGGAGGAAAGAGCAGTACCGATGATAGTGTAGTTGTTGACATTCACCACCCTTCTCCCAGCAGGTTCCTGGGGGCTGTACCTTATCACCTGTTCTCCAAGGAGGTTCCTGGGGGTTATCCTGCATCAACCCTTCTCCCTTCAGGTTTCCAGGAGTTGTACTTCATCACCCCTTTTCCCAGCAGGTTCCCAGGGGCTGTACTTCATCAATCCTTCTGCCAGGAGGTTCCCAGAGGCGGTACTGCATTAACCCTTTTCCCAGAAGGATCCTGCGGGCTGTACCTCATCAACTGTTCTCCAAGGAGGTTCCTGGGGTTATCCTGCATCAACCCTTCTCCCTTCAAGTTCCCAGGAATTGTACCTCATCACCCCTTTTCCCAGCAGTTTCCCAGGGGCCGTACTTCATCAATCCTTCTTCCAGGAGGTTCCCAGAGGCGGTACTGCATTAACCCTCTCCCCAGCATGTTCCTGGGGGCTGTATTGCATCAAAACACAACCACTGCAGTGATAGCCTTCCTAATTTGGGCCCCCTTGACTGTCCCTGGAATTCCTTTAGCTAGTGGGCAGTGGGTCTGATTTTATATCCCTCCCTCAAGTAACCTAAAATCTGCTAGAAAATAGAGCAAGTCTCCTCCAGAAATGCAGAGTTGCCAACACTTTAAATTAATTGAACAAATCCTAGGGAAAATTTAGTAAAGCAATCCAAACCCTATGAGGTCAGCTGTGAAAATCACCCTCCCTGGGTTCCAAACAATGGACCTGACTAAGCCTAGCCCTGCCCTAATGCTTTACAACAGAAACCTTGGAAGGATAATTACTCCAATTTCTGATTTCTGCATTTTGGTCTTTTTCTCTGGATATAATTCCTCAAGCAATTGATACTAGAATGATCCTATATTAAAGACACCTTTAATTGATACCCATTGGCCTAGCACTTTTCCGGCTCCTACTGTAGCAAGATAGCTGGGGCAGGGAAGTCGCAGAGGAGAAGGTAAGAAATTAGTTTCAGTTAAATTTCTCACCGTGGTGAAGAACACAAGCTTTACTTATGCTTCCAGAACCATCCTTTCCAACTCGTTTGAACTTGGGCAGACACCAGAATTAGTCAGTGGCCAACAGGGCAGCCTCCTGAGAAGGGCTGTTTGTTGGAATGTATTTATGTGTTATACTTGGAGTGGGGGATTTCCATCCCATGGAACATTAGACTTGAGGAGGATGCTTTTATACCACGTACAAGAATTTGGGGGCTAGGTGAAGTGTCTGGAGTTATTCCGAGAGTTTTGGGGTAGGAGATAAATCAACCGTTTGTCATCATCATCAAAATGATTGACCGAGTTTGTCAGGCACTAAACTTTTTCAGGGTATAGAATTCAAGGAGTAAAAAGGCTCACAAATCTAACAGAGAAGGCAAACCTAGAAACAATGAACAGTTCCACCCTAAAGGTTTGGATTTCCACACTTCAGCATACGCAAACATGGGGTTTCTGATCCTTAGCTCCTCCTTGTCCCCCTACCCCCACAGTTCTTCTTGTCACTAGCATTGCTACTCCTGTGGCTGCAGCTGCTGTCACTGTGGCTGGATCCGCTGTGCAATTGGAGCCATCTGTAATATCACCCCATAACAGCTGCAGCGTTCCGGGTAGGACCCCCAGATTCCTAGTATTCATATGAGTCCAGGAGAGGGCAGGGAGCAAATGAGATGGCAGCTGGGAGCAGGGAAGGCTGGCAGGACAACTTGGTAAAGCAAGCCTTTCAACTCCCAGAGCAGTGCAGACCCTGGGAAATCCATCAAATAAAGAACCGCTGTATTTATTAAGGGCTTACTATGTTCAGAGCACTGTACTAAGTGCCTGGATGAGTTTGATGCAATAGCCGTGGTGGCCTGTTCCCTACACAGAAGGAAGTTACAGTCTAGAGGGGGAGATGGGCATTAAAGTAAATCACAGCTATGTACATAAGGGCTGGAGAGCTGAGTCTGAGGGGAATATCAAGGGCTTAATTGCCTAATTAATTGTGGTATTTTTTCAGCACTTACTTTGTACCAGGCACCATACTAAGCACTGGGGTGGATACGAGCAAATTGGGTCAGTCACAGTCCCTGTCCCTTGTAGGGCTCTCAGTCTTAATCCCCCTTTTTACAGATGAGGTAACTGAGGCACAGTGAAGTGAAGTGATTTGCCCAAAATTACACAGGAGACAGGTGGCAGAGCTGGGTTGGGGAGGCATTGAAGAAGAGAGAGGGAGTAGGGGAGATGGGGGCCTTTTGGAAGAGATATGATATTAGAAAGCCTATGAAGGTGGGCAGAGTAGAGTCTGCAGTATATAAAGTGGTACAGGGAAGACATGGGCACGGGCTCAGGGGGAGAGATGAGCTTGAGGTACAGCAAGAAATGATGGATGTGACCCAAACCTGGCCATGCCTGGTTCAGTGCTCAGTAAACCTAGCATGATGGGGTGTCACCCATGGCTACTTCCACCCAGGCAATATCTGTCTCCCCTTCTAGACTGTAAGCTCCTTGTGGGCAGGGAATGTGTCTACCAACTCTGTTATATTGTTTAGAGAAGTAGCGTGGCTCAGTGGAAAGAGCACGGGCTTGGGAGTCAGAGGTCATGGGCTCAAATCCCAGTTCAGCTGCTTGTCAGCTTATGGCTTTGGGCATGTCACTTAACTTCTCTGTGCCTCAGTTACCTCATCTGTATAATGGGGATTAAGACTGTGAGCCCCACGTGGGACAACCTGATCACCTTGTATCCTCCCCAGGGCTTAGAACCGTGCTTTGCACATAGTGAGTGCTTAACAAGTGCCATAATTATTATTATTATTCTCCCAAGAGCTTATTAGAGTGCCCTGCACACAGTATGCTCAGTAAATACCATTGGTTGATTGATTGATTGATATGGAAATTGTTACTGCTGGAAGTTGGGAAAGCTGAAATTAGCAATAGGTTCAAGAGGGGTTTAGAAAAATTCACAGATGAACTGTCCAAACTAGGTTACTAGAGGGAAAGTTACAGATGGTCGACAGACGGAGGTAGATTCCTGGGTTGGCTTAGTGACATTGCTTATGTTTTTATGAAGAATTGCAGGTTTAGCTCAGGACCAGTATCCTGGCAAACTAAAAAGGGTGCACCCCAAAGGAAGAAGGAACACTTAGATCATTTCCTAATTTATTTCCTCAAGTTTTTCTGATCATAAAATTCCTCTTTGGCCTCTGGTCTATATATCAAAGGAGACCCTCTTGTCAGATTAGATTAATTGTTGGTAACGTTTATATTCCAGTTCCAGGCCCCTTTCTATACGCTAGTTCTGATATTATGTTGTGTTTAACATAAGCACTATGGAAAAGACTGAGCTCTATTCCCAAGAAACTCTTTGGAGAAGGCAGTCACTATTGCTCCTTTGATGAAAGTGTTGAAACCCAGAGATGTTGCATGATTTGTGAGCGGTTCAGCAGGTCAGTGGTTCAGCTCAGCTTTTCCTGGTATCCAGTCCTTGCCTGCCCCAAGGGGCAATGCTTCCTTGGACTGTTCCTTAAAACACTGGGGAGAAATGTTTCAGCCATTAGTAAGCATGAAATCACACGCAAATCCCCTCAGAGCATAACCCTTTAGGAAAGGTGGCTACCCATCCTGGGCTAAGACCTGCAATTCTTCATAAAAACATAAGCAATGTCATTAAACCAACCGAGGAACCTACCTCCGTCTGTCGACCATCTGTAACTTTCCCTCCAATAACCTAGTTTGAACAGTACATCGGTGAATTTTTCTAAACCCCTCTTGAACCTATTGTTAATTTCTGCTTTCCCAACTTCCAGCAGTAACAATTTCCATATGTTCACCCCTTCCCTTGGGAAAAGAGTTTCTTTTTGTCTGTTTTGGATCTACCACCCTTGTTTTATTGGTGATAAGAGATTTGGTGAACAACCATTTTGTGTTTGCCAGGCGACGTGGTTTGTGATTTTATAGACTTCAATCAACTTCTCTTTTTAGCCTGGGTCTTTTCACATTGAAGAGTCTTAACTCTTTCAGTTATCCATTTTTAGGAAGCTTCTCCTTATCCATGATCATCCTGGTTGCCTTTTCTGTAGCTTCTTCAACTGTAGTGTCTTAAGAGGGCGTGACCAGAATTACCCCCAGTATTCCAGATGCAGGCCTACCATGCTTTTTTGTAGTTGCGACCCTGTGATTTTTGCTTTGTGTTCTATTCCCTTCCTGCTGATCTCCGGGCTTCAAAGGCCTTTTGGACTGCACCAGAATTTTGGACTACTTTAAAAGAGCAGTCAACAATATGTCTGAGATCTCTTTCCTGAGTAAAAACCATCATCCTCCCCATCTTCTCAAGCCCCTCTTTAGATTGTAAGCTCATTGTGGGAAGGGAATGTGTCTGTTATATTGAAGCATAATGGCGTAGTGGATGGAGTACTCGCATGGGAGTCAGAAGGACCTGGGTTCTAATTCCAGCTCTGCCACTTGCGGAAGTCCTACAGCAGGCAAGTCGCTTCACTTCTCTGTGCCTCAGTTACCTCATCTGTCAAATGGGGGTTAAAGACTATGAACCCCATATGAGACAGGGACTGTGTCCATCCCGATTTGCTTGTATCCACCCCAGTGCTTAGAACAGTGCCATAATAAGTAACATAGTAAGCGCTTAACAAATTCCACAATTATTATTATTATTATTGAGTACTTAGTACATTCATTCATTCATTCAATTGTATTTATTGAGCGCTTAGTGTGTCCAGAGAACTGTACTAAGCACTTGGAATGTACAGTTCAGCAACAGATAGAGACAACCCCACCCAACAACAGGCTCACAGTCTTAAAGGGGGAGACAGACAGCAAAACAAGCAGGCAGGCATCAATACCATCTAAATAGATAAATAAAATCATAGATATATACAGTGCTGTGCACACAGGTAAGCTCTCAATAAATATGATTTACAGACTGACTTGGCCTTATCCTTGATTTCGCCTTCTCTTTCTACCCTCATATTCAGTCCATTGCTAAATCCTGTCATTTCTTTTCTCCACAGCATTTCCTGTATCTGCCTTTTCCTCTTCATCCACACCCACAGTGTGCTGGTTCAAGTGCTTGTCATATTCCAGTCTGACTATGGCATCAGCCTCCTCTCTGATCTCCTCCTCCAGTCTTTTAGAGAAGCAGCGTGGCTCAGTGGAAGGAGCACGGGCTTGCGAGTCAGAGGTCATGGGTTTGAATCCCGGCTCGGCCACTTGTCAGCTGTGTGACTTTGGGCAAGTCACTTAACTTCTCCGTGCCTCAGTTCCCTCATCTGTAAAATGGGGATGAAGACTGTGAGCCCCACGTGGGACAACCTGATTCCCCTGTGTCTACCCCAGCGCTTAGAACAGTGCTCGGCACATAGTAAGCGCTTAACAAATACCAACATTATTATTATTATTATTATTTCCCTTCCTTCTTCTCTGCCACCCAGGTCATTTTCTGAAAACAGCATCTCCCCACATCTCCCTCATCCCAACAACCTTCAGTGATGGCTTGTTCCTCTCTGTGCCAAGCAGAAACTCCTGACAATTGGTTTTAAGGCACTGGATAAGCTTTCTCCCTCTTATTTATTTACTCTGTTTCCCCATAGAATCCCAGCTTACCCTTTTTATTCTTCTCACTGCTCATCAAGGATCACTTGCTTAATCTTGTTACATTGTATTCTCCCAAACATTTAGTACAGTGCTGTGCACACAGTAAATGCTCAATAAATATGATTGACTGACTGACTTGCCAAACTGCCTGGAACTCCTTCCCCTTTCACACCTGATAGACTACTGCTTTCCTCATCTTTTCTCCATTTTGAGATCACATCTCCAGCTTTTCATGTATTTGAAGAATCCTCTCTTGTTTGTGTCTGCATCCTTTAAATATGCTCTTCTAATGCTCTTCTAATTCCTTTTAATTCTTGGCCCATCTTCCTGTTCACCACTCATCTGCTAGATTTTGTGGACTTTCCTGTTCTCACTTGGGTGAGCTATCTATTTTTAAAAGGTTGCCTTTTCCTGATAACCTCTTTTCACTGCACTTAGCCTTGCAAGATTTCTGTTGTCATTTCTGACATGTGGAATCCATATAATGTAGGTCTAGTGATTCATTAACAGCCTGCGTGTTGCTGGATAAGCAGACAGTTACACACGTTAGACAAGTAGGGGTCATGCAGCGATACCTGACTTCCCAAAGTGGTTCAGGCTTCTACCTAGTCTGAAGCATCGTTTTCCACCTAAGGCTTTGTTTTTATTTTAACGCAGTGATTTAAACCTAGTGGTTGGGAGGAAGCGTAGCCTAGTAGAAAAGCATGGGCCTGAGAGTCAGAAGACCTAGGTTCTAATCCTGCTCTGTCACTTGTCTGCCATGTTCCCTTGGGAAAGTCACTTAACTTCTTGGGCCACAGTTTTCTCATCTGTAAAATGAGAATTAAATCCTGCTCCCTCCTACGTAGACTGTGAGCCCCATGCAGGACAAGGACTGTGTCCAACCTGATAACCTTGTATATATTCCAGTGCTTGGCATAGAGTAAGTGCTTAATGAATACCATAATTATTAGTTATTAGTGGTAAGTGCCTTTAGCAGATTAGCCAGCTGGTTTCCAAACAGTCCTTTCTCATTACCTTTCCTGTATAAGAAACGTAGACTAGCTATCATGGGACCCGTGGTTTCAGCAGTCTTTCCTGAACATTCTGCAACTTAGACTCCTGCAGCCAATCAATTGATCATATTTATTGAGTGCTTACTATGTGCTGAGCCTAAGTGCCTGGTAGCGTACAACAAAGTTGTAGTTCCTTGCCACAAAGAGCTTACAATTTGGAGGCGGAGACAGACATTAAAATAAATTATGGATGTTCATTCATTCAATTGTATTTATTGAGTGCTTACTGTGTGCAGAACCCTGTACTAAGTGCTTGAAAAGTACAAGACAGCAACAAAGAGAGACAATCCTTGCCCAGAGCGGGCTTACATTCTGGGGGGGGCGGGGGAAAGGGTGCAGACAGACATTGAAATAAGTAAACAGGCATCGACATAAATCAATAGAATTAGATATATATATACATATATACATAAGTGCTGGGGGGCAGGGAGAAGGGCTGAAGAGCAAAGGGAGCAAGTCAAGGTGATGCAGAAAGGAGGAGGAGCTGAGGTAAAGGGACCTTAGTCTGGGAAGGCCTCTTGGAGGAGGTGCACCTTCAGTTGGGCAATGAAGGGGGGGAGAGTGATTGTTTGGTGGATTTGAGGAGGGAGGTTGTTCCAGGCCAGAGGTAGGACATAGCCAGGGCTAGGTGGTGAGATGGGCAAGATCAAGGCACAGTGAGAGGGTTAGTACCAGAGGAATGGAGTGTGCAGGCTGGGATGTAGAAGGAGAGAAGGGAGGTGAGGTAAGAAGGGGCAAGGTGATGGAGAGCTTTAAAGCCAATAGTGAGGAGGTTTTGTTTGATGTGGAGTTTGATCGGCAACCACTGGAGATTTTTGAAGAGGAGGGTGACATGCCCTGAACATTTCTGTAGAAAGGTAATCCAGGCAGCAGAGTGAAGTATGGACTGAAGCATGGAGAGGCAGGAGGATGGGAGGTCAGAAAGGAGACGAATGCAGTACTCCAGTTGGGATAGGATGAGTAAATGTACTAATGTGATAGTGATTTGGATGGAGAGGAAAGGGCGGATCTTGGCGATATTGTGAAGGTTAGACTGACAGGATTTGGTGGCGGATTGGATATGTGGGGTGAATGAGAGAGCGGAGTCAAGGATGACAGCAATGTTATGGGTTTGTGAGACAGGAAGGATGGTTGTGCCACCTACAGTGATGGGAAAGTTCAGGAGAGGATAGGGTTTGGGAGGGAAGATAAGAGATAATACATATTTTCTGGGGGCAGAGACTGAGGTGAATATCAAATGCTTAGAGGGTACAGATTCTCTGTCCCCTGTCCTCTCCCCCTCCCTTCAGGCTCGCATCTCCTCCTGCCTCCAGGACGTCTCCACCTGGATGTCGGCCCGCCACCTAAAACTCAACATGAGCAAGACTGAGCTCCTCATCTTCCCTCCCAAACCTGGTCCTCCCCCAGACTTCTCTATCACCGTGGATGGCACGACCATCCTTCCCGTCTCTCAGGCCCGCAATCTCGGTGTCATCCTTGACTCGTCCCTCTCGTTCACCCCACACATCCTATCCGTTACCAAGACCTGCTGGTTTCACCTCTACAATATCGCCAAGATCCGCCCTTTCCTCTCCACCCAAACGGCTACCTTACTGTTACGGGCTCTCGTTATATCCCGGCTAGACTACTGTGTCAGCCTTCTCTCTGACCTCCCTTCCTCCTCTCTCGCCCCGCTCCGGTCTATTCTTCACTCCGCTGCCCGGCTCATCTTCCTGCAGAAACGATCTGGGCATGTCACTCCCCTTCTTAAACAACTCCAGTGGTTGCCTATCGACCTCCGCTCCAAACAAAAACTCCTCACTCTAGGCTTCAAGGCTCTCCATCACCTTGCCCCTTCCTACCTCTCCTCCCTTCTCTCTTTCTACCGCCCAGCCCACACGCTCCGCTCCTCTGCCGCCCACCTCCTCACCGTCCCTCGGTCTCACCTATCCCGCCGTCGACCCCTGGGTCACGTCCTCCCGCGGTCCCGGAACGCCCTCCCTCCTCACCTCCGCCAAACTGATTCTCTTTCCCTCTGCAAAACCCTACTTAAAACTCACCTCCTCCAAGAGGCCTTCCCAGACTGAGCTCCTCTTCCCCCTCTACTCCCTCTGCCATCCCCCCTTTACCTCTCCGCAGCTAAAGCCTCATTTTCCCCTTTTCCCTCTGCTCCTCCACCTCTCCCTTCCCATCCCCACAGCACTGTACTCGTCCGCTCAACTGTATATATTTTCGTTACCCTATTTATTTTGTTAATGAATTGTACATCGCCTTGATTCTATTTAGTTGCCATTGTTTTTACGAGATGTTCTTCCCCTTGACGCTGTTTATTGCCATTGTTCTTGTCTGTCCGTCTCCCCCAATTAGACTGTAAGCCCGTCAAACGGCAGGGACTGTCTCTATCTGTTGCCGACTTGTTCATCCCAAGCGCTTAGTACAGTGCTCTGCACATAGTAAGCGCTCAATAAATACTATTGAATGAATGAATGAATGAATGAACAGATTCAAGTATGTAGTCTTGCAGAATAGAGAGGGAGGAGGGGAAATAATAGCATAGTCAGGAAAGACCTCTTGGAGGAGATGCAGATTTATCCCGGCTAAGCCACTTGTATACTGGCTCCACCACTTGTCTGCTGTGTGACCTTGGGGAAGTCACTCAACTTCTCTGTGCCTCAGTTACCTCATCTATAAAATGGGGATTAAAAGTGTGAGCCTCACATGGGACAACCTGATTACCCAGTATCTTCCCCAGGGCTTAGAACAGAGCTTGGCACATAGTAAGCACTTAACAAATACCATTATTATTATTATTATTATTATTATTATTATTAATAAGGCTTCAAAGATAGGGAAAGTGGTATATGAAGGGGGAGGGCGTTCCAGGCCAGAGGGAGGATAGGCAAGGGGTTGGCAGCAAGGTAGACAAACAAGATTGAAGTACAGTGAGTAGGTTGGCATTAGAGTAGTGAAGTGTATGGGCTGGGTTGTAATAAGAAATCAATGAGGTAAGATAGAAGTGGGCAAGCTGACTGAGTACTTTAAAGCTGATGGTAAGGAGTTTCTGTTTTATGCAGAGGTAGATGAGCAATCATTGGAGGTTTTTGAGGACTGGGGAGATGCAGAATGAACAGTTTTTGAGAAAAAAGAACTGGGCAACAGAGTGAAATATGGACTGAAGGGGCGAGAGACAGGTCACAGGAGGTAAATGCAGTAGTCTTGGTGGGATATGATAAATGACAAACAGAGTAGCAGTTTGTAGAGATTCTAAACTCTCTGTGAATGGGGAATGGGTCTACCAACTCTATTGTATTGCACTCTCATTCATTCAATAGTATTTATTGAGTGCTTACTATGTGCAGAGCACTGTGCTAAGCACTTGGAATGAACAAGTCGGCAACAGATAGAGACAGTCCCTGCCGTTTGACGGGCTTACAGTCTAATCGGGGGAGACGGACAGACAAGAACAATGGCAATAAATAGAGTCAAGGGGAAGAACATCTCGTAAAAACAATGGCAACTAAATAGAATCAAGGCGATGTACATTTCATTAACAAAATTAATAGGGTAATGGAAATATATACAGTTGAGTGGACGAGTACAGTGCTGAGGGGTTGGGAAGGGAGAGGGGGAGGAGCAGAGGGAAAGGGGGAAAAGAGGGTTTAGCTGCGGAGAGGTGAAGGGGGGGTGGTAGAAGGAGTAGAGGGAGAAGCGTGGCTCAGTGGAAAGAGCATGGGCTTTGGAGTCAGAGGTCATGAGTTCGAATCCCAGTTCTGCCACTTGTCAGCTGTGTGACTGTGGGCAAGTCACTTAACTTCTCTGTGCCTCAGTTACCTCATCTGTAAAATGGGGATTAAGACTGTGAGCCCCACGTGGGACATCCTGATTCCCCTGTGTCTACCCCAGCGCTTAGAACAGTGCTTGGCACATAGTAAGCACTTAACAAATACCAACATTATTATTATTATTAAGAGGAGCTCAGTCTGGGAAGGCCTCTTGGAGGAGGTGTTTTGAAGAGGGGAAGGCACTCTCCCAAGTGCCTAGTACAATGCTTTGTACACAGTAAGTATTTAGTAAATGCCATTGATAATGATTATGGAGAGGAAAGGGTATATGTTAGCAAAGTTGTGAAGGTAGGACCGACAAGATTTGGTGGCAGATAATAATGATAATAGTTATTGCTAAGCACATACTATGTGTGCCGAGCAATGTTCTGAGCACTGGGCTAGATACAAGATGATCGGATTCCACCTGAGGCTCACAATCTAAATAGGAGGGGGAACAGGTATTGAATCCCCATTTTGCGGATGAAGGAACTGAGTCATGGAGAAGCTAAGTAACTTGCCCAAGGTCCTGCAGTAGGTTTGTGGCAGAACCAGGATTAGAATCTGAATTACCATCTGACTCCCAGACCAAATGGCCCCACTGCTTCTCATCAAATATGTGGCTTGAATGAGAGAGATGAATTGAAGATAATTACATTGTTACGGGACTGTGAGACAGGGAAGATGGTTATGGTGGTGTGTGCAGTGATGGGAAAGATGGGGAAGTAAGAGTATGGGTGGGAAGATGAGGAGGTCTGTTTTGGGCATGATGAGTTTTAAGTGTCAGCAGTACATCAGAATAGGGCAAGAGGAAATGTGAGACTGCAGAGGAGAGAAGTCAAGATTTTGGAATCTGCATAGAGTTGGTAGCTGTGGGAGAGCATGAGTTCTCCAAGGGAGTGGGCTTAGGTGGAGAATAAAAGGGCACCCAGAACTGAGCCTTGAGGTACTCCCAAAGTTAGGGGGTGGAAGACAGTGGAGGAGTCTGTGAAAAGAGGAGTCTGACAGTCTGTGAAAGAGACTGAGAAGGAGCAGCCATAGAGACAGGAGGAGAACCGACTCTTCGGGGAAGACAATATTTGGTCCAGTTATGGTTGCCCCATCTCTTTTCAGGGAGCCTCTAAGAATGCTCTCCTTCTCTTCCTGTATCTACTCTCTTTGGGCTTAAGTCCTCAAAAGGAGAAGCTTCTCTTCCTGAAATGCCAGACTGTTTCTCCAATATCTGGTAACATTTTAGAATGAATATGCAAACATTAATGTCTAACTGTCATTTTCTTGAGACCTTGCACTTAGGAGCCAAGGTATGAAGAACTAAGATATGGGCCCCAGATCAATAAGTCAAGTGGGAATGAATCAGAACAGCCCATAATGGCAGCCCTCAAATAATCAATCAGTCAATCATATTTATTGAGTGCTTACTGTGTGCAGAACATGGTACTAAGCAATTGGGAAGTACACTCTAATAAAGCTGATAGATGTGTTCTTGCCTGGGTCCTTGCTGGGCCAACCACCAGCAGGATTTTGGTGAAGTAATCGCTCTGAACAACCCTACCAAGGCATTCGTGGAGAAACAGTCATGTTCACAAAAGAATGAGTGCAGAATGGAAGAGGCAAGCCCTTTCCTGACGGGCACCAATAGATGGTTTCCCCTCAGTGCGGCTTCTGCCAAAAGCATTTGGGCTGGTTTGAAAGTAGAATTATCTCCTTGGAAACAAAACAAGGTGTGTCTGTTGTCAAGAGACTGATGGAAAATGGATGTAATGTAATTGTCTTTAACATTTTGCCACCTTTATTTAAGGAGAGAACTGGTCTTCCAGGTTTTCAGGTGTCCAAATCCAAGCCAGATGGCAATATTGCCATCAAAATAAGTTTCTCAGGGAGCCCAATATATACTTTTAGCACATTAGTTTGTGTCTGCTTCAATCATTACATTTTGTTCAAATGTCTTTGCTTGCATAGAATAGTTTTATTTTTTTGAAGTCCTCTAAGAATTACCACAATGATAGGTACTTGGTGATAGACTCAATATATGAGGACCTCCTTATTTATCTGCATTTAGCCCTATTGTATTGCACTTTCCCAAGCTCTTAGTACAGTGTTCTGCACACAGAAAGCACTCAATAAATACCATTGATTGCATAAGGTGAATGTAAGAATAATTTAGAAAGGACAGTTCAGTTTTCAGGATACTGCTTATGTGCTCCTCTTCTGAATTTCAGTGGTTTATTAACATTGAAGATGTTAGTGTTATTTTGTATTTCTAGTATGTTTATTGTTTTAGTTCTAATGTAGAGAATGAGAGACAAGTTCTGCAACTTTAATACCTTGGTGGAAAGCTGTAACTGAAAGTTGGGTAGAAACTGGAACCTCCTTCTGGCTGGTGAAAGTCCTAGAGTTTCCTTCTGGGTTTTGTCACGTAGCCTGCATCCTCATAGGTATTTTCTACTCCATCCTGAAAGTACCATTTTTCCGGTATAAAACTTGGTACCAGCGCCTAGGTAGAGAGGAATTGAAGGGGAGTTATATCTTGGCTAGGTGGTGCTGAGGTATTTTAGTTCTCCAATAACAGGCTTTTTCTTCTGCTACTTCAGTAGTCCACAAATGGCAGTTGTGGTTGTGTCACCCCTCTTTTCTACCATTGAGCAATTTACTTTTTGCTCTTGCTTTATGCATATGAAAGACTTTCTCTGTTAAGTGAGACCTAAAGCTTCATAGTCTGTAAACTCCCAGATTCTTTTGGAAAAGGGCTTATCCAGCAGGGAACCTATCTAAAAGCCCTTCATCTCCAGCAGCAGGCCTGTCTCAACAAGAAATCTGAAAGCAAGCCATGGCATTTTTGCATAAAACTGCAGTCCCCTGAGGAATAATGAAGACCAGAGGAAAGTAAGGAAAAGGTCAGGATCAAAGGGAAACAAAGTGATGAGAGCAAATAACAATGCTTGTGCCAAACTTAACCAGGCATGGAGAATCAATGTGTAGCTTTAACATTGGCTTGAGGGGTCCGACTTCAACTCCCAAGAGATGACTAGCAGGAATCCCCAAGTGTCACCCTTTTGGCTGTTGTGGCTATGGAGACCAGGACACTGGTGGTATTGGGGCGGCCAGTGAGGGGCTAACAGGAATAAGTAAGAACCTCTAGACTGTAAATGCCTTGAGGGCAGGGATGTTGTTTACTATTGTTTCTCTCTCAAGCAGTTAGTACAGTTTTCTGCACAGAGTAAATGTTAAATAAATATTACTTTACTGATTGACAGAGAGCAGAGCAGTGACTCATTGTGCTCTCTTTAATTCCTGATTCTTCAGTCTGAACATTATGATTAGGAATGTGACCCAAGCTGTATTCTTCAGCTTTTGATCATACAATCTTAGAACAGGTGGTTCACGTTTTTGGTTTTTTTGGTTTTTTTTCATTCTTGATTTCTAAAGATTATTTTTACTTAGAGGAGTGTTTATAGACTCTCTCGTGTTAGACCAACACTTCAAGGTATCCATCTCTTAAGGTCCTCTGGATCTCTTGTATACCCAACTGTGTATAGCAGAGTAAAATATAAATTGTAAACTTTATTTGGGAAAACATTAAAGCTATTGCCAATGGTCTTATACCTTCATAGCTGCCAGGTTTATTTCCCTACTCCTTAGGACTTCTGGTGTGGCCAGGTTCAATGATTAAGCTAGTGAAACCCCAAATCCAGCAACTGCCACCCCAGTTGCGTACCTAGGTACTGTAGAAATGAAGTTTTAGTTCTTTCTGGAAGGGATCAAAATGTCCTTTGATGCATTAGATTTCAGTTCCACAGCTGCTAAGAACTTGGGAGATTGCAGGCATTCTTCAGATTTATTTTGCCCCCTAAAATCTGTGATTTTTATCATGAATCTCTTCCCATGAGAAAGACTTGGGGAAAGGCCTCATCTTTCAGCCAAGTAATGATATGCAATCATCCCCATAAAGAGCATGCCCCACCACAGCATACAAAATCAAAGGGAGTGACCTTGCCAATTGCCATTTAATACCACAATGAGAGGGCTGTGATTTCATCACTGTGGTCCGGGAGTTGAGCAATAGGCCAAGGATGGGGAGCTGGGGAAAATGATCTCTTTCTCTAGTTTCAAATCTTTGTCTCCACTGAACCAGACAAAATTCAGCATTAGACTAGTGGGAACTCAAGGCATAAAATAACAGGTGACTCCCTACTCATATATAGGACAGGAGGTGCTAGAGGATTAGTGACTGTGGACAGATCACTTACAAATTTAGTCTGGGGTCACTCCCAGCCAAGGGTGGGGATTAAGGAGTGGAATGGCTTGCTAGTAGAGTGCTTTTTGTTGATCAAAGCATCTCTTTGCATCAAACCCAACCAGGAAATCTTACTTCCAAGGGCCCTAGCACCAGATTTTTTCCCTTAGATTGTGGTCCCACATGGGCCAAGCCCCCCTCCCTCCATGGTTGGGATTATGAGCAGTTGTTCTGCCTGACCCCAAATGTCAGCCCTGCCCTTCCTGCCCTTTCCCTCGAGATCCAAGCTGTCCTAGTCCTTGCTTTCTTTTGTCTTTTCTCACTAGTACTTAATAATGTTGGTATTTGTTAAGAGCTTACTATGTGCAGAGCACTGTTCTAAGCGCTGGGGTAAACACAAGGGAATTAGGTTGTCCCACGTGGGGCTCACAGTCTTAATCCCCATTTTACAGATGAGGTAACTGAGGCACAGAGAAGTTAAGTGACTTGCCCACAGTCACACAGCTGACAAGTGGCAGAGCTGGGAGTCGAACCCATGACCTCTGACACTGAAACCCAGGCTCTTTCCACTGAGCCACGCTGCTTCTCATACTTATCTCCCCGCTAACTCCTTGTGGGTCAGGAATGGGTCATTTCTTTATTTTGTACATCCCATATGCTTGGTAGAGTGCAGCACACTAAGTGGCACTCAATAAATATTACTACTACTAATAATAATGATGGTACTTGTTAAGTGCTTACTATGTACCAAGTACTGATCTAAGTGCTGGGGTAGACATAAGGTAATCAGGTTGTCCCACATGGAGCTCACAGTCTTAAGCCCCATTTTACAGAAGAGGTAACTGAGGCACAGGGAAGTGAAGTGGCTTGCCCAAGGTCACACAAAAGACAAGTGGTGGAGCCAGGATTAGAACCCACATCCTCTGACTCCCAAGCCCATGCTCTTTCCATTAAGCCACGCTGCTTCTACTTCTTCTTCCCCTACTACTACCCCCTTTCGGGTTCACACCTGGAGAGTTTCCAGTACCCTACCAGTCTCGGCTACAGGAGGGAGAGTCAAATAGAGGCCTACCCATTCTATTCCTACCTTGGGAAGCAGCTAGCAAGTGGAAAGCAATCTGCTACAAATCAAAACTCACCTGTGCTGAGCAGCAGCGGCATGGGACTTGATAGGTCACAGTCATTTTCTAGGGAAACAGTTGTCTCACAGTTTCACTGATCAGCTTAATCCCCTCTCAGAGTCATGGAGAATAAAAATAATAATAATTGTGCTATTTGTTAAGCTTCAAGCTCTATGTGCCAAGCATTGTATTAAGTCCTGGAGTAGATACAAGGTAATCAGGTTGGGCACAGTCCCTGTCCCACAGGGGGCTCATAGTCTAAGCAGGAGGGAGAACAGGTACTGAATCCCATTTTACAGGTGAAGAAACTGAGACAGAGGGTAGCTAAATAATCTTCCCAAGTTCACCCAGCAGACATTTGCTGGTTCACCTGGCCTGCAGGCTTGTGCTCTTCTAGGCCACGCTGCTTCTCAAGTTGTCAGATGATGGGCAATGACTGAGTTCTTGCTCTGACTGTTGAAGGATGCAGTGAGACAAGTTGTGGAATTCCATATATCACATGTTAATGAGCCCAGTTGTTGTCTGGGTACTGTCTTGTGGCTGGGTCTGTATGTTCTTCATTCCAGTGACATGAGAGCTCGACCAGCTCACCGACTTGGGGGGCCTCCTTCCGAGAGTTGGAAGCCACTTAGACCTTGCAACCAGCAACCACTGTGATTGTTTATAAAAACATTTTGATTTGTCATCTTAGTTATCATTTTATTATATTAGAGCTGGAGTTCTGTTCTCTGGATGTTCTTATTCTTCCAGGCTTTGGGGAATTAAATATCTGATCAGTGACAGGAGACTTTTCTCATCATGGGGGACGTTTTCTGGAGATCATGCACAGTCAATAGCCAGAATATTGGGAATGCCCACTATGTATCTGATTTAATTGTTATAATTTCATGCCTGGACTATAATGTTGGATTTTCAAGGCACTTTAAAATGGCGCAAATCAGGTAGAGAGCAGAGAATAAGTGACTCTCCTTTCAGAGGGAAGGAAGATTGTCCAAACCAGAAGGGAAGGCATGTTCAAGCAATTCCAGTCCAGCTAAATTGGTCCAAGCGGGCCAGAAGACATTTTTGCAATAATCAATTAGGTATAGTTTGACCACCGTGGGATCAGTGTTCCAGCTCAAGTAGGTGGAATTCAGGGGATGTGGGAGTGTTCATTGAATTTCTTGATGACTGTAATTTAAAACCCAAAATGTGATTTTGGCTTTGTTATACTGTAATAAATGATGAAAACACCAGCTCTCGCTGACATTTTAAACATTTTTCTGCCCGTTTGTCTATAGAGTCGATGGTTCATTTGACATAGGTTGCAAATTCTTTAAGGGCAGAAACCAAGTCTTTAACTCTATTGTGTACTTCCAAGAACTTTTTACAGTGCTGTGAACATGAAAGGGGGCCACTACGTGCTATTTTTGATGATGTTGATGATCTTATTATGTCCATAGAATAATGCATTATGTAAAATATGTGGCTGTTCATTTATTTTACATTTTGCAATGAATAGCACATTCCCCATTCCCCACTCCAGACTTGGTTTTGTGGAATTGTCTTTTAATAATTGTGGTATTTGTTAAGCCATTACTGTCTGCCAGGCACTGTACTAAGCACTAGGGTGGATATGAGGAGTTGTAACATGGGGCTTACAGTCTAAGTAGGAGGGAGAACAGGTATTGAATCCCCATTTTGAAGATGAGGATTAGAAGAGGAGCACATAGAAGTTAAATGACTTGCCCAAGGGCACCCAGCAGGTACGTGTCAGTGCCAGGATTAGAATCTAGGTCTTCTGATTCCTAGGCCAGTGCTCTTTCCACTAGGCCATACTGTTTTTACCTTTCTAATCTTGTCTTAACTTCTGGATTTCCCCCTGCCTCCAGATATAAAGTGTGTCCACCACCCCATCTTCCCCATCTTCTCTCCAATTTCCCAGTTTAACCATTTCAGTGACCAGACCCCCAACCCTGGGGTAATCTGTGGTGCCTTTGGATTCCTTCATCACACCCGCCTCCTCCATTTCAAACGTTAAATTCAGCTGCTTCTTTGTCTACTCAGTCTTCACTCCCAAATACCTTTAACCAGGGCCAAGTTTCTTCATGCCTAGGCCATTGTAACCTCTTTATGTGTTTTTTCACAACTTTATTCCATCCATTCAGTCCATCCCCTACATCCTCAAGTGCTCCCCATTGTCCTCCTTTCTTATTGGTACAGGGGTCTTGAAAATTTTTCATTAGCTTTTCTTTCTTCTCTTGTCGTCTTCTATACCTCTACCCATGTCCTTCGTTCAAGCCCAACTAATTTTCCTGAGTTCTCTCACACTCGGTTCTCCCATTCTCACCTCCAAGCCTTCTATCCCTAAACTGACCTCTGTCGTGGCAAACACCTTGATCCTCTTTGCCTTACCTCATTTACCCTCCCCTGCTGCCCCGTACTTTAGAACTCAGCTCAAGACCCAAACCTTTCAGAAAATTTCCCCAAGTGACTCTACCCCGCTCCAAATTGCCAGCCATCCATAACCCTCCTTTTAACTCAAACTTGAAATATTCTATTTCTCTAGATGTATTTAAGTTTCTTGTTTTTGTTTTATCTTTTTATAAAACTAAGTCTGGGACCTTTTCAGATACGTAATACATCCTAGTACTCAGGGCATTGAGTGTGCCAATAAAATTCTGAACCTATTCTGAATTTATTGCCCAGCAACACTTAGAAGGAGCATGGCTTAGGGGATAGAACATGGGATTGGGAGTCAGAAGGACTTGGGTTCTTATGCCAACTCTGCCACTTGTCTGCATTGTTACCTTGGGCAAGTCACTTCACTTCTCTGTGCCACAGTTACCTCATCTGTAAAGTGGGGATTAAGAGTCTGAGTCCCATGTGGGACAGGGATTGTGTCCAATCTAATTAACTTGTATCTATCCCAGTACTTGAAACAGTGCTTGGCACATAGTAAGCACTAAAGAAATACTATTATTGTTATTTATTATTATCATTATTATTATTAATGATAACACTTCCTCTATGTCTTCTGACTCCTTTCTTGCTATTAGAGAAGCAGCGTGGCTCAGTGGAAAGAGCCCAGGCTTGGGAGTCGGAGGTCATGGGTTCGAATCTCGGCTCTGCCACTTGTCAGCTGTGTGACTGTGGGCAAGTCACTTAACTTCTCTCTGCCTCAGTTACCTCATCTGTAAAATGGGGATGGGATTGTGAGCCTCACGTGGGACAACCTGACTACCCTGTATCTACCCCAGTGCTTAGAACAGTGCTCTGCACATAGTAAGTGCTTAACAAATACCAACATTATTATTACCCAGTCCGGCCACTTCTGACGTGTCTAAAATTCTGTCTTCCAGGTTGTCGCTGAGAATTGAGCCAGGAAGCAGTTCTCCTCGGCTGGTTTCTTCAAAGGAAGATCTTGCAGGTACCTGATGCAGCTTGTGGATCTTTGAATGTGTTCCTACTGTCTACACGCTCATCATAGTGTTTTGGGTGTGGATATGTGGGATCGATGTTAAGGTGGGACTTTGTAGAAGCAGTCTAAATAAGGTCATCCCTCACAGGACTGGAGGTTAGGGTGTAGCCCATAAGAGTGATGGGAAGGACCATGATGTTTGCATGGATCAGTGTCACAGTCAAGGTAGCTAAAATTGGTGAGAACCTAAGATGAACCCAGAGGTACCTCCAACTCCATTGCTGGTTCCCAGCTTCTTCTTACTGTACCTTTTGGTTGTACAGGTGAAACCTCATCGACACAGGATCTGTGATACTTCCAGAAATGTTTCCCATAGCATGGGTTCAATCAGCTCAATGATCACTACCTAGCTGGGAGTTACAACTGGGTCTCAGATTCTTCTCAGTCTAGGCTGTACTTTTTATATCAAGGCTTCAAGGGACTGCTCTGTCAATTGAATGTCACTGAGAAATGTGCCATGGTGGTTCACTGGCAGAAGGATTTATAAAATCAGATTTGGAGTCTAAATTTGTTTAAGTGGTTGTTTAAGTCTTCTGACCATCGACCATACATAAAATGTAGTTCTGCAGTTTGAATTAGCTGGTGAGTACTGGGCCTGGTTTGGGCTGATTCTCCCCAAATTTCAGCAGTTGTCTCTTACCAAAACAGCAGTCTCTTTCTACAGTTGTGGCCAAGAGTGGGACTGTAGGACACGGAGACAGGGGGCTAGTCACATCTTGGTTTGGGAATGCTTGGGCCAGATGATAATAATAATTATTAGTATGGTATTTGTTAAGCACTAACTGTGTGCCAAGCACTCTTCTAAGTGCTGGGTAATACAAGGTAATCAGGTTGTCCCACGTGGAGATCATAATCTTAATCCCCATTTCATGGATGAGGTAACTGAGGCACAGAGAAGTTAAGTGGCTTGCTCAAAGTCATACAGCAAAGTGCAGAGGCAGGATTAGAACCCATGTCCTCTGACTGCCAAGCCCATGCTCTTTCCACTAACATGATGCTTCTCAGCAATACTTCCTCCAACTGTCCCATTCATCCCCAGAGAAGCCCAGTTCCCATGTGTAGAGGTACAATGCTAATAAAATTCCATAGGCAGTCAGCCATCAGCCCACTTAGATTGGGAAGGAATTTTCCTCTCGGCATCAGAGGGGCTGCCTGAATGTAGCAGATCCCGAATCTTAATTTCATAAATGCCCCCGGACTTTGTGTGGTATGTAAAATATATGGATATTTTTAGACCTCAGAGAAAGCCATCACCTAAGTGCTAGCCCTGGGTGTCTGCTTGAGAGGCAATTGATCTATATCTTTTTATATCAAAATTCTTCACCCTTGACCACAGAGAGACATTTGTGTGTCTAGTAGGCCTGGCCCTCCCTCTGGATGGCTGAAGGAAAGTGTGACATTACTCTTGCTACCCTTAGATAAACAGAATGGGTTTGAGGTGAGGATTGGGCCACCCCCAAGTGTCTGAGAGCCAATGCGAGTCCCATAGTGGCTATTTGTCTCTGAACTTGTTAGGAATTGAGAAGAAGGGTGTGCCAAACCTCACATGTCTCCCTGACTGGCAAGACCTGGCCAGACTTGGCAGCTCTTGCTGGCCAAAGTGTGATCCTTTCAGCCAAACCCGCCTCTCCCCAGCATTGCTACCACAAGCGAACCTGCCAGGAGCCAAGGTCCCCAAAGGCCCAACTCAGTGCTTCTTTGTCAGACTTGTTCCCAGATGACCTAGTCGTTGATAAAATCTGTAAACTCATTAACAAAATGCCGGCTGTCACTTGGGCACATCTACATAACTGCAGGCGTTTTGGCAGAGACTAAATTTAGGCATGGGCTAACAATCGGATTGGGCCAACCAAGGAAAAGGTGCATGTATGTGTGTTTGGGTGGACATATATTTATAGTTGCTTGTATTCAAAGATGATGCAATTGATGGTGAAATTTCCCCATGGTTACGGGTGTGACAGAAGAGGCTGTTGAAGGATTGTCAGTCCCTCATCAGGCTGACACAAAGATTATCTCTTGTATCAAGGGCTCTGCTGTTTGCACTGCTGGGTGTGGTTGTCAGGTTTGCAACATGAAAACATTTCAAAACATGTCATTCAATTTGAGGGGTTGTCATCTTCAGGGAAGCTTTCTGACTGAAATAGTGACAGGGCCTAGTGGAAAGATCATGGGTCTGAGAATCAGGAAGCCTGGACTCTAGTCCCAGTTTTTCTACCAGTGTGACCATGGATGAATCACTTCACCATATTGAGTCTCAGGTTTCTTGAAAAATGAGGATAATAATACCTTGCAAGGATGCTGTCAGGATAAGAATTAGATCATTGGTGTGAAAGTGCTTTAGAAAAATTAAAAAGGTGCAATGCAAATATCAGGTATTGTTAAAGAGTTGTTTAACAACCTGCATTCAGGAGAAATGATCAGATGGCCGCTAGTACAGCTTGCCTTAAAGAGTAGCGTCATGTGGCAAACTAGCACAGTTCACCTTACAGTTTCTCCTGGGAGGAGGCTAGAGCAGTCTGAGAGTCTCTTTAGAGCAGCCTCCGGTGACTTTAAGCTGACAGGGCCGGTTGCCCCAGAAAAGTACAGTGCCTGGCACGTAGTAAGTGCTTAACAAATATTATTATTATTATTATTATTAGATAGGGACCTGAGAAGGATTTGGGATGGGCAACTGGGTTTTCAAAATTAGTTGTTGTTATAGCAATAGTAGTAATAATAGTAATACGCGCATTTAGTGAATACCCAATATGTTTGGTGCACTCTTCCAGGCTCTTGGAAAGTGTAAAATAACAAACTGTTACATTCTCTGCCTACAATAATAATCTGTAGTATTCATTAAGTGCTATTATGTGTCGAGCATTATACTAAGCCCTGGGGTAGGTATAAGATAATCAGGTCAGACACAGTCCTGGTCCCAGATGGGGCTCCTAGTCTTAGTGGGAGGGAGAATGGATTTTGAATCCCCATTCTACAGATAAGGAAACTGAGGCATAGAGAAGCTAAGTTATTTGCCCAAGGTGACACAACAAGCAAGTGGCAGAGTCGGGATTAGAACCCAAGTCTTCTAACTCCAAAATCTGGGCCTTTTCCATTAGATCATACTACTTCCAAGGAACTCATATTCCATTGGGGGAGACAAGCTTACAAATACTTAAAACAGAAGTTGTCAAAATAAACAAATTGAGCACATGCACACATTGAGCATATACACATAAGTATTAAAGAGTTTGAAAATAAATTAATAAGTGATAGATGTCTTATTCAGATTCGTAATTGAGCTTGGGCTTTAATCTATAAACAATCCACTTTTTGTTTGTTTTGGGGAGTTTAATGACATTTGTTAAGCACTTACTCTGTGCCAGGCACTGTACTAAGTGCTGGGCTAGGTACAATCAATCCCAATTTTACAGATGAGGGAACTGAGGCACAGAGAAGTTAAGTGACTTGCCCAAGGTCACACAGCAGACAAGTGGTGGAGCCAGGATTAGACCCCAGGTCCTTCTGACTCCCAGGCCTGTGCTCTATCCTCTAGGCCTAGGCTGTGCTGCTTCTCATTTGGGGAGTCCAGCAAGCCAAGGAGGAGAAGCAACCCCCTGGATCAATCTGGGACAAGAATTCCTCCAACTTGATGGATGGCCCCCAGCAAGTAGTGGTCTATAAGTTTGCTGTCTTTCATCTTCAGAATCCAACTGCCTTACCTCTGCCTAATATCAAGAACTCTTAGACAGAGGGTTCTGAAAGTCAATTTTACCTTTTTATTCCACAGCCATGCCTACATGTAGCTGGCATTTTCCAACCATTCAGTATCACTTTGTCCCAGTTATTGTTTCTATGCTTCTCAATTTGCACTCCACCCAGAGCAGCAGTGGTGGTTCTGAGTTAGCCAGGGGCTTGGGGGTGGGATGGGCAGTGCATCCCTTTCTGGCCTGGGCCATGCAGGCAGGGTCGCTGTCACCAACAGCAATTGCAGCTCACTGCCTTTGCTCCTGCCACAGTAAAAATACACAAGTCGCAAACTGCGCAGAATGTAGATAAAAGTGGAACAAGGCTCTGAATCGCAGTTTGTCCAGTTTGGCTTATGTCGTGCTTCTTTGTGACAGGATAATTACATCAGTACATATATTTTTATGGTATTTGTTAAACTCTTACTATGTGCCAGGTACTGTACTATGTACTGGGATAGATACAAGCTAATAAAGTTGGAAACAATCCATGTCCCACATGAGGCTCACTGTCTTAATCCCCATTTTGCAGATGAGGTAAATAAGGCACAGAAAAATTAAGTGACTGCCCAAGGTCCTCCCCCTTGATTCAGAAGACCTTCTACCGGCATTCTTCTGGTACCTAGAAGTGTTTTCAGTTTGGTCTCCGTTTCAGCTCCATTAACAAGGAGGGATCACTACCACCTGGTGAACCAAACGATTGGTCTCAAGTGTCATGTCACAGTCTTGGAATTCTCATTGCTTCAGGTGTCTGAAAGCTGTTTGGGCCCAGATGAAGTGTTACTGAATTTCTTTATCATCAGCTTTTGTGAGAAATCGCTCTCTAGGTTTGGGAAATGGTCTATATTCTTTGACATCGTACTTTGGGTGGGAACTTCTGGGGCTGTAGGGGGCTCTTTAAGAGCGTTATGATAAGGCACTTTGACCTTTTGGATGTTGAAACCTTTCTGATTTTTCATTCATCTCACTAAACAAAAGACATTCATCTGGGCAGCAAGGGTCAAGATGGAGAGAGATGTGTTTGGGACAAATAGGACAATCTCAGTCTCAGATTTCACCCACTTTAAGCCTTGCAGGTGCCGGGAAACAAGGAGTAGGACAAGGCTGCAAGCATCCCAGGTCAACAATCGTGATCTGACAGTGGGAGCACTTGGCCTTGGCCCAGGGCTGCTCCCTATGTGGCTTTTGGGAGGAGGAGAAGACAGCCGTCCCAGAATAGGGTCTGAAGAGAGATTTGGACAAGAGAGTATAATGGTTGAGCTTGGATTCTTCAGACTCTTGAACGGAAGGCAACTCCAGAGATTGTCTAGTCCAGGCTCCTAGCTTCCAGGCCAGGGAACTAAATGAAGAGAAGGAAGTTCTAGATGCAGAAAGCCACAGATGAGTGAAATATAGTCAGTTCGTAGGAGGAAGCAGGGAGTGCTGATGGAATTGGTGTTCCAGCTCGAGCCAGATTAGGCTGGATTTTTGAGTCACAGGTAGAGGCTTCCATCCTTTATTTGTGAAGAAGTAAACCGTTCACTGTGTCTAGGAATGGTGGGGCTGGAAAGGGAGCCATCCTTGTTGTATGTGGCCAGTGTACCCAAGGCAGCTGTCTCTCACTCTGTCAGCTCCTGGTGGAACTGGTCACCAAGACCCTCAGCCCCATTAGGAGTGCATGGTTGGCTTGGACACAAAGACGAGCAGCACCTAGGAAAGGCTTAGGAATGGAGCTTTGTTTCACCAAAATGAGGAAAGTGTTCCAATTGGGAGGACTCCATCAATGATGATTGGCTTAAAATTTGAAGTACCTTTATCTTGTCTGATGTGAAATACTGTCTGAATTTGGATTTGAGGAACTTGAAGAGAAATTAATAATAGTGATATTTGTTAAGCACTTACTATGTGACAAGCACTGTTCTAAGTGCTGGGGTAGATACAAGGTAATCAAGTTGGACATAGTCTCCATCCCACATGGGGTTTACAGTCTTAATCCCCATTTTACAAATGAGATAACTGAAGCATAGAGAAGCTAAGTGACTTGCCCAAGGTCACACAGCAGGCAAGTAGCAGAGCAGGATTAGAACCCGGGTCCTCTGACTCCCAAGCCTGTGCTCTTTCCACTATTCCTTCCTATTGGAGGAATTGGAGAAATTGGAGAAAATTTTAGAAAATAAATTCTTCAGGATAGACTGTAGGTATGCATGGCAATCCTATACACCTGGAGTCAATCATTCAATTATCGGTCATCTTTTTGAGCATTTACTATGTGCAGATCACTACTAAATGCTTGGAAAAATACAATACAGTAGATTGGGTAGACACAATTCTTACTCTCAGGGAGCTTACAGTCTAGAGGAAGAGGCAGACACTAAAATAATTACATATAGATATGTTGAAGGGCTTGGGGAGGAGTGAACATCAAAGTGCTTTAGGGGAACAGACACAAATGCTTAGATGAGACAGAAGAGAGCAAGTGAGTGCTTAGTTGGGAAGCTCTCTAAGAGGAAATATGATTTTAGGAGAGCTTTGAGAGGGTGCTCTGTCACACGTAAAGGGGAGAGAGTTCCAGGCCAGAGGGGGGATATGGCAAGGATTCGGTGGCAGGAAAGATGAGATCAAGTTACAGTGAGTAAGTCAGTGTTAATAATAATGTTTAATAATGTTGGTATTTGTAAAGCGCTTACTATGTGCAGAGCACTATTCTAAGCGCTGGGGTAGACACAGGGGAATCAGGTTGTCCCACGTGGGGCTCACCGACTTAATCCTCATTTTACAGATGAGGTAACTGAGGCACAGAGAAGTTAAGTGACTTGCCCACAGTCACACAGCTGTCAAGTGGCAGAGCTGGGATTCGAACTCATGACCCCTGACTCCAAAGCCCGGGCTCTTTCCACTGAGCCATGCTGCTTCAGGGTAATCTCTAAAGGAGTGATGTGTTCAGTCTGGGTTGTGATAGGAGATCGGTGAGGTTAGGTAGGAAGGGGAGATTTGATTGAGTGACTTAAGGATGATGGTGAGAAGTTTTTGTTTGGTGCAACCTTTGGAGATTTTTGAGGAGAGGAGAGGTATGGGCTAAGCAGTTTTTTTAGAAAATTGATCTGGGAAACAGAGTAAAGTATGGTCTGAAGGGGAGCGACTGGAAGAGGGGAGGTCAGCGAGGTGACTGATGCAATAGTCAAAACAGGATGAGATAAGTGTTTGGATCAGTGTGTAGAATGCCTCACCTGGATCCTGAGATTTAGGCTCTAGTAGTAGTTGTAGCAGCAGTAGCTGTAGTAATCTTGTCTTGTCTTAAGCTGTTGAGTTGTCTCCGACCCATAGCGACGCCGTGGGCACATCTCTCCCAGAATGCCCCACCTCCGTCTGCAATCGATCTGGTAGTGGATCCATAGAGTTTCCGTGGTAAAAATACAGAAGTGGTTTATCATTGCCTCCTTCCACACAGTAAACCCAAGTCTCTGCCCTCGACTGTCTCCCATGCCGCTGCTGCTCAGCACAGGTGAGTTTTGATTTGTAGCAGATTGCTTTCCACTTGCTAGCTGCTTCCCAAGGTAGGAATAGAATGGGTAGGCCTCTATTTGACTCTCCCTCCTGTAGCCGAGACTGGTAGGGTACTGGAAACTCTCCAGGTGTGAACCCGAGAGGGAGTAGTAGTAGGGGAAGAAGAAGCAGAAGCAGCATGGCTTAATGGAAAGAGCATGGGCTTGGGAGTCAGAGGATGTGGGTTCTAATCCTGGCTCCACCACTTGTCTTCTGTGTGACCTTGGGCAAGCCACTTCACTTCCCTGTGCCTCAGTTACCTCTTCTGTAAAATGGGGCTTAAGACTGTGAGCTCCATGTGGGACAACCTGATTACCTTATGTCTACCCCAGCACTTAGATCAGTACTTGGTACATAGTAAGCACTTAACAAGTACCATCATTATTATTAGTAGTAGTAGTATTTATTGAGTGCCACTTAGTGTGCTGCACTCTACCAAGCATATGGGATGTACAAAATAAAGAAATGACCCATTCCTGACCCACAAGGAGTTAGCGGGGAGATAAGTATGAGAAGCAGCGTGGCTCAGTGGAAAGAGCCTGGGTTTCAGTGTCAGAGGTCATGGGTTCGACTCCCAGCTCTGCCACTTGTCAGCTGTGTGACTGTGGGCAAGTCACTTAACTTCTCTGTGCCTCAGTTACCTCATCTGTAAAATGGGGATTAAGACTGTGAGCCCCACGTGGGACAACCTAATTCCCTTGTGTTTACCCCAGTGCTTAGAACAGTGCTCTGCACATAGTAAGCGCTTAACAAATACCAACATTATTATTATTATTATTATCTGTAAAATGAGGTTAAGACTGTGAGCCCCAAGTGGGACAACCTGATTACCCTGTATCTACCCCAGTGCTTAGAACAGTGCTCTGCACATAGTAAGCGCTTAACAAATACCAACATTATTATTGAGCATCCATATACACATGAGTGCTGAGGAGGTAGAAATAAGTTCACTGGTGAGAAGCAGCATGGCCTAGAGGAAAGAGCATGGGCCTGGGAGCCAGAGGACCTGGGTTCTAATGCTACTCCACAACACAACTATTCTGTGACCTTGGAAAAGTCTCTTAACTTCTCTGTACCTGTTATCTCTTCTGTAAAATGGGTGTTAAGATTCAGAACTCCTTGTGGGACATGGACTCTGATCAACTTCATTAGATTTTATAATAATAATAATTATAGTATTTGTTAAGTGCTTAGTATGTGCTAAGATAGATACAGGGTATTCATTCAATAGTATTTATTGAGCGCTTACTATGTGCAGAGCACTGTACTAAGCGCTTGGGATGAACAAGTCGGCAACAGATAGAGACAGTCCCTGCCGTTTGACGGGCTTACAGTCTAATCGGGGGAGACGGACAGACAAGAACAATGGCACTAAACAGCGTCAAGGGGAAGAACATCTCGTAAAAACAATGGCAACTAAATAGAATCAAGGCGATGTACAATTCATTAACAAAATAAATAGGGTAACGAAAATATATACAGTTGAGCGGACGAGTACAGTGCTGTGGGGATGGGAAGGGAGAGGTGGAGGAGCAGAGGGAAAAGGGGAAAATGAGGCTTTAGCTGCGGAGAGGTAAAGGGGGGATGGCAGAGGGAGTAGAGGGGGAAGAGGAGCTCAGTCTGGGAAGGCCTCTTGGAGGAGGTGATTTTTAAGTAAGGTTTTGAATCCTCATTTTACATATGAGGTAATTGAGGCACAGAGAAGTTAAGAGACTTGCCCAAGGTCACACAACTGACAAGTGGCAGAGGCGGGATTAGAACCCATGCTCTTTTCACTAAGCCACACTGCTTGTTTAGTGCAAGGCCTGGCACAGAGTAAGTGTTTTACAATGCCATTAAAAATTTTAAAAATGGTGCTACAGTTCGCTGAAGGGTGGATGTGGCTCTGAATCTGATCCCCAAGAGTGTTGCTGTGGTCCACATGGAGGACTGTTAATAATCTATTATGTATTTTGAGGAGCGTGTGGATTTATTTGGGCAAAATAGTCATAGTTTCTGATTATAAAGATAACTAATTTCGGATCCATACTAGTGCCAGCTAAAGTAGTTGAATTCACACTTCCTTTTGCACCTGAATATGCTGGATGGAAGGTTTATGTTATGCATAGGGGCTTGGTGGGAGGACCCTTTGAGATAAGGTGAAGAAGGGCTTGGGGGTGATGGTGGCATGAAGAGCTCCAGCTATTGACACACATCGGCTCTTCTCAGGTCAACTCGTCAATTTCCCAAGGCTTGGTGGAGGGATAGGAGGGAGGAGGGCAGGGGCTGAGTGTGGGCGGGAGGAAGTGGAGTGAGAGAGGGGGACTAGAGACCCTTCCTCACCGCACCCAGAAGGACTTCCAGGCTGAATCTACCATATGGAGAGATAGTGGGTCTGGGTTTGCAGTGAGGACCTAGGCTGGACTGATGGCGGGGAGCAACATTTGCTTTCTAATCAGTTCACCAGTGGTATTTGTGAAGGGCTTACTGTGTGCACAGCACGATCCTAAGTACTTGGAAGAGTACAGTACAGTAGGTAGGCATGAGCCTTGCCCTCAAGGAACTGCCAAGCAAGTGTACAGGAACAGAGAATATTCTATGTGGATTTTAAGCAAATCTTTACCAGGCAATGCTGGGTATTTCAGCTGATGAGCTAAAGCCTTTCAATTTCAGGTTCCTTGGGGATTTGTTTAGCTACTGATGAGCAGAATTAGCTTTGAAAGTAATTTTAATAACACCTTAGTGACATCCTTTTCTACTCTGGAAATTCTCTACTCCAGTCTTCCCCGAAGCACCTCAGAAAACAAACAGTAAATGAAAACCCAGAAACATAGTCCCCACTCTGCCTGTCTTCCTGCTGTGCTTGTGCCAAAAATGGTCAGAAAAGGTCGAGAATCCTAAAGAATCTCCTCGTGGCTGTCCTGACGTGTCAACATTGCTTCATTAGGTGTGGATTTGGAGAAAGAATTTCTCCAGTCAGAGGCATTTTATGTTCCATTCTTTCCCAGGCCCCTAACAGGGAGGGACACTCCAATGTTTGCCCTGCCACTTGGTATGATTGAAATCTACCACAGTTCATAGATTCTGCTGCCTCTTCAGTCTCTGGAGCCCCGTGAGAACTGCAGCCAGTGCTCTACTCTGCCTTTAGGAGTAGAAAATATCTGTTCTGTAGAGAGTGCACATGCTACTGTGTGCTGAGAAAGCATATTAAATAATGATGCTATTGGTTAAGCATTTACTATGTGCCATGCACTGTTCTAAGCACTGGGATTAGAAACACCTTTCCTGGGAGCTTGAGAATATACTGAACATTGTTAAATGTGATCATACTCATTTTCATTTTTCCCAAGGGTCAGCGTATCACATTACTCATGGGCTCGGAAACTATCAGTGACTCTCAAGTGCCGCTCGCCCATGAGGTCTGTGAGGCCTATACCATCTAGGTGTATAATAACAATAATTGTGGTGTTTGCTAAACGCTTACTGTGTTTCAGGCACTGTACTAAGCTCTGGGTGAGAAATTGGGTTAGACACAGTCCCTTGTCCCACATGGGGCTCACAGTCTCAATCCCCATTTACAAATGAGGTAACTGAGGCACCTTAGAAAGTGGAATGGTTTTTCCCTTATTGAACTTATTGCACAAATCCTTCCTCCCCACTAATAATGATGGGCTGTGCAAAGCAGCATAGCCTAGTGGAAAGAGCACGGGCATGGGAGTCAGAGGACCTGGGTTCTAATCTCGGCTCTGTCACTCGTCTGCTGTGGGACCTTGGGTAAGTCTTTTAACTTCTCTGTGCCCCGGTTTCCCCAACTGTAAAATAGGGATTAAATACCTATTCTCCCTCCTACTTAGACTGTGAGCTCCATGTGGGACAGAGACTGTGTCCAGCCTGATTAACATATATCTACTCCAGTGCTTAGAATAGTGCTTGACACAGAGTAAGGACTGAACAAATGCCTTAATAATGATAATAATAATAATTTATTAATTTCTTAAGCATGTGTTAAGTGCAGGAGTAAGGTACAAGGCCATGAAGTCACAACCAGTCCTTGTCCCATGTAGGGATCACAGGCTATCTTATCCCCATTTTACAGATAAGGAAACTGAGGCTCAGAGATGATAAGTACCTTACCTAAGGTCAATAGGGCAGTGGTGGACCTGGGTTTTGAACTCAGGTCTCCTGACTCCCAGTTCTGGGGTCATTCCACTAGGCTACACTGCCTTCCTCTATACCCAAGATTGTTTCCTTCATATCTAAAGGTAAACTTGAAAGGTAATCACAGCAGGCCTTTCTGAGCCCTGGACACCAAACCGAAGGCCTGCTGTGATTCCAACCTTAATGACTAACTTGAATCCTCTCCTTTGTACCTGAAATTAGCAACTGCAGCACATATACCAGAAGGTGGCATACCACCATTCCCTAACTGACTGTGGCTTGGGCTCCATTCATTTCATTCATTCAATTGTATTTATTGAACGCTTACTGTGTGCAGAGCCCTGTATACTAAGCTCTTGGAAAGTACAATTCTGCAACAGATAGAGACAATCCCTACCCAACAATGAGCTCACAGTCTAGAAGGGAACACTCCTGAAAAGTGGGGAGTTTCCAGCCACCCAACTCTTCCCTGCCCAAGTGTTCATGATGATAGGATGACAGGAGCACCAGGCAGTTCTGGGATATGGGGCCCAGGCGGAGGGGACAATTTAGAACCAAGGAGATGCAGCTCCATGCAACCATGGCCATCCCAGTGCATCTGGTACCCAATCCCCGCCTCCTCCACCCTGTCCTCTCTGCATCCATCCCCTGCTGCCCCCTTGCAAACTGGCACAATGCTGTGGAAATTTTGTTGTTCACAGCTTTAGGCCATATTGAGATGATTAATCTAGCACACATAAGTGTTTTGCCACATTAGAAAATAAGGATGGATGTAAAGTGTTTTTTAATTGATGCACTTATTCCCACCCCCAACTGCTTAAGTGTTCACGCCACCCCCCAAACACTTCTCGGTTCCTTCGTTGACCTATAATTTTATTTTTATGTCTGTCTGCCCCCTATACTAGACTGTAAGTTCCTCTTTGCATGCACAGTTGTTGTGCATGCACATTATATTTACTGTTAAATGGACAGTACACTCCTCCAGTAGGTCTTCTCCAATTAATTTCTATTTTCCCCAAGTCATAGCCTTCCAAGTTCAACCTTCACACTATGCTCTTTAAACCACCCAAAGCACTTCAGTATAGAGTGAATTACATAATCTACTATTGAAGCACTCCTTCATCTGTCTTTTCATTCTCTCTTATCTGTACTTTATTTTATGCCAACTAGATTGTTTGCTCCTTGAGACCAGGGATCATGTCTTCCATCTCTATCGTACTTTTCCAAGTGCTTAGTACAGTATTCTGCATTCAAGGAGGTAGTAAATGAACACTATTGATTGATTGAGTGACTGGAAGTTCTAGTGTAACTGTGATGATTTTCAGTACTGGCTTCTTGCAGGACAGATTGTTTCCAATGAGGCCTTATAGAGTGACAGGTAATTGGGCTGAGGAACTTATTCTGTCCAGGGAGTCCCTGTGACTGGAACTTAGAATATAGACAGACTCAAAGTTGACTTTGTTGCTTTCAGAGCACAAATCAAATTCCCTGCAGTTAAACAGAGCAGCCTTGCCAAACTGCACATGGCATCTTTAGCCTCTGTTCATTCACAGTGCTCTGTCCTCCACCATTTCATCATGCTTGATAACAAATTATATGAATTCTGACTTGGTTGACTGGTTAATTGTGCACATTGAAATATAGCAAGAGTAATTAAATGAGACGTAAATCCTTGGATCTAAACAAAGCTATTACATATTGAACTTGAAATGGATGTTATTGTATAAATGTACATTAGCCTACAGCCCTGCCTCCCCCCAACCCCAGCCACTTGAATGCAACCCATGGACAGGTATGCTAAGGGAGTGCTGTCCTCCGCAGGGCTGCTGAAAAACAAGGTCTGGCCCCAGAGCCTTGTGGAGAATCATCAGCTCAGGCAGACTTTAGGAAATACTCGGGGCTATGAGGGGTTTTGAATCCTTCTTGGAATTGAGCATCACCTGGAGAAACTTGTTGTCCAAGGAAGAGCCATTCCCCGACATGAGGTAGCTCGACTCCTGGGACCTGGCCTTGCTGTGAGTGAACTTCTTTGTTGGTGGGAGTAGTTGCCTCTCACCTTCCACCAGTCACCTCTCTCTAGGATTGGAGTCACCCAAGGAAGAGGGACCAAGCCCTGTTGGAGCAATGGAGAGAGGGGTCAGAACCCATAGGAGTGGTGGTGAGAGAAGACAAAGAAAGACCATGGATGACACGAGAGGGGAGAGGAGTAGATAGCTGGACCGGAGATTTGGGGCCACTGCTGCTCCAACAAAGTGGAGGGAGTCAGGCTTAAGGAAGGAGAGTCAGGAAACAAGCATCCCTAGAAGGAGAGGGAAGGACAATCCATTGGTTAACCCTGCCACAAAAGAGCATATCCACTCCACTACAGATCAGCAGCTAGCAGGTTTCCCTCTGCCTATTTAAGAGGAGGTTGGTTGGGGAGCCCGGTTGGCCTAGTCATTTCTAATTTCTAATTGAGATTTCTAATGCCATGAAAACCGAGTGAGAGCCCCCTAGTCAGAGAATGGACAGGAAGAAGGAAGGGGCATGAGGCGAGGACAAAACATGTTGAAAAGCTCTGCAGATGGAAGGCCTAGCTCTTTCAGGGCTTTAGCCTCTGTGGCCTGGGCCAAGGAAGGAGGAGCTCCTCTCAGGAAGGTGAATCCTGAGCATGGGCTCTTTGGCTCCTGGAAGAGTTGGGGGGCTCCTAGAGTAGGAGCCAGACTTTCAGCTGAATAGATTGCAGGACTATTTTAAGAAACTAATCATGGGACTTGGATTGGAGAAGGGGACTCTAGCCTTGGGGTCATTCGTGTTACAGGACCTGAGACCAAGACTTTCCTGGCTCGAGAAGGTGACCAGCAAGCACAACTGATTTTCTAAGAAGCTGAGCATCTGGCACGTTTGAGCCTAGTTAACAAAGGAGGCGGTCACTGAGTGATGAATGCACCCAAAACTGCTTCTGCATTCAGTTTAGTGGTCCTACTTTGTAAAAAATATTGCTCTATTCCACTGGCAGTCTTGCAACTTAGTTATGCTATGTATTGAGACTTACTGTGAGCTGAGCACTGTGCTAAGTAGAGGGGGAGATAGTCCTGAGAGATCAGACACAGACCCTGTTCCACATGGGACTCATTGTCTTTGTCTCCAGTTCCAGGGAAATGAAGATCATCTCGAGCATTTAATGTGACACTGTTATTAAAATGGAAGGACAGATTTGAGCTCTGTTCCTCATTTTGGTTGATTTTTCTGCCTGGTTAAAAGAAGACAGCTGCAAAACTCATTCTCTGTTGAGAGCTCACTTTTAACCTTCAGGGTTTTGCTGAATGGAGGAGGCTTGAGCTTGTCATCTCCTCTGTGAGTAGAACTAATACCTAGGGGACATTTTGGCTAGAACAGATCTTAGTAACACCTCAGGGTGGGGTTCTCAATCGAATGAAATTTCAGGGGGTTCCCAAGAATCTGGCAGTGCCAAACTGGCATCTCAGCTAATGACCTTGACACACTCTCAATAGGCCGAGGGCAAAGGAGCTCTGGAGGTGGCCAGCTTCTCATTGAGAGACGCCAAGGCCTTGGTAGTCCTTACAAAGGCTGTGTTGGCACGGGGGGAAGTGAGGCGGAAATGTTTCTACCAACTCTGTTATATTGTAATATTGTATTCTCCCAAGCGCTTAGTACAGTGCTCTGCAAACAGTAAGCGCTCAATAAATACAATTGACTGATTGAAGGTGTGATGCAATCTGTGCCTGAGTAGAGGCGGGCAGAGGGAAGGCTGTCTTTATCTGAGCTGGCCTTAGTTGGGCTGAGCATCCTGTGAACCTGGAAGAAATTGATGATGATGATGATGATGATGATGATGATGATGATGATGATGATGATGATGATAATGAGGGGTTGTTAGACAACAAGTTCACAGTGGAATCAGGATCCTTTCAAATCTTTTCCAAACAGGCCTTGCAGGAGAATTGCTGGGAAGGAAGCTAGAACACAAAACTCCCCCCACCCTGTCTCCCGTCGCTGGTGCAGATTCTTTCGGAATCGGCGCGGCGAGAGAGAGAGAGGCCGGGGATGGAAAAACCTGAGTTTTGTATAGAATTTATTCTGTGGGGCTGATTGAATTTAATTAATTATTTAGATGTGACAATCAGCCTTCCCTTTTGGGAGAGACATGGTGTTAAAGCTTCATCTTTGGGAGGAATATGGGGTTAGAGCTTCCCTAACGAGAGGAATACACTGGTATGTTACTTGCATGTGGTCGGATACCAGGGCCTGCCCAGGCAGAGCTCGTTAATGATTTACTCACAATGTGGTGAGGTGGCTAGTTCCCACCATATGCGCACCCACTTAGGCACTAAACCCACTTGCACGTTAAAACCCACTTATATGTTAAAACCCACTTCTGGCGTTAAGTTTGCGTATGTGCTACTTGCACATGGTGAGGCGGCTAGTTCTCACCATGTGTGCACCCACTTGGGAGGAATCCACTTAAACGTTCAATTACTTATGCGCCAAACCCACTTATGCCTTAAACTTACGCGTTACACTCATGCTTGCGTTAAACTCACTTGCGCGTTACACTCGCTTACATGCTACCCACTTACGCACTAAACTCACATGTGCATTATACTCACTTACACATTGCCCGCTTATGCACTAAGCTCACATATGCATTACACTCATACATTACCCACTTATGCATTTAACCCAGTTATGCGTTACATTTATCCATCCCGTGACCCCTGTCTCTGTGCATTGTTCCTGTTGGCAGAATGGCATCTGGTGCTCGATGCAGGGAAAGACACGTGAGTGGCTGTTGCTACCAGGGTGATCTTCCAAGAGAGACCAAAGCACCAGGGGTGACAGGTATTTATTACCTGTGGTTTGGGTGGTCCCAACTTCCTTCCTGTTCAATCTCCGCCCCTTTTGCTCCCTTCCCTTCCATACCTTATTGGGTGGGCACGGTGGTGTGGGACACCTATCTTCCCATTCCGCCCCCTCTGGCCAGAGAGATTATGTTACCAATGGCATTTTGAACTTGGGGTAGCCGATGCCCAGGTCCACCTTGGCACACACCCTCAGAAACTATTTGAACCCTCTGGGTAGAGACTACCTCCTCTGCCAGTAACAGAAAGGCCCCATATCCCTGCGGGGGCAGTTCTCCAAAGGGAACACTTGGTAAGGAAATTCATTTTTGAGCTTCCTGTGCTGTATGCTTTGGATCAGCCTCTGGCTGAGCCCACACTGTAAGAAGCCTGGCCTAGAAAGGCAGTGTGGCCTAGGGGAAAGATCACAGGTTTGGGAGTCAGAGGACCTGGGTTCTAATCCCAGCTCTGCTACTTATCTGCATTGTGATCTTGGATAAATCACTTAACTTCTCTATTCTTCAGTACTCTGTTAGCAAAATGGGGATCAAGTCTGTGTCCGACCTGATAATCTTGTATGTACCCCTGTATTTCGACTGTAGGCTTGTTGGGGGCAGAGAACATGTCTGCTGGCCCTGTTGTGCTGTGCTCTTCCAAGTGCCTGGTGTAGTGCTCTGCACACAGTGAATGCTCAATAAATATGATTTGATTAATACTGTCTTACTCCCCCAGTAGACTGTAAACTCCTGGAGGGCAGGGATCATATTTACTAACTCTACTGTATTCTGCCAAGCATCTAACAGACTGCTCTGCCCTTAGTAAGCACTCAGGATTATGACTAGTGGGAAGAGCATGATCCTGGGAGTCAGAGGCCCTGAGTTCTAATCCTGGCTCTGCAGTGTGCCTGCTGTGTGACCTTGGGCAAGTCACTTGGCTTCTCTGTGCCTCAGTTCCTTCGTCTGCAAAATAGGGATTCAATACTTGTTCTCCCTTCCCCTTAGACTGTGAGCCCCATCAGGGGGCTGACTATCTTGCATCTACCCCAGCTTAGTAGTTTGGCACATAAGAAGTGCTAAAAAATTACCATAATTATTATTGATTAATTTGATTGGACTGCTAAGAGACAGCTGCAGCACCAGAACAGCCTGGCGAGCACCAATCAGGAGTTGGCTCCTCATGATCAAAAGTTCACGAAGTTTAAGAAGATTAGAAGAACCAGGCGTAGAGTCAAAAACAATCCCTAGCACATACCTCTAAACTGTAAGCTGTCGTGGCAGGGACTGTGTCTGCTAATTCTGTTGTTTTGTACTCCCCCAAGTGCTTAGAACAGTGCTCTGCAAATAGCGCTTAGTAAATACCGTTGATTGATTGCTTAGTACAGTGCCTGGTGCATAGTTACTTCTTAACAAAAACCACCAAAAAAGTTTTTCATGTGACAGTGTATGGGGTAAAAGAAGAAACGAATTTGCATTTAATTAGTCCGATCCCTTTCTCCAGCCACTTTCTCAAGAAAAGAAGTTGTGGAACCATATGGACAAGCACCATATGGTTATCAGCCAGTCAGGTTTGGCCCTTGCAACTTTAAACTAAGTGGCTTTCAAAGGCATCCTGTGAAGCTCAGCCTTTGGATTTTCCATTGCTATTCTTTCCAGAGTGTAATACTGATTAAATCTTGACTCTGATCATTATGCTGTTTTAAGAATCTGGTTCAGCGATGATTCATTTGGCCTTTTTTTATTAAATGGTATTTACTAAGTGCTTACTATGTGCCAAACACTGTACTAAACACTGGGGTAGATACAAGTTAAGCAGGTTGGACACAGTCATGTTCCATGTGGGACGCACAATCTTGATCCCTATTTTAGAAATGAGGTAACTGAGGCACCGAGAAGTTAAGTGACTTTCCCAAAGTCACGCTGCAGACAAGTGGTGGAGGTAGGATTATAATCCGGGTCCCCTGTGAATCCCAGGACGATGCTCTATCTACTCAGCCATGCTGCTTCTCTAACCTTCACAGAGCTATCAGGTAGATCCTGGTTTCAGCCTTTAATCCTCATCTTCCTTGGCTTGCTCTGAACATAGGGGATCAGTAGTTCTAGTTTGATGTTTTACAGCAAAATGGCTTCAATCTCATGAAGCAAAAGCTTTGGAGTCTAATAATCACCCCCCCACCAAATCTCCCTAGACTGTAAATTCCTTATGGACAGGGAATGCATCTATCAACTCTGTTATTTTGAACTCACCCAAGTGCTTAGCACAGTGCTCTGCACTCATTAAGTGCTCAACAAATCAACAAATATGCTAGATTGATTGATATCTTACTGTCCCAAGCACTTAATATTGTGCTCTGCATAGAGTAAGTGCTCAATAAATGCCATTGATCAAATTTTCAGGGGACCACTGAGTGTTGCTTTAAGAAAACTTGATCCATAAATTGTTCTTATTAAATCTGAAGTTGCAAATGGTACTTGACTTTATTTTGCCTTAAGGTTCCAGTCACAGCTCTAGATTATCTGGGACCCAGTAACATGGAAAATTTTCAAATAAAGTCCAGGATTCCTGCCAGTTAGAACTTTGGGGACTTTTGAAAAATGGTAAATAGTTTTTTATGATATTGTGAAGAGCAGGTATCTAATCCTCCATTTCTCCAAAAAGTGATTCCAAAATAGCACTCTAGCACTTCATTATTTGAAGGTGACATTGATGGTCTACTTTCTCCACAAAGGCAGGGCACTCCCAAAGTCAGTGAGTGACTGACAATCCCTTCCACATGGCACACAGGTACAGATTGTCCTTTACTGGACTTTTGCATTTGCTCCAACCCAGTGTCCACCCCTTTTCCTTGCCACTCACCTCCCCGCAGCATGAGCCTCAGCTTCACCAAATCATGTCTTATTTCCCTTCAAACCCTCTTTCCATGAGGCATATTTAATTTAATTACCCTACCTATCCAGACATATTCATATCTATTCTCTTACCCTTAAGTATGGCGTATATCAATTGTTACCTCATTAGCTGGAGAACTCTCTCCAGATAACGTCTGTGTCTTTTTTTTTACTTTTTGTGTCTGTTTCCCAAGTTCCTAGTACAGTGCATTCCCCACAGTGGGCTCTTGATCAATACTACCCTACAGATATTAGTATTGAAAATAAATATTTTGAGTGACCTGTAGCCATCACCCTAACAACATTTATTCCAAATGCAAAGAATTGGAAGAATTTATTTGAATGGACTTGATGCGGAATATATGCCATTTAAAATTAAAGCTCAGTATAGGACGTCCAGTCTGCTGGGAAATAGCAGTTACTTCTCTAATTTGATTAGCTTAACAAGGCTTCACTGTGCCTCGAGCTCTGGGAATATGACTCATGACTTCCAGCTCCAAACACAGATTTGAACCAGCATCTTTGCAGCTTTAACCACAGAGTCCTCCCCAAGGTCTGAGTTTTCTCTCCCCAACCTCTTTGCCTTCAGTTTTGTCCATTCACCCATCCAGGTCTTCCCACTCACCCAACCACAGTCTTTCCCACCCTCCCACCACTTTGGAATAGTTATTGAGCTGTGGAGTTCCTGTTTGCCCATTTGTTCCAGGATGGAATTGTAAAGGACTGAAATAATTCGTTCAGCACCACTAGCTTACAAGGGTCCAGGGCCAGTGTGATCCATTCATTCATTCAGTTGTATTTATTGAGTGTTTACTGTGTGCAAAGCACTCTACTAAGCACTTGGGAGAATACAATGCAATGAGCAGCATGTTGAAGCAGCATGGCATAGTGGATAGAACATGGGCCTAGGAGTCAGAAGTTTGTGGGTACTAATACCAGCTCCACCACTTGTCTGCTGCATGACCATGGGCAAGTCACTTCACTTCTCTGTGCCTCAGTTACCTCATCTCTAAAATGGGGATTGAGACTGTGAGCCCCATCTGGGACAGGGACTATGTCCAACCCAATTTGCTTGTACCCACCCCAGGACCTAATACAGTGCCTGGCAAATAGTAAGTGCTTAACAAATGCCTTGATAATAATAATAATTACTATTATTATAATTAATAATAATAACAACAGACACATTCCCTGCCCACAATGAGCTCACAGTCTTGAGGGGGAGAATTCATCAATCAACTGAGCACCTGCTCTGTGCAGAGCAATAGCGATGGGATATGTTGAATACTTCCCATGTGCAGAGCACTGGGCTAAGTGTTTGGGAGAGTCCAACACAATAGAGTTGGTAGAAATTATCCCTGCCCTTGAGGAGCCCTGTTTGAGCCTTGGTGTACTGGTCATCCAGCAAGAGTGACACCCAGGTTGAGAAGGATCTATTGGTCCTATAAGCAGAAGAGCCAGCAGCCTGGAGTGGATGGATTAGACTGTAAACCCATCAAAGGGCAGGGACTGTCTCTATCTGTTACCGATTTGTACATTCCAAGTGCTTAGTACAGTGCTCTGCACAGAGTAAGCGCTCAATAAATACTACTGAATGAATGAATGGATGGTGGAAAGGCTACAGAGTGTGCAGGAGGGGAGAAGTATGGCCTAGTGGATACAGCATGCGGCCCAGGAATCAGAAGGACCTGGGGTCTAATTCTGGCTCTGCCACTTGTCTGCTGGGTGACCTAGGGCAAGTCACTTCACTTCTCTGTGCCTCAGTTACTTCAGCTGTAAAATGGGAATTAAAACTGTGAACCCCATTTGGGACATGGACTGTGTCCAACCTGATTATCTTGTATCTACCCCAGAGTTTAGTACAGTACCTGGCACATAGTAAGCGCTTAACCAATACCATAAAACAAAGTAGGAGAGGACAAGCAGACCTACAGTCTTCTATTGAGAGAAGTGTGAATACAGTGGGACTGGCAGACTTGTGCTGGAGAGAATGTGGAGTTGACAGCTGTGGGAGTTACCTCTAGTCTGGAAGGGAGCATGGCAGCTACCTGAAGCATCTTTGTGACCAAAAGAGAGGCAGTCAGACAGGGACCGTGTCAGGAGCCTAATATGGGGCAAGGAACATATCCTGCCTGCTTAGATTGTATCATCCCCATTCATTCATTCATTCATTCATTCATTCATTCATTCAGTCAGTCAGTCAGTCATATCTGTTGAGCACAAAACACTGTACTAAGCACTTGGGAGAGTACAGTACAACAACAAACCCCAGGACTTTGCACATAGAAAGCACTTACAAGATACCAAAATTATTAATTCCCACCTGTGTATTTTTTCCCAGCGGTTAGTACAGTGCTCAGCACCACTAGGCCTTAATCATTACCATTACTCCTACCACAACTGGCCTGGAAGGAGAGCAGAGCTTGGATGCAGTAGGCATATGCTGCAGATCGGAGTGACCTTTATACATTGGCCTGCTGTCAAGAAAAGATTTTTTTAATTTTAGATATTTGCTAAGGAAGATGTTCTGTACAAAGCAAGTGCCCAACAATTGCTTTTGATCAATCAGTCAGAATCAATGGCATTTACTGAGTGCTTACTGTGTGCAGGGCACTGTATTAAGCCCTTGAGAAAGTACAATATAGCAAAGTTGGTGGACATGGTCCCTGCTAATGATAATGCAGTTCTGTTTGCACTGAGAGAGAGGAACCAGACTTTCCATCCCTGTGGCTTAAATTCTTGAACAGGTCCAGGCCCGGCCATAATATGCAGAGAGACGGCCACCCAAGGACAGCCCTTTCTATTCCCAGCTTCACCTCGCATGGTTCAAAAAACTTTTTGCTAGAATTCTTTCCACTCCTTGCCTCCACCTTAACTATCCAGTCAGTATAATCAGGTAATGGCCTGTGAAATTTGACTTTATAAACAAAACAGTCAGGTCAGGAAAGGGCATATGAAGTACTAAAAAGCAAAAAAATTAAAAAATAGAATTTTCTCTCACCACTGGTTTAAAAAAGGGTTAACTTCTCTGAGGTAGAGAGGAAGGTTGTTTGGAAAGAGTGGCTTGGGCTCGGAATGGCCACCCTGTGTCTGCGTTTCCCCTCAGCTCATGGCCCCATGCCCCTGCAATCCCCCTAGCTCACTACCGTGTTCTGCCCATGGTAATTACTCAGTAAATACCACTGAGACTGATTAAGAAGCCAATTTCATCATTTTGCCCTACAGAAATCCCTCAGCTAACTATTGCTTTGCAGCAATTATCAAAGTCTCTTCCGCATTAGAAACAACCAAAAAAGTTTTCATTGATACTTGGAAAGAGGATAAATGATTTTTGGAGAGCTGAAAAAATGTGAATTGGTCACAGCTTCCAGTGTTGTGTTTCAATCAAAAAACACATCTGTGTTCCTGCAGTGTCAGCGAAAAGGTGTCCAAACAGACAAATCATTTAGGAAGTGCTATAAAGACAATTTTGCCCAGGACTTAGAAATTTTAGCAAAATACGTGGCATAAATGTTACCATTCTCTGGACTCAGTGACATATCCCTGAGAGTTAGAGCTCTACTCTACCATGGAATTTGAGAATGTGGCTTTCATTATATTTCACCACATCATTCTGCAGCAGAAGGGACTCAGAGGACTAATAAGAATGTAAGAAAGTATTTCTGCAAAGCTTCCATATGATTCCTTTTTTCAGCCAAACTATAAATTTGGTATGAAACTGTGAGCTAAAGTTTGAAAACTTGATTTTCCTTTGTAAAGTTTTTAATGATTATTAACATCATGTTAGGCACCAAACAGAATGTAAAAACAGGCACACGATCCCCCGCTTTCTTGGCTCACAAGAATTTAGGTCAGGTCAGTTGTAGGTGTGTGTGTTTGTGTTGAGTATTCCTGCTGTTGATGAAGCTCAGAGGGTGGGACATATAAACCCATCCGCTTCTCCCCTTCATTCACCATTGGTCAATCTGAGGAGGTTTCCAGTGGCTATCAGAAGTTAAAAATGACACATCAGAGGAAGTGAAGAGGGAAGTTTCCGTCAATTTGGGAATAGATTTGCGTCACCGGAAATTTCATCTTTTTGGAACTTTCAGTATTTTTCACTTAATTTTCCATGTAAACATTGTTATTTTGTTGTATAGTTTATATTTGAGGTTCCCTGGGTAACCAGCAAGTAGCTTGTGCTGAAAATTTTAGCAGCCAAAATCTTTGTAAAAATGAAGGTTCTAATGAAGCTTCCTCTGCTTGGTTCCTAATTTCTCCTTGTTGGATTGCTTTCAGTGGTTCTGGATAGAGAAGCAGCGTGGCGCAGTGGAAAGAGCACGGGCTTTGGAGTCAGGGCTCATGACTTCGAATCCCAGCTCCGCCACTTGTCAGCTGTGTGACTGTGGGCAAGTCACTTCACTTCTCTGTGCCTCAGTTCCCTCATCTGTAAAATGGGGATTAAGACTGTGAGCCCCACGTGGGACAACCTGATTCCCCTGTGTTTACCCCAGCGCTTAGAACAGTGCTCTGCACATAGTAAGCGCTTAACAAATACCAACATTATTATTATTATTATTATTAATTAGATAGCCCTCACTTGGTCATCACTCATTCTTTTTTTTAGTGGTATTTGTTAAGCACTTACTATGTGCCAGGCACTGTACTAAGTGCTGGGATAGATACAAGATAATCAGATTGGATACAGTCTGTGTCCCAGCTGATCTGTGAGCCTCAGTATCAATCCCCAATTTACAGATGAGTTAACCGAGGTCCTGAGAAGTTAAATTCATTCATTCATTCAGTCGTATTTATTGAGTACTTACTGTGTGTAGAGCAGCACTGTACTAAGCACTTGAAATGTACAATTCAGCAACAGATAGAGACAATCCCTGCCCAACAGCGGGCTCACAGTCTCAAGGGGGAGACAGCAAAACAAAACAAGTAGTCAGGCATCAAACCATCAAAATAGATAAATACAATCATAGATATAAGTGATTTGCCCAAGGTCACACAGCAGACAAGTGGCGGAACCAGGATTAGAACCCAGGTCCTCTGACTCCCAGGCCCATGCTCTTCTCGCTAAACCAGGCTGCCACTCTTGTTTCAAAATGGTGAAACCTCAAGAAAGGAGCCATTCTGCTCTGAAACTAGGCTAATAGCTCTACATACAAAAGTGTTCCTTTTCCAAATTACTGGTCCCTTTTATAGAAAAATAACATCTATATCTATAGGTACTGGACAACTAAGGTTCTGGACAACGATTAGGAATGTATTGTCATTCAATTTATCTGTGTTGGAGTAGACCTGTTCTTACTTCCTCTTTGTTTTCAGACATTTGGATTTTGTTGCTTATCATCCTTGGTTGATGAGAACACAAATGGGGATGGGAGAAGGTGGTACTTGCATTTACAGCTGAGGCATTTACAGCAAATGGTGCTCAGAGTTGAACTCTCAAACTGGAGTTGTCTTAGGTGAGCCAAGAGAAAGGACCAGGAGGACTTCAGTCTGCTAGAGTGCCAGAAGGAGTTGTATTATTCATCTTCAGAGGAGCTCCCGCACACCATGACACCCTGAGCCCATTAGACCTCAGGACTTCTCAGCCAGTCAACAGAAGCCAGAGAGGCTCCTCACTTGCTGGACACATTTTGAGTACAGGCACCGGTACCTGAACCAAGAAGCTGAGACTTCTGTTTCCCTTTCTCTACGTATTTACTATGTCAATGGAGCTATCGCTATAAATGAGATTTATGACCCATGGCTGATGAGAAACAGGGTGGCTTAGTGGAAAGAGCACAGCCTTGGGAGTCAGCAGTCGTGTGATCTAATCCTAGCTTGGCTACTCAACTATGTGGCTTTGGGCAAGTTACTTAATTTCTCTGTGCCTCAGTTACCTCATTTATAAAATGGGGATTAAGACTGTGAGCCCCACGTGGGACAACTTGATCGCCTTATACCTAACCCAGCACTTAGAACAGTGCTTGGCACATGGTAAGCGGTTAACAAATACCATCATCATTATTATTATGATTATGATAAAAAGCATACTATGTGCCAAGCCCTGTACAAAGCACTGGAGTAAGTACAAGAAAACCAGGGGAGCCACATGGGGATCACAGCCTAAAGGGAAGGGAGAACAGGAATTTAATCCCCATGTTCAGATGAGAAAACTGAAGCACACACAAGTTAAATGGCTTGCCTGAGGTCACACATTAGGCAAGTGGAAGCAGCATAGCATAGTGAATAGAGAATTAGCTTGGGAATCAAAAGGACCTGGGTTCCAATCCTGGCCCCACCACTTCTCTGCTGTGTGACCTTAGGCAAGTCATTTCACTTCTCTGTGCCTCAATTACTTCATCTGTAAAATGGGGATTAAGACTGTGAACCTCATGTGGGACCGGGACTGTGTCCAACCTGATTACCACGTTTCTACCCCAACTCTTAGAAGAGAGCCTGGCACATATTAAGCGCTTACCACAAAAAAACAAAATGAGTGGCAGAGCCAGAATTAGAACCCAGGTCTTCTAACTGCCAAAATCTTTGTTGACAGAAAGGACACTGCCTGATTTCTTTGTGGTTCATGTTTCAGTGTACTCTTCTGATTTCAGACTCAATTTTTCCATACTGACTAGACCTTTATATAACCTACTCCCTTTTCTAGGTTTCACTGAATCACAATAGAAGGTCAAGCAGAATCTGGAGGTTTGGGGGAGCAATCCTTTGCATTTTGGAGTGAGCCTCTAACTGGTCTGAATCTGATGTGCTGTACATGTGTAAGAGTGACCTGACCAGTGGAAATTACCAACCCCAAAGCCAAAACTTCTTTGGCAGATATGTTTCTATTTTCTGCTCTCCTTGGTACAAGTTGTTCTCCATCCATATTGATGTGGTAGGTGAAAGAGAGAGTAAAACTCTAAAGGAAGCCTTGACCTGGAGCTGTTGGTTAAAAGAAAGGCATTTCCGGAGAGGAAGATCCATTTTGCATCCAAGAAAAGAAAGAAAAAAAAAGACATCTCTAGAAAAATTTATAATTTCCACATTTACAAAGGTCGGGTAAAGAATAGCACATATTCATTTTTCCCCTTACACGTAATGCTTGTTTGGACAAATAATCTTTTTTTCTTGAGACTAAAATGCATAGAGAACATTGACAGCAGCTTACAGAAACATGTTTTACCAAAATTAAAAATGACTTATATCTTCCTGGAATGAATAAGGACATTTCCAGATTTTGTTCATTCTGCCGCCAAATTATTGAGCCAACCCAAGCGTTTCATTGAACGCCCATTACCCTGTATAGAAAGAGTAAGAAAATAGCCAATGGAAAAAATGTCAAATGTAACCTACTGTTGTTAAGACTTCAAGCCTGAGCAAGAATGAGCATTAACCATGTGGGCTCGGTTCCTAGAGGTGCCTTGGCCCGAGCATTCATTCACATCTTTGGGCCTGCCAGCTGAGCACTGGGTTGTCTGGATCAAGTCAGAGAAGGAAGGGCCTCCTTTACTTCAGCAACACACCAGTTGTTGAAAGCAGAAATATCGACTTTTCCATTGAAGAGTGGAGGTGAGAAGAGATCAGGGATTTTTAGTAGGGATGAGGACTTGAGGCTAATAAGCATATGAGAGCCATTAGGTCAGAAAGCCTCCATTCTAGGTCTTTTCAGTCCCCTTTGGAAACTCTAGGGCTTTGTCAGGGAAATGGGGTGAGCAAGGCTGGGAATCCTGCCCGTAAAAGCTAGAGAAACATTCATTCATTCAATTTTATTTACTGGGCGCTTTCTCTGTGTAGAGTACTGCACTTGGGGGAGCACGTGGGGGAGCACAATGTAACAATAAACAGGCACATTCCCTGCCCACAAGAAGTTTACAGTCTAGAGGGGGAAGCGGGGAAGCGGACATTAATATAAATAAATAAATTACGGATTTCTACGTATGTGCTGTGGAGCTGGTGGTGGAGGGCGACGAATAGAGGGAGCAAATCAGGGTGACACAGAAGGGAGTGAGAGAAGAGGAAAGGAGGTCTTAGGAAAGATCTCTTGAAGGAGATGTGCCTTCAATAAGGCTTTGAAGGATAGGGAGAATAATTGTCTCAGATTTGAAGAGGGAGAGTGTTCCAGGCAGGAGGCAGGAATTGGGTGAGAGGTTGGCAGTGAGATAGACGAAATTGAGGTAAAGCAAGGAAGTGAACATTAGAGGAGCGAAGTGTGTGGGTTGGATTGTAGGAGGAGCGTAGCGAGGTGAGGTTGGAGGGAGTAGGGTGTTTGAGTGTTTTGAAGCCAATGGTGAGGAGTTTTTGTTTGATCTGGAGGTAGATGGACAACCACTGGAGTTTTTTGAGGAGTGGGGAAATACACCCCAATGTTTTTGTAGAAAAATGATCCAGCCAGCAAAGTGAAAAATAAAGTGAAAAAATAAAATTGTGGTATTTGTTAAGTGCTTACTATGGCAAAGCACTGTTCTAAGCGCTGGGGGATACAAGGTGATCAGGTTGTCCCACGTGGGGCTCACAGATGAGCCCATTTGACAGATGAGGTAACTGTGGCCCAGAGAAGTTAAGTGACTTGCCCAAGGTCACACAACTGACTAGCGGCGGAGCCGGAATTAGAACCCGTGACCTCTGACTCCCAAGCCCATGCTCTTTCCACTGAGCCACGCTGCTTCTCAAGTGAAGTGAAGTGTGGACTGGAGTGGGGAGAGACAGGAGGCTGGGAGGTCAGCAAGGAGGCTGTTACAATAATCAAGACAGGAGAGGATACGTGATTGAATTAGCTTGGTAGCAGTTGAGATGGAGAGGAAAGGGTGGATTTTAGTGATATTGTGAAGGTGGAATTGACAGGATTTAGTGATGGAATTAATATGTGGGTTGAATGCAAGAGAGTAGTCAAGGGTAATGCCACAGTTATGGGCTTGTGAGACTTTGTGGCCTAGTGGAAAGAGCATAAGCCCGGGAGTCAGAGAACCAGAGTTCTAATCCCGGCTCCACCACTTATCTGCTGTGTGACCTTGGGAAATTCACTTCACTTCTCTGTGCCTCAGTTACCTCATCTGCAAAATGGGGATTAAGACTATGAACCCCATGTGGGACATGGACTGTGTCCAACCTGATTAACATGTATCTACCCCAGCACTTAGTACAGTGCCTGACATATAGTAAGCACTTGACTATTAAAAAAAAGCTGTGGGGGTGATGGGCACCCAGGGTTGAATCTGTTCAAGGCAGGAAGATGGGTGCACTCTGAGGACACTGGTGCCAGAGTTCTCTGAAACAGAGAAGGGCGGCACCAGCCACCTCAGCCTTGGTCGGTCATTCATTCATTCATTCATTCATTCATTCATTCATTATATTTATTAAGTGCTTACTTTGTGCAGATTACTGTACTAATCACTTGGGAAAGTACAGTACAACAATAAAAAGTGACATTCCCTGCCCACAGCGAGCTTACACTGTAAAGTAGGGGAGACAGACATCAATCCAAATAAATAAAATTACAGATATGGACATAAGTGCTTTGGGGCTGGGATGGGGGAAGAGCAAAGGGAGCAAGTCAGGGCGACGCAGAAGGGAGTGGGAGGTGAGGAAAAGTGGGGCTTAGTCTGGGAAGGCCTATTGGAGGAGATGTGCCTTCAATAAGACTTTGAAGGGGGGAACAGTAATTGTCTGTTGGATTTGAGGAGGGAGAGCATTCCAGGCCAGAGGCAGGGCATGGGTTAGGGGTCATCAGTGAGACAGGTGAGATTGAGGCACAGTGAGAGTGTTCCACTGAGGCACAACACAGCCCCCAGATAGTTATTGACTGATTAGGAAAGGAGATGGTGCTAGTCAGTCTACAGGTAAAAGTATCTATTACATTTTTTTTATTTAATTAAAAATTAGTTCCCTTCCCTGATTTTGAGCCAGCAGCCCCTCCGTGGAACCTCAGTGCACCTGACCACATCCCCTGTCCTGACTCCTGGACCTGCTGAGGAGGAGGGGAGAGTGCATGAGGCAGGGAACTGAAAGAGCATTGTAAGCTTCAGATCTAGACTTACGTATGACCTGTTTATTTCCTTTATAGAAGAGACTTCTGCTGGAAGAGTTATAATAATAATGTTGGCATTTGTTAGGTTCTTACTATGTGCAGAGCACTGTTCTAAGCGCTGGGGTAGATACAGGGTAATCAGATTGTCCCACATGAGGCTCACAGTCTTAATCCCCATTTTACAGATGAGGTTACTGAGGCACAGAGAGGTTGAGTGACTTGCCCACAGTCACACAGCTGACAAGTGGCAGAGCCGGGATTCGAACCTCTGACCTCTGACTCCCAAGCCCGGGCATCTTTCCACTGAACCATGTTGCTTCCCCTAATAATGTTGGTATTTGTTAAGCACTTACTATGTGCAGAGTACTGTTCTAAGCGCTAGGGTAGATACAAGGTAATCAGATTGTCCCACATGAGGCTCACAGTCTTAATCTCCATTTTACAAATGAGGGAACTGAGGCACAGAGAAGTTAAGTGACTTGCCCACAGACAGCTGACAAGTGACAGAGGCGGAATTCGGATCCATGACCTCTGACTCCCAAGCCCGTGCTCTTTCCACTGAGCCACACTGATTCTGTTATGTGCAACAAGTTGCTTTTCGATAAAAATAAATATTTTTCTGGATTTTTTTAAATAACCAGGGGAAGTATCATGGCCTAGTGGATACAGTGAAGGCCTGGGAATCAGAAGGACCTAGGTTCTTGTCGTGACTCTGCCACCTGTATGCTGTGTGACCTTTGGAAAGTCACTTAACTTCTCTATGCCTCAGTTACCTCATCTGTAAAACGGGGATGAAGACTGTGTCCAACCTGATTATCTTGTATCTACCCCTGTACTTAGACTGTAGGCTTGTTGATTCATTCATTCAATCGTATTTATTGAGCACTAACTGTGCGCAGTGCACTGTGCTAAGTGCTTGGAATGTACAATTCAGCAACAGATAGAGACAATCCCTGCCCAACAACGGGCTCACTTGTTGTGGGAAGGGAGTGTGTCTGCTGGCTAACAATCTAGTTGGCACAAAATATATTTAGGAGAGAATGAAAAGATAGATGAGGGAATGCTTAAGTAATAATATTACATAAAATCACTATATACAGAGTGCTTTGGATGATTTTGAGTGCATAAAGGCAAAGGTGGTAGTTGGAAGGCAGTGACCTGGAGAAAATAGAGGAGCAGTGTGCCCTAGTGGATAGAGCATGGGCTTGGGAGTTAGAAGGATGTGGATTCTAACTCCAGCCCTGCTACTTGTCTGCTTGGTCAAGTTACTTAATTTTTCTCTGCCTCAGTTACCTCATCCGTAAAATGATGACCCCCATGTGGGACATGGACTGTACCCAACCTGATTAGCTTGTACCTACCCCAGGGCTCCCCAGCGGGGAGGCAATGTGGCGGGCCGAAAGAGGAGGATGCTCAGGGTCGGGCCACTATGGTTGGCAGTGGGGCAACTGAAGGAAGGCTTGGCTCCCTCACTTGTTGCTAAATTGAATGGGATCTGTAGTCACAGGCTACCATGCCTCCTCAGTAGAGTAGCAGCAGCCTCCCAGTTGCTTCAAAGTGGGGATTGCACACTCCAGAAGAACGACCAGAAAATTACAGCCCTGGGCCCTGGCTGAGGAATGCCAACTTAATAATAATAATAATAATAATGTTGGTATTTGTTAAGCGCTTACTATATGCCGAGCACTGTTCTAAGCGCTGGGGTAGACACAGGGGAATCAGGTTGTCCCACGCGGGGCTCACAGTCTTCATCCCCATTTTACAGATGAGGTACTGAGGCACCGAGAAGTGAAGTGACTTACCCACAGTCACACAGCTGGCAAGTGGCCAAGCCGGGATTCGAACCCATGACCTCTGACTCCAAAGCCCGTGCTCTTTCCACTAAGCCACGCAACTTCCAACTGGTCTCTCCTCAGAGATAGCACTCTCAACTGTCACCAGACCATGTGACACAAGGATATTGTAATCGAATTCCCCTCCCACCCCAACACAAAAGGCATTTTCTGATCAAATAAATACCCTGTTCCAAGAGTTGGATAAATTCTGGAGGCCTTGTCTTTGTGATAGAGAAATAGGAGTAAATGGATTTTCTCAACCTGCATTTAAAAGAATAGATTTTCTTCTGATTTTTGTAAATTCATATAGCCTGGGTTTTCATACTGGTCCTCCTGCAGTTTTATTATCACCAGTAAATAGTACACAGTATGTTGAGGCGATTCCTTGAGTCAAATTCAATTTATGGTATGATTGAGCCCGATTCTCCCGGTGCCTACATTTGCTCCCTGGTAGCGCAGGCAAACTGAATTCCAAGTGCTAATCTGTCTCCTAGTGGTTTGAAAAGATTATTCCTATCCCAAAGGGCAGAAAGTTCCACCAAGACTTTACCCTAGGCCCTGAGAGAATCAGGCTCATCGTTTTATATTGTTTTTATTTGTTTTTAGATTGTTCTTCTTAAATTATCTGTACAAGAAGACTGTTATTAGAGACTCCTTCTGTGCTTTTTTTTTCCAGTCAGTAAGTGTTCTGCTAGATAGTAAGTTGGTTTTTTTAGAGAAATAATGAACTCTTGCTTTGTTTCAACATGATTCCTATTCCCCTAGAGACTTTAAGAGCTCACATGTTCTAATAAAGACTGCAGAAGTAACATTCATTTATAGGGTTTGAAACATTATTCATGGAAAAATTATGCAGAGGAAAAACTACTGCAATCCTTTGGGATAGTCAAGATACACGGTCAACTTTTCCAGATGCTTTTGCCACATTTCTCAGTTAAATTCTTCTAAGTTTGTCCTAACCAGGACATGTAATTTGCTGTTAATACAGGCTTAATTCATCATTATCATGTACAAGAAGAGTAGCACTGAAAATGCTTCTGAGAAATAACTGAATTTGACTGTCCCATGCATGCCAAACAGTGAAAAAACATTTGCTACCATTGACTTTTCCCCATGAAAATCAGTGGCAATAATAGCCATCATGGTAACTGATGGACTGGGATGAGAGCCCAAGGGAATGGCCACAGTTCCTTTCAGTAGCTGATGACATCTTCATTGGAAGCAAATCCTCAGAAATAACAAGGTCTCAGCTGAATTGAAGTAGCTGGGCTCAGATTTCTAGGTTGTTGGTAAACAATGTTGGGAAATTCAGGTCATGGGGCGGGGTGACTGAAAAGGCAGTGTGAGGTTCAGATGTAGGCTCACGGATGACCCGTTTATTTCTTTTATAGAAGAGACTCCTGCAGGGATAGTTATGTGCAACAGATTTCTTTTCAATAAAAACAAATATTTTCTTCTGGATGTCTTTTAGTTAATCAGGTGAAACATCATGGCTTAGTGGCTAGAGCACAGGCCTGGGAGTCAGAAGGACCTGTGTTCTAATCCTGGCTATGCCATTTATGTGGTGTGTGACCTCAGGCAAGTCACTTATCTTCTCTATGTCTCAGTTACCTCATCTGTAAAATGAGGAGTAAGACTGTGAGCCCCATGTGGGATGTGGACTGTGTTCAACCTGATTAGCTTGTTTCTACCCCAGCACTTAGTACAGTGTCTGGCACATGGTAAGCATTTAACAAATACCATTTAAAAAAAAAGTGAAAACCCAGTGGGCCACTGTACTAAATGCCATGGACAGTTTTTTCTTTTTAATGTGTCAGGCACTCTACAAGCCCTGGGGTAGATACAAGATAATCGGTTTGGAAGCAGTCCCTGTCCCACATGGAGCTTAAAGTCTTAATTCCCATTTTACAGATGAGGTAACTGAAACACAGAGAAGCTAAGTGACTTACCCAAGGTCACATGGCAGGCGCATGATGATTTCATTTAGCCTTTCCCACCCTCCTGCAGCTTTGTTGGATTCCATTTACTTCATTTCTTCATGTCCTTGCAGAAATTTTTTAAGCTCTATGGAAGAGTTGCCTCAAAGTCAATCAGTGGTATCTATTGAGCTCTTAACGGTGTGCAGATCACTGTACTAAGCACTTGGGAGAGATCAGTAGAACAGAGTTGGTAGACAAGTTCTCTGCCCTCAAGGAGCTTACATCTTCAATATTCCGTCTAGGAAGAACAAGGTTGAAGACTACCAGGCAGTTAGTTACTTTTAGTCATTTTAGAGTCAAATAAAGGCATGCTAGAGTCAGGATTAAGCAGCAGAAGGGCAACAAGCAAGGAAAAGTGAGTGTAGCTTGGGGAACTCCAGGGAAGTGAGGTTCCCCTTTTTTTGGTGGTATTCATTAAGTGCTTACTCTGTGCCAAACACTGTACTAAGTGCTACGGTAGATAGAGGATAATCACTTTGGACACAGTCCATGTCCCACATGGGACTCACTGTAAAATCCCCATTGTACAGATGAGGTAACTGAGGCACAGATAAGTTAAGACATTTGCCCAAGGTCAGACAACTGGCTTGTGGCAGAGAGAAATAGGTTTTTCGGACTCCCGGAGCCGTGCTCTCTCCACTAAACCATACTGTTCCCCTCACCTACAGTGCTTGGTTAACACTCAGAGGGTGATAATGCATTTGCAGACTACACATGTCGGAAATTCAGTTTTTGCTGTCTTGATCTTCCACTGTCTGCATCCAGTGATGATCCTGGGATGAACTAGTGAACTGGGATGAGCCTGAACCTGAATCTGGGATGACCATTATTTTGTATGTAGGAAATGAGAATCTTACTCAATAATGTGCAAACTAGATCCTGGGAAATATGAGAGCAAGCCATTTACCCATGAACAAAAGAGCAGGACAAGCCATTTCCCTTTAGAACCATCTCATTATTCTAAGCAGGGTTGCCTAGTGGAAAGAGCACAGGCCTGGGAGTGAGAGGATTTGGGTTCTAATCCCAGCTCTGTCACATGCCTGCTGTCTGACCTTGGGCAAGTCACTTACCTTCTCCGTGCTCTAGTAACTTCATCTGTAAAGTGGGGATTAAATCCGACACCCTCCTACTTAGACTGTGAGCCCCTTGTAGGGCAGGGACTGTGTCAAACCTGATTAACTTTATCTACCCCAGTGCATAGTACAGTCCTTGGCTCATATAGTAAGTTGTTAACAAGTACCATAATTATCATTGTTAATCATTGTTAGTATATGTGTTCTCCACTGGCCTGACCCGGAAAGGGAGGATTCTGGGAAAACATTCACCTAGTCCTGACTTCCTGACCCATGGTGTTCAGAGTGTGGATTTTTAAGTTTTTCCTCCCTACTCCATCACTATCTAAGTGTCACTTCCATGTTGAACCCCTTCTAACCAGAGTATGGCATAACAATGAGCATTTGTTCCCCAGAATGAATGGTGTCACTTGCAGAATATGGACCTACAGGGTGTAGTGGGTGCAGGCCTGGGTGTGGCTGGCTAACCTGATAAAGGATGTGTCAAGGAGACAGGATCTGGGAACACTTTGTTTTGGAGAGATCTTATCTCATTGGAATGGTAGCTGGCTAAGGGGAGGAGAGATTGTTTTCACAGTCAGACAGTTGCTGATATCAGACTTTCCAAATCTGCCTAGAGGTAGACATCCAGTAACACTGCACTGCCCCCTAAAAACAACCCCTCGAGCCTGCATATACCTAGCTCTGATGTTCCTCTGGTTTTCTGATTCCAGTCTAGGTGTGCAAAGGACAACTGTGGGGTATTTTGTCGCTGTCCTTAAATTTGTTTTGTAATTTTCCCTTGACTTTTGCAAAAAAATGGAATAGACTCCCAACCTTTACTAAGCCATTCTGAGTATCCAACTATGGCATAAAATAATAATAATAATTATGGTACTTGTTTACTGTAATAATTATGGTACTTGTTAACTGCTTACTATGTGCCACGCACTGTACTAAGCAATGGGGTGGGTACAAGCAAATTGGGTTGGACACAGTCCTTCTCTCTCATGGGGCTCACAGTCTCAATCCCCATTTTACAGATGAGGTAACTGAGGCACATAGAAGTGAAGTGACTTGCCCAAAGTCTCAGAGCTGACAAGTGGCAGAGTGGGATTACAACCCACGACCTTCTGACTCCCAGTCCCATGCTCTAGCCATTACACTGTGCTGCTTCTCTCTGGGGAGGGAGGGAGATATCAGTTGGGGAGGGCACAATTGTCTGTTGCTGTTGAAATCTGAAAGATATGCTGTTCTAAGACCATAAATTGCAACCACTTTCCCTGCCAGCTTCATCTTGGACCCCTTGTCCTGACTTCCTGGTAGGTGAGTTGCAGACTGTGGGTTTCTCACTTTTTCTTCCCCGCTCTTTCTTTATCTGAAGTGTCACTTCCAAGTTGTATCCTTTCTGACCAGAGTATGGCGTAACAACAAAAAGCAGCTTGGCCTAGTGGATAGATCACCAACCTGGGAGTCAAAAGGACCTGGGTTTTAGTCCGACTCAGCCACTTATCTGCTGTGTGACCTGGGCAAGTCACTTAGATTCTCTGGGCCTCAGTTACCTCATCTGTAAAATGGGTTTTGAGACCTTGAGCCCAAAATGGGACAGGGACTGTGTCCATCCTGATTTGCTGGTATTCAACCCAGCACTTAGTACAGTACCCGACACATAGTAAGCGCTCAACAAATACCACAATTATTATCTTATATCTCCTCCATTGCTTAATACAGTGCCTGCCACGTAGTAAACACTTAACAAATACCATTTAAAAAATACTGTCCACAGTGATAGGAAGATTAGGATGAAAGATAAAGGAATTCACTTGTGGTCTTACTGAATTTAAGGTGCCTTTGGGTCATCCTGGTTGAATATCCTGGAAGTAGGAAGAAATGTGCGATTATTAAGAAAGGAAGAGAAAAGGACAGGAACTGTAGATTTGAAGCAGCAGGAAGCAGCGTGGCTCAATGGAAAGAGTCTGGGCTTCGGAGTCAGAGGTCATGGGTTCGACTCCCGGCTCTACCACTTGTCAGCTGTGTGACTGTGGGCAAGTCACTTCACTTCTCTGTGCCTCAGTTACCTCATCTGTAAAATGGGAATGAACTGTGAGCCTCACCTGGGACAACCTGATTACCCTGTATCTACCCCAGCGCTTAGAACAGTGCTCTGCACATAGTAAGCGCTTAACAAATACCAACATTATTATTTGAGATTTGAGAATGAAACTCATAACGGCAGTAGCTGAAACTAGGTAATCGTTAGGTTGTCTAAGAGAATGAGTGTAAAGCAGGATTAGGAGAGGACCCTAATCAGGGATCCCTAAACAAGGGACTCTATTTTCCTCTTTCTTCTGTAGACTGTAAGATCCATATGGGCAAGAGAACATTTCTACCAACTCTGTTATATTGTGCCCTCCCAAGCATTTAGTACAGTATTTTGCATACACTAAGCACTCAATAAATACTATTGATTAACTGATTGATTGATTAAATGGATTAAATTGATTAAATGAGATACTCGCAGATAAAGCATGAAGAGAGGAAGAGGCAGTCAGGAAACTGAAAAGGAGCAGTCAAGGAGGAAGGAAGAGCAAAGGTAGAATAAGGAGATCATTTCTAGGAGGAGTGGGTGGCAGGGCTGGACAACTATATGGAAGGCAGCTGAGAGATCAAGGAGGATTAGGACAGAACTAAGTGTTGTCATGAACACTGATGATCTAAGCACACTTAGATACCCCAGATACTGCCAGATTTCAGCAGCTGTGGTTGGTTAAGATTCTGCAGCTTTGGTATGGAGCACCAGCACTGAAGGAGGATATTCCTTTGGGTCAGATCTATGGATTTTTGAGCATTGATCTGCTGGGGTTATTTCTCCTGCTTATGCAGTCTTGTGCAGTGCTTGTATATCAATGTAAGTGTTCTAATGGTGGTAATGAGTCGGGGTTATGGCCAAGAATCTCCACTGTTACTTCAGCTTTAAGTCTGGACATCATTATGATTTGGGGCATGAATGATGCCTTAGCTAACTATACTCACTCCCTTCGTGAATTCATTCGCTCCCATGGCTTCAACTATTATCTCTAGGTGAATGATACCCAATTCTACATCTCCCCCACTGTTCTCTCTCCCTCTCTCCAGGCTCGCATCTCCTGCTTTTCAGGACATTTCCACCTAGGTGTCTTCCCACCACCTAAAACTAAACATGTCCAAGACTGAGCTCCTTATCTTTCCTCCCAAACCCCGTCCTCTCCCTGACTTTCCTGTCATTGTGGACGGCACTACCATCCTTCCCGTCTCACAAGTCTCGTCTTCCCGTCTCTCATCTCCTATCCCGTCTCGTTTAGACCATGAGCCCATCTTTGGGCAGGGATTGTCTCTATCTGTTGCCAAATTGTAACTTCCAAGCGCTTAGTACAGTGCTCTGCACGAAGTAAGTGCTCAATAAATACTACTGAATGAACAAGCCCACAACCTTGGTGTCATCCTTGACTCTGCTCTCTCTTTCACCCCACACATCCAATCCATCCCCAAAACCTGCTGGTCTCACCTTAACATCTCCAAGATCCGTCCTTTCTTCTCCATCCAAACTGCTACCCTGCTGGAACAATCTCTCATCATATCCCAACTGGATTATTGCATCAGCTTTCTCTCTGATCTCCCATCCTCCTGTCTCTCCCTGCTTCAGTCTATATTTTACTCCGCTGCCCGGATTGTCTTTCTACGGAAATGCTCTGGGAATGTCACTCCCTTCCTCAAAAACCTCCAGTGGTTGCCTATCAACCTTCACATGAAGCAAAAACTGCTCACTCTTGGCTTCAAAGCTCTCCATCACCTTGCCCCCTCCTACTTCACCTCCCTTTTCTCCTTCTACAGCCCACCCCCTACACTCCACTCCTCTGCCTCACTGTGCCTCATTTTCGCCTTTCCCGGCATCAACCCCTGGCCCATGTCCTACCACTGACCTGGAATGCCCTCTCTCCTCACATCTGCCAAACTAACTCTCTTCCCCTCTTCCAAGCCCTACTGAGAGCTCACCTCCTACAGGAGGCCATCTCAAGCGGAACCCTCCCATTCCCTCTGCTCCTCCTCCCCGCCCATTGCCCCTACTCCCTCCCTCTGCTCTACCCCCTTCCCTTCCCCACAGCACTTGTATACATTTGTATATATTTATTGCTATTTATTTGATTAATGATGTGTATATATCTAGGATTCTATTTATCCATTTTGATGGTATTGATGCCTGTCTATTGGTTTAGTTTTGCTGTCTGTCTCCCCCTTTTAGACTGTGAGCCATTGTTGGGCGGGGATTGTCTCTATCTGTTGCCGAAATGTGCATTCCAAGTGCTTAGTACAGTGCTTTGCACACAGTTAGCGCTCAATAAATACGATTGAATGAATGAATAATCTAAAAGGAAACCAAATCTTAAGGGAGCCTAAAAGAACTGAATGGTCCAAGGAGTCATCATAAGAGTGGGATGTTTTAAAGGCCAGGGGCTTATAGGAATTGGAACATCAATCTCTGTGTTATTTCTACATCTGGTAATGAAGTTTCTGATAATGAAGTTATACTATAAAACTCACTGTTGATGAACAGGGCCATGAAAAATAAGCCTGTCTTGAGCCATTTCATGTCTAAGACTATCTCTGGTGGTAAATATGGTCTTGTGGAGATTTCCCAAAGAATTGATTGAAATAGGTCTTGACCTTCCAGGTTTCCAAACAGATTTTTTGTGTATCATAGTCGGTTCACAGGCAGCAAACACTTGAGCATGGTTTTTTTGTTGTTATTAGTTTTTTTTTTTTAACATGTGAAAGTAGAGAAGCAATATGGCCTTGTGGATAGCGCATGGGCCTGGGAGTCCAAAGGACATGTGTTCTAGTTCCAGCTCCATCACATGTCTGCTATATGACCTTCGGCAAGTCACTTAGCTTTTCTGTGCCTCAGTTATCTCATCTGTAAAATGGGAATTGAGAGTGTGAGCCCCATGTGGAAGATGAGCCGTGTCCTACTGGATTAGTTTATATCTGCCCCAATGCTTAGTCCTGTCTCTGGCACATAGTAAGTGCTTAACAAATATAAAAAAGTAGCTTCCCACATTGTACCTGCCAGAATGAAACCTTAATCTGATAGTAAGGAAACCAAGATAATTAGAGATTTAAAAAAAATTTTTTTGCAGCATTAATATTTTTATGGCCTTTTCCCCATACTGTAAACTTTGAAAAATGAAAATTTGACTGTTTAAAGCTTGAATCCTCACCATCAATCAGGAGTTGAAATGTTGCCTTGAACTGTGCATGTGGCTCCAATCTCCATAAGGTCACAGTCCTTAGAGGGAATGAGGAAAATCTGAGGGAGAAGGAAGAAATCAGAGAGCAGAAGTAGTGACAGGAAGAAAAAAAAATCCAAGTAGAGGAGCCACAGGAGGTTAGAGAGAGGAAAGAGTTGGAAATGTGAAATTAGAATGCCTCCAATGAGGCTGGCTGTGATGAGGAATGTGGTCCATTTCCCATGACAATGTGGGAGAGTCTGCAAGTCTCCCAGCCTCTTTCTTTATCTGGACTGGCTGTTTCTACAGACGACCAGAAGCCTTTCAGGGAGCACATGCAACCTACAGATTGACTCCCCCGAGCCCTTGTCTTCCCTATTCCCTAAGCTTCCTCTTCCCCCTTTTTCCCTCCCTCTTTTTCCTTCTCCCACCAAGCTCTTTCCACCAACTTCTCTTTCCCCCTACCCTGTCCATCTCAGCTGCCCCCCTGCCAAATGTTTCTTATTGCCCTGTGAGATGAGTGCAGAGAGTTGGGGATGGTTACATCATGCTTGAGGTAGGGCTCAGGGCTCACTCTCTGTTGTCTGGTTCAGTATCAGCAGGGTCATGCAAGGTGCTTAGCAGGCCACCCTGACTTAAATGGCACTTCTAAAGAAGAGAATTTTTTTTTTTAAGGCTAATAATAGCCCAGAAAGTCCCAGATTCTTCTCTTGGTTTCATAGTCATACTTTGTTTTGATGCATTTCAATTGTTTCAGTAACTGGTTTGGCCTAATTAATGAGTTGGGAGTAGGCTTCAGAGTCACCGAATATCATTCCATCTGCCCATTTGTGCAGAAATAGCCTTTAAGGTAACTCTAAAAAGCAACAAATTCAATTTGGTCCTGGTTTAGGCCTACAGAGAGTCAGCATGATTGACAAAAATGGATCACGTTACTTGAAGCTGACAGTATCCAGTTACAAGTAAATAGTAGTGAACTCATGGGGTAAGGGAAACCCAAAATGAGCACCAGATGACTGTTGACTGAAAACATTAAAGGGAAGGAGGCTCTGTAACCAGCAGTGATCATCTGGTTTTCATTACTGTTGGACAAAGTATCTTTAGGGTAGACAGTATCTCTTGCCCTAAAGGCTAGAACTTGCCTACAGCATCTTTATTGTGAGAGATGATAATCTTTCTCCTGAGTCAGCAGAGTGAAATGTTAGGTCTGTTTCACCTAAGACTGTTATATCAAAAAAAAAGTTACCAAAACCCAAAACGATGGATGCTTTTTACATTTGTCTTGTGTCCTGCTGGATTCATTTATTACTTGGGGTTTTCCTTATCTTTCGATTAGAGTAAATCTGCAGGGGTTGCATTTTCTGAATTTTGTATTTTAAAAATGGGAGAATTCTCCAATTAGCATGCACCCTCTTGGGTGAGGGAAGAGGGAACTGAGCCTCCTTTGGGTCCCTCCTCTAGTTTCTCCAGCGGCTGCATGACCCCTGCCCTTGCCAAGAGAAGAATCGAGTCACATCTGGGATGGGCAGGGAAGCCAGCGACCAGCCTGCAGGACCCTCTAACAGGGAAATCTGCCCTGCCCTGCCCCTTCTTCTTCATTGTGGTGGTCCCCTGTATCAGAGCCATTTGCCCAGGGCAGGGGGGAAGAAGAGAGACACTGTCCAGGCATAATGACCACTGGCCCTCACTGTAGCTGATTCGAGTCAGCTGATTTAAAACCAACAGAAAGCAGAAGATAGATTTTCCCAAAGCCCAAGACAGTCCCTGTGGGTAAGTTTGGAAATTGAACTAAGTCTTCCAAGCCACCAGGATATCATTTAATAGTTTATCATTTCAATGCTCTCTGTGTTTGTGTGCGCATGTACGCAAATGACTGAGTCCAGAAAAACTTGGTAGTGGTTGTAGTATTATTTATTTAGCACCTATTTCATGCACAGCACTGTGTTAAGCGATGGGGGAAATTTCCATAGATGAGATATAGCCACAGTCTCTAGACCAGAAGGGCCACACAGTGTAAGAACAAGAGGGAGAGGAGGCTGGTGACAGACACATAAGGAAGATGAAACAAAGTCATAACGGGAAAAAATAATGATAGTGCAGGAACATCAGGGTTTCAGGCTCCTCACAGCTGAAATTAAGAAGAGCAAGAACCCAGTGAGGCACCCAAGTGTGAGGGACCGAGCTTCGCTGGCCTCACTCCTTTCTCCCTGGCTGATTTCCTGCAGACTTTTTGCCACTTTTTGGGTAAAGCAGCAAGACAGTTGCTGATTGGTCAGAAACTCCAGAGGCAAGTGCCTGAAATTCTCTTAAGCAACTGAGAACTCTTACTGCATTAGCCCTAAAAGACCCTATTATTATTGTTATTATTATGGTACTTGTTAAAGTGCTTACTAAGTGCCAAACACTCGTTCTAAGCACTGAGGTAGATACAAGTTTATCAGGTTGGACACAGTCCCTATCCCACATTGGGCTCACACTCTTAATCCTCATTTTTTACAGATGAGGTAACTGAGGCATAGAGAAGTTCAATCGGGAGAGTTAAGAGTTAAGTCAGAAGAGAAGTCAGAGAAGCAGCATGTCCTAGTGGCAAGAGCATGGGCCTGGGAGTCAGAAGGTCATGGGTTCTAATCCTGGTTCCACCACTTGTCTGCTGTGTGACCTTGGGCAAGTCACTACACTTCTCTGTGCCTCAGTTACCTCATTTGTAAAATGGAGATTAAGACTCTGAGCCCCAAGTGGGACCACCTGATTATCTTGTATTTACCCCAGGGCTTAGAATAGTGCTTGGCACATAATAAGCGCTTAACAGATACCATAATCATTATTATTATTATTATTATTATTGAGTGATTTGCCCAGGGTCACCCAGCAGACATGGAGGCAGGATTAGAACTCAGATCTAATTGACTCCCAGGCCCATGCTCTATCCTCTAGGTCATGCTGTTTCCCTGGATGAGAGCTCCACAAGAATCAGTGAAGGCATATTTTTACAGAACTGTGATTCTGCTGATTTGTAATCCAGCTACAGTCCTCTGGGGAACGCATGTTTTATTCAACCAGAGGGAAAAAGAATGGGAAAACACTGACGGTAAACATAGCACTGAAACTATGTATGTTTGAGGTCTTCCAGCTTGCTTTTCACTTCAAATTCAAATTGGATCTGGAGAAACCTTCTTATGGACTATTATATTGTATTTCACTGCAGTTACCTCTCTTGAAAGCTATGTGTTTTTCTTCATCTGATATGCTGGGTGAAAATGCTGCTTTTCACAGTTTAACATCTGTCATTCATCACCTCAAAAGAGGTTACATTTCACCTGAGGGTGGAATATTCCTTTTCTGCTGGGTGTTATATCATTTGTGCAGGGAGCACCTCAGGATTCTTCTGAATGAAAGACACGAAAACTGTTGTTATTACTAGAAATGTGTGGATTAATGGTCGTTTGTCAGTGGGGTCTACAGTACAAGGAACATAATCATAATTGCTTTTGGAAGAACGTAGATATGTTCTGAAAGACTTCTTTTTTTTTAATCTAACACCATGCTCTGCTGCTTTGGCAGAAAAAGAGACCCAAATAAGCATCCGCAAAAGTGCAAGAGGTCTGCTTTTATTTATTTTTATGAAAAACAAAGCTGAATCGTGTGGTAGGATCTTTTGTTATAACACCTCCAAGTGAGTATATGTTTCTAGTTAAAGTGCAGGATCACTGATTGAGTAAAAATGCCTTTTGGAAATCTACTTGACCTTTAAATAAAAGGCCTTTTCTGAACCTCCGATGCCAAAGTGACTCACCCTGCAAGAGTGTTAAATATCAAAAATCTTTGTGGATGTGGTAAACAAGTTGTAGTTAAGATGAACTCTGAAACGCCAAATGGATATATCTGTTGCAAAATGTGGATAGCAAAAGCGAACAGCTACTCAGTCCTTTTCTTTTTGCTTCGGAGAACTCACTGTGGAAAGGACTTGAAGGAAACTGAACTCAGGGAGTGTTTTTGTTTCATTGTTCTGCTGATTTACGATGCAGCTGCATTCCTCTCCTTTTGCACCATTTAAGGATGGGTTGGCACTCAATTGGTGGGGTGTGAAATGGCAGAAAAGAAAGTCCCAGGCCTCAGCCCTGCTCAGGATCAGCCCTGGGCAGATTCTCCTCCTGGTATCAGAGAGACCACCCTGAGTGCCCGATTGGGGAAGCTGCAGGCACGACTTCTCATGGCTAGCAGGAAGGTATCTAGTCCAGGGTCACCTACCTACGTGCTCAAAATTTATCTGACCAGACTTGGTTGTGTAATTAGTGTTTCTGTGTGGATCTTGATCACCCAAAGATAAGTGCCACTGCAGAGCCTGGTGGCAGACAGTGCCAGGATGCCTAGGTTCATTCATTCATTCAATAGTATTTATTGAGCACTTACTATGTGCAGAGCACTGTACTAAGTGCTTGGAATGTACAAATCGGTAACAGATAGAGACAGTCCCTGCCCCTTGATGGGCTTATAGGCTAATCGGGGGAGACGGACAGACAAGAACAATGGCAATAAATAGAATCAAGGGGAAGAACATCTCATTAAAACAATAGCAAATAAAAAGAATCAAGGTATTGTACATCTCTGAGACTGGGCCTGCCTGAGCCCCTTCTGCCTCTGGACTCATTTTCCCCCTTAGCTTCTCCTCCTGGCCCCATCCCAGCCTGGAACACTTTGCCCTAAGGGGAAGATTGGAAGGTGGGCCAGGCGGCTGCCTAAGTGCCCGCCCACCAGTCTATCTCCCTTTGAGACTTACATCCTCTTTGGACTCTTGAGTCTCAAAGGGAAACGGACTGGAGCAGGAGTATGTAGTTGGCTGCCTTGTTCAGCGCTTACTGTGTGCCAAGCACTGTTCTAAGTGCTGGGGTAGAGACAAGTTAATCAGTTTGGACATAGTCCTCAGTTTGGACATAGTCTCTGTCCTACAGGGGTCTCACAGGCTAAGTAGGAAGGAGTAGACTTAATCCCCATTTTACAGATGAGGTAACTGAGGCACAGAGAAGTTAACTGACACTTTACCCAACCCCGCCCAGGGGTACCCATGACCAAACTGTGGGTAAGCAGACCTTCTTTGTGGATCTGGCCAGGGTACAGATGGATAGTCTGTGGATGCAGTCTGGAGAGTCGTGCAAAGTAGAGCTTCCTTAGAGACCTCAGAGCAGAAGCAATGTGGTCTAGTGGATAGACCATGGGCCTGGGATTCAGAAGGCTGTGGGTTCTAATCCCTGTTCTGCCACTCACCTGCTGTGTGACCTTGGGCAAGCCACTTAACTTCTGTAGGCCTCAGTTACCTCATCTGTAAAATGGGGATTGAAACTGGGAGTGGAACAGGGACTTTGTCCAAACTGATTTGTTTATAGCCACCCCAGTGCTTAGTACAGTGCAAGGCACAAAGTAAGTACTTAACAAATACTACAATTCTTATGATTATTATTATTCTAATTCTGGCTCTGCTACTTATCTGCTGAGTGACCTTGGACAAGTCACGTAACTTTTCTGTGCCTCAATTACCTGTAAAATGGAGATTAAGACTTTGAGCCACATGTGGGACATGGACTGTATCTAACCTATTTAGCTTGTATCTACCCCATTGTTTAGAACAATGCCTGCACTCAACAGATAACAAAGGAAAAAAAAAAGCTTTCAACTCCTATGAAACCTAAAGTCATCCCTATCATTTGAAGAAGGAGCAGAGCTATCTTAATGTGGTTCTGTGGTAGTCACTCCAACTAGTCCCCACGCTCAAGAGGGGGAAGAGGAACCCAGGAGTTAGACTCCTAAGTGTCCCTCCCTGGGGGAAGTTTAAAGCCTTAAAAGTCCTTAACTTGTCCTTAAGTCCTTAAGGATTAGGAAGGGAGTAAGGGCAGCCAATAGTTGGGGGAAAAGACCCTCAATCATTTTTAGGAGAGGTGGGAAGCTGGGTTCTTAGGTGATTAGGACACAGAGAGAGCTCAGAGCTGTGACCCTTGAAGGACACTGTGTGCAAGGAGGGAACAGAGTGAGGAGTTAAGATTCATTCATTCATTCAATTCAATCGTAGTTATTGAGCGCTTACTGTGTGCAGAGCACTGTAAGTGCTTGGGAGGGTACAGTGCAACATTAAATGTACCCATCCCCTGCCCAAAACAACCTAGAGTCGGGAAAACAGACCTTAATATAGATAAATTACAGATATGTAAATAAGTGCTGTGGGGCTGAGAGGGGAAAAAAAGGAGTAAGTCAGGGAGATTTAGAAGGGAGTGGGATAGAGGAAAGGGGGGGGCTTAATCAGGGAAGACTTCCTGGAGGAGTTGTACCTTCAATAAGGTTTTGAAGCAGCGGAGAGTTAAGACCTTGAAGGTTCAGGGTTCCGAGATTAGGACCCTAAGGTGGAAAAAGATCCAGTGGAATGTGACCCCAAGGATGTCTTCAGGAAAGTACAGAGGGTCCTTGTGGGGAAAGTATTGGATCCAGGGAAAGGCAGTTTGGGCCAGAATTCTGGTTGTTAGTTGCCAGAGTAATACATTAAGAATACTGGCAAGAAGACATTATTAAGACATTATTAGACATTATTAAGATCTCTTATTTTGGTGTCTGCTTATGGAAGGGGCTGGAGGAGAAGCAATGGGGAGATTCATGGAGGTGGGAAGCTGCAGGAGCACATGCTCCATAATCTTCTGGTAGGATAGATCCTGGATAATCCCCTTGCCTTCAGGAAGATGCTTTGGCTTGAGACAAGGGAGGTTTCAGCAACAGGGGTATAGACATTAGTTATGCTGAAGGCAGAGATCTCCCAATCCTCCAGACCCAGGATAGGAAAAACTGGAGGGCTTTAGGACTGGGTGGAGGCTAATGGGGCTATGAGTACTTTGAAATTGAATCTAGAGGGTCATTTTAGCCCAGATGTAGGGCAGAGAAACCCCTGTTAGGCCACAGGCTCCACACAGATTCCTTTCTCTTTCCACATCCTGCCCTATTGGAAGCCCTGTCATGTCTGCTTGGAGCAGATGGAAGAAGGAGCCTTTTTTTTTTTTTAAAGGCTGGTGCTTGCTGGCACCCTTCGTGGCCCTGAAGTGCAGCACTGACAGCTAGATACAAGTTTCAGGATGCTACTTTTTCCCTTGCTTTTCCTTTGGTTTCCTGGAGAAGATAGCGACTGTTGACATCTCACCCTGAAGTGGCCGATATAAAAGTTTTCCCATTAGTGACTAATGAACGTCGATCCTTCTTGCCCAGCCCAACTCTGAGAAAGGCTCCTGCCCAACTTCATTTAGAAGTCCTGCAATTCAAGGTGTTTTGGGGAGGCATGTGCTAAAATTATCCCAAGGTGATCCTCAGAATATTTCCTTCCCATGTTTGAACTCCACTCTATAGTCATAGAATAACTTGGGTGTGGCTCAACTCAGCAAGTCATAATCAAGAAGTTAGATAATCCATTAATGGTCCACTCCATCCAAACTGGTCTTATGTTGATCCAAACACTTATATCCCACCTTGATAACTGCATCAATCAATCAGTAGTATTTATTGAGTGCTTGCAGTTTGCAGACCAGTTAATTGTATTTATTGAGCACGTACTTTGTGCAGAGCACTGTACTAAGTGCTTGGGAGAGTGCACTATAACAATAAACAGATGGATTTTCTGCCCTCAGTGAGCTTACAGTCTACAAGGGAGACAGATATTAATTTCCTCTCCACCCAAACGGCTACCTTACTGCTACAGGCTCTCGTTATATCCCGGCTAGACTACTGTGTCAGCCTTCTCTCTGACCTCCCTTCCTCCTCTCTCGCCCCGCTCCAGTCTATTCTTCACTCCGCTGCCCGGCTCATCTTCCTGCAGAAACGATCTGGGCATGTCACTCCCCTTCTTAAACAACTCCAGTGGTTGCCTATCAACCTCCGCTCCAAACAAAAACTCCTCACTCTAGGCTTCAGGGCTCTACATCACCTTGCCCCTTCCTACCTCTCCTCCCTTCTCTCTTTCTACCACCCAGCCCTCACGCTCCGCTCCTCTGCCGCCCACCTCCTCACCGTCCCTCGGTCTCGCCTATCCCGTCGTCGACCCCTGGGCCACGTCCTCCCGCGGTCCCGGAACACCCTCCCTCCTCACCTCCGCCAAACTGATTCTCTTCCCCTCTTCAAAACCCTACTTAAAACTCACCTCCTCCAAGAGGCCTTCCCAGACTGAGCTCCTCTTCTCCCTCTACTCCCTCTGCCACCCCCCCTTTACCTCTCTGCAGCTAAACCCTCTTTTTCCCCTTTTCCCTCTGCTCCTCCACCTCTCCCTTCCCATCCCCACAGCACTGTACTCGTCCACTCAACTGTATATTTTTCCATTACTCTATTTATTTTGTTAATGAATTGTACATCGCCTTGATTCTGTTTAGTTGCCATTGTTTTTACGAGATGTTCTTCCCCTCGACTCTATTTATTGCCATTGTTCTCGTCTGTCCGTCTCCCCCGATTAGACTGTAAGCCCGTCAAACGGCAGGGACTGTCTCTATCTGTTGCCGACTTGTTCATCCCAAGCGCTTAGTACAGTGCTCTGCACATAGTAAGCGCTCAATAAATACTATTGAATGAATGAATGAATGAATAAAAATAAATGAATAACAGATATGTACTTAACTGGTGTGAGGCAGGGGGCCTGGGGTAGGGCATCAATAAAGGGAGCAAGTCAGTGTGATGCAGAAGGGAATGGGAGAAGTGGAAAAGAAGGCTTAGTCAGGGAAGGCCTATTGGAGGAGATGTGCTTTCACTAAGGCTTTGGAGGAGGGAAGCTTAATTGTCTGTTGGATATGAAGAGAGAGAGCTCAGGCCAGAGGCAGGATGTGGGTGAGAGAGCAGCAGCAAGATGGATGAGATACTTAAGCACTAGATAAAGTGTGCTAAAGCATGTAATGATAATAGTAATTGTGGTATTTATTAATTATTGAATACTTGCCAAGCACTGTCCTAAGCACTGGCGTAGTTACAAGATAATTCATTCATTCAATCAGTCATATTTATTGAGCACTTAATATGTGCATAGCACTCTACTAAGCACTTGGGAGAGTTCAATACAACAATAAACAGACATATTCTTTAATCAGGTCAGACACAATCCCTGTCCTACCTGGGGCTCCCAGCCTAAGCCATCAGCCTCCTTTCTGACCTCCCTGCCTCCTGTCTCTTCCCACTCTAGTCCCTACTTCATTCTACTGCCCAGATCATTTTTTTCTAAAAAACATTCAGGCCACACCTCCCCACTCCTTAAGAACCTCTAGTGGTGGCCCATCCACCTCCTCATCAAACAGAAACTCCTTTCCATTGGCTTTAAAGCACTCAATCAGCTCTCCCACTCCTATCTTATCTCTCTGATTTCCTATTACAAGCCAGTCCACACACTTCACTCTGACATCAACCTACTCACTGTACCTCCGTCTCATCTAGCTCACTGCCAACATCTTGCCCATGCCTTCCCTGGCTTGGAACTCCCTCCCACTTCATATATGACAGATCACCACTCTCCCAACCTTTAAAGCCATAATAAAGTCACGTCTTCTAGGCCATGAGCCCGTTGTTGGGTAGGGATTGTCTCTATCTGTTGCCGAATTGTACTTTCCAAGCACTTAGTACAGTGCTCTGCACACAGTAAAAGCTCAATAAATATGACTGAATGAATGAATGAATCTCCTCCAAGAGGCCTTCCCTGACTAAGCCTTCATTTCCCCTAGTCAATCAGTCAGTCGTATTTATTGAATACTTACTGTGTGCAGAGCATTGTACTAAGCTCTTGGGAGAGTGCAATATTACAATATAACAGACACATTCCCTGCCCACAACGAGCTCTCTCACTTCCTTCCATGCCACCTGTGCCCTTGGATCCATACCTTTTAAGCACTTGATATTCACTCCACCCTCACCCCCAAAGCACTTATCTACACATTCATAATTTATTTTAATGTCTATCTCCCCATCTCTGTAAACACCTGATGGGTAGGGATCACATCTACCAACTCTATTGTATTGTACTCTCTTCAGTGCTTAGTATAGTGCTCTGCACTGAATAAATATCATTGACTGATTGGTCTGTTGAGTGCTAGGATCAGTTCTAAGATCTTGTGAGAAGACGTCAATAGCAAGACACATGTTCCTTGCCTTCAAAAAGCTTTTTCTTTAAAGAGGGAGACAGACAAAATGTATTTAGAATGTGAAAGCGGAAGGAAGCACAAGGACAGAGCAAGCAGCATACAAACAGCTAAGAAACAAAAAGTTGAACAAGTAACTGGTTATTCAGTTAAAGAGGTAACGATAATAATGATGGTATTTGTTAAGCACTTACTATGTGCGAAGCACTGTTCTAAGCGCTGGGGGGATACAAGGTGATCAGGTTGTCCCACATGGGGACAAATAAATAAAGTAATATTTATAGGTGAATAAATAGGTAAATAAAGTGTATCAATAAAAGTATACATATGTTTACAGAAGTGCGAAGGACAAATGCCAAGGGTGGGTGACTGGGATGCGTGAATTAATAGGGCAAAGCTTCATGGAAAAGGTGGGAGTTTTAGGATGATGGGAAACAATAGATCACTTGCTTCCTAGTGAGAGCCTGACTAGTGTTTGTAGCTATGAGGTCAAACACTGAATGACTTTGGATATTGAATGTTCTCATTCTCCTCCAGACATGGATAGAGCCAGCCACGAGGCCAGGTGCCATCCCTGTGAGTTCCTGGTTAGCACTAATAGTTGTAGTAGTAATAATAATAATAATACTAGTGGTTTTTGTTAATTGCTTACTATGTGCCAAGCACTGGGGTAGATACAGGATAATCAAATCAGACACAGTCCCTGTCCTACTTGTGTCTCACAGTCTAAAAAAGAGGGAGAATGGGTTTCCAATCCCCATTTTACAGATGAGGAAACTGAAGCATAGAGAATAATAATAATGTTGGTATTTGTTAAGCGCTTACTATGTGCAGAGCACTGTTCTAAGCACTGGGGTAGATACAGGGGAATCAGGTTGTCCCACGTGAGGTTCACAGTTAATCCCCATTTTACAGATGAGGGAACTGAGGCCCAGAGAAGTGAAGTGACTGGCCCACAGTCACACAGCTGAGAAGTGGCAGAGCTGGGATTCAAACCCATGACCTCTGACTCCAAAGCCCAGGCTCTTTCCATTGAGCCACGCTGTTTGAGAAGTGAGGTGACTTGCCCAAGGCTACACAGCAGGCAAGTAGCTGAGCCGGAATTAGAACCCAGGCCACCGACTCCCAGGCCTGTGCTCTTTCCAATAGGCCATGTTTTATCTGATGCCTATCTACTTGTTTTGTTTTGTTTTGTTGTATATCTCCCCCTTCTAGACTGTGAGCCCACTGTTGGGTAGGGATTGTCTCTATCTGTTGCTGAATTGTACTTTCCAAGTGCTTAGTACAGTTCTCTGCACACAGTAAGCGCTCAATAAATACTATTAATGAATGAATCTAGCTCTTTGGTTGAGTCAGTCTCCAGAACTATCAGTTTGACAGGGAAAAGTAAAAATATGTGTTGTTTTTCTACAATGGAGAAGCTCATAATTTCCCAAACTCAGCAATAGGGAAGTAGGCTTACCCACCTCCTAGGAAATGTAAGATGTTAGGCCATAATCTCTGCTGTCTGGCACCTAAGACTGCCAGCCTCTTCCCAGTCCTGTTTGAGATGGGGTTTGCAGAAGCTCTGTGTGTTTGTCAGAAAGGTTAGAGATCTCTCTGAAATCAGAACCTTTTTTTAATGATATTTGTTAAATGCTTATTGTGGGTCAAGCTCTGGTCTAAGCTCTGGGATAGATTCAAGCTCATCAGGTGGACACTGTCCCTGTCCCTGTCCCACATGGTGCTGTGCATTAAGTAAGAGGGAGAACAGATATTGGATCCCCATTTTATAGTCGAGGAAACTGAGACACAGAGAAGTTAAGGAACTTGCCCAACGTTACATGGCAAGCAAGCTGTGGAGCCGGGATTAGAACCTAGGTCTTCTGACTCTTAGGCCCATGCTTTCATCCACTAGGCCACGCTGCTTCCCTTTGCAGGGAGGCTCACAGATTTAGTTAAAGTGAAATGTCTCTGGCGTATTCTTTCAAAAACATGAAAAGACCTGGATTTGTTTAACTCCTCCTGCTATGATTCAGTATTCGCCAATTGTTTGTGTTCAAACGGGGTTGCCCGGCAATTAGGAACATGTGTTTGTTAGACATTGCTCTCTTCAACAGAACGAACAAGCATGTTATGGTTGGGAATGTTCTGCCTTGGCTGGTCGAGCTGCTGGGGGAATTTATTAGCGAAAAGTGGGTAGGATGTTTGGGAGATGATTCGCACAGCCGTGATGCCTTTATTAGAAGATGATTTCAGGAAATCCACTGACAGCCTTGCCCGTACTATTTAAAAATGAATCTGTTGCTGCCTCTCCTTCTTGCCCACTCAGTTCTTTCCTTCAGTAAGCATGAAGGGGAGGGGCTCAAAGAAGATGGAGATGCAGGAAGCCAGAGTAACTCTGGCCTCGCCTTGCAGGACAGAAAGGGGATGTGGGACTCTGGGGTGGTCCCTGAAGGGATATCACCCTGGCCTAGAGTCTCGACTGGGTATCTGTGTGTTTTTGCCTGCAGTTCTTTGAAGAGAAAATTCTCAAAAGGGCTGTGCTCCTTAGAGACCTGCGAAATGCCAGTTGACTTTTCTCTGGACCACAAGTTAATCTCTGGACCACCAGAGCCTGAAAAGGCCCAAGAGGGTGGATCCTGGCACAGATTTCTGATCTCAGGGCTACCAAAAGGGGAAGAGGTAGAGGAGGGTTGTCAGCAGGCAGCTGCAGCTTAGTGGGTAGCTGCAGAATTGGCCCTGCTTCAGGGCTTATGGACTGGGCATGCCACCTCTGAGCTCTCCCTGTGAAGCAGAGGTGACAGCAAAAGCCGCACTTTTTCCAGAAGCAACCATCCCTGGTCTCACCAGATGGTCCCTGGGGATGTAAATCCTGACTCCCTGCGAGATGGCCTCCCAGCACCTCCCCCTGAGGTCCGAGGCAGTGAATCTTGGTGGCTACCATGGCTCTTTTTGAATAATAATAATAATAATAATGAAAATAATAATTATGGTATTTAAGTGCTTACTATGTGCCAGGAACTGTTCTGAGCGCTGGGGTCGATACAAGATAATTGGGTTAGACACAGTCACTGTCCCACATTGGGTTCACAGTCTTAATCGCCATTTTACAGATGAGAGACCTGTGTCACAGAGAAGTGATTCGCCCAAGGTCACACAGCAGACAAGTAGCGGAGCCAGAATTAGACCTTCTGACTCCCAGGCCCATGCTCTATCCCTTAGGCCATGCTCTATCCACTAGGCCACACTGTTTCTCTGGAAGGAGCCAAACCACCCTTGCCACATGTTCTGTCACCAAATGGTTCCGTTATGAAATTATTTTGCTTCTACTTTTAGGACCATCTGAGGAGTCGGCATCCGTGAGGTACAGCAGAAGGCCCACCTGTCCAGATGCCTCGATGGCAGCCAGTATGCCCACCCCTCCTGTTCCCAGGCACCGAAAGAGCCACAGCCTCGGAAGCAAGTGGGTGCATCCATTCACACTGGCTTGGGGCTGGGGGGGAGTGGGTCGGTGGAATTGTTCAAACCTGGTGGCTTCTCGGAAACGCTCTCCTCTCCTCCATCTCTCTCAGCTGTAGGCACTAGTCGGAACGCAGCCCTCCGGGCCGCCCTTCTCAGGTTCCAGGATTCACTTCTCCGGTTCTCGTCTCCCCGAGAACCTTAGAGTCTCGCTGCGTAGGTCACGGATGTTGTGCTTTTTGCTCAGGGTGGGAGAGGAAGCTGGAGATGAAGAGGCCAAAGATATTCTCCAGTTTAAATCCCTTGTGTTCTGTGAAGATCTCTTACGATGTCAACAACCAATCTAAGAGGGATTTATAATCTTCACTTGGGCCTCATCACTGGTGGAAAAAATCTGGCATCTTGGGAAAGAAAGCTAATCCCAGTATATGAAGCAAAGTGATGTGTGATCATTTCCATAGGAAAACTCCTCTTCAGAGTTGGATTCTGGTTTCTATTAAGGCTTCCTGTTTTTAACCAGTTCTCCACCAGGGTTAGTGGAGACATTCAGACAGGTCAAATGATTTGCCCAAGGTCACAGCTGACACACAGTCTCTAGTGGCTTCTCCTACTGTTCACTACTTCCTAAGTATTGGGTCACCATGGCCTCACTCAAGTTTTCTTTTCCTGCCTCTGATGGGGACAAGCACCCTGACCTCCATTCGTGAGGACAAGTAAGATCCAGAACCCTGGCTGAATTCTCCCGTAGATCCATCCCCACTTAACAGTAGAGAAACATGAAAAGTAGCAGCTCCGAAGAAACTTTGCTACCGTTCCCCAAGGCTCTCCGCAGCTTGGATACGCCTGTGTGCAACTGAGAAAGGGGAAGGAGTGGATGTTATCCAAATGCATAAGGGACTTTTGCCTTTTCTCTTCCTTTCCGTTTTCCAGTCTTCTGTGTCAGTTCAGTGTAGTTGAGAGTAAAAGTGCCACGTTCCCATCGGAGAAACCTCGCCACCTGTTGGACGACAGTGTGCTAGAGTCTCCCAGTCCAGGCAGGAACCTCACATTAAATCCCGCGGTCACCAATGGAGTCTCCATAGGTAAGATCCTCAGCCCAAGGGCAGGCTGTATGCAGCTTTCTCCGTGTCTGTCTTTCTGGCTTGGTTTGGAGTGAGACCGACACCAGTCACTGCATGAAAGAATGACGCCATAGTCCAGTGTCAGAACCAAGAGTCCGTTTCCTTTCCCCGTGAAGCCTGGTCTTCCTGCCAACTGTTGTGGGCTTTGCTGTATTGCTTTTCTGTTTTTCTAAACACACACACACACACACACACACCCACCCCCTCCCTCCCCCCAAATCTACCTACCTACCCTACTGCTTATTAAGTACAACCAAACCCTATTTAGAGCAAGGATCTTGCGCTCTTGTGGTAACTTTTGTCCCCAAGTGGGAAGAACATATTTTCCTCTGTAAGTGCAATTAGCAGTATTCGTACTTGATAGAGCCCAGCATGACTCCAGCCCCATAACCAAGGCCGCCACTTATATAACTCTGATGGGGTTACCTCCCTTCTGAATGCACAATCCATTTAATCAGTAAAGTTCTCCAAAGAAATTTGAAAGACCTATTTCAGTGATAGTTTGCTTGAATATTTCCCTTGCAGGGAACCCCAAGAGCAAAGAGGCTTCTTCTTAGTAGGTTCTATCTTCCACTGACTAGTTTGACACAATAATTATAGGGCAGTGCTGTGGTCAGGGCACGTTTCTGGGCACTGCTGTTGCTTTTCAAGCTTGGGAAATTAGTTTACAAATTACTTGTTTAGTAATTACCTATTTAACGGATAGTCTTGGTCTCCTGCCCATATGGAGTGCAAGAATATTGCATTATAGAAGAATATTAAGAGTAGAAAATCAGGATGTCTACCTCATGAGAATTGTAAGGCAATCATGCCTGTATTTACCAACCTAGGAGTTTGACTTGTCCTTGATAGAAATTGTGATGAATGAAGTTATGAATTATATTTAGCTTCTCTAAGCTTGCTCTTGGTAGTGGCCCAAATTTAGAGGAATGAAGCTTAGTTGGGGAACCCAACAGACTAGGAATCTGAGGTGGCTAAGAAGATTAGATAGAAGATTTTTTGATATTAGTACAGTCCACAAAGCCTGTCATCCTTTGATTATTAGTTCACACCAGAATGAGATGGATAGTGTCCGAGAGACATTTTCATCTGACAATTGATCTTTTTATTCTTTAATACTTTGTTCTCCTGTTGCTTCAGTTCTGTACATCTCTGTGACTCCACTGTAGCTTTAGGCCCAAGCAGATCCTCCCTAACTAGCCTACATCTTCCAGGAGTAATATGGTATGAGGAATGTATTTGGTACCTAATGATGCTACCAAAATCATAAAAGTTCCTATCACAACATCCAAACCACTATTTAAACCAATTGATACCCTTTTGGGAAAACAGCTGAGACAACAAAGATGGGGAAATAGAATCAGCTTGATATTTTTTTTTTCCGGAAGTGATTCCCAGAGCTGTGTGTCTCAAAGTTGAATTCAGGATCAAAGGACTAGACACCGGGTTGAGACAGCAGCTGTTAGCCAAAGCTCCTCCCCCCACCTGGCCCTTCCCGCCCGTTGACACTGAATAGTGAAAATGTCCATGATGAAACATACACCTGCTTGAGAACTTTGGCATTTCACTTGGATTGTTTGTCATGTTTGATTGTCAGAGTGAGAGCCTCTTTGCTTTAAGAGTGAACTCACTTTGGACTGAATTTGTGTTGCGTCTTCTAATGCTTGTGTACTGCCTGACACTATTTGGAGGGAGGGAAAACAAACTGTAAAGCAATATTGCTACTAAGGATAAAAAATTAGAAGCCTACAACATAATTTGAAGCATTGTATCCTCCTGCAAAATAGCCAGCCTGAAGCTGACGGATAGTAAAACCAGTTAATCACAGTCTTTACTTTTGGCTCCCAGCCCTTGAGCACAAAGCTAACTGCAAGCCTGCTGAAAAACAAACATAGCTTATTAACCTAAGCAGCAGAGAATTCTAATTTAGAGTTAGTTATGTGGCAGCGGTGAGGTGGAAGAGTTGGCTCATGAAAACTCGGACAGCGAACATTCATCTAAGGCTTTTTTCACAGCTGAGGTAACTGTTTAGAGAAACTCAGGAAGAGAATTACTCTGATGTTTTAAATATGTGGTTGAGAGCTATACCTGAAGTATAGGGAGAAAAAATTCAAAGCACAAGATACTTGGAATAAAAAAATGGATTTTTGTTGAATTCATGAATGAATTTAAATAGAAAAAAATAAGCTTTTTCTATCAATTAAAAAAAAGAAAAACATTCTGGCTCCACTTACAGATCTTCTAGGTAAAGAAAAATATAAATTGGTTCTAATGCAATAGCTGTAAAGTTACTGTTTGACTGTTTGTGACCCTGCTACCTGAAAAGTCGGTGTAAAATACTTTTATTTCAAGCCAAAAGCAGCTGGAAAGCCTGGAACAATTTTTATAAGGCTGTATTCTCAGAGCCTTTCCCTGGGAGATCTAGAGAGCTGCACCATTTTCTTAGGTCATGTCTGATTTTCTCCTTCCATTCAGGGCACCCACCCAGAGGATGAAGACACCAAAACCCTCCTAAAAGCTAGCTGAATGGGTCCAGCCTATTACTCCAAGAAAACACTTTGTTAAATTTGATCACAAAATCTGCCTTAAATTAAAATTATCCCTGAAACTGAATTTTCAGTTGGAAGTAAAATATTAAAAAATCCATTTAGTTCTACCTGCCAGCGAATGCTAGGAGCAATCCTGGCCAGGGCTCTGTCTCCCATTCCTGGCTCTGGGAGCAGCTGAGTCCTGCCGCTGGAAGCCAGGAATGAGCAGACTCTCAGAACCATGGCCACAGTGAAAGCCCATAGTGGGAACCTGGAGCTGCTATTCTGGGACCATTTATCTGGTGCCCATTGGGTCTCATGGGGGGAGGATATCTTTCCATGAGAAAATGCTCATCAGAGGAGCTCACCATTCCCAAAGTGTTCCCTGTGGCTTTGGAGAGATCACTGGACTCACTCTGGCTCTCTTCAAGTTGGGTTGTCCCTTTGGAGGGACAGAGTGGCATCTACTTGAGGCAAGTCCCTTGGGAAAGGGAGGCTGCTGGCCCCGTACACTTAGCTGCATCTTTGGGGATCCAGTCTGTTTTTCATAAGTGCTCCATAGCAATGGTACACTGAATCAAGGCCCTGGGTGGCATTTTGTCCCTTTTTTTTTGGTTGATATTTCACATTGTAACTGGCAGTCACATTGAGGAAGAGCATTTTATTGTGGGCATGTAGAAATGCAAAGAAATAAGGGAATTATACTCAAAATGAAAGTCTTCAGCCTGGATGGAAGAGTGACTGCTTGCAGTTCATGTTTCCTTCTCATAAAAAAGAAATGTCTTTCTTTGGGGATTTTATCGTAAGTCATTTCAACATGTCTTGCTGTTGTGTTAATGTTAAAAGACGGGGTAGAAATCATTGAAACTGTGCAGGAGATGTGATTTTATTCTCCTTCCCCAGACTATTTTGATTTTTAGGAGTTGCAACAAACAAACCAAAGGGCATTTGTTAAGCGCTTACTGTGTACCAAACACTGTACTAAGTGCCTGGGTAGGTACAAGATAATCAGATCGGACACAGTCCCTTGTCCCTCATGGGGCTCACAGGCTAAGATGGAGAAACTGAGGCACAGAGGAAGGGAAGTGACTTGTCCAAGGTCATGCAGCAGGCAGGTGGCAGAACTGGGATTAGAACCTGGGTCCTCTAACTCCCAGGCCTGAGCTCTTTCCATTAGACCATACTGCTTCTCAGCCACATTGTTCGAATAAGGGAAGAGCCCCAGAGTGATCGGGGCAACTTTTAGACAAATCAATTATAGACACAATGAGGCTCGACGAAGTTTTTCACTGAGCAAGAACTTGGGAAAGTTCCCCTGGAAACTTCAAGTCCAAATAGTTTCACTCTTCTATTATGTGCCATGCTCATTTATCTGTGTTCCTTTTCTAGGCAGTAGTGAAAGTTCAGAATTTAGTGAGGAGCTGTCTTCAGGGCTTGAAAGGTGAGTTATGATTTGGTGTCTTCCCTCAGTGTTGTGTAAGACTGTAGTGTGTTTAGGAATCCAAGAACATTGGCTTGTCTTGGTAGAGCTATCTATTTTAGTAATGTGACAAACTGAACCAGGTTACATTGCTGCTAATCTGTAATCACCTTGGCAACAGAAGAATGGGAAAAATATCATTTCAAACCATTTACCCCTGCCTTGGAAGTGTCAGAATGGCCCTTTCCTGCCAGCCATGTTGCCCACTTCTCTGAATTACCCCTTGCATTTCTAGAAGGGTGGTGAGACCAAGATTCTGATGGAGGATACTGTTCCATCAGAGAAACAGGTAATAGAAGTAGTAATAGTATTTATGAAGCACTCACTATATGCTAGAGCATTGTGTACTAAGCACTGGACAGAATACACAGTTGGGAATTAAACAAATTCCCTGGGAAAGGACAGGGAAACTGGAATGGTGTTTGGCTGGCTCTGTTCTATCCCCTTTCCTAGCATAAGCATAGGATAATGGAAAGGTCCAGTAAATAGTGGCGGAGAGGGGGAAGAAAGGAGGGGAGGGAGACAGCAGGACAGGATTCCTTCCATGGCAGTGAGGAGAAGTGGAAAAAATCCCGAAAAAACCATTTGCGTGCTTCTAAAAGCAGCCCAGGGTTTTGATGAGTGAACTCTCCAAGGTTTAGAACCCTAGAATCCCAGAACTGAAAAGGACCTTGAGAGATCATCTGGTCTGGCCCCTATTTCCAGGCAAATGAATGACTAAACTATAAGTTAGAAATGTTTCTAAATTTGAATCTACCAACAATACTGCCATTTTATCACGGGTCCTCCAGCAGGTGTGCTGGAACATTCAGGCATGTAGTGAACAGGGCATGTGACCAGTTAACTGTGGCCATGGCCAGGCCACCAATCCATATCCCTCAAATCCCAAGCATCTCATGGGCCTGAGGGTGGGCCAGAGAGGCAGAAAAGCCTACCTCAGGGGCACTTTCCAGTGTGGCAAACTTTCAGCTCTGAGCCCCTCTTCTCCCCCTGCTGGAGTTTGGATCTGCTCCTGAGTCTCACTTTGGAAAAAAAAAAATCTCCCAGTAAAATTGGGGTCCAGCATTCTCTTGCCCATCCAGGGGTTCCCCAGGCCAGAGCTACAAACAAGCAAGGAAGAAACACCGAGTGTCCCGTTTCCTTCTTGTGGGCCCAGTTCTTCTTCAACCCAGATGACTGGGGCTACTTTGAAGAAAAGCATGTTTATGGACAATGGCCTGAGGTCTGGAGACCCGAATAATCTGGATTGTCCCAGACCCAAGAGCCTTGTGATAGACAAGGCAATCCTAGTCCCCCAGAGAGGCCAGCGTACTAATCCCCATCCCTGGGTCTTGCTGGATCCCACAACAGCCCCTTCCTTGGAGGCTGGGTAAAGTGTGAACCTGAATCCACGAGGGCAACCCTGGTTAAGGTAGAATCAGGCCAGACCCAGAACCCAGGGGATGAAGGAGTGAGCTGTTGGCCAGGTTACATTGCTGCAATGATTATGTTGCCGACAGCTCACTGATTCTCAGCTCTTTCTCCCTGTAACTGCCATAGAGCAAGCCTGCGCCAACAGCAGGTCCCGGGCCCTGCCCCAAGTCCGACTTGTCTTCCCGGCTCCAGACTGAGGGGTGGAATGGGGTGGGGTGGGAGCCCATAGCTCTATAACACTGCACACCAGGTGCAGGAAGTGCTGGAATAATTCACCACAATTTCACTGAGGCCACTTTGCAGTGCAGGTGTTAGCACACTGTCACTCCTGAGCTTGCGTTTGCGTCTCTGCAAACCTTGCCTGGGATAATATCTTGCTAATGCATCTGGACCCGTTGGCTAATAGGCTTTAAAAACTTTGTAACTCGATTAACCTCAGGTGAAAATGGCCATATTATGTGGAGCTCTGAATGGTGCTGCCTGGGACAGGGCTTGTACTGGGGTGGGACTAGAGGTCCTAGCTTAGGAGATAAAAAGGCAGGAAAGAGGTAGAATAGAGACTGAAACAAAGACAAAGAAACAAACAGACCACAATAGACTGATAGAGAAACAGACTGAAAGATATACTCAGACAAGGGCAGAAAATACACACACACACACACACATACACATATTCTGCCTCTCACATGCCCACAAATACACACCCACAAATGTGCACTTAGACATTCTTGCAAGCACAAACATCAAGCACAAACATTTCCTCATCCACCAACCCGCTGTCACCCACCAAAGCATTGTCTTTCGCATTCTATCTCACACATATGTTCCTCCTTACTCAGGCGGTCTCACCCTTAGGCATAGTCTCTTATGCCCATGCAGAAAAACAGTCTCTCACACTCTCACACTCCAACGTACTGCCACACACATGTATACACACAAGCACTCTCATGTACCAAGGAAGGCAGCAGCAGTTGGCTGGCCATCTCTCGCCTGCTGATGGCTGCCTTGTGCTCACCATTTCTTCCCTGGCCACTCCTGCCAATCTGGTTCAAAAGTAGTACATTTGAAGGGGCCCCCTCCAGTCAGGCAGTTTTTCAGGGGGTAGGATGGGTCCCTGAAAATAAAACACCTCCCGTGCAACTTAAAGTCTGCTGGGCAACTTAGTTAATGTGTACAATGGTTACCTAATGCAAAAAACACTGTTACTAGAGTATTGATGCTGTGCTAAGGCTTTAGTAGAATGAAAATAAATCAGGGGCTAAAGACCCAGAGACATGAGATAATGCTTCCAGTCAAATTGGTTCTGACCCTGTTTGATGCTGGCAGGAGCCTCTGTTGTTTAAAAAGTTGCTGTCTATTGGGGAACCTAGTGAGTTAACTATCCAAATCCTAGCCTTTTACGCCCTCCACAGGAGAGAAAAGTATCTGACTCTCATTTGAACTAGTTGCTTCAGTTAAGGCTTGATGATTTAGCTGTTTGTACATTGCTCCCTTTCCCCTAAGACTGGTCTTTCAGTCACTTCTCTGCTCCTTTCTCCTCTTCCCCATCTTTCCCTTCTGAAACTCTAGCGGAGAGATGGGGAGAGACTGGGTGGAGAAAGGTTAAAATCAATCAATCATATCTATTGAGCACCTGTGTACAGAGCACTGTCCTGAGTGCTTGGGAGAGTACAATAGAAATAGTATCTGTGATTCGTGGCCTCAGAAACCTCTTGGCTAGAGTTACATTTGGGGATTAGTTGGGGATTTCCCCACCGGTTCAGTCTCTCTTCCCCCCGTTTCCAGAGATGTGTTTGGTTGTCTGAAATACTCATGAATGGAACTTGTCGCCAGTTGGAGATGTCAGTAGGGTGAGTATTAGTAATGTAACCATTCTTCAATGGGACGGCAGAGGGGCCGAACCACAAATAGCCTGGTACCATTTCCTGGGCTTCCCTGATGCTTCACTGTCTGTTTCCATATGACTGGGCAGCAGCGGCCCGAAGCTGACCTCGCATCTTCCCTCAGCTGATGCCAGCCTGGCCAAGAGAGAGCCTTGTAACTGAAGACCTTGCTCTTTTCTCACTCCAGCAGGGCTCCTCTCCTCGATCTCCCCTTTGCTCCTTTGGAGCTGATTCGTCCAGTGGCAGCTGAGGTCAGGGACAGGAGTTAAAGACACTACTCGGGGGCCACCTAGGCTGAGCTGAGCCCTACGGGGACTAGCCACTGAGAGGTCCACCGGTGGTAGCTTGGAGACAGCGTCCTAGATGGCCCATCCTCCATCACCAGGCAGGCCACCTCCCTCGTCCAACTCTACCCAAGAGATAAGGGGATGAGGAAGGGAGTAGACTTGGAAGCCCTGTGATCTAATTGAACCCCTTACCACTGTAAGGGGAATAAAGGGGAGCAATTACACATATGTTTAATTGATCTGAAGAAACTGTGGTTCCCATTGAATCGAGTATCACCAACTTATTTGTGTGATTTGTAATAATAATAATAGTTAAGGGCATACTATGTGCCAAGCACTGTTCTAAGCACTGGGATAAATTCAGTAAAATCAGGTTGGATGCAGTCCCTGTTCCCCATGAGGCTCACAGTCTAAGGGAGAGGGAGAACGGGTATTTAATCCCCATTTCACAGATGATGAAATTGAGTGACTTGCCCACAGTCACACAGTAGGCAGACCTGATGGGGGTCAGGATTGGAACCCAGGTCCCTTGACTCCCAACCCGTGCCCATCCACTGCTGTTTAGCCACCTTTTAGGTTTGAGGGTGACACTGTTGAGGTTTGAGCACTGTGAACTAGTGTGACTGGAATGACCCTTGCATGACTGACAATCCCTTCTACTTTATGTGTGCATGACTGTCCTTTTCTGCATTTGCAATGCAACTGTTGCATTTGTTGGGACTGGGATCAAGCTGATGATCTTATATCTACCTCAGTGCTTTATACAATGCTTAACACCTAATAAGTGCATAAATTCTGTCATCATCTTTATTATTATCTTCACTCATAGTGCCTGGCCCCATTCCTAGGTCCCCCTCTTTGGGTCATGATTTTTGCAAAGCTTCCCATTTCTAATGGCTTCATGCCAGCCTGATTTGCCTGCCTCTCTTGTTTCCCACCAGCCTCAGTTATACCAGACCATTTAAGATGGTGGAGAGTCTTGATCCTGTGTTGCTGAGGTAGATCTTGGTGTCTATAGGACTTGCTGGCAAATGACTAGTATGTAGTCTCAGGCTTCTTCTGCACTTGGATGAATCCATAGCACTTTGCTGATTCTATAGCTATCTTCATTCATTCAGTTGTATTTATTGAGTCCTTACTGTGTGCAGAGCACTGTACTAAGTGGTTGGAAAGTACAATTCGGCAACAGATAGAGACAATCCTAACTCAACAACGGGCTCACAGTCTAGCTCATAACTAGCTAAGCCAACCAGTGGTATTTATTGAGTGCTTACTGTATGCAGAGCACTGTACTTAACCCTTGAGAGAGTACAAGAGAGTTGGTAGGAATGTTTCCTGCCCACAATGAGCTTACTGTCTAATAATAATAATAATAATTGTCATATTTGTTAAATGCATAATAGTTGTGATATTTGTTAAGCGCTTACTATGTACTAAGCGCTGGGGTGGATACAAGAAAATAGGGTTGGACACAGACCCTACCCCACTGGAGCTCACAGTTGCAATCCCCATTTTACAGATGAAGTAAATGAGGCACAGAGAAGTGAAAAGACTTACCCAAGGTCACATGGCAGATAAGTGACAGAGCTGGGATTTGAACCCACAACCTTCTGACTCTTAAGACCTCTGCTCTATCCACTATGTCATGTTGCTTCTCCATCTAGAGAATGTTTACAATCTAGAATCTAGCTATAGTCTAGCTTACAATTCTATATTGTATGTGTGGCGTGCTTGTGTCTGTGCTTCTAGAGCACATTGTTGTTTCATAGACACTCTTGAATGAGTGATTCAGAGACTGTGAATGATGCTTTTAGGGGTTTGAGTTGGAAAGGTTTACCCAGAGGATCCCACTTGTATTTTGACAGCAGTTTATCAGATTGCCTGTTGTGTCCTGAGGCAAGACTGCATGGAATAGGTTGAACAGGACTGAGCCTGCATTACTCTTTTGGGAATTGGGAAAGGATCAGGCAAAGTCCTTCTACTTCTAAGGCAGCTAGCCATATCATCTTGGAGCAATCCTGGGATATTGCAAAACTCTTCGGGACAATCAAACTTTCAGTTGTTGCCAAAGCCTAGGTCCGCTGATGGTGTCAAATGCTTTTGACAAATCTAAGGACCCCATTTAGACATCTTCATGTTGTTTCCTGCTTTTGTCCTGTATCTGATGAGCAGCCAAGAGCATCTCTGCTGTGCCTCACTCTGGTCTGAAATCATATGACAATTCTGGGAACGCATGTTTAATCTTGTCCTTCCGAGGCCAGTCCAGGAGAATTTTGGTTAGACTCCTTTTTGGCAATGGAATCAATCAATCATTGGTGTTTACTAAGCATTTACTGTATGCAGAGCACTGTACCAAAGTACTATCCCAGCTCTGCCACTTGTTAGCTGTGTGACTGTGGGCAAGTCACTTCACTTCTCTGTGCCTCAGTTACGTCATCTGTAAAATGGGGATTAACTGTGAGCCTCACGTGGGACAACCTGATTACCCTGTATCTACCCCAGTGCTTAGAACAGTGCTCTGCACATAGTAAGTGCTTAACAAATACCTACATTATTACCAAACACTGGGTAGATATGTATGATCCCTGCCCACAAGGATTTTGCAATCTAGAGGGGGAGGACGATATTAAAATAAATTTTGGGAAATGCCAGAGTATAAGGATATTTGCTTAAGTACTGTGTGGTTGGATGTGGAGAAATTATCAAAGTGCTTGAGGAGTTCAGACCCTACTGCATAGGTGATTCAGGGGATAGGGCAAATTGGATGGGGAAATGAGGGGTTAGTCAGGGAAGATCTCTTGGAAGAGGTCTGATTTTAGTATGGATTTGAAGATGGGAGAGTGGTAGTCTGTCACATATGAATAGGAAAAAAATTCTAGACCAGAGGGAGGTCTTTGGCCAGGGGTCAGCGGCGTGATACATGAGATCGCGGCAGAGAAAAGCAGGTTGGTGTTCGAGCGGTGAAGTCTGTGGCCTGGATTGTATTCATTCATTCAATCATATTTATTGCATGCTTACTATGTGCAGAACACTGAACTAAGCACTTGGGAGAGTACAAGTCAGCAATAAAAAAAGACAATCCCTGCCCACACTGGGCTTACAGTCTAGAGGTGGGGAGACAGACATCAAAACAAGTAAACAGGCATCAATATAAATAAATGGAATTATAGATATATACATATAAGCAGAAGTGCTGTGGGGTGGGGATCCAGGCAGCAGAGTGAAGTGTGGACTAAAGTGGGGAGAGGAAAGAGGTTGGACTGTCAGAAAGGAGGCCGATGCAGTAATAGTATCACTGAATAGTAGCAGGAGATCAGCAAGATAAGTTAGGAGGAGGAGAGCTGACTCAATACCTTAGAGGCAACGGTAAGGGATTGCTGTTTGATGAGAAGATGGATGAGCAGCTATTGGAGCTTCTGGAGGATTGTGGAGATGTGGACTGAACATTTCTGTAGAAAAATGATCCAGGAAGCAGAGTGAAGAGTGGACTGGAGAAAAGAGAAGCAGAGGGCGGGGAGGTCAGCAAGGAAGCTAATGCAGCTGGTGCAATGGAAAGCAGTGATTCCAAAAGAGCTTTTACTGTCACCTCTCTGCCCTGCATTCTTGAAGAGAGTGGTAATGATGACATTCTTGCAGTATTCCGTATGTTGCCTTTGCAGACTTTGGAGACCATCCCCTATATGTTTGTAGATTGTAGCCGGAGCATCATCAGAATGCTATGTCTCTATCACTGACAGTGACTTCACTAAATGTTGAGATGAATGCCGCCACTTCATCTTCTTTCTAGAAAAGCATCCTCCAGGATAGAAAGTGGACAAATTAGCTGAACAAAGTGTTACTGATGTTTCTTTAAATCGCTCTCCTTGTCTGTGATGTCATTTCTCCTCTTCAGTGATTCTCTTGCTGGGTTTTAGGAGTACATACATTATTCTTCAGAGATACGAAGAAGTCTACTGGTTGGTGGTCTGCATAGCTCGTGATCCCTTCAACATGTGATCTGAACTGTTTTATATTCCATAATATCTACTGTTTGCTCCAAGGAGTTCTTTGGTCTCAGAAACATTCTCATCAAGCCAGTCCTGTTGTCTGCTGGCTATATCCATAATCTTAAAGGCTGTCAGATAGTATTTCATAAAGGCATTAATTCATCCACTCTGTAAATAGAATCAGGTGGGTTTCTTCCATGTTGTCACCTCTCTTCATTCTCCATAAATCCACAATTCAGTCTGAGTGATTTGGACACTACTTTGTGATATCTTGGTTTTATCACTGAGGAATATTTGGAATGTCAATCCAGAAGCTAGGGAATTAGGAGTGTGTGAATGTTCTTCCTCCTTTGCACGTATGGTTGCAACACTGATCTCCAAATCAATGCAAATAGATGCTGAGTCAGAAGAAACAGTTTGCTGTCTGGGTGCAGTGATGGTCAAGGTGCGATACTGTAATATGATTTTTTTGTAACCTGAGGATTTTCAGGAATGCAATTCCACATTACCGAGTGCTACTACTTTGACTCTGTGTGCATCTAGAGTACATTTCTCCAATTCAGAAAGCAAAAATACTCTGTTGGATGTTAAGAAATAATGTATGCAAATTCACCAAGGATTCACAGACCACTGCTGTTTAGCTGTCCAATCCTGTGTAGACTAGTGATTTTTCCCTGTGTTTCAGCATCACTTCCCTCCCATACCACGAGACTCAGCTTGTTAGAGGTTGCCCAGATCCTTTTCCTCATTGGTGTCGGAGATAGTGGAAACACACACATTGATGATTGTAGCGTAGTGCTTATGTGTAAGGATCACATGTAAGGCCATTAGACACTCATTTATGCCTCTGGGAAGGTCCTTTTCATTTAATATTGGAGCTCTGTTGTAGCCAAAAAAGAAGAGGAGAATGGAGAAGAGGGTTCTTGTTTGGGGGGATGCTGGACAACTCATCCCCCTGTCATCATCCCCCAGTCTTCCCAGGTTGAGAGGAATGCCTCCCTATAGGAATTGGGGACCATACCAGCACAGGACAACAAAGTAGGAGGAGATCTCATTGAGCAGAGGGAGGAAAATTGGGCTGGGCTCAGTGAGGTATGGATAGCCAAGAGGAATGCATTTTTCATCCTCTCCCCTTAATTATACTAAAATTGCATCACTTCTTCAATTCTAATAATTTTTCAGGTACCTCAGTTCACCAATGGTGGCCATTTCAGCAGTTTATGATCCTCCCACCATAGATTATGGAAATAAGGACATGCTCTTTCAATTGTAAAATTCTCAACTGTTTTCACAGCTGAAATAGGTTTCATTCTTGACAGTGATGTAAAAAGCAGCCAAAGGCCCAGCAGTCTCTGCTGCTGAGAAGTCTGGCTACTGCTTGGTGCATCCCATGACCCCGGGGAACATGAATGGCAGGGATGAGAAAATGTGAGTGGAGCTACACAAGCCACTAACACTAGAGGCAATTCCCATGTGCAGGTTCTCAGTCTTGAAGTCTCCAGATCGAGGCTCAGCTGTCTGTGGTTTCTGATGGGAACACACCACCATCATTGAGAATCCTATCACATTCTGTGAGCTCTAGAGGGCCAGAAAAGAGTGTGTGCATCACTCCTGGAGACAAAACTCAAGCATACGCCTTGTTGACAGTGGGAAAATCCTGTGCGAGTAGATGGATTTTGGGTGGCTCAGTTGCTGAAGAGGCAGGAGGACTGCCTAAAAATACCCTGGGAGTTTTGAGCTGCCCAAGTAGGATGGAACTGCTCTCTTTAAATGAAAAAGTGTCTCATACCACCCGGGCTCACCAGAGAATAGAAACTGATATCCCTTATCCTGGTGGTGCAGAAAACTAGAAAATACAAAGGAAATAACAGTTGTATCATGTTACAGCAGGACATTGCCTCATGATCAGAACAGCTGTCAGCCAATTCGGTGAGTGACGATTATTACTTTTGATCTAGCTGTATCTGGAAGTTGACATCATATCCCTGATTGAATCAAGACTTTCTGATGAGAAACAAATTATGGAGAGAAAGAGCCAGATATATCTCCTTCTGCAGCTGCCATCCTTCCTTCCTCTCAGTGAAGGATCACCATGGTAGACTCCAGTCAGACACTTGCTATTCTCAAGTCCACCGTGGCTTCCGGGATTATTACTAGGTACTGCCTTGGATGAAGATTATTGTTTACCTACCTGATTGCCACCATCCTCCAACCCCACTTCTTCTCCCTCAACAATGTTGCAGTAATGCAGGAAACCTCCTATTCCCTGATCCCAGAGAGGGGAATAATAATGTTGGTATTTGTTATGCGCTTACTGTATGCAAAACACTGTTCTAAGCACTGGGGGTAATACAAGGTGATCAAGTTGTCCCATGTGGGGCTCACAGTTTTAACCTCCATTTTGCAGATGAGGTAACTGAGGCACAGAGAAGTGAAGTGACTTGCCCAAAGTCACACAGCTGGCAAGTGGCAGAGCCAGGATTAGAACCCACGACCTCTGACTCCCAAGCCTGGGCTCTTTCCACTGAGCCACGCTGCTACTGATTGAGCAGTATCTCTACTCCAGTGAAAAGGAGCAGGGATTGTCTATACAATTGCGTTATTTTCTAGGCTTAAAAACGGAGGCAACACATGGAAGTAGGGCCTTGAAAGGAACGTCAAAGTGCCATCCCCTCACTGACATTCCAGAAATCCGACGTCAAGCCCTGACCCGTTGGCTACCTCCCACGGTTCAACAGCTGTCTCGATTGAGTGGCTTATTGTCCCCATGTGGGTTGGATTTGTTTGTAGAGAGAACGGGGCATGGGGTCTCTTCCAGGCTGCCAGCACCATCCCAAGGCTCCTTCACTAGCAGAGTCAAGAAGATCACCCCTGCTCTCCAGAGTGGCTAGAATCCCTTGTTGGACCATCAAGAGATGTACAATATCACTTCTAGGCTCCCAGGGGTCAGTAGAGACCTGTTGCAGTGCTGCAGGTTGTGCAGTCTCTGAGGCCGTGACAGGTCCTGCTGAGCAGAATGGCTTGGATTTGGGAACAGCTTTGCCCGTCTCCCTCCATTACACCCAGCAGCCTGCCTGCAACCTGGATGAAGCAAAAAATAGTTTTAAATGATTAACCTCCCATGCTTCTCTCAAAAGAGAGTACCTTAAAGCTACCTTTGAAGGGCTTTTGATCCCTTAAAAAGATGGGCCAGGGCAAGGCTCATTTATTAATTTGGGGACCCGAGCAAACTTCAGCTGAGTCAAATTGGGTCACAGAAGTCTGCCCATGCAGAGGTCCACAGCCCGGACTTCTGCGGCCCAATCTCGTGGCTACATTCCAGCCTGGGGTCCCTCAGCGGTCCCCTGAGTTTCCCAAGAACTCCAGAGGGCAAGGTCAGGGGTCTCCAGATACCAAGTTGGATTAGTACTGGACCCTGCAGCCAACCAATGTATGGCCTGGAATTTGCAGGGTGCCAGAAAAGGTCACTTTGGTTTGCTTCTCTCTCAACTTTGGAAGTGTCAAGAGTGAATAGCCAGGTACTAGAGTGGTGTTTCTCAAAGTGGAGCTCAAGTATCACCAGGGATCCTCCATTGTGGCTTACGTGGAATCTCTCCCTCCTGCCCCCCCTTGGTTTATGGACACTGAGGCTGGACTGTGAGAGGAGAGGAAATGCTGTGGGTAAAAACCAAACGGAGAGTAGGAACTCAATCAGCATCCAAGAAGTCTTTGTTTGAGAGCACTGTGTTAGGTGGCCAGAGTCTATTCCTTGTGGTCTAATCGTGGGAGCTAAAATTTGGCAGAAATGGGGATTTGGAGCTGATTTCTTAATGTTCATATGTAAATTTCATTCACGACTAGGGCACAATAGTGAAAACAGGTAGAACACCTGGTTTTTCAGCTTTTTTACTTAAGGTAAACTGACTGACAGATGTTGCTTTGCAGAGCCTTGCATTCCCACACAGGAAAAAAAAAAGAATCTGTTTGACTAGAGCAGGGTGATTGAAGAATTGAAACTAAGTCATTGGAGGGAGAGAAGCAGAAACTTGGGAAAGGGATGCAAGAGGGTCTCCTGTTGGAACAGAGGGTACAAAGAAGTTTGGGATGGGGGACGGGGAGGGGCAGATCTGAGCTGCTGAGCTGAAAGTCCCAAACTGAATCTCCTTCCTCTCTCCTCCCCACATCCAGCTTCCGGACAGGTTCACCCTCTCTCTCTTTCAACCTCCATTTTCACTCTGACCCCCACATCCTGTCTCAAACTCATCCATAACATTTCTAGAATCCACTCTGTCCTCTTCAGCCAAATAATCACCACACTGGTCCAAGCACTGATCATGTCCTGACTTGATCACTGCATCAACCTCCTTGCTTATCATTCTACCTCCAATCCATATGTCCTTGTCCTATCCAGATCATTTTAATAAAATGCCATTCTGTACATCTCCCCATTCCTCAAACACCTTGTTTTCCCACTCCTCTACCACTTGTCTGCTGGGTAACCTCAGGCAAGTTACTTCTCTTTTCTGGGCACAGTGACTTCATTTATAAAATGGGGATTGAGTCTGTGAGCCCCACTTGGGGCAGGGATAGTATTCACCCCAGCACTTAGTAAAGTGTCTGGCACACAGTAAGTGCTTAACAAATACTACAATTATTATTATTATTATCCTCATAAAGAAGAAAATCCTCACCATTATCATGTATCTAGAATATATAGTTAGAACAGAAAGCTGTACTCCTTGGGCTCCATTTAGCATCTCCTGTGAGCTGAAATCCTCTTGGTACTGGGCAGTGATTTCTAGTTGGCTAGAGGCTGTCATTCTGATGTGAGACACTCTGTCTCCCTCCGTTATCTCTTACAGGGTAGAAGGAGTTCCCATCCAAATGGAGACCATTTGTCCTGATCCCAAGTTCCTCTATTTGGACCAATCCCCAGTCTGAGCTCCAGTCTGAGCCAGCAGTCCTAACCGTGAGGTGGTGATTTCTTGAGAGCTGACTTTATCACCGGGTTGATTCGGCTTTTTGACAACTGTTGTCATAGAGTGCTGGGGGTCAGATCATCACCTGCACCAGCCTCACCTGCCCGGTGTCAGTTGCCTGAATCCTAGGGAGAGTACTAATCTTCTAGGGTTGGGGTTGGTTCGGGGGAATGTGGTTAGAGGATGAAAAAGTGTGAAATGTCATCTGTCTGTCAATCAAATAGACATAAAGGTGTCAGGGAATCCAGGCTGAACTCTGAGGTGGTATCTTTTTTTGATGCTGAGGATTGGACTCAGCCCCTAGAGTCTAGTCACAACCAGAACCGTGCCATGCAGATACAATTTCCTTGTTCTGTGTAGCACAGCCTTTAGATAGATGAAGAGGCTCTTTTACAAAATAGTCTAATTAGTTTCTTACCTAGGATTACTGAGCCTTAATGAGACTAGACTTCCCAAATGTCGGGATTCTGCCTGCCATTTGGAAAGCCCCCAGAAAGGTCCGTTACCATTCTGGTTTGGTCCAGGGTAGCAGGAGGGACCCAATAACTGTCCTGCTGCTGTCACCACCATCACAACCAAACTGTTTACTGGAGGCGCCTAACAGGGCCAATGGGATGTTTTTCCAGCATTCCGGCAATCTCCACGATACAATCCTCTCTGCAGTTGCAGCAGTGATCACTGCCATGATGGCCCAGGCACAGAAGTGGTGGCAGCAGCGATGGTGAAGTGTGGGAGAGAGGTGTGTATGAGTGTGTTTGGTGTGCACACAATTGTGTGTGTGTCACCCTTGGAGGCTGTGCCCCCACCCCCACAGATTTGATCATTTTTGCTAAATTCTTCATTCATGAGCTCTGACTCCCTTTGGTTAAGTAGATGGCTTGGGTTAGCATTACACAAACTGGTGGGATGTTTTCCTAGCAGATGTTTTAAAGAGAGTTATTTTTTAGTTCGACTTCAGTGCTAATGATGGTGAAATGTGTGCCTTGACTTGATGATGGAGCCTCGTCCGAAGCGAGAGATGAGCCTCAGCCCTGAGACTTCGTGCCAGTGATTTGCACCCAGTTTTAGCGATTTGCGCATAATGCTGGTGTCTTGCACAGCACCATTGACATTTACTCATCACTAGTTGCACTTTGTGCCCCAGCAGGAATAAGACTGGTCAGGATATAAGGACCCCTTACCTCACACTCAGTGTGTGACCTTGGGCAAATGACTTTCAGAGCTGCACTTTTCCACCTAAGATGGTAGGAGGAGGGATGACATTTATATGCTTTCTATCCCAAGGTAAAAAGTTGCCCTGAAAACTGTGGTGGTTAACGCTATCATCGAGTGTCCTCAATATTTGATTATGCAGTCGGGAATGACTTTAATTCTATGGCTGATGATCATTTTGTTTCTGCAGACTGATGCACGGTTCCATTCTTGCAGAACCCTGAGTTAGGAAAATTAACATTGTAGTGCTCAGCCTATGTTCAGGGCTGTGTACATCTGTTTCTTCTGACATTATGTCATGCTAAATCCAGAAAAGGGCCCAATGTTGAAAGATTGTACCCTGATCTTGGCGTCACACTTTACCCAAAACGTGTAGTGAAAACACACATCCTAGCAGAACTGAGTGTATTCCAAGTCCAGACATATTCAATATTTAGCAAGTCCCAATTCGTTGGAGTTTTGCCACACTCGGATTGAGGTGTTTTTTTGTCCAGTAACTGGATTGTTTTTAATATTGCCTTTCAATGAAATGGCTGCATGTACATGAAGTGTGAAACTAACTTATTCAGGTGCTTTTTAAACTTTCAGATGGGCCTCTTTCTTGTTCACCCAGTTGCCTCCAAGTATAATTTCAGTGTGCATATTAACTAAATGTTGTGTTCGGATGGGGTTGCTGGAGTTTATCCTCCGGTCTGCATGCTAAAAACAAACTCACATTTTAATTTGCCAACAGGGGGCGCTTGTATGCCACGTTGGGACCCAACTGGCGGGTTCCAGTTCGAAATTCTCCCAGGACGCGAAGCTGTGTCTACAGGTACATCAAGGCCCTTAGCTGCCCTTCCGAGAACGCAGTGTTGATTTTCCTCTAAATGTGTATGTTCCTCTTTAGTCAGAGCCCCAAAGGCTTCGAGCCCTGTGGTAGGAAAATGAATTAAATCATCGGCATGGCTTCTTATTAATAATAAACGCTTACTATGTGGCAGGCACTTAATATTTGTTACCTAATATTTGTTAATAATAATAATAATGGCATTTGTTAAGCGCTTATGATGTGCAAAACACTGTTCTAAGAAGATACAAGGTAATCAGGATGTCCCACGTGGGGCTCACAGTCTTAATCTCCATTTTACAGATGGGGTAACCGAGGCACAGAGAAGTTCAGTGACTTGCCCAAAATGACACAGCTGACAAGTGGCTGAGCCAGGATTTGAACCCATTACCTCTGACTCCCAAGCTCGTGCACTTTCCACTGAGCCACGCTGCTTCTCTATAGTACAGCGTCAGGCACTGTACTAAGTGCTGGGGTGGATACAAGCAAGTCGCGTTGGACACAGTCCCAGTCCCACATGGGACTCACAGTCCTATTCCTCATTTTTCCGATGAGGTAACTGAGTCACAGAGAAGTGAAGTGACTTACCCTGCTGTGGGTAAGCAGACGAGTGGCACAGGTGGGATTAGAATCCATGACCTTCTGACTCCCAGCCCCATACTCATGCTGCTTCTTAGCAAAGAGGGAGATGGACCCATACAATAAGAAGAAGAATGGCCATAATTGTTCGGTGCTTACTACTACTATTAATAATGGTATTTGTTCAGCGCTTACTATGGGCCAAGCACTGTTCTAAGCATGGGGTAGATACAAGATAATCAGCTTGTCCCACGTGGGGCTCACAGTCTTGATCCCCATTTTACAGATCAGGTAATTGAGGCACAGAGAAGTTAAGTGACTTGCCCAGGGCCACACAGTATTCATTCATTCATTCAGTCAGTCATATTTATTGAGCTCTCACTGTGTGCAGAGCAGCAGACAAGTGGTGGAGCCAGGATTAGAACCCACATCCTCTGACTTCCAAGCCCATGCTCTTTCCACTAAGCCACACTATGCCAAGAATTGTAGTAAATGCTGCAGCAATTTTTACCAGACCCTGAGAAAAAATAAGTGTTTTATGTCATTTTACTCCCAGCCTCCCGAAGGAGAAACGGAAGGTTGAAAAACCGATTATGTGGGCTGATCAGTCTCACGCTAATTATTTTTGAAGTCAAAGTATTGACTCTGTAACTGATGAGACACATGATGTGTCTATATTGGAGCTGCGGCAGTATGGTAGTAATAATATTTATTAAGCACTAATGTGCAGAGCACTGTACTTAGCCCTGGGAAAGAATGTGCAGCTGGGATTTAGATATGGGCCCTGTCCCAAACGGGGCTCACAATCTGAAAAGGGTACTTTCCCATTTTAATCAGTCAATTAATCAATCGTATTTATTGAGCACTTAAATGCTCAATGCACATATGCACACATGCACATATGATCCCATTCCCATATGATCCAGTGCACATATCATCCCATTCCCAAGTGCAAACTACGTTAACCATTGGATAGTTAGCAAAATAAGCAGTCACCTTACATGTTGTGACTTGCAACCTTTTCTGAGCCTGTATCAATACCTCCTGTCTACCTACTCATAGTGTGACATTTGTCTTTCCCCTCAGTTTCTTTAAGGGTCCTCTTCTGGCTTTTGGCTGTCATATATCTTCTCTGCTCCTAGCTGAGGCTCGCTCTTGACAATAATTAAAATCCCCTCTGCTACTTTCCTAGGAAGACCCTCTTTATGGTCCTTTAAACAGGTGCTATTGTCCCACAGTGTGGGAAGCAGTGTGGCCTAGTGCAAAAAAACACGGGCCTGGGAGTCAGAGGACCTGAGTTCTAATCTTGGCTCTGCCATTTGACTGCTGTGTGACCTCGGCAAGTCACTTAGTTTCTTTGTAGCTCAGTTTCCTCGACTGTAAAATGGGGATTCAGTACCTGTTCTCTCTCTTATTTAGACTGTGAGCCCCATGTGGGATAGGGATTGGGTCCGACCTGATTGATTTGTATCTATCCCATTGTTTAGAACAGTGCTTGACACATAGTAATCACCTAACAAACACCATTGAAAAAAAAACTAGCAGTTAACATCTTTGTCTGTGGCATAGAGAACATTAGTCATTCAAGGTTCCTCTTCTATCCAGAGTCCATTAAAAGGCCTCCCTGGCCTTACTTCCATAACCCTTAACACTTCAACCCCAGCAATATTTCTTCTTCCTGACTGAGCAAAACATTGTGCATCGTGCCCATTCTCTTGGCTTGCCTGATGATTTCTTGGGTTTCCATTCTGGTTTCTTGAACTAGACAGACAACTCATCCCACTTCATCTATAACACCCTGAACCTTAAACTGCATCCCAAGAAAATTGAGGTGAAGGGCACATTTCCAGTGGAAACTGTCAACCCCAATTGTGTCATTTTCAGCCTCTCCTCACCTCTGGCTTGCTTTTGGGCTCTTCCTTTCCCCCTTCTGCTTCTTTCCACATTCCTTCCCTCCCTCCTTTTTCGGGTGACTCTGGAGCCTCTTCAGTCAATCAGTGAATCCATCAATTAGTCATTGACCTTTTCCCTCTCCATCTGGATCTGAACTCTTCCATGAATAGGTAGGACAGGGTATGGGGCATGGCTTAAAACTTCGCTGATCCATCTCTTCCTCTTTCCCTCCAACCTCAGTCAACCCTCCCCATGCTTTGTTTTTCTCCCCTCCATTTTCTTTGATTTGCTCTTTGTTTTCTTTTTTTCCCCTTTGGGGAAATCTTCTACGCTGTTGATACCTTTTTTCAAAAAGGTGACTGCATTCAGTTTTACAATAGACAATTCATTTTTCAACCTTTCAGTTAATCAGTCAATCGATGTTATTGATTGAATGTTTACTCGGTGCCAAGCACTATACTAGGCACTTGGGAGAGAACAATACAGTGTAGTTGGTAGACAGGTTCTCTGCTCACAAGAAGTTCAAAGTCTAGAGGAGAAGACAGGCTTTCAAATTAATAGTGTCCTGTGCCCTTCATACACTATCTCATCGGTTGCCACCTATTCCACTCCTTTTATTTCCTCTGCAAATTCTGTTCCCTGGATTGGAGCCCTTTCTGCTGGCTGATCCTCCTCCTTTCTTTGTTTCCGTACCACGTCCCACTGCACCTGGACTCCCTCTTTTCCTCCATCTGTTCCTCCACGCCTCTCCTCTGCAAGAGTCCGTTATGCCCAATTTGCAGACATTCCCTATCAGCATGACCTGCTTTGCACATAGGTTACATTTTATCTTGCTGTTGAATTCTATACACTCATATCCTCACATCACACCTGCAGTAGGTTAAGATATTACATTCAGAGCTGAAGTGACACTTAAACCCATATTGTGAGCCCCATGAGGGATAGGGACTCTGTTTAATTCCGACCCAAGAATTTTATCTCAGCATTCAGTACAGTACTTTGCATGCAGTAAGCACTTAATAAATAATGTTACTATATTGAAAATGTTACAGGTTGTCCTCGGTATTTAAATCCTCAAATAGGGATGTATTTTACCCTTTACTCCTTAAACCTCAGCTTTACCTCACTTTTGCATTCCCTGGTTCATAGGCCAAATTTGTTTCACAAGCTTTATGGGTTATGATATTGACATCCCATTGTCTTTTTGCCCATTGTTTGATGCCTTTCACTGGCCCAGTCTCTTTCTAAAAAGGATAATAATAATAATAATAATGATGGTATTTGTAAAGTGCTATGTGCCTGGCACTGTACCGAACACTGTCTTTAGCCTTGATCTCTTAAGAGGTCTGATTACAGAGTCTCTCCAAATATCTTCCTTTTTCCTTTTGCCACCTTTTCTTTAGGAGGTCATTCAACTCCTTACCTTAAGCTTAAATCAAACTTCTTTGAACAAGGTATCCTTCCTACACATTCATGTCCCTCAGCCTGATGCCAAATAACATGCAGTGCACACCACATCAATCAATCTATCAATGGTATTTCATTCAATTGTATTTATTGAGTGCTTACTCTATGCAAAGCACTGTACTAAATGGTTGGGAAAGTGCAATATAACAACAGACACATTCCTGCCCCAAATGAGCTCACAGTCTATTTACTGAGTGCTTACTGTGTGCAGAACACTATACTAAGCACTTGGAAGAATACATAACAAGAGTAGATACAGATGGTCCCTGTCCACAGGAGCTGTCAGATTTAGACATGACATAGTCTTTGTAACTCTTTGAGGTACCTTTGCCTGGCCACAAATTATCCTTTGAGCGGCTGCATCTCTTCCATCTCCAACCATCTTTTCAGAAAATGTCATACTCTGCCTCTCTCCCTTCCTCCCTCCTCTCCAGCCCCTCATTAGACCACTGGGAGCTTTCTTCAAGGAAAACAAGATGGGGTTCAGGTCACTGACTTCACACAGTGACAGTTCTTCCTGGTTCTGCTGCTGCTCCTCTATTTCATTTTCCATCATCTCCATAACTTGACTCCAGTTGGAAACCTCTCACTTCTCTCCCTCCATTCCTCCATACTCCTTGATCAATCAGTTGAGCAAGCAATGGAATTTATTGAGCACTTACTGGCTGCAGAGCCCAGTATTAAGTGCTTGGGAGAGTACAATACAGCAGAATTGATAGACGTGATACCTGCCTACAAGGATCTTAGTGTCTATGAGGGACACAGGCATTAAACTAGATTAGGGATAAGGGAAATAATAGATTATAAGAATATTTCCATAACTTCTATGGGCTGGGATGAGTGTCAAAGTACTTAAGGGGTACACAGCCAAGTTTCATAATTGACACAGAAGGGCTCAACCTGGAAAATGAAGGGCTCAGCCTGGAAGGCCTCTTGGAGGAGATGTCATTTTAGGAGGTTTTTGAAAGTGAGGAGAGTGGTGGACTGTTGGATATGAAGTGAGAGGGGTTTCCGGGCCCAAAGGAAAATGAGGGCAAAGGGGTCGGTGGCAAAATAGATGAAATCAAGGAATAGAGAGGAGGTTGTTTGTTGTTACAGGAGTGGAGTGTGGGTTGGATCGTAGTAGCAGATCAACGAGCTTTATATAGGAGGGAGAGAACTGATTGCCTTAAACCCAGTGGTAAGGAGTTTCTTTTGATGTGGAAATGGATGGGTCACTACTGGAGGCTTTTGAGGAGTGGGGAGGTAAGGATTGGGATGTATGGATTGAACAGTTTTTCAAAAAAAATGACCCTGGCACCAAAGTAATAATAATAATAATGTTGGTATTTGTTAAGTGCTTACTATGTGCCCAGCACTGTTCTAAGTGCTGGGGTAGACACAGGGGAATCAGGATGTCCCACGTGGGGCTCACAGTCTTAATCCCCATTTTACAGATGAGGCAATTGAGGCACATAGAAGTTAACTGACTTGCCCACAGTCACACAGCTGACAAGTGGCAGAGCCGGGATTCGAACTCATGACCTCTGACTCCAAAGCCCAGGCTCTTTCCCCTGAGCCACGCTGCTTCTCAAAGTGAAGTATGGACTGGAGAAGAGAGAGACAGGAGGCAGGGAGGTCAGCAGAGTGGCTGATATAGTAATCAATAGATCTATTGATGATATTTACTGAGTGCTTATTATGTGCGGAGCACTGTATTAAGCATTTGGGAGACTACAAAAAAGGATTAGCAGTCATGTTCCCTGCCTAAGGCAAGAAATGATGAGTGCTTAGATCAGCAGGGTAGCAGATTGGATGGAGAGGAGAGGGTGGATTCTAGAGATGTTGTGAAGGTAATACTGCCAGGATTTTGTAATAGACTGATGTTTTTAAGGTGGCCACTCCTCACTGCCTCCTCACTCAAGGTTTTCCTCCCAACCATTCTCTCCATGCACTACTCCCAGCTCAGAGAACCCATATTAGAGAGAAAAAGTCAGTTCTTACAATGACCCTGCTCAAGCAACTCAGATGAGGAGCTTGATCATCTGGCACTTATTGGGTATTATTACGCACATTCAGGAAGGAATTGCCTGAGGAATAATCCTATATTTAGCTTTCCAAGACTTTAGACTGATGCACTGTCTAAATAGTCAAATCTTAGTATAGAAAGTACTTAGTATCATACTGGATTTTAATATTGTTCTCCAGAGCAGTTCCCAAAACCCCTGGGGGCATCAAGCTTTCAGGCTGCTTTGGACTGAAATGCTGAAGCCACTTGAGAAATGAGTAAAAGAATCAGTATTCATGGAATCCCCAGAAGGGGATTTGAGTTTCATTTTTTCTCTTGCTTAAGAAACTGAGAGGCAAAGGCTCCTCTGTAAACAAGCTAAGATCCTCTTTAACAGGCTAAGATCCCTGCCGTAGAATAAAAATTCAAGATGGTTTCTAGGAATAGGTGACTGGATGTGTACCTTGCTTCTGAAGAATGCCATTCTACAATGGGGAAGTTCAGGAAATGTTTCAAGATCCTTGAGGTTCACTGAGGGACTTTTTCCTTTTCAATTTTAATCTTAGTTTATTATGGTATTTGTTAAGTGCTTAGTGTGTGCCAGTCACCTTATTAAGCACTGGAGTAGATACAAGCTAATCTGTGATTCTATTTATTTTGATGGTATTGATGCCTGACTACTTGTTTTGTTGTCTGTCTCCCCCCTTTTTGGCTGTGGCTGTGGGCAGGGATTGTCTCTATCTGTTGCCCAATTGTACATTCCAAGCACTTAGTGCAGTGCTCTGCACACAGTAAGTGCTCAATAAATGCAATTGAATGAATGAATGAAAGATTGGACACAGTCCATGTCCCATGTGGGAGGGCTCGTGGTCTTCATCCCCATTTTATAGATGAGGTAACTGAGGCACAGAGAAGTTAAGGGACTTGCCCTAGATCTCACAGTAGACAAGTGACAATGGTGGGATTAGAACCCAGGTCTTCCTGACTCCCAGGCTCATGCTCTACCCACTAGGCAATGCTGCTTCTCCTGAAACCTTTTGACCTGTCCAGGGTCCCCAGAGTATTTACAACAAACCTTCTCTTCATGGTGCATAGCTGAGCAGAAACAACACCCACAGTTTCCGGTGGAAGATTGATCAGTAAAGGAGCATCACAAGTGCAGGAGCCTGCCTCTTCTTGGAAGATCAGGGTTAAAACTTAACAGAGAGAAGCTGCAGGGACTGGAGTTAATCAGGGTGAAACTGGACACAATTCACATAATGTATTTTGACCACAGTCCAGGATAAGGAATATAACTAATTTGGAAGTCATAATTTATCAAAACAAAATGCTTATGACAAAGAAAATGTTGAGATTCTTGGGTCTAGTTTTGGAACCAGTTGATGTGAATTTTCCTCGACCCAACTGCCGTGGAGGCAATCTCAACCCAAACTCTGAACTGAAGACAGTGATCTCAGTCATACTGTTGTTGGTCCAGGCAAGTTTTAGTATCCAACAAATTCCACTGAAATGTCCAGGGAAGAGAACATACAGATCCACCTTAGCAAATCATGTTGAGTTTTGGTGCCTCTCTGACTGGTTGGGAAATGCAAATGAAGCTCATAGACAGACAAGTCTTGGTTCAATCACAAAGCCTTCAGGACATTAAGCTCCTTATGGCCAGGGAACATGTCTGCTAACTCTGTTATATTGTACTCTCCCAAGCACTTAGTTCAGTGTTCTGCACACAGTAAGCACTCAATAAATATGATGGATTCACTGAGAACTTGCATGAAGGAATAGATTACAACCAGCCCACACACTTGGCTCCTCTAACGCTAACCTTCTCACTGTACCTCAATCCCATCTATTTCTCCACCGACCTCTCACCCACATCCTGCCTCTGTCCCGGAACACTCTCCCTCCTCATATCTGACAGAAAATTACTCTCCCCCATTCAAAGCCTTATTGAAGGTCCATCTCCTCCAAGAGGCCTTCCCTGACTAAGCCCTCTTTTCCTTTTCTTCAACTCCCTTCTGCATCACCCTGACTTGCTCCTTTTATTCATCCCCCCGCCCAGCTCCACAGCACTTATGTACACATTGGTAATTTATTGATTTAATTTATATTTATATCTGTCTCCCCCTCTAGACTGTTAGCTCATTGTGGACAGGGCATGTGTCTGTTTATTGTCATATCATACACTCCCAAGTGCTTAGTACAGTGCTCTGCACAGTAAGCGCTCACTAAATATGACTGATTAAAATGATGATGCTTTGCTCAGGATCACTCTCACGCTTACATCCCTGCCAATCTAGTTCCCCCTAGGGTAGTGACTGCAACAAGCAAGTAGCCAATCAAGCAATCAGTGGTATTTACTGAGCACCTTACTTTGTGCTGAGCACTCTACTAAGCACTTGGGAGTGTACAATACAACAGAGTTGGTACAAACAATCTCTGCCCCCAAGAAGCTATTTTAGACTCTAAGCTCTAATGTAGACAGGCATTAAAATAAATTATGGACAGGAGAAATAATAGATTATAAGGTTATTTAAGTGGCATGGGCTGGGTTGAGTATCAAAGTGCTTAAGAGTATCAAAGTGCTTTTGCATAGTCAAAAGTGCAGAGGAGAGGGTGGATGGGGGAACTGAGGGCTTAATCAAGGAAGACCTTCTGGAGGTGATGAGAATTGAGGAGGGTTTTGAAGTTGGAGAAGGTGTTGGAGTATCAGATATGGGGGACAGAGTTCCATGCCTGAGGGAGGACTTGGGCAAGGGTTGGCAGTGAGATACGCCAGCAGGGGCCCAGCACATTGCAAATTGCATGCAATAATTTTCCATACAAAACCCATTAATGGCCAAAGTACCACTGCTGCTGATGCTGTGACTTAGCACCATGGAACTAGACTGTAAGCTCAATGTGGGCAGCGAATGTGTCTACCAACTGTGTTATAATGTACTCTCTGAAGTACTTAGGACAGTGCTCTGCACACAATAAGTGCTCAAAATATATAAATGATTGATTGATGGAACTGAAGTAATAGCAGTAATAGTTTTAATTGTGTACCTACTCTGGCAAAACATTGTCCTAAGCATTCAGGAAAAAAGACATGGAAGAGAGTTTGACCTACTCCTCAACCTCCAAAGAACTCAAAATCTAAGAATAAATGGGGATAGGAGGGACTGGCAACAGACACATAAAGAAAGATAAAATAACAACATACCCAGAAACAACATAAATGACAAAGGAATAAATTTGTCAATCAGGAGATTTTCTTGAGCTCTTCCAGGCTGGAAAATGCTGTGTTAAGTACTGGGAGGAGGAAATGAATAAAAGGAACAAGTCAGGGTGATGCAGAAGGGACTGGGAGAAGAGGAAAGGAAAGGAGAGCTTAGTCAGGAAAGGCTTCTTGGAGGAGATGTGCCTTCAGTCAGGCTTTGGAGCAGCGGGGAAAGTAATTCTCTGTCAGATGTGAGGAGGGAGGGTGTTCCAGGCCAGAGGCAGGACGTGGGCGAGAGATCGGCAGTGAGAGAGACAAGATTGAGGTACAGTGGGTGGGTTAGCAGCAGAGGAGCGAAGTGTGTGGGTCGGTGTGTCGGGTGGCTCAGGTCACTAGCTGCCGCTGCATCTGCTCTTCCCCCTTACTCCCCAAGCAAACAGTTGCCAAGGTGGCTGCCTCCATAGCTGCTTCACTGCTCACATTAGGTCACTATTACAGATTCTTGGTGGGGCATGTCCACTATGTGAGATGTCCATTGTATAAGGAGCCCCTGCCATTGATGGCAGGATTCCCCTACTTCTAGCTGTTCAAAGCTTAGTACAGTGCTCTGCACACAGTAAGAGCACAATAAATGCCATCGGTTGATTGACTGACCCTCCATCCCCTGCCACAGTGAGATGAGGGTGGATTTTTGCGAGAAGGGGCTGTCGGAACTTAAAGACCCAAGGAATCTGCTCACCATCCCATATCAATCCCTCACTTAGTACAGTGCTTGGCACTTAGTAAGCACTTAGCAAATACCACAATTACTAATGTACCCATATCAACTTCTGGGAATTGAGTGGTCTAATAGGGACTGAGGACTTTCAGGAACAGCATGGCCTAGTGGCAAAAGCATGAGCTTTGGAGACAGAGGTCGTGGGTTCTAATCCCACCTCCACCACTTGTCTGCTGTGTGACCTTGTGCTAGTCACTTAACTTCTCTATGCCTCAGTTACCTCATCTGTAAAATGGGGATTGAGACTGTGAGCCCCACGTGGAGCAACCTGATCACCTTGTATCTACCCCAGACCTTAGAACAGTGCTTGGCACATAGTAAGTGCTTAACAAATACCCTAATTATTATTATTATTATTAATCACCATGGGGAAAATTACTGTGTTTGAGAGAGACCTTCAGGGGACAAGGTTCTGGGACCCCATAAAAAAAGGAACTCATTTGAGAAGTCAGGAAAACCTTCTGGTCTGGCCATTCTCCCAGGATAACTGGCATGGATCATTACCTCAAGGGTCATTGTGAGAACGATGAACACTGTGGCGGACTCTTTGGAAAACTCCCTGGACTTCTGTGAATGGCAAATGTACTGTTCCATAGGAGGGCAGTCAGCACTTGGTACATAGTAAGCACTTCACAAATGCCATCATTATTAATTAACCAGTAGTATTTATTGAACACTTATTGGATGAAGAGCACTGTACAATTACAAACAATTGCAAATTTTTTTCAAAAGGATAGGACAAAGCAATTCCAAACCTCTTGTTTTCTGTATCCTGGGGGAAGAGTCGGCAGGATGCCTTCTCTCACTCCTCCTTGTTGTCTGTCCTTAGCCACAGAAACTACAGTAAGGAGATTTGAACTGTTCACTTTGGGCATAAGGGCACAGGAGAATGGGCAGACGTTTAACTTCCCTCTGTCCCTGCACTTTCAGATAAAGTTCCAGTTCTCATCGATGAGGTCCATAAACCACCAAATCTAGACATATAATTAAATGTAGCTCAAGTAACTTATCAATCAGAGAGGGCCTGCACATGCACTGCAGCTGAGATGGTTGGATTATTTCAGACAAGATACAGTCCCAGACACCCCTCCTTCACCCTCCTGAGAATGGCAGGACAGCCCCTCCACCACGGTCTGGAAATATCCAACAATTTCAGAGTGACCACATTACTGAAGTTACCTGCATTGGGAGAAACAGTGTTTGATAGGAACGAGCTATTAGGATTTTGTTTTGTCTTGGAGGTGCATCAGACAAGCAACCAAAAGTGCCATCAAAAAGATTCTACTGTGCAGAGTCCTGAGGGAGCAGAAGGAATTTACAATCCAATGTCCAGATATACAGAAAATAATTTACAAATAGTAGGGAATGTTCAAATTGTAGAATATGCAAAGCTGTGTGACCTTGGGTAAGTCACTTTACTTCCCTGTGCCTCAGTGACCTTATCTGTAAAATGGGAATTGAGACTGTGAGTCCTATGTGGAACAGGAACTGTGTCAAACCCGATTTACTTGCATCCACCCCAGTGCTTAGTACAGTGCATGGCACATAGTAAGCACTTAAATACCATTGTTATTAATTGGGAAAAGCCTGTTGAAGGAGGTGGGATTTCCATAACCAGGACAGGATTTAACAGCAAGCTGGATGTAAGAACTGAAAAAATGTGAGAAGGTGGGATAATGATGTGGTTTTGGGGTTAATAATAACAATAACAATCATCATCATTGTAATTATTATTATTATTGTGGTACTTTTTAAGCACTTACTAAGTGCCAAGCACTGTTCTAAGTGCTGAGGAAGATAAAAGTTAATCAGCTTGGATACAATCCCTGTTCTGCATGGGGCTCACACTCTTAAACCCCATTTTATAGACAAGATAACTGAGGCCCAGAAAAGATAAGTGTCACACAGCAGACATTTGGCAGAGCCAGGATCAGAACCCAGGTCTTTCAGACTCCCAGGCCCGTGCTTGTTCAGAAACAGGGAGTTTATTCTGTCTGTAATTTATTTTAATGTTTGTCTCCCCCTGTAGCCTAATTGCCTTGTGGGCAGGGATTGTGTTTACCAACTGTTGTATTTTACTCCCCCACATGCTTAGTACAGTTCCCGGCATGCAGTAAGTGCTCAATAAATAGCATTAATTGAGCTTTTATGATGGAGACAGTTAGATGGAGGTGAGGATTTAGGAGTGAAGTTGAGGAGTGAAGTTTTTAACATACTGAGCCTGAGTTGCTGAAGGGACATCTGTGGGGTGATGCCTAGAGACAAGAGGAAATATGAGATTACCGATTTGTGGAGGGATTGGGTCTAAAGAGAGAGATTTGGGAATCATTCCCATAGAGGTGGGAGTTGAAGCCATGGGAGCAGATGAGCTCCCAAGAGATTGAGTATCAAGTGAGAAGGGGAAAAGACCCAGTACAGAGCCTTGAGGGACACCCACAAGCAGTTAGTGGGGAGGAGGCAGAGGAAGAGCCAGAGAAACAGACATAAGAACTACCAGATAAATAGAAGGCAAACCAAGAGAGAACTGTCGGGAAACCAAGATTAGAGAACATTATTGAAAGGAGGGAGTGGTCAAAGGAATTTTAGGAAGGGGCAGAAACCATGAGATTTGGCTAGGAGGAGGTGATTGATGACCTTGTAGAGTGTGATCTTAGTAAAGCAAAGGACTGGAAACCAGATAGTTTAGTAGGTCAAAAAGAGAGTTTCAAATGAGGAAGTGGAGGCAGTGGATGAACCCAGCCCTTTAAAGGCATGCAGCTAGTAGGCCCAGATACATTGGCCCTGAGGGGAGAATTCTTCCCCCAGACCCTGTCATTTGGTTTTTAAGGCATAGCTTTCAAGAGGCAAGAACTAGGAAAATTCTAAGATATCAAGGAGGGTAGCAGCTGATTTGGAGAGAACCATTCACTGAGAAAGGTATGTGGAATGAATTGGCAAAGATTTACCTTCCATTTTTGCTGAAGGGAATTGTGTTTTATAAAGGATGCTGGGTGAGGTGGTTTCAGTAACTTGTCTTTCACACAGTGTACAAAATTAAAGTAAGAAAAGGGCCCTGAACCCAAACCAGGCTGCCATTTTTTAGGGGTATTTGTTAAACACTTAGTATGTGCCAGGCACTATACTGAGCACTGGGGTAGATACAAGATAATTGGGTTGGACACAGTCCCTGTCCCACATAGGCTCCACAGTCTTAATCCCCATTTTACAGATGATGTAATTGAGGCACAGAGAAGTTAAGTGACTTGCTGAGGCCACACAGCAGACAAGTGGCAGTGCCGGGATTAGAATCCAGGTCCTCTGATTCCCAGGCCCATCCTCTTTCCATTAGGCCACCCCTGCTTCGCCATGACCTTGAAGCAAGCAATTGGAGCCCACATCCTGCTCATGCATTGGACTGAAGGAGAGTCAGGCACCCTGGGATCACATTTTCCCAACTGAGATATTTAAATAAATTTCCTCCTGTCCACTGGGACTCTGGGACAACCCCAGAATAGGAGGCATAGCTACCTGATCCTTGGAGTTCTTACTGGGGTTTTGGTTTATCTTCCCAGTCAGCAGAAATCCTTCTGGACTTCCTCCTTTGCCTGAGGCAATAGAGTGTATGGCCAACCTCTCCAAGTACACCTGGAAGAGACTGTGATATGTTTATTCTTTAGCTGAAGAGAAACATGTGGCTAACTCAGATGGGGAAGCCATGCAGGCTGTTTAGCGATGCCATTAATCTTGGATTTGTCTTTCCAATCTAATGTCAACTTTTTCAAAGACTTGAGGAACTGGGGAGAGTTGTAGTGAAGCCAGGCAGTGTCCCAGAAGGCCTGGATCCAAGGACAGAATGCAACTTCGTGCCTGGCTCCCTCATACCACTCCCCTCCTTCAAAGCCTACCCAAAAAGTCACTTCCTTCATGAAGTATTTCCTGAATAAATCCCCTAGAATCCCTGTACACCATCTCTTCAGCCAGATTAGATCTGTACACCACCTTCTATCCCTGTCTGTTATTTATTTTTCCACTTTTTTTTACTACTCCTATTCTCACCCTATTTCAACTATTATATATTCATCAGTTTATATTGTAATTGAGGCATTTATTTAGCATTTACTATGTTATAAGAGCCAGGGTAGGTATAATGTTATCACAGTGGACCCTTACAGGTAAGGAAACTGAGGTCCAGAAAGGTTAAGCTGGGGGTAAAACTGGGACGAGAACCCAGGTCTCCTAACTCCCAGTCCATGTTCTTCTCAGTAGGCTACTCTGCATTTATATCTCCCATCAGAATAAACATTCTTCAAGGACCAGAATCACATCTTAGTACAGTGCCCTGCACATTGTAAGCCCTCAATAAATACGACTGAATGAATCTTTTGTCTATTGCCCAGTCACCTATGACAGTGCTTGGCAATGGGAGGTGCTCAGTCGGTCCTGATGGTGGTGATGATGATTGTGGAAATCCATTCATTCAGTCATACTTATTGAGCACTTACTGTGTGCCGAGCACTATACTAAGTAATTGGGAATGATGAGGGACTTCTGTGACTCGGGCTAGTTGATAAGTTTTTGAACAGTTCTAGTCTCAGAGCTGATCTAAAACATATGCATTAGGTTTTTTCTTTTTTTTTTGGTGTTTTTTAATGATATTTGTTAAGTCTTACTCTGTGCTAGGCACTGGGTAGATACAAGATAATCGGGTTTGACAGCCCATGTCCCACGTGGGGCTCACAGTCTTAATCCTCATTTTACAGTTGAGATAACCGAGGCACAGAGAAAGCAAGTGATTTGCCCAAGGTCATGCAGCAGACAACTGAATAATACTAACAGTAATGGCATTTGTTAAGTGCTTTTTATGTGCAAAACACTTTTCTAAGCACTGGGGAGGATACAAGGTGATCAGGTTGTCCCACGTGGGGCTCACAGTCTTAATCCCCATTTTACAGATGAGGTAACTGAGGTACAGAGAAGTTAAGTGACTTGCCCAAAGTCACACAGCTGACAAGCGGCTGCCACACCCATTCATGAGAAGGTGACAATTTCTGTTTGCAGTAGTTATTTATAAGTTTCTCACCTATGGGGTGATCCAGCATTCATCTATCAGACTTCAGGTTCAGGGCAAATCTAGACCAATAGAAGAAATAAGGAGACACCTGGCATACACTATGAACCATTGGCTAGACATCCTCTGTCTCTCTTTTATCATCGTTACTATTATCATCATTATTATTATTAATAAGAACACCAACAATAATAATAATAATACTAATGGTATTTGTTAAGCACTTACTATGTGCCAGGCACTGTTCTAAGCACTGGCATAGATACAAGATAATTGGGTTGGACACAATGTCTGTCTGACATAAGGTTCACAGTCTTAATCCCCATTTAACGGATGAGGAAACTGAAGCACAGAGAAGTTAAGTGACTTGCCCAAGTCACACAACAGACAAGTAGCAGAGTCGGGATTAGAACCCAGCTCCTTCGGACTCCCAGGCCCGTGCTTCATCCACTAGGCTACACTGCTTCTCAGACTTTTGCCTGATACCAGTGGTGCTTCAAAGTTTGCCCAGAGAGTGATTAAATTGGAGGCTGGAAAATGGGCTGATTGGGATGCTAATCCAGACAAGGCAACGGTGTTGCTACTACTGGAGATTGGTGAAAATGGTGATGCAAGGGTTGGTTTTGAAAGAAAATCCATAACATTTGCAGTGACACTTGGAGCATTCACATTCTCCTAGATCCAAAGCTACAGTGGTTTCGGAGGTCAGTAATGACTGGGTGTGACAATTGCCACATGTGTTCAACTTGGAATTTGTGACTTCTTCCTTCAGAAATAGGCTTTACCACAGATATCCCTGCCCATCCAAATCACCTTTTGGATTACTGTAATGGAAGGGTGGTAATGGTCAGTTTGGGATCTCACAGCCCCAGAAGTTCTAACTTTGATAACATTGGAAGGTATGAAGAAATCAGGCAGAAGTGAGACTTCTACCTTTAAAGTTAAATTTCTTGTTTTAAATCAAACTTGTAAAATACACAAAGAACCTCCATCCATAACTGCCCAGTCCATAGCAGTGTCTATGAGTTCTCCCTGGATTATCCTAAAGTGTCAGAGATTAGCTTCCTTAGAATCACTGAGTATCCCCAGCCCTGCTTTGTAGAGAGTCCCCAGAACAAGCACTGAGCTCTGATACAATTGCACTCAATTTGATACAGTTGCACTCAAATTTGCACCATTTGAGTGCAAATGGTGTTTATTAATAATAATAATAGTAGTATTTGTTAAGCGCTTACTATGTGCCAGGCACTGTACTGAGCACTGGATACAAGCAAATCGGGCTGGACACAGGCCCTGTCCCACATGGGGCCCACAGTCTCAAACTCCATTTTACAGATGAGGTATCTGAGGCACAGAGAAGTGAAGTGACTTGCCCAAGATCACAGAGCAGACAAGTGGCAGAGTCGGGATATGAACCCATGACTTTCTGACTCCTAGGCCTGTGTCCTCTCCTCTATGCCATGCTGCTCCTCAGGGAGCAAAGAGGTCAGCGAGGAGGCTGATGCAGTAGTCAAGACAGCACAGGAAAAGTTGTTTGGATCAATGTGGAAGCAGGGTGGCTAAAGAGGGAAGGGTGGATTTTAGCAATGTTGTGAAGATGGAACTGGCAGGATTTGGTGACACTAAATATGTGGGTTGAATGAGAGAGATAAATCAAAGATAACACCAAGGTTATGGGCTTGTGAGACTGAGAGGATGGTGATACTCTCTACAGTGATGAGAAAATCAATGGAGGGACAGGGTTTGGGTGGGAAGATGACATGCTTGTTTGGACATGCTAAATTTGAGTTGTTGACGGGGTATCCAAGTAGAGATATCCTAAAGGCAGGAGAAGAGAGTAGAGAGGTCAGGGCTGGAGAGGTAGATGTGAGAATCTTACACGTAGAGATGGTAATTGAAGCCGCAGAAGCGAATGAGTTCTCCAAGGGAGTGGGTGTTGATGGAGGAAAGAAGGGGACCTAGAACTGTCTTGAGGGACTCCCACATTTAGGGGTGGGAGGCAAAGGAGAAGCCTGGGAAAGAGACTGAGAAGGAACAGCCAGAGAGATGGGAAGAAAACCAGGAGAGGATAGTGTCAGGGAAGCTGAGGTTAGATAATCTTCCCAGGGAAAGGGGTGGTCAACAGTGTCGAAGGCAGCTGAGAGTTTGAGGAGGATTAGGTCTTTGGATTTGGCAAGAAGGAGGCCATTGGTAACCTTTGAGATGTTGAGGATGACTAGTTCGGTGAACACTGTGTATTGTATGTTGTACTCTCCCAAACGCTTAGTATAGTGCTCTGCACAGAGTAAATATGATCAATTTGTTTATTGTTTTGAGTAGAGGACATTCTACTGACAAGACACTTCTACTTGAATTTCTGACTGACACCTCAAACTTAACATGTCCAAAAGAGAACTCCTCATCTTCCCACCCAAGCTCTATCCTCCCTGTGACTTTCCCATCACCTTACACCATCCTCCCTATCTCACCAGCATGTAACCTTGGAATTATCTTCGACTCATCCCTTTCATTCAACTCACATAGGCTGTCACCAGATCTGTCAGTCCTCCCATTCCTCTTCATCCAAACTACTATACCATTAATCTAAGCATTTATCCTGTCCTGTCTTCATTACCAAATGAGTCTCCTTGCTGACTTCCATGCCTCCCGTCTTTCTTGACTCCAGGCCATTCTCCACTGTACTGCCCAGATCATTTTTCTACAAAAATGTTAAGTCCATGCTTCCCTACTTCTCAATAACTTCCAGTGGTTGCCTACCCATCTGCATCAAACAGAAACTCCTCAGCATTGACTTTAAAGCACTAAATCACCCTGCCGCATCCCATCTTATGTTGCTGATTTCTTATTAAAACTCAGCCTGCTCACTTTAGCTCCTCTAAAACAGACCTACTCACTATACCTTGATCTTGTCCATCTCACTGTTGGCTCCTTTCCCACATCCTCCCTGTGGTCTGGAAGTCCTTCCCCCTTTATATACGACAGACCACCACATTCCCCACCCTCAAATCCTTACTAAAATTTCATCTCCTCCAAGAGGCCTTCTCCAACTAAGCCCTCATTTCCCTACTGTGTTGCCTGTGTTCTTGGTTCTATACCTTTAAGTACTTGATATCACCTGCACCTCACCCCCAAATCCATAATTTATTTTAATGTCTGTCTCTCCCTTCCAGAATGTAAGCTCCTTGTGGGCAGGGAATGTGTCTACTAACTCTCTTGTATTATACTCTCCTAAACACTTAGCACAGTGTTCTGCATGTGGTAAGCATTCAGTAAATACCGTTGATTGATTGTTTGATTGAAGGAGGTCATTGGGGACCTTAGAGAGGATAGTTTCCATGGAGAGAAGGGAGCAGAAACCAGATTGGAAGGGGTCAAGGAAAGAATTGAAGGAGAGGAACTGGAAGCAGCAGTTGTGGAACACTCACTCAAGGTGTTTGGAGAGAAAGGAGATGGGGCAGTAACCGGAGGGAGCTGTGGGGTCAAGGGAAGGTTGTTTTAGGATAAGGGAGACATGAGCATGTTTAAAAGCAATAGAGAAGGAGCCATTGGAAAATTCATGGTTGAAGATGGCTGTCAGGGAGGGATGCAGGGAGGGAGAATATGTTTTTTAAGGTGATATTGAATGGGGTAGTAGGCACCCTATTCTACTCTATGCCGCTATCACTGTTTACAGAAATAATCTTTCACTTCCTTCTCAAAAAGTGGGTAGGAAAAATTATGTGGTTGAGGCAGTTATGAAAGTGAATACATTACTTAGGGGTAACAAACTGCATTTTGCCCATGTGAAGTGAATTCAAGCTTTGAAGGCCTTCAAAGCAGCAGACTCTCCTAGAAGACTAGAGGACTGCCTCTCTGTCTTGAATTTTCACACTTAACCTTTGGCACTGGTTCTTCACCTTTATTACCAGCTGCAGTTAACAGCCTTGAAGCTGTTAGTTGAAAGGGAAATGAGGTTGAAATTAAATTCCTCTCTGTCCCTTTCTTTAGCCTTTGATCATATTGACAGTTGACTTACCTACTTGACATTTTCAAATGACCTCTGTTCAGGGAGATTGAAAATGAAGTTGCTGAGCTTTTAGCAAAAGGAATACGAAGAGTTAGGCAAATCTCAGTTTCCATAAGAACCTGTTTTCCAGTTCTCCTGAACAAGATGCTACTCAAGATGTAAAGAACATAAATGAATGATTTTTGTGTCAGGCCTGCTTTAATGTGTTTCCTTTGATGTAAATGTCCTCTCACATTATTATTATTATTGTTTATTATTTTTATCATTGTTAATGATGATGATAATTATTATAATGTATGTTAAGTGCTTACTTTGTCAAGGACTATACTAAATGCTGAGATACAAGTAATCAGGTTTGACATAGTTCCTGTTCCACATGGGCTTCACAGTCTATTGAATCCCCATTGTATAAATGAATAAACTGAGGCACAGAGAAGGTAAGTGACTTGCTTAAGGTCACACAGTAGGCAAGTGGCAGAGCTGGGATTAGAACTCAGGTCCCCTGGTCCTCAGATGATAAGAAGAGGCAGTGCCTCTTTCCACTCACTAGGCCATGCTGCTTCTCTAAATCAAAAGTCTGACTTTATTGAATTTGGTTGGTTTAATCCAGATTTGTTTCTTTGGAGATATTTACAATATAGAATAACCAGGTATTTTCCAGCATCTTAGGTTGATTTATATTGAAATATCTAGAAATTCAGTTATATAGAGCTATATTTTAAATGGTATTTTCTACACAAAGTAGGGCAGAAAGACAGCTAGAAATGAGATGTAACTACAGTGAATTTCTTGGATCCTTTTCTGGACAATGTTAACCTGGTTCTTTCCCTTCTGTCAGCCCCACAGGGCCATGCAGCTGCACATTAGGGAATTCAACTGGAGTCATCACCATGGAGGGGCCTTTAAGAAGAAAAACATTATTGAAGGAAGGCAGAAAGCCTGCGGTGAGTACAGATTTATTGGAGGTGAAGAACTTTTAGAATTAAGATTAGAGAAGCAGTGTGGACTAGTGGATAGAGTACAAGCCTGAGAGTCAGAAGGATGTGGGTTCTAATCCCAACTCCACCACTTGTCTGCTGTGTGACCTTCATTTCTCTGTACCTCAATTACCTCGTTTCTAAAATGGGGATTAAGATTGTGAGCCCCATGCGGGACAGGGACTTTGACCAATCTGATTTGCTTGTATCTACCCCAGCGCTTAGTACAGTGCTTGGCACATAATAAGCACTTAACAAATACCACAATTATTAGCCAACAAAGAGCCACTCTTTGTATAGAATTAACCACTATTTGTATCATGTTGAGTTATCAGAAAAAGTTAGTATGGCCATAGCCCAGAAACCTTCTAGCTGAACCACTGGTCAGCATCATCACCATAGAGCCTCTTCATACTTGAAGATGATTTGTGAGTCAAAGACATGGCTGGAGAAACACTAGGATCCCCAGAGTTTTCTGTCTGAAGTTAATTTTCCCTTCCCCGCTCTTCATGTTTCTCCCCTCCTCCCCAGAAAGGCTGCCATCTCTCAATCTGTCATCTTTTTATTTGGATCCCCACCCTCCCTAATGAAAGTGCTATCCTACCTCTTGTAGGTCTCAGCCCTGTGTGAGCTGCTGGGCCTGTGAGAGCTCTGCCACCCTCAGCATCTCAGGATCCTCTGTCTCTCAGTTAGTTAAGTGTATTTATTGAGCATTTATTCTGTGCAGAGCACTCTACTAAATGCTTCGGAGACTACAATATAATAATGTTGGCATTTACTAAGTGCTTACTATGTGCCGAGCACTGTTCTAAGTGCTGGGATAGCACAGGAAAATCAGGTTGTCCCACGTGAGGCTCACAGTCTTAATCCCCATTTTACAGCTGAGGTCACTGAGGCACTGAGAAGTTAAGCGACTTGCCCCATGTCACACAGCTGACGGAGCCGGGCTTAGAACCCATGACCTTTGACTCCTAAACCTGTGCTCTTTCCACTGAGCCACTCTGCTTCTGTGTTTATGTAACAATATCTGTTTATATAACAATAAACAGATACATTCCCTGCCCACAGTGAGTTTACAGTCAAGAGGGGGACACGGACATTAATATAAATAAATTACAGATGTGGGGAAGCAGCATGGCATAGTGGAAAGAGCATCGGCTTGGGAGTCAGAAGGTCATGGGTTCTAATCCCAGCTCCGCCACTTGTCTGCTGGATGGCCTTGGGCAAGTCACTTCACTTCTCTGTGCCTGTTATCTGTAAAATGGGGATTGAGGCTGTGAGCTCCATGTGGGACATGGACTGTGTCCAACCCAATTTGTATCCACCCCAGTGCTTAGTATAGTTCCTGGCACATAATAAATGCTTAACAAATATCACGATTATTATTAGTAGTAGGATTATTATTATTACATAAGTGCTATAGGGCTTGGGGGTGAATAAAGGGCAGCACTGTCCTTCCACAGATCCCCAGTATTCCCCCTCAAACCTCCCTTCTTAGCATGGTGGGTGTCAAGGGTATGGGGGCAGCCATCCTGTGGTTACTCCTAGTTTTCAACTGCCACTATTGGAGACCTGATTTTACTACCATGGTTTCAATTACCATCTCATCACAGGTCTACCTCACCACCCCTGGTCTCTGTCTTTCTCTGCAGTCTCACATTTCATCCTGCCTTCAGTACATCTCTATTTGGACATCCCACTGACACCTCAAACTTAGCATGTCCACAGCAGAACTCCCCATTTTTCCCACATAAATCCTGTCCTTCCCCTGTCATTCCTACTGCAGTTAACACCACCATCCTCACTATCACAAACTCAAAACCTAGGCATTATCCTCAACTCATCTCTCTCATTCAACCCACGTATTTAATGTATTTAATCTATCAGCAAATCTGTCCCTTTTACCTTCACAGCATTGCTAAAATCCACCCTTTCCTTTCCATCCAAACTGCTACTGCGCTGATCCAAGCACTTATCCTATCCCAACTTGACTATTGCATCAGCCTCTTTGTTGACCTCCCTGCCTCCTGTCTCTCCCCTTTGCAGTCCATACTTCACTTGACTCCCTGGATCATTTTTCTGAAAAAACCGTTCAATCCATATCTCCTCTCTCCTAAGAAACCCCTATTGGTCGCCCATCCATATCTGTATCAGACACTTCCTTACCATTGACTTTAAGGCACTCAATCAGCTTGCTCCCTCATACCTTACCTAACTCATCTACTCCAACCCAACCCACACACTTTGCTCCTCTAACACTAACCTATACACTGTACCTTGCTCAAGTCTGCCTTTCTGCCAACACTTTGCCTATGTTCTCCCTTTGGCCTGGAACTCATTCCTCCTCCATCTATGCCAAATCAACTACCCTCCCCTCCTTCAAAACCTCATTCAGGTCACTCTTCCTCCAAGAATGAGGGCAGGCCGGGGGCTGGGCTGTAATAATAATAATGATTGTGGTATTTATTAAGCATTGACTATGTGCCAGGCACTGTACTAAGGAGGACGTTGGAAAGAAATAATAATTTTGATATTTCGGTGTTTGTTAAGCGCTTACTATGTGCCAAGCACTGGTCTAAGTACTGGGTAGATACAAGGTAATCAGGTTGTCCCACATGGGGCTCACAATCTCAATCCCATTTTCCAGATGAGGAAACTGAGGCACAGAGAAGTTAAGTGACTTGCCCAAAGTCACCCAGCTGATAAGTGGTGGAGCCAGGATTAGAACCAATGACCTCTGACTCCCAAGCCCGTGCTCTTTCCACTGAGCCACGGTGGACCCAAACTGAATAGATGGGCATATCTGAGCACTTTGTGGGAGAAAAAAGAAATTAAAGATTACCTGGAAAAGTTGGGGAGATCCAAAAAGGGAAAACTTGAGTGTACTTACAGCCCCAAGAGGAGAGTAAGAAACCGATATTGATAGAGAGGGAGCAGCAGATGAAGACTGAGCTGGCCAAGGTGAAAGAGTTCACATTCAGAAGGAGGAGGAGCATCTTCTCCGAGGCTGTTGGGAAAGGGAAGGTGAAGGAATGGGAAAATATAAGGATATGTACATTAGTGCTCTGGGACTGGGAAGAGTATCCAGTGCTTAAGGGGTACAGAGCAGGTGCATAAGTAACAGAAGGGAGGGTGAATAGGAAAAATAAGGTCCGAGTCAGGGAGGGCCTCTTGGAGGAGGTGTGACCTGAATGAGGCTTTGAAGGAGGGGAGAGTAGAGGTCAGGCATAGATGGAGGGGGAAGGAGTTCCAGGCCAAAAGGAGGATGTGGTTAGAGGGTTGGCAGCAAGACAGACTTGATTGAGGTACAATGAGGTACAATTGAGGTTGGTGTTAGAGGAACAAAGTTTGTGGGTTGGGCAGATAGCATCCATAAAGACAAGGGTTCCACACAGACTCACACAGATTCTTTTCACCCAGATTCCATGTGAGATATCTAGCAGTGGGCATTGGCATAACAGATATATGCATCAATAAACCGTATTTATCGAGCACCTCACGTGTACAGAGTACTGTACTAAGCTTGTGGGAGAATGCAATAGAATTGACAGAATCTTCCTTGGCAGGGATGGCAGCATACATACACTAGAGTTAGTAGATGCAATCTCTTCCCTCAGGAAATTTACAGTATAGTGGGGAAGACAGACAAAAAAATAATGTTTAGGTCTGAGGAAAAAGGAAAGCCAGAAGGTTATGGGGTGGCTCAAATGCAAATGCCTGAAGGCATAGTTTTTGGTGGATAGTGACCAACTCTTTCTCCATTTCCTCTGAAGACAGAACACAGAGGCAATGGCATTAGTTGCTGCAGGAGGGATTGGGGTTCAGAATGAATGAAAATGTTTAACCCTAGCGTTAGGAACTTGGATAGGTCCCATAGGAGGTGGCTGAATCTTCTCTCCCAGAGATCTTTCGGGATCAAATCAGACAGGACTGGTGTAAGTGCCATACTATCTAGAGACAGCAGTATGAACTTGGTTATGTCAAGAGGCCACCATAACCTTGTCATCCCATAAAATGTGATTCATCCATTTCTGTGTTTCTGTAGTCATCATGGCTTAATAACTCAATCAGTCATATTTATGGAGTGCTTTACTGTGTGCAGAGCACTGTACTAAGCATTTGGGAGAGTACAGTATAACAGAGTTGGTAGATACATTCCCAGCCCACAAGGAGCAGCATGCTCTGTTTGAAACAATAAATGTTTCTTTTTTTTTTAATTACCATTTGTTTTCACTCTTCAGCTTCCCTCTTGGAGTAGGTACTGGGTAACCCTTTCAGGATCGACTCTTCTCTATTATGGAGCCAAGTCTTTAAGGGGAACGGATAGAAAACATGTAAGTAACGATTGAGCTTATTTTAAAAGATGATTCCTTTATTGTTGCCATTGTGGAATGGATGAAACAAGCGGAGCTTCCAAAGTGATTTTAATACGACTTCCAAAGGAGCAGGGCCCACAATCTGTCTTCAGTTTTTGAATGTGCAAAGCTAATTTTTGAATGTGCAAAGCAAATGCAAAATTTTACTAAATGCTTTTTGACCTAGACAGTTTGTCTACTCCTGTGATGAATTTGCCATATGGAGAAAAATGAAAAACGTCCCAAATCACTGTGTTGGTCTCTTCAACAGCAGCGTGCCTAGTGGCCTGGGAGTCAGGGGACCTGGATTCTAATCCTGGCTCTGTCATTTGCCTGCTGTGTGACCTTGGGCAAATCACTTAATTTATCTGTTCCTCAGTTTCTTCAACTATAAAATGGGGATTCAATACCTGTTGTCTCTCCTACTTAGACTGTGAGCCCCCTGTGGGACAGGGACTGCATCTGACTTAATTACCTTGTATCATCAAATCCAACACTTAGTACAGTGTTTGGTACACAGTCAGCATTTTAAAATTATTATTATTATTATTATTAATATCATCATTATTATTCCAGTACAAATCTACACCCGGAAAAAAAGTCTCCATTGTAGGCTGGATGGTGCAGCTGCCTGATGATCCCGATCATCCTGATATTTTCCAGCTTAACAACCCTGATAAAGGTCAGCAGTTGGGTTTGCCTTGTGTTTCATAGGCTACTCCTGCCTTGCAGTATCCAGAAAAAGAACATTTTCCGGAATGCAGGATTTTTGATACCATAATATTAGTTTCTGTTTCTCGCACATAAGTAGGTGGAAGGAAAGGTGCACGATCATAAGTAAAGGTAGTTAACACATGGCCCATATCAAGAGGTTATGAGACATGTCTTCTAGGAATGTCCTCGCGATCCCCTCACTCACAAACTAGCCTCACCAGAGTCAAGGCACAAAATAGGGGAGGAATTGAGAATCCCATGGTATACACTCAAATTACTAAAGAAAACCAGAGTTGAAACAATGTTCTTATTTCAGTGTATACTTAGAAGTGCATACTACAGTGCTCTGCACACAGTAAGCACTCAGTAAATACGATTGAGTGAATGAAGACTTTTAGCATATTGCAAACAATACAAAGGAGCATCTCACTTTTTAAGAAACCCAGCAGTGACCGTAAATGAAGTTCCCAAATTTTACATGCCTGAGTGTCTTTGATCTTGGGATGTTTGGGTACTGTGGGAAGCATGGCCTAGTGGATAGAACATGTGCCTAGGAGTCAGAAGGATGTGGGTTCTAATCCTGGCTCCACCACTTGTCTGCTGTGTGACCTTGGGAAAGTCACTTCACTTCTCTGTGCCCCAGTTACCTCATCTGTAAAATGGGGATTAAGACTGTGAGCCCCAAGTGGGACGTGGACTGTGTCCAACCTGATTATCTTGTATCTACCCCAGAGCTTAGTACAGTGCCTGGCACATGGTAAGCATTTAACAAATTCCATTTGAAAAAAAAAAAGCTGGCAGCATAAAAATTACAGCTGGGAGGATCGATATTAATGAGTGGTTGGACAAGGGGAGCAGTCAAAATTCCTGTCATCCCATGAAGTAGGAGAAGCGGCATGGTTTAGCGGAAAGAGCATGGGCCTGAGAGTCAGACGACCCGGGTGCTATTCCCGGCACTGCCAATTGCTGGTTGTGTGACCGTGGGCAAGTCACTTAACTTCTTTGTACCTCTGTTTCCTCAATTGTAAAAAGGGGATTCCACGCCTGTTCCTCCTCCTACTTAGACTGTGAACCCCATGTGGGACAGCCACTGTGTCCAACCTTATTAACTCATATCTACCTCAGTGCTTTGAACAGTGCTTGACACATAGTAAAGGCTAAACAAATCCCATAATAATAATGATAATGGACTCAGCTCTCTGAAACACAAATTCACAAAGAGTAACGTGAACAGGAGATTTTCCTCCTTAAACTACTAACTCAAATGCAGTTCAGCTACCAACCTGGGAGGTAGGTGAAGTGTATGAAGGAAACTGATTTTTGAATCTTCATGTGCGTTACCTAATTGCCCCCTCCCCTTGCTTGGCAGGCAATGTTTACAAGTTTCAGACTGGTTCAAGGTTTCATGCAATACTGTGGCACAAGCATTTGGACGATGCGTGTAAAAGCAACAGGCCTCAGGTAAGACCATCACCCCCGGTCCATCAGTCGGTCAGTCGTATTTACTGAGTGCTCACTGTGTGCACGGCACTATATTAAGCACTTGGGAGAGTACAGTACAATAGCACAGGAACAGGAGCCCCTGGGAAGTACAGAGGCCAGGGATGATGCTTTGTCCAAGGGCCTCTGGGGGGCTTCAAAGTCTGGCAGGGCAGAGTCAAGCACATCCACCGGGTCCTTGCTGCCCCTCTGCCTCCTGTATGAGGCTGTGCTCGGCGCGACTCCTCTGAAAGAACAATCAGGGACAGGTCTGGTATGGAAGCCATACTCATTGGGCTTGGCTTGGGCAGGCCGGGGCTAGACCAGGCCTCGTAATTGTAAATAAAGCCAGAGTATTTACAACATTCAGTCCCTACGGAAGTTCCAAATTGGTGGCAGCTGCAGCTTCTAGTGATCCCGAGGGCTCAGCCTCCCAAAGGCCAGAGCTTCTCTTAACCAGAGAAAAATCTCTTCCCTTAGCAGGTAGAAACCCTAAAGTTCTTTCCCGCAGCTATCTGGCTTCTGGAAAGCCATCTGAAACTATATCCCAGGCCACATTTCAAACAAGGGCATTTCTGCTGTAGGGGTGCTAGATCCCAAAATATGTGGCTTAAAAATGCCCTTTTCTTTACATACTGCTCCATTTTCTGCTTTGAGGGTCTCGCCTCCAACTCTCTTTCCTTTACTCTCTCCTGTTCTTCCTTAACAAGCTACGATTGGTGCCCCTGCCCCCTCCAGAATGACCTCCAAACTCCTTCCTGTTGGTTCTCAGGACTCGAGAGTTTCTCCTTTGGTGGATTTTCAGTCCTCCCACCATCCCCAGACTGCGGCCCGATGACGAGCAGCTGGGAAACATCTTGGCCTACCCACCTTTGGGGGTCAAGCGCAGGTCTGGGGTCAAAGATTATAACCGAAGTCTCTTTTCTTTTCCAGGTACCTGCCAACCTTATGTCATTTGAATAACTTTCGGCAGATCTTGGTGTGATTCAAAAGTGCCAAACTGCAGGATGGGGAATGCCACTCGCGCGCGCGCACACACACGCAAACACACATACACTCACATGCACACACACACACAGAGAAGAGATCACTTCTTGCGAGCCAGCTGCCAGATAGACTCACTTCTGCACCGTTTGGTGAAACTCGAAAGTGATTCTGTTGTGAGCGAATGTTGCCCGTAGAACTCGGAGAATGTCCCGTGCACTGAACAGAACTGATATTTCAGACGGTGTAAATCTAAATATGAGGAAAAGATGAACTCAGTTGCAGGATCTGCAAACCACGGATTTTAACGTTGTGGTCAGCGACAACTGTGGCAATTGTTGGACCACAAACTATGTTTCACATCCTCTGCCTATTCTCTTTTTTAACACGCTCTTTCTATTGTGAAGCTGCTTTCTGTGACTGAAGACATTTAGCCCATGTTGGGTTTTCAATTCTTTCTAATGCACAAAATGATTGACAGTGTTAACTTGCTGCAAAGTGTCAATTAGAATAGGAAATTGTGGAACAACATTTTTATAACCTCAGTGCACTGAGCTGCTTGGCAATGTGGCTGCGTCAGATTTCGTATCAAACCCTCACGGACAGTTCTGCTGGGGGCGGTTTGAGCTGTTTGGAACCATGTATTTTGGCACGAGATTTACGACATAACTTATTTCATTTGCTTGATGGAGCTGCTTATAATTTAAAAAGGACTGTCTGAACAAGGTAAGGGTCCACCGGCAGTTAGAACTCACTTTGCTTGACACCTATTCTTCGGTTCTTTTATTCCCAAAAGACAAAAATGCCTTAAATCGTGTCTCAGTTTTGTTTCCTGTGGGTGCTACTCATCTGAGACGCCAGTTCCCCGGGGGCTTCTTGTGACTTGGTGTCCTGGGGCCTTAGCAACATTTTAGGTCTTCCAAGTCAGGTGCCCCGGCCCCTTAGAACTGAAGGTTGGGCTGTGACCCTCCCATTCCCACTCCTCCCCTCTTTCATCTGCTAATCCCTGGTCTTTCTTGAGGACTTACCCTGTGGCAAGCACTGTGCTAGGCACTTGGGAGAGTACAGTAGAGTTCGGCGATACGATCCCTGCCTTCGAGGAGCGTACGATCCAGAGGGTGACCTGGATATACCCTGCCTTCCCCTCTCCCCACCCCCAACCCCCACCTCCCTTTCCCCCTCCCCTGCACAGGCCTCTCGTGGAGATTCCCTGTTGGATTCAGAGTCTGACCAGGGCAGCGCGAAAGTGGACGAGGAGCCTCGTGGCACAGGCACAGGAGGGGGATGACGAATCCCTCTGAGGTGAGGATGAGGAGCTTCCCCTCGCAGGGCACTGAGCTCGCTCCTGGGTCTTCATGATGGACGCTGGTGTGGCAGTGTCTAATCGCACCGAGTTCCGATCCCCATTTCCCTGACTGCTGCCCCAGATCAATACCAAAAACCAGCCACCAGCAAACCTGCCATCCATCAGCCCGAGGAGGAGAGTCGGGGTGAACTGGGAGTCGGGAGCGGGGCCCCGGGTCCCTGATGTGCCGAGGTCATGAGCTCGCTCTTCCCATGCCAGCCAGCCACTGTTGGAGCGGCCAGCGGTGCGCACTGCCAGATAAGCATTCTCCATCTTTCATATAATAATAATAACAAAAAAAAGCAGTGGCCTAATGGAAAGGGCACGGGCCTGGGAGTCAGAAGGTCATGGGTTCTAATTCCGGCTCCGCCACTTGTCTACTGTGTGACCTTGGGCAAGTCACTTCACTTCTCTGGGCCTCAGTTACCTCATCTGGAAAATGGGGATTGAGACTGTGAGCTCCACGTGGGACAACCTGACTACCTTGTATCTACTGTAGCGCTTTGAACAGTGCTTGGCCCATAGTAAGCGCTTAATAAATACCACCATCATCATCATCATTATTATTATTATTACCAATACTTCCTCTGAACCAATGGAGAGAGCGGTTTTGTTGGACAAAGAGAGATTTTCATTTGCAATGCTGAATTCCTCAATGTTTCCATTTACGGTATTGTTTTTGGTTCGTTTTCTCAATGGCTATGTCGTAATCTTGAAAATGAAACTCTTAACAGAACAACTTTTTTAAAAAGACGGAATTTCTGGACCCTGAGAGGAGAAAATAGCCGGGCTTCAGAATTTGATGGATTGGGCATCAAACTTGAGTGATTGTTCATCTTGTTGGGGTGTAATGTACAAAGACCGCTTTTATACATTTTTTAAAGATGCAGTTCCTCAAGTTAGTTGATCACTGTTAGAATTTGATTATCAGTGGAAATCATCATTAAATAGTGGTGGTTTATAGAAGGATTGAATGCTTCTATAAAAACCTGTGACCGCAAGTAATGCAAGGCTGGCTCAGACCCGGGGTTCCATCTAGCCCAGCATTCTGTCTTCGATAGTGATGGGGCCAAAAGATGCTTGGGGGAACACAATGATGGCTGCCCTTCTTGGCATGAGTTCTATTAGTTAGGGATGGAACGTCTAACAACCCTCTAGCACTCCAGTAAAATTCCATGATCACTGGTTCCTTTCTGAGGAAGTATTTTAGAAAGAATGGTATTATTCTGCCAAGAGAATATAAAAATAGCACAGAGGAGTTTCCTATTTAAGTTGCCCAGAGAGTTTAGGAGAATAAACATATTATTCACATACAGTCAACTGTGTTTACCTGTGAGTTTAGCTGAGGCACATTGCTGAGCTGTCACCAGCTTCCAGCTAGCCTTCCTCCACAGTATCCCCTTATCATCCTGTCCAGTGTCCAGTCCCCCATCCCCCATATCCCCGCAAGCCAGCCAAGACCCCAGCCATTTCTGGGGACACTTCTCTCCTTTAGCACAGAGGATGGAGAGGTCACTGTGTTTGTGTATTCACTGTCTCCTTGTGTGTGGGGGGTGGTGGGGGGAGGAGAGAGAGGGAGAGGCGGATGTGGTACGACTGCCAAACAGAGCTTTATAATCAACATGCAGAGGTTTAATTAAATCTCCAAAAGATATATTATTAAAAAATTGTGCTCTAATGACCAACCCTTCCAAGTTAAACCATATTTGAAGCTCCAGTGTTGATGTGAATTTGATTCTTCCCATTAGGTGAAACAACCAAGTGGTGAACCTCTATGCCCATCAGTTCTTTTCTTGAATTTCTTTGTTTTATTGAACAGAAGCAAGAATCTTATTGTAACTCTAAAATGAAATATTTGTGCATTCTTTCCTTGTCTGATTCATATTGCAGTACTTCTAATTCTGTATTAACCTAACTACGGCTCCGGTTTTTAGGTCTGGGACAACTGCTCAACAGTTTTCCCCTGCAGATGAAAATCCACTGGATGAGGCAAATATCTCCCACTGTAGTAAGCCAAAGGCAGAAAATAACTAAGGCTCACAAATACTTATCAGTTCTTGAAGGTAACACTTCCCCTCTTAATTTGTATTTTTAAGAAAAGGAGTGTGTTACGTAACATTCAAAAATCTTGAAAGCTCCCTCTTTAGCCATTGAAGTCTCTTCCATTTCTAAGTACCGCATGGCAAAAAAGATTTCATTTGTCCCCATTTCGATAAACTGATGTGGGGAGGTTAGGCTGTTGCACTCTGAGGTGGCAGTGGCGGGGATGGTGATAGCGGGGAAGTGGGAAGGAATTATCACCCCTCGGCTCCACTGTGCAAATGAACCAGAATGATCAGTCAACTGGTAGAGCCTAAAATTCACATAAAATCATGTCAATTTGAGAAATCAAGGCATGGAGAATCTTTCTGAGTGGGGAAGATATTTGGTCAAATGCATTTTCTCAGACTGTATCTATCAAACAGCTTTGGTGCAAGAGCCAAACCGGGATCTTTCCGTTGCCTTCGATCTGATAAGCCGAAGGACCAGAAGGATGTCCTTCCAGAAAGCTCAGTGTTGGTCAGGAAGCCCAAGGTAGGATTTGGAATGGAATTCAAAACACAGGACCTTTAATCCACAGGTGATACTCTAGAACTTTTTTTAGAAAGAGTCTATAGAATCTCTTAAATGAAGCTCCAAAGTCTTTTAAGTTTGGCTCTTCTTTTAAAAAGTCTGCTATCCCAAATAGAGATCCCCAGAAAATTATAATAGCTTCTAAATCAGAACCAAATGAAAGGAGACCCTGGGGGCCTTTGTCAGCTCTGGCCACATTAGCATTAATAGAAATTGTTTTCCACAGGTGGGGATGCAACGGGAAGGGATGGGGGGAAGACGTGTCTCCCCAATGCTCCCCTCCCCCAAATCATGTTACCAAAGTACCTCAGTAACTTGCGTCAGAAGGGTTTTTCAATAAATGGTAGCAGAGGACTGACTAGGCTGTTATTAAAGTTAGATCGTATCGGGAACTAGAGATGAACATGAAGATTGTACCACTTTGCTTTGTGCAATACTGAACAATACTGCAGCACCCTGCAATATCTGCTCCGCTGCAGAGTTGTAGTTGAGAATATAATGTGAATCAGAGAATGACACAGCAGTATAGGAATGTTGTTAATATTTATTTAGTAGTTTCTAAATGAATTTCTTAATGTTAAGTAAAAATAAAGTGTGACATAGTAAGGTAGCGGTTTTCTTTAGTGCTAAGAACCTGGCACTGTTACTGTGAATGAAAACCTGCTATGCAAAGCCTAGTCACTGCATAGCAGGACTATTAAAAATGGAAAAGGTGTCAAAACCTTGCCAGCTCTATCGGCCCAATTGTATCCTCTAACAGTTTTTTTGTAAAAATCAACCTTGTTATCCATTTTTCAGGATGACTTTTTTCAGATTTGTGGAAATACTAGATATCTTAATGAGACATTATTTATTAATTTATTAGTGTGGTGTAACCTTTAATGAACTTAGTGCCAAAATGCATGGTTTTCCAATTAGCAACCAATTGTTAATATAGAAAATAGTTTTCGATTTCTTACCCATTCTTCATGGTACAATATAAAGCGGTTTCTATAATTTAATTTTTCTTGTAAAACCCGTTGCACTATTTTCAGCTGTATTTTCCAGCAGATCACTGCATGCCATTTGTGGAAAGACTTTCTATAATTCTTGTGAATTGTTTCCACCCATGATAACCACTGAATTTTAACCCTGTGTGGGTGTCTTTAGGTTTTTGGCCAAGTATTTTGTTACCTCAGTCTTGTATCAAGTTGCTGTATTTTTCAGCTTGTTACATTGATATTGATTGTTTCACTAATTAAATACTTTACTGTAAAAATGCATCTAGGTTTAATTTGAAACTATTGAACTTTCTTTGGGAATGTTCTGGATTTGATAAAATTCATGGCTGTTCATCTGCTCTTAGTTAATGTTAAATAGTAATTCAAATGAGGCTAGTTGGCTAGGATCAGCAAAGAGTGCCACCTCATTAACACCATCAGCGTTGGCAAGGTTTAAATGTCAGGGTTTCAGGAAGTAGCCCAAGCAGTCAAGGCTGCAAATCGCTATTCAGTGGGGCTGGTTCCCATCTCGTCCCAACACTCTATTCTGGTTCCTTCTTTACCTCCATTCATTCAGCAGCCAGCCATACTGTTCACTATTATGGCATTTATTAAGTGCCTAGGAGATGCACTGTGATACGTCTTGGGATAGGAGATAGGAAAAAGAAAATCCAGGTAGGACACAGTCCCTGTTCCACATAGGGCTCACAGTCTGAGAATTAGGGAGAACCGGTATCTTATTCTCACTGTACAGATGAGGAAACTGAGGTAAAGAGAGATGTCGTGACTTGGGCACCTATGTGCTTTCTAACAGGCTACCCACTCTGGTCCGCTCAGATTGACTTCATTCATGGGCCCTAGTTTTCTCTCTGCTGCCTCCTTTTCTTTTCTGCCAGGAGCTAAGATTAGCTTGGGATTGGCCTATAGTCCTTTTTTGCCATCTTGATTATGTTGTTCAGTCCTGGTAAGCAGGTTGATAGAGTTGCGGCTCAACCCCGCTTCCACCTAAATGAATCATCAGCCTGAATTTGTCGGGTTGGGTCAGGGTGGTAGAAGTAGTTGTAATATAAGCAACTACTTTGTGCAGAGCAACATAGTAAGTGCTGGGAAAACAATTTGTGGGAGAGAATTGAACCCGGTCCCTGGCCTTCAAGGGGCTCACAATCTACGGATAAGGAGAAGAGAGGGGATGGGTGACAGAACCAGAAGGAAGGAAGAAATAGTAAAAAGACAAAAGCAGTAATAATAGTAACTGTGGTATCTGTCAAGCGCTTACTATATGCCAGGCACTGTACTAAGCACTGGGGTAGAGATAAGGAAATAGGGTTGGACACTTGTCCCTGTCCCGCATAGAGCTCACAGTCTTAATCCCCATTTTACAGACGAGGTAACTGAGGCCCAGAGAAGTGAATTGACTTGCCCAAGATCACACAGCAGACAAGTGGTGGAACTGGAATTAAAACCCAGGTCCTCTGACTCCCAGGCCCGTGCCCTATCAATTAGGTCACGCCATATTTAGAAGACAAGGTCTATGGTAAGTACAAGTGGGATGGGACACTGTGGCTACAGAAGCAAACTTTCAGGCTCCTCAGGGTGGACAAGCAGCGTGGCTCAGTGGAAAGAGCCTGGGCTTGGGAGTCAGAGGTCATGAGTTCGAATCCTGGCTCTGCCACTTGTCAGCTGTGTGACTATGGGCGAGCCACTTCACTTCTCTGGGCCTCAGTTACCTCATCTGTAAAATGGGGATTGAGACTGTGAGCCCCATGTGGGACAACCTGATTCCCCTGTGTCTACCCCAGCGCTTAGAACAGTGCTTGGCACATAGTAAGCGCTTAACAAATACCAACATTATTATTATTATTATTATTAAGAGACAAGCAATCACAGCCATGGCCACAGTCAGTCACAGCATTAGCCACAGGGTTCGGAGGTTACCGGTCCGTTGTCCAAGCCGTGTCATCTCCAGATTGGGCTGTGTGGTTGTGAGCATGGCGAGGGGCCAACCAAGTTTAGAGCTGCATGGGAGATCGCCCCCTCTCCCCTCCAGAATTGAGACTGTGGGGTGAAGCTGTTTTTCTTGCCTCCCAGGGGCTCTGACCCTGCCCCGTAATCCCTAGACTACAGCAGTCCCAATTTCCACTTGTGTCCCCAGGTTCCAGTGTGACCAGATCCTGCGTGTGACCGGATCCTGCCTCCTCAGCTACTCCTCCTCACCTCCATCTCAAGGGCCACAGCGGGTTTAGCACCCACCCCTCTCTGTGGGGGTGACCTACCCCCTCCCCTTCTGGCAGCCGATTGATCCAGGGGCAGATCCAGCACAGTCCCCAGATGGGTAGATTTCGGTCTTTTTCGGCCATCTCTGCCTACTCCCTCATCTCTCTCCTGAGGTCTGTGTCTCCTGCCTGCCTGCCAGCCTTCTGGGGTCTGCATTGGACTGCCATTCTCTTTTATGCTCTGGATGCATTTGGGGCTTATCTCTGTTGCTTGCCTCGTGGCCTCCACGGTCTCGGTGAAAAGTCGGCCCTGTGAGAGAGCACTTGGGCCATCATCCCCAGCTGGCTTAAGCTTGCACAGCAACAGATCTAACTGCATTTTGTTTGGATGAATTGTCTGAAAATGCCCAGGTCAGTGCTCTGTACATAGTAGGTGCCCCAAAATAGTAATAATAATTATGGTATTTGTAAAGCTATCGATGATGGTGCTGATTATCATCCAGTGTTCCAGCTTCCAAGAAAGGGGCTCAGGTGTGGAAGAAAGCAGAGGAGGAGCCAGGGAAGGCGAAAGACTTCTGTACTGAACAACGTTTACTTCTGGGACTCCGCCTCTTCCTTCCAGATAAAATACAGGGGGAATTCTTTGTCCCCAAATTTGGAAATGCTGAAATGTAAAAAACAAAACAAAAACCTAAGTACATTACAAATTGATTTTAATGCAATGAAAGGTATTACTAAAAAATGCTGAGAATATCGGTACAACAGAATGGCAGAGGAAATTCATTCTGATCATCCTCTCTGCCATTGCTAAACTGCCAGAAGGGAAATGTGGCCAAATGCAGCTCAGCTGGTGCCCATCAATGCAAATGCCGGCGGGGATTGGCTCGTAGAGTTCGTGCAGCATTTCAGCTGCAGGACCTGCCCCCAGAAAAGAGGCCCTGGTGCCACTTGTTGGGAATAAGAACACTATCTACATCTATTTACATCACTCTATTTAAATGACTTATTTAGAGCAGAAAGTATAGGTATGGCATGTTAGAATTTGGATGTTTTGGTGGTGCCGAGGCAGAATGACTGCACCGGTAAGTGCTGAATCTGTGGAAAGCTATTGGGCTACCAGAAATGATTCCCTGGTGCCACTTGTTCAGAGTAAGAGCACTATCTATATCTATTTAGATCACTCTATTTAAATGAATTATTTAGAGCAGAAAGTATAGGTATGGCATGTTAGAATCTGGTTGTTTTGGTGGTGTGGAGGCAGAATGACTGCGCCGGTAAGTGTTGAATCTATGGAAAGCTACTGGGCTACCTCGACCAACTGAAATCTTGAATAAAAGGAGTAAATCCCGTGTTTAAGAACACCAGACTTGAATGATCTTCAGAGGCAAGATCTTGACATTCCAGCAACTCCTATCGGATCTATTGCTAGAGACCAAGGTAAGAGAGTCTTACAGTCACCTTCGTTCATTTGCCACCTGCTGGGCAAATACTACTGGACCAGGTGCTTGGTGGCATACAATCAAAAAGCAAACAAAGAAAACACCCCTGGCCTGGAGGAACTTCCAGTTCTCTGGGGAATTATTCCAACCGAAGAGGACGAGGGCAGCAGTGAAAGTGGGAGCTTGGGACCGGGGACCACGGAGGGTTGGTTGTGCCCAACTTTCTCTGCAGTTTAGAGAGGTGGACTCAACGGAGCCCTGCCCACCGTGGTCATCTGGAGCAGGGTCAGGTTGGAGCACTTCTGACCCCCGCTGTCCGGTAAGGTGGGAGCCGGGACCCTGAGGTCTTGGGACTTGGTTGACACCTGACCCTGGCTTCTGAGAGCCTCAGGAGGGGGCCCCCCCCCAGGACGGCCCAAGGGGAGGAGGGTGAAAGCCAGAGGCCAGCCCGGCGATGGAGGAAAGAAACGTGCACGGACAAAAGGAAAGGAAAAGTGAGGTGGCTGCGGTGGACAACAGGGAGGGGCCGGCTGACCAACGGACGAAAGCCGGAGGCCAGTCCGGCGGTGGAAGGAAAGGTGTATGGACAAAAGGAAAGGAAAAGTGGGGTGGCTGCAGTGGACAGGGGTCAGCTGACCACCGCACGATCCTGGGGAGGGGGAGAAGGGGGAAGGGGAGGGGGTGAAAGCCGGAGGCCAGCCTGGCGGCGAAGGAAGGAAAAGTGCTCGGACAAAAGGAAAGGAAACGTGGGATGGCTGTGGTGGACAGCAGGGGCCGGCTGACCAGTGGACGGTCCTGGGGAGGGAGGGGGTGAAAACCGGAGGCCCACCCGGCGGCGGAGGAAGGAAATGTGCTCGGACAAAAGGAAAGGAAACATGGGTTGGCAGCGGTGGACAGCGGGGCTGGCTGACCGGCGGACTGTCCTGGGGAGGAGGAGAGGAAGTGAAGGGGAGGGGGTGAAAGCCGGAGGCCAGCCTAACGGCGGAAGAAGGAAAGGTGGTCGGGCAAAAAGGAAAGGAAAAGTGGGGTGGCTGCGGTGGACAGCAGGAGCCGGCTGACCAGCGGACGGTCCTGGGAAGGGGGAGAAGGGGGAAGGGCAGAGGGTGAAAGCCGGAGGCCAGCCTGGCAGCGGAAGAAGGAAAGGTGGTCGGACAAAAAGGGAAGGAAGGGAAACCTGGGCTGGCTGCAGTGGACATCAGGGGCCGGCTGACCAGCGGACGGTCCTGGGGAGGGGGCGAGGCGAATCCTCCTGGGGCCAGCAGGCAAAGGGGCGGGCTTCCACTGCGGTCGGAGGAGGAAGAGGAGGAGGGAAGGGGACGCCTGGGGCCAACATGGACCTGCTTGCCCTGCTCGTCCGCCGCTGACCAGGTCTCCGCTGCTTTTGCGTTTCATCATCCCGGAGAGGGGGAGGGGAAGAAGGGGAGGGGGCCTGGGCCGGAGCCGACCCCTCCCCTCCGACCCCCAGCCCCCAAGCGAGGGGGGCGGGAAAACCGGGGGTTGGGGCTGGGCCCGGGGGAGGGGCCGGTCCAGGGAGGGGAGGAGGAGGAAGATTGGGAGCCTCATTGGGCAGGGATGGTCGCTATCTGTTGCCCAATTGTCCATCCCGAGCGCTTAGTCCAGTGCTCTGCACCTAGTAAGCGCTTAATCAATACGATTGAATGAATAAATAAGGGAGTATTAATGGTGTATAGCCCCTTGATTCTATTGATCTTGATGATGTCTTGTTTTTGTTCTCTTTCGCTTTGCTGTCTGTCTCCCCCGTTCAGACCGTGAGCCCGTAATTGGGCAGGGCTGGTCTCTATCTGTTGCTCAATTGTCCATTCCAAGCGTTCAGTCCAGCGCTCTGCACCTAGTAAGCGCTCAATCAATACGATTGAATGAATGAATACGGGAGTCTTCATGGTGAATATCTCCTTGAGTCTATCTTGATGATGTCTTGTTGTTGTTTTGCCCTTTTTTGCTTTGCTGTCCGTCTCCCCCGTTTAGACTGTGAGCCCGTCATTGGGCAGGGATGGACTCTCTCTGTTGCCCACTTGTCCATCCCAACCGCTTAGTCCAGTGCTCTGCACATAGTAAGCGCTCAATCAATACGATTGAATGAATACGGGAATATTCATGGTGTATATCTCCTTGATTCAATGTATCTTGATGATATTGTTTTGTTCTCTTTTGCTTTGCTGTCCGTCTCCCCCGTTTGGACAGTGAGCCCGTCACTGGGCAGGGATGGTCTCTCTCCGTTGCCCAATTGTCCATCCCGAGCGCTTAGTCCAGTGCTCTGCACCTAATAATCGCTCAATACGATTGAATGAATGAATATGGGAGTATTCATGGTGTAGATGTCCTTGATTCTACCGTGATGTTGTTTTTGTTTCGTTCTCTTTTGCTTTGCTGTCTCCCCCGTTTAGACAGTGAGCCGGTCACTGGGCAGGGATGGTGTCTCTCCGTTGCCCAACTGTCCATCCCGAGCGCTTAGTCCAGTGCTCTGCACCTAGTAATCGCTCAATATGATTGAATGAATACGTGACTATTCATGGTGTAGATCTCCTTGATTCTATGTACCTTGATGATGTTTTGTTCTGTTTTGCTGTCCGTCTCCCCCGTTTAGACGGTGAGCCCGTCACTGGGCAGGGATTCAGTAGTATTTATTGAGCGCTTACTAGGTGCAGAGCACTGGACTAAGCGCTTGGAATGACAAATCGGTGTCTCTCCGTTGCCTAATTGTCCGCCCCGAGCGCTTAGTCCAGTGCTCTGCACCTAGTAATCGCTCAATACGATTGAATGAATACGGGACTATTCATGGTGTAGATCTCCTTGATTCTATGTATCTTGATGATGTTTTGTTCTGTTTTGCTGTCCGTCTCCCCCGTTTAGACGGTGAGCCCGTCACTGGGCAGGGATGGTGTCTCTCCGTTGCCCATCTGTCCATCCCGAGCGCTTAGTCCAGTGCTCTGCACCTAGTAAGCGCTCAATCCTACGAATGAGTGAATGAGGCGATAGGGCCCTAGGACCGCGCGGAGACAGGCGTCGGCGGCAGCCCCCGGGCCCCGCAGCCCCCCGCAGCCTCCCGCAGCCTCCCGCACCCCGCCGCACCCTTCCGCACCCCCCGGGCGGCAGGAGCCCCCCAGCCCCGCGCCCCCTGACCCCGCCGCTGACCCCTCGACATGGACCCGACCCCCGCCCGGGGCCCGGCCCCCGCACCGCCCCCCGCACCGCCCCCCGCACCGACCCCCGTTGGAGGAGCCGCTTCGCTCCTGCGGCAGAGAAGGGCCGCCCTGCGCCGCAAGGGCTGCAGCTTCGAGGCTCCCAGGTGAGGGCGGGTGCGGGGCCGGACCCCGCCCCGGAGCCCCCATCCCACGCATCTGCCCCGCACGGGGGCAATCCGGGCCGGCTCCCGGTGGGGCGCGGGGAGGGGGGGTCATGCCCCGATCCCCCTCCGGGCGGGGGCAGACAGGGAGCAGAATCGAGCCCGGACCAGACACGTGGGAAAATAGAAAACTCACCGTTCCCCGAGGGGGTGGGGTGGGATGGGCCCAATTGCGGGCAGAGGAGGTCTTCTGGGTGGCTTTAGGGGCAAGGTGGAAAGTTTGGGAACTCTGCGAGACGTGCAGGTCAGCCGGCCGCACCTGGGCCCCGGGGGAGGGAGAGAAAAAGAGGGGAGGGAGGGAAGGGGGAGGAGCCCACCCCCGGTCATGGGCGCCTTTGACGTCTTTCCACGTGCGGACCAGTCTGTCCGGCTGGAGCCCCGGCGATCCCCGATTTCTGGGTCCCGATCCACTCCCCGAGAAATGGTGGTGGAGACTCCGTAAAGTAGCACGGTCAGTCTGGGGGAGGGGTGGGTATGCTGGGCTGGAGGGTGTGGGCCCCCATCCATGGCATCTGGAGAATTGGTGTGGCCTAGTAGATGGAGCTTGGGCTTTGGGAGACAGAGGACTTGGATTCTAATCCCGACTCTGTCGATTGCTTGCCGCCCGATCTCAGCACATCGCTTGACTTTGCTCTGCCTCAGTTTCCTCACCCGACTCTGTCGATTGCTTGCTGTTCAATCTCAGCATATTGCTTAACTTTGTGCTGCCTCAGTTTCCGAAAATGGAGGTTCAATACTTGTTGTCCTTCCTACTTAGACTTCGAGCCCCGTGTGGGACAGGGACTGTATCCAACCTGATTGAGCTGTATCTACTCGAGGGCTTAGAACAGTGCTTGGCACATAGAGCTTAACAAATGCTGTAATGATAATTTATTCACCAGTGGTATTGAGAGATTACCGTGTGCAGAGCACTGTACTAAATGCTCGGAAAAGTACCATACAACAGAGTTGATAGACACGTTCCCTGCCCCCAAAGAGCTTAGCGTCTAGAGGAGCAGATGGACATTAAGATAAATTACAGATGGGGAAATGGGAGAATATACAGATACCTAATTGCTGAGGGACGGGGGAGTGGGTGTGTAGCTATAAAGTACTTAAGGGGCACAGATCCAAGTGCATAGGCAACACACATAAGAGAGGCTGAATAGAGGAAGTCAGGGAAGGCCTCTTGGAGGAGATGTGATTTTTGAAGGAGGAAGAGTTTCAAACCAGAAGAAGGAGGATGTGGGTAAGGGGATCGGTGGTGAGACGGAAGAGATTGCAGTAGAAAGAGTAGGCTGGCATTAGAGAAGCAGAGTGTGCAGGCTACGTTGTAGTAGGACATCGGCAAAGAAAGGTAAAAGGGTGAGAATTGACTCAGTGCCTTAAAACCAATGGCAAGGAGTTTGCTGTGGTGGTAGATTGGCAATCCCTGGAGATTTTTGAGGAGTGTGGAAAGAGGGACTGAACGTGTTTTAGAAATGATCCAGGCAGCAGAGCAAAGTACTTACTGGAGTGGGGAAAGACAGGAGGCAGAGAGGTCACTGAGGAGGCTGATGGAGTAGTCAAGGCAGGATCTGATAAGTGATTGAATCAGCGGTGGAAGTAGTTTGGATGGAGAGAAAGAGGTGGATTCTGGAGATGGGTGTGTGATGTGGGTGTATACTTGGGTATGTTTGGTGTTCTTTTTGTGCGTGGTCATCCATCTCTTCCTTGCCTCCTGTCTTTCTCAGTCTCTGCTCTATCTTTTGGTGGTCTTTCCTTGCCATTTGGGCCTGTCTTGTGCCCCACTTTGAACTCCCTGCCCCGCATGAAATAGTCACCTTACCATCTCAGGAGACTGAGGGAAATGTAAAGGGTTTGATGGGCCCTAGCTCAGAGGAGCAGACCTAGCTGGGTCTAAAAAGGGGCAGAATCACTAGATCCAAAGAAAATTGGAATGGAGCAAACCTGTCTTGACTTGTGTTCTCCCCAGACACAAGGGGGGTTGGGAGATTGCATGTGTTGCTGTGATATTTGATTTGAAACTGTTGCACTTGGGGCATTCTCACTTGCTGACTGTGTTGTCCCATGGCTGTCGTTCTCCTGACTGGGCAGGTGGCCTCTTCGCCAACCCTTCACATCAAGCTCGTACCATCACCCCTTCATTAATTTGAAAGCAAGAAAATTGTGTGTGTTCTCTGCCTTTGGAGTTTTGAAGATAATGGTACTAATGGTGAGGTTTTCTCAATGTGTACAAGCATGGGAAAAGCAGCAAAGCTCAGTGGAAAGAGCCCGGGCTTGGGAGCCAGAGTTCGAATCCCAGCGCTGCCACCTGTCAGCTGTGTGACTGTGGGCAAGTCACTTCACTTCTCTGTGCCTCAGTTACCTCATCTGGAAAATGGGGATGAAGACTGTGAGCCTCACATGGGTCAACTTGATTACCTTGTATCTACCCCAGCACTTAAAACAGTGCTCTGCACATAGTAAGCGCTTAACAAATACCAACATTATTATTATTGTTATGACAGCCAAGACCTATGTGGCAGTAATACTGAGTGCCTACTCTGTGCAGAGTGCTTAAGAGAGTATGAGAGTGTCATGGATGTGATCCTTGCACTCAGGGAACTTACAATCTATTGGGGGAGAGATGTAAAAATTAAGTTATACGGGAGGAAGAAGGGAAAGAGCTTTGTTCACGAATTAGTGATCAATAGGGTTTGTGTAAAAATGTGTATAAATATTACGGGAGCTCTCAAGTTCACTGGAGAAGTGCTGCCTCCACCCCATTGCCTTGCCCCTGATGTACTTGCCCACTACTTTAACAAATTAAAATCATCAATTCTGACCTTCCCAAACCTCCTTTCCCATCCTCTCTATTCAATCATCCTTCTGTCATCTCTCAAGAGCTTTCCCACCAACTTTCAAAATCTATTCCCTTCCGTTGCACCTTCAGCATCATTCCTTCTCGCTCTATCAAAACACACTTCTTTTCTCCCTGGCTACCCTCTTCAACTGCTTACTCTGTGATCGTTCCTTCCTCTCTGCCTTCAAACATGTCCTCATCTCCCCTATTGTAAAAACAAAAACTTTTATCTGGATCCCACTGCACCCTGCTATTTCCCTCCTCCCATTCCTGTTCAAATTCCCTGAGCAGGTCTTATGCCATCCACTGCCTCCATTCTCTCTCCTCCAGATCCCTTCTTGACCCTGGGCAATTCACTTTCTGTCCTCATCACTCAATGCCCTCTCCTCCTGACTCCTCAAACTCCCAATGGTTGCCTATTTCCCCTCTGCGGGAAGCAGAAACCCCAGACTACTGACCTTAAGGTGTGCAGTCGGCTCTCTCCTTCCTATTTATCCAGTCACTTCTCCCACAACACCCAAGCCTGCATTCTTGTCTCCTCCAAGCTAAACTCTTTACAGTCCTCATTTTCTCATCTCTCCAACCCGCTGACCTCCTGCTCACCCCCCCGCCCCCCCCCCCGGCACACACACACCCTCACATCCAACAGACCACTGCTTTCCCCATCTTCAAGACCCTTCTGAAATCACATCTCCCCCATGAGGCCTTTCCTGAATAATTTTTCATCTCCCTACCATACATCCCCAAACTCATTTCACTGCTTCCATTCCTGATAAGCCTGGCAGTACTCAAAACCCTCAGTACAGTTATTCATATATCTTGATACTTTTATTAACTTTTCCTGTTTGTAATTTTGGTGTCCCTCATTTTGATGGTAAGACCCTTGAGAGCAGGGATCATGTCTATATATCCTGTTGCATTCATTCAATCACGCAATCATATTTGAGTACTTACTGTGTGCAGAGCACTGTACTAAGCACTTGGGAGAGTACAACAATAAATGGACACATTCCCTGCCCATAATGAGCTTACAGCCTAGAGGAGGAGGCAGACATTAATATAAATGCTGGGGTAGATACAAGTGAATCAGGTTGAAAACAGGTCCTGTCCCACCTGGTGTTCATGTTCTTAATCCCCATTTTACAAGCGAGGTCACTGAGACTTAGATAAGTTAAGTGACTTCCCCAAGGTCACACAGCACGCAAGTGACAGAGCTGGCATTAGAACCCAGGTCCTTCTGACTCCCAGGCCCATGGTCTTTCCTCCAGACCATGCTGCTTTTCTTGAGTTAGAGAAATGATCCTCTCTGCTTCTGAACTTTGTATGCGAGTTTCTGGGAAGAGGCATGGCTGTTTATGTTGAGCAGGACTGTTTATGTTGGGTAGTTCCCCAGGGGACTCTGCTTACTGCTCTAGCCAGAATGTTAGAGCAGCTCTCGGGCCAACTGGGTTTTCAGTGACACAATCTTAAGTCTCTCTCACCATCCTTCGTGCTTAGCTGTGGAGCTGTTTGGTATGGGGGAGGTTGGAGTTAGCAAGGTAGATTTTGGAGTCATCTCTGCAGAGATGGTAGCTGAAGCCATGGGAGCTGATGTGAGGGTACAGTGAGAAAAGTTGGGGTCCCAGGACAGAGACTTGAGGGACCCCTTACAGTTAGGGGATGAGGGGTAGAAGGACTGGTGAGAGGTACTGAGGAGTGGCCAGAGAGAGGAAGAGAACCAGGAAAGAACTGTATTGGTAAAATAACTGTGGTATTTGGAAAGCCTTTGTTATGTGTCAAGCACTGTTCTAAGCACTGGGGAAGATGCAAAATGATCAGGTCAGATACAGACTCTGCCCCAAACAGGACTCACAATCCTAATAAGAATGAGAACAGGTTCTGAATCCCCATTTTACAAATGAGGTTACTGAGGCACAGAGAAGCGAAGTGATATCTAAGGTCACACAGCAGGCATGTGGCAGGGCTGGGATTCGAACCCAGATCCTCTGACATCCAGACCCGTGTTCTTTCCACTAGGCTACACTGCTCCTGCAAAACACTATTAGATAGCATTTCCAGGAGAAGGGAGTGGTCAACACAGTCAAATATGGCCGAGAGGTCAAGAAAGATTAGGATAGAGTGGAACCTGTTAGATTTGAAAAGAAAGAGGTCTCCAGAGTGAATTCAGAGAGTGAGATCTCTGTGGAGTAAAGGGGGTGGAAGCCAGGTTGTAGTGGGTCAAGGAGCTGAAAGAGAGGAAGTGGAAGCAGTAGGTGTCATCAGCCCATTTGAAAAGTTTGGGGACAAACAAGAATAGGACATGGGGGAAATAGTTGGAAGTTGCTGGGGGATCCAGAAAATACTTTTTTTTTTTCTTTACCAGAGGGGGCTTTGGGAGCTCTAAGGTGATCATTTCCATTTTATCCACCAAATGGTTGGTGGAGTCAACTCTGCAGCCCTGGGACTTTAAGAAGGGAGTTAAAATGTCTGAAATAATTTGTGGGGGTGATAGGAGTGGGAATTGATGAGGGAAGAGAAGTAATGTTGCTGAGCAGAAGAAAAGATGAAATTTTATCAAGTGGAGGTGAATTTGAAGTAGCAGATGTCAGGGTGGAGTTTGGCTTTCTGCCATCAGTGCTCAGTAGCAAAAGCAGAAGAAGCTTATTGTGGGGGTGATCCACAACTGGGGGTTGTCAGGTCCACAGAGGTCCTGGCGAGGGCAGGGAGGGTAGGTTAATGGAAGTAGAGTTTGGTGAAGAGGGCAGTGTTGAGAGCATATTTTTTTTTATGGTATCTGTTAAGCACTTGCTATGTGTCAGGCTCAGTACTAAGTGCTGGGGTAGGTAGATACAAGTTAATCAGATTGGACATTGTCCATGTTCTACATGGGGCTCAAAGTATTAATCCCCATTTTACAGATGAGGTAACTGAGGCACAGAGAAGTGAAGTCAATTGTCCAAAGTCACACAGCAGACAAGTGGTGCATCAAGATTTGTGCATCTGGCAAGGGGAGGGTTGCGAGGGAATCCAAACTGGGTATGATTGCTTGGGTTAAGTGGAGGATGCTGAAGAATCCTCAATTCCTCACTCTACCTTTACCTTTGGCATGCCAGCCCCTCAAATCCCACTCTGCTAGGTGCATACATTTGTATCCATATATTGTATGTACTTGGGAAGGTCCTTGTTCGGGTGGGTGAATGTCTGTAAGGAAAGGCATCCATGCTTTTGTTTATTCTTTTATTTCAGAAACAAATGTGTAAGTTCTGTCGGGGCAAGGACTGTGCCTTACCCCCACGCTCCCCAAAGATGAGGGTGGGGTCTAATGAGGCCCGCTTCCTCTGCTTTAGGGTTAGGGAAATGAGCCCAGGAAAGTGTGGTATCCCTATGGAATGTTTCAGTGCAGCCCAAGCCAATGCTAAGGCTGGAGCTGAGGCTTAATAATAATAATGTTGGTATTTGTTAAGTGCTTACTACGTGCAGAGCACTGTTCTAAGCACTGGGGGAGATACAAGGTAATCAGATTGTCCCACGTGAGGCTCACAGTCTTCATCCCCATTTTACAGATGAGGGAACTGAGGCCCAGAGAAGTGAAGTGACTTGCTCAAAGTCACACAGCTGCCAAGTGGTAGAGTTGGGACTCGAACCCGTGACCTCTGACTCCCAAGCCCGGGCTCTTTCCACTGAGCCATGCTGCTTCTCAGGCTGGAGTCACAGAGAACTCTTCCTACTGATGCTTAAGGCAAACTTACAGTGTTGGCTGCCAGCCCAGCTCTGCTACTTGCTGGCTGTGTAATCTTGGGTGAGTCACTTGAATTCTTTGTGCCTCAGTTTCCTCATCTGTAAAATGGGGATTCAGTCCTTTTCTCCCTCCTACTTAGATTATACACCCATGACTGTGAGCCCATGGGGGGCAGGAACTGTACTCCCACCTTTTAAGTTGTATCTATCCCAAAGCTTGGCATATAGTAATTGCTTAGCAAATACCACTGTTGTTGTTGTTATTACTATTATTACTATTATCATTAACATGAGCAGGGATTCAGCAGAGTCCCAAAATAGACTTGTGGGACCCCTGGTGGCAGATTCCTTTTCCTGGGGCTTTGATCATCTCCTTTCATCCAGGGTACCATTTAATCAATCAGTGGGATTGAACATTTTCTCTTTGCAGAGCACTGAGCTAAATGCTTGGGAAAGTCCAATACAACCGAGTTGGTAAACACATTCGCTGGCCACAAGAGGCTTACAGTCTAGAGGGGGAGACAGACATTAAATAAATTATGGGTATGTACATAAGTGCTATGGGGCTTGAGGGTGGGGTGAATATCAAGTGCTTAAAAGACACAGATCTAAGTACATAGGTGACACAGATGGAAGAGGAAGTAGGGGAAATGAGTGCTTAGATGGGGAAGGCCTCTTGGAGGAGATGTGATTTTTTTTTAAATAAGCCTTTGAAAGTTGGAGAGAGCGGTGGTCTTTATGAAGGGGGAAGGCATTCCCAGCCAAAGGGAGGATGCAGGCAAGGGGTTGGTGGTGAAATAGATGCGATCAGGGTACAGTGAGTAGATTGACATTAGAGGAGAGAAGTGTGTGGGCAGCTGACCAAGTGGTTTAAAGCTGATGGTAAGGAGTTCTTGTTTGTGGCAGTGGATGAGCAACCACTGGAGGTTCTTGAGGAGTTGTGAGACATGGATTGTATTGCTTTTTTTTTTTTAAAGAAAGATGATCTGGGCAGCCAAGTGAAGTAAAGCCTGGAGTGGGGATAGGCAAAGTAAAATAAAACATCTACCCCAGGAGGAGTCAAGGCTGGCAACATCCTCTTCCAAGTAGGAAGCGTCAAGAGTGGGAAGGGAGGTATTTCTCAGAAAACTAGACAAGTATTCGAGCTCCTGGATCCTTGAGCCTATTCCAAGCCCTTCAGGGACCTTTGCTTCCATGCTCAGCAATTTGAGAGAATTGCTTGCTTGAAGCAGCAGTCCCTAAGGAGCCTGTGGCTGTAAGCTGAAACCACAATCCCCAAGAACCTGTTGGTGTGAGCTGAAGCCACAGTCCCCAAGAGTGAGCTGAAACCAACTGGACCTCAGAGAAGGCTGGTGAGTAGGATTGAGTTGGAGTAACTGAAACTTAATCCACTTCACCTGGTGGTGGTGAATTGTTGTACTTGGAAACACAAATATCACCCCTCTGAAGCCTTTGCTTTCAGTCAGTTTTGAGGTTGCTGGATGATAGATAATAATAATAATGTTGGTATTTGTTAAGCACTTACTATGTGCAGAGCACTGATCTAAGCGCTGGGGTAGACACAGGGGAATCAGGTTGTCCTACGTGGGGCTCACAGTCTTAATCCCCATTTTACAGATGAGGGAACTGAGGCACAGAGAAGTTAAGTGACTTGCCCACAGTCACACAGCTGACAAGTGGCAGAGCTGGGATTCGAACTCATGAGCCCTGACTCCAAAACCCGTGCTCTTTCCACTGCGCCTTCTGTAGCCACTTTAGTTAGCTTTTCCCCTCATCCTTCTCCTCTTCTCTCACCTCTCCAATTTTTTATTTTCTCTCTCCCTTCCTCTTCCTTTTCCTACCCCTTATTCCTCCTTTCTTCAATCAGGGGTGGTATTTTTTGAGCACTTACTCTGTGCAGGTAATCAATCAGCCTATGGTATTTATTGAGGGCTTACATTGCACAGAGCACTGTAACAATTGCTTGGGAGAGAACAGTACAACAAAATTAGCAGATATGATCCCTGCCCATGATGTGCTTACAATCTAGAGGGGGAGACAGATATTAATATGCATAATTTATCATATTTTCAAATATGTACATAAGTGCTGTGGGGTTGAGCATGGGGAGAATATCCAATGCTCAAAGATCACAGATCCAAGTGCATAGAAGATGCAGGAGGGAGAGGGAGCTGGGTAAAAGAAGGCTTAATTGGGGAAGGCCTCTTGGAGAAATGTGTCCTTTAATAATGCTTTTGAAGATGGAGAGAATGGTGGGCTGGCATATAGGGAGAAGGAGGGAGTTCCAGGGGGAGGATGTGGAAAAGGGGTTGGTGGTGAGATAGATGAGATCGGGGAATGCTGAGTAAGTTGGTGCTAGAAGAGCAGAGTGTGCGGGCTGAGTTGTAGTAGGAGAGCAGTGAGACACCGTAGTTGTCGAGCTGAGCGTGTGCTTTAAAGTCAATGGTTTCTGTTTGATTTGGGAGTGGATAGGCACCCACTGGAAGTTCTTGAGAGAGGAGACATGAACTGAACTTTTTTTTTTAATAAAAATCATCCAAGCAGCAAAGTGAAGTATGGACTGGAGTGGGGAGAGACAGGAGGTTGGGAGGTCGCGAGGTGGCTGATACAGTGGACAAGGCAGAATAGGATAAGTGCTTGGGACAGCATGGTAGCAGTTTGGATGAGAGGAAAGGGCAGATTTTAGCAATGTTGTGAAGGTAGAACTGACAGGATTTGGTGACAGATGGAATATGTGGGTGGAATGAGAGAGACAGGTTGAGGACAATGTCAAGGCAAGATACGGAGGATAGTGGTACTGTCCATGGTGATGGGGAAAAACATGGGAAGAACAGGGTTTGGGTGGGAAGATAAGGAGTTCAGTTTTGGTCATTATTAGTTTGCGGTGTCAGAGAGACATCTAGGGAGAAGTGACCTGAAGGTAGGAGGAAATATGAGATTGCAAGGAAAGAGAGAGTTTGGGCTGTAGAGGTAAATTTGGGGATCGTCTGCATAGAGATTGTAGTTGAAGTCGTGCGAGTGAGTGAGTTCTCCAAAGGAATGGGTGTAGATGGAGAATAGAAGGGGATCTAAAACTGGGCCTTGAGTGAGCTCCACTATCAGAGCAGGGGAGTCAGAAGAGGAGCCAGACAAACTGAGAAGGAGATTTCAGAGAGGAAGAGAACCAAGAGAGGACAGTCAGTGAAGTCAAGGTTGAATAAAATTTCAAGGAGAAAGGGGTAGTGATCAGTGTCCAAGGCAGCTGAGAGGTCAGGGAGGATTAGGCTAGAGTAGAGGCCATCAGATTTGATAAGAAGATCATTGGTTACCTTAGGGCTGTTTCCATGAAGTGAAGGGGGCGGAAGCCAGATTGGAGAGGATCAAGAAGAAAACTGGAGTATAGGAAGTGGAGACAGCAGATGTAGACAACTTGCTCAAGGAGTTTGGAGAGGAATGGTAGGAGGGAGGTAGGGTAACACTGGAGGGAGCCAGGTAAAGGGAGGGTTTTATTTTAGGATGGGGGTATGTAAGCATGTTTGAAAGCAGTGGAAAAGGCCTTGGAAAGTGTACAGTTGAAGATGGGAATTCAGGAGGGAAAAAGGGAGGGGGTGAGTATGTTAAAAAGGTATGAAAGGATGAAGTCAGAAATGCAAGTGGAGGAGGTAGATTTAGAAGGGAGGTGAGAGATCCTGTCTTGAGTTACTGCAGGGAATATAGAGAGTCTGGGGGTGGGGGGAGGGGATTGGAGAGGAGCAGAGGAGATTTTAGGGAAATTGGCATTTGATGGTTTCAATTTTGTTGATGAAGTATGTGACCAGGTCATTTGGGGAAAGAGATGGTGGAGGCGGGGAACACGGGAAGAACAGGAAGTTTTGAGGAGAGAGTTAAATGTCTGGAACAGCTGGCGGGGGCAGTGAGTGTGGGAGTGAATTAAGAAGGAGAAGTATTATATGTCAGGCAGTGGAGAGGGCCGAATTGAAGTAGATAACAACAATGAATTTAAGGTGAACAAGGTCAAAGAGATGTCTGGCTTTCCACCAATAGTGCTTTGCAGCTCGGGCCCAGGAGGGAAGAAGTATACTGTGGAGGTGATCCAGGGTGGGTTACTGGTATGAGACTGGTGGAGAGACAGAGGAGCAAGGGAGGTCAGTTCAGTGGAGAGGGTAGTGTTGAGTGCAGTGACTTATGCATAAAGAAATGGCAGTTTGAGTATGGAGACCAAAGGTAGGATGGCTGTAGAACATTGGAGGAGTCAGAAGAATGGAGGCCTCTATAGAGGAAAAGGGCAGATTTGTAGGCAGTGAGGGTATGGGAAAGATCAGGTAAGGAGGTTGTGTTCTGATAGAGGAATTTCAGACTTGGTGAGGGTAGGGAATGTACAGTTACTAGAGGTTATAAGATCAAGTGAGAGCCCCAGTTGCTGAGGGTGTGAGGTGGGATGGAACTGGAGGTCACTGTAGTACAGGAGTGAGCAGTTCCAGAACTAAATCCTCTATAAATCCTCTCTAAAAAATGAGGATTAAGACGGTGAGCTCTATGCAGGACAGGAACAACAACCCCACTCCTAATAGCATTTTGTTTATATCCACCCCAGTGCTTAGTACAGTGCCTGGCAAATAGTAAGTGCTTAACAAATACCACAGTCATTATTATTTTGTGCACGTCATTTCACTTCTCTGGACCTCAGTTACCTCATCTGTAAAATGGAGATTAAGAATGTGAGCACTTTGTGAGATAGGGACTCTGTCCAACTTGATTAACTAGTATATATCCAAGTGCTTAAAACAGTGCTTGGCACAAAGTATGCCCCTAACAAGTACCATTATTATTTGTGTTTGTATGAGAAATGGAGCCAGATTTCCTGGTAGGTCCCAGGGCCCAGCCTAGTGTGGCAAATTTGGAGGTGCGTGGGTGGGATGTGGCAGCAGTTTTTTGGGGGGGTTATTTTTTTTGAAAAATTTTTAATGAAAACTTTTTTATGAATAATAATTGCAGGTGATTTTTTTTCCCAATTACATCTTTTGCCTTAGAAATGATATTAGCACAATGCAGTGTGGGAATAATCCTTGCAGCAGAATCTTTCAAATAACTTCAACCGCAGCAAACCCACCACAGGAGCAAAGCAATTGCTTATGCAAAAGAGTGCTTTACAATATTGACATTTAAAAGAGTGGCCATAAGTTTGATACATATGAGAGACAAGAAATCTATCTCCCAGGGAAATAGTGGGAGTGTAGATCAGGTGTTTGTATTTCTATGTGTCTGTGGAGATGGCCCTGAGGCCAAAGGGTAACAAACCATAGCATTACAGTGAACAGTGTCACATGTATGCCTCATTCTCCCAGAGATGGTAATTCATCAGTGGTATTTATTGGGCATTTGTGCTGTCCTTTCTAGACTGTAGACTCGTTGTGGGATGGGAATATATCTACCAACTCTGTTGTACTCTCCCAAGTGTTTAGTACCGTGACTTCAACCCAGTAAGCACTCAATAAATACTATTGATTGCAGAGCACTGTTCTAAGTGCTTGGGAGAATATAGTAAATTCATTCAATTGTATTTATTGAGCACTTACTGTGTGCAAAGCACCGTACTAAGCACTTGGTAGAGTGCAATATAACAATACAGTAGGTAAACACAAACCCTGCCCACAAGGAGCTTATAGTCTATGAGGTTGTTTCCTAAATTCCATGTCGTCACCCTACCCTCTGCTCAGATTTCGGCAGTTGAAGGCTAGAGTCCAGGTCGGATTTGATTTTTGGATACTGTCTTGTAAGAGAGGAGGAAGAGCAGAAAATAAAAATGATTCAATGGATGGAATGAAGATCCCAGTAGGGGAACATTAGAGGAATCAGGGGAGTTGTTCAGCCTGGGGAAGAGAAAGCTGAGGGGGGAATTTATAGGCTTAAAGGCAGTTGAGAAATGCTTGTTATGTTCTCCTTATCCCACAGGGGACTTTAGAAAAAACAATGGGCTGAATTAAAGCAGGATCTGTTTGGGTTGAATAGAAAGGCTTTTTGGTTGTCAATTGAATGGATTCTGAGGAAGGATGAAGCATCTCCAGCCCTGATTCTTTGTAAGGAGGGAAGAAAATTCCATCTGTCCCAGGTAAGTTGGGCTAGTTGGAGCTGGTCCATCTGTGGGGCCCTCTCATCTGTAGGGTTCCTTGAGCAGTTGTGCACCAGAATCCAGGGTAGTTAGGAATCTTCAGGGCTGATGGATGCCTCAGAGGGCTTGGGTGGATTGATTCAAGAATAAATGGCCCAAGGGTTGAAAAGGACTGTTTGTTTTTTGACTAAGGAAACTCTTGATTTAGGCAACCCCACTCCTAATAGCAAGCATTTCAAATGTATGATTCAAAATGTTTCCCTCAAGCCCCACTACTGTTTTCCGGTTAACCTACCATTACACCCTGGATCTCCACTCCCATTATATCTCACCCTAGTTCAGAGGGTCCTGTTCTCCTCCTCTTCATATGCCCTGTGAGGTTTAGGAAGAACTCAGTCTCTCTCTCCCCCAGCCTCTTCTCCCCAGACAGACTTTTTTTGACTGTTCCCCTCCCTATACTCCCGCTCAACAGGAGGCTGAGCCCTGGCTTGGGCACCTGTAATGGCCAGCAGGACAAGAAGGGCTTAGTGTCTTCCCTGGGGTGTGTCTCTGCCATGATGGACCCTTTCCTTTCCTCACATTCCTATTAGCTTGGTGAGCTTCAGTGAGGTCAGCTGTAGGACAGTTCTTGAGTGTGTGCCTTGTGTGGATTTGCTGGTACTCAATGTATGGAGGTACTGTGTGTCTGATATCTTCTAATCAGCATGGCCTAGTGGAAAGAACACGGGCCTGGGAATCAGTAGCCTTGGCTTCTAATCCTGCCTCCACCACTTGCCTGCTTTGTGATATTGGGCAACTTGCTTAACTTTTTGGTGCCTCAGTTCCCTCATCTACAAAATGGCCAATCAACATCAGTTCTCCTACCTACCTACTTTGTGAACCCCATGTGGGACCTGATGATTCTGCTTATACTCCAGCACTTAGACCAGTGCTTGGCATATAGTAAGCACTGAGCCAATACCGTTATTATTATTATTATCATTATGAATGGTGTAGGTGAACCGTGTACTGTCTAAGTCTGCAGATGCCATGAGACTCTCTGTTCAGTTTGTCTAATATATTGTCTGGGCATTTAATATCTGGCTTGAATATCGGTCTGCACAAACTGAGTGAATGAGTGTCCAATGTCTCTGCATCTGTAGGTACCACCAGCAATTGCACATATTTGTATACTGAGTATGTGCAGGTACTGTCTGCTTGTAGGGTATGTATACCCAAGACCTGGCCAGAGCGCCAACATTTGAGGAAATTACCACCATATTCAAAGTAATGAAAAGTGATAAGGCTCCTAAATCTAATGACATGCCTACCTCCCTCTACTAGAACGGATGAGACCTAATGCTCAGATGTTAGCAAGAACTTTTCCTCAACATAAGGCGATCCCACGGGACTATCAGAGAAGTCATATAATGATCTTGTTGGGAGGAGAGGTGAGCACTGACTGTGGAAACTACCAGAGTGGCTCATTTCCATTGCCTGCAAGTTTCTAGCCAGAATCCTTTGGATTGGATTACCGAAGAACATAATCAACTGTGCACTAACTGAATCACAGTGTGGCTTCAGACTAAATGTAGCACAGCAGATATGATTTTTGCCGCATGACAGATACAGGAAAAGAGCAGACAGCAACATCACAACCATCTCTGCTGTTTTCATAGACCTTTTAAAGCTTTTGACACTATCACCAGACCAGGGCTCTGGCAACTGCTCAGCAAATTCAGCTGTCCTAAAAAATCCAAGACCCTCAGGCTACTCCACCGTGGCATGGCCAATCAAATCACATTCTCTTTTTGATTCTCTTTTCTACTTTGTCTTTTGACTCTCTTTTCTCTGATGCTTCACACACACTGTTTCCCTAGTCTGGAACTTCCTCCTCCCCAACCCAAATTTGCTAGATAACAGCTCCGCCCACATTCAAAGCATTCCTCAAATGCTACTTCCTCTGGGAAGCCTCCTCTGATTAATTCATAGCAGCCTATATTTTAGTGTTTAACATTTCTCTCTATTCAGTTTCAGCCTTTTCATCCTATGTGTTCTTCTTTCTGCTTTATCCTTGTTCTTCCCATTTTCAGTCTCTGTAAATACTCTTTTGTCCATCTGCCTCATTAAACTGTAAGCTCCTTGAGGACAGAGAATGTGTGTCTGGCCATTGTGTGCTCTCCAGAGCACTTAGAACAGCACTGGGCACTCAAGTGCTCAGTAAGTACCAATGATTGATTATCCGTTCGCTATTGGATACAGGGTAGCACAGTCTGGTGACAGCTTTGTTCTGGGTTGCCAATGAAGATTTTTGGTAGTGTGTAGAATTGTAGGCGTGTAGCCTCGATGTAGGTTTGTTCATAGCTTCAGCTTTCTTCACATTTTGTCAGTTCATAATTCTGTCAAATCTGCAGAGCAATGCCTAATGATTTGCATGTCTTGTGTACCGGCTTGAAGCACAATCATCTGCATGTAGCGAGTCCTGAATGACTGTGTCTTTAATTTTAGCCTATCCCACTAAGCTGAAAGAGTTTGCCAGGGCATCAGAACTGTATTCTGACTGCAACTTCCAGATCCCCTTTGCAACTGCAACCTTGGTGGCACAGAATAAGGTGAAGAGTACTGAACTTACCACACGACTCTGCTTCATTCTGACAGTGATGGGAAAAGGGTCAAATAAGTCATTGTCGACACTGCCTAGACTGAATATGCCCATGACGAGTAGTTTAAAGATCTTGGTGAGGTTCTATGGACAACCAGCTTAACTTAGCAGTTGCAAGAATCCTGTGCTTTTGATAGGGTCAAGAATGATTTTGTACAGTCTGTGTTGGCATTGCTCTCTGCATATTTCCAGTATCTGTCATGCTGCAAAAATTCTTTCTAATGTGCTAGATTTTGGCCTGAAATCACACTGTGAGTCAGGTAATGCATGGCTGTCTACTCCTCAGAAGTCTTTCCAGGAGGATTCTGGCTAGATTCCTGCTGACAGTGGAAAGTAAGATTCCCGCTAGCTTTCACAGTCAGTAGTCTCCTTTTTTTCTTGAAAATGGTAAGGTGCTTTTGCTTTTATTTCATGGGTTCACGTATACTCTGTATAGCTCGCTCTCTCTCTCTCTCTCTCTCTCTCTCTCTCTGTACTTGTGCAAGAGTTTCTTTCTCAAAAGCACTCCCGTTGAGATGCATTCTCACTGTTGATAGCATCATCTTTTAACCTAAGGACAACTCTGTGCTAATTGTTGGTATACTGGTGAGAAGTAGCATGGCCTAATGGATAGAGCCACTTGTCTGCTGGGTGGTCTTGGCCAATATCTTGTGTGATCTTGGGCAAGTCATGTCACTTCTCTGTGCTTCAGTTATCTCATCTATAAAATGGGGATTACGATTGTGAGCCCCATAATGGACGTGAACTATGTCCAACCTGGTTAACACTTAGCACAGCACCTGGCATATAGTAAGCGCTTAAATACCATAAAAACCCAGTGTGTGTGTGTGTGTGCATACAGATGGGGCCACTTCAATCTTAAGGAAAGGGATTTTCCTTAAGAGATTCAATCTTAAAGGGATTTTGGGGGGTTCCCTCAGAGTTTGTTGAAATGACCTCATTGTATATTATTGTTTACAGAAGAAATCATATAAGTCTACTCGTGGTCCCATATTGAACAGCTCTTCCTTACTTTTGTGCCATTGATATTTGCCAGGAAACATCTCTTCAGTCATGTTGTCTTTTCTTCTACCCTTGTTTTAATGGTGGCTGTTTTATGCCTTGTTTCCATAATCTTTCCTCTCTCCCTGCCACGCTATTTTTCTATTCCGTCTGGCAGGCCCCCGAGTATTTAATCGCAAACAAATCCCCTGTCAGCTTTCTTCTCGAAAACAGCCGTGTTCCTGGGCAGGACTATTAAATAACTGTCTGGTATCAAGATGGCATGATGGGGTCAGAGAGGCAATGGGACAAAATTAATTTTCATGATAGCAGATGTCTGCTCTTACCGGAAAGGGAGGAGAGGAAACACTAATAGTCTTGCAGCATTTTAAATTAACGCAAGCCAGCTTCCTTCTGTGGGGTAAGGCTGGTTAAATTAGCTTGCTTTCAGAAGTTAATATGAGAAACAAACAGCATGTCTGGCTGTTAGAGTTGATGTTCTGACAACAGATGGAATCCAGTAGACAAAGGGAATTTGGTAAAAATTGCAAAAGGCTGTGTGTGGTCCATGCTATTGAGATCACTTCTGCTTTTAGTAGGGGAAACAATATTTCTTAAGCTGTGTGTGTCTGAAAGAGGAACATTTATTAGCTGCACATGGTAGAATGCAGGACTTTGGTGAAGGTCGTGATTTACTGAGTAGTAATAGTATTAGGTGCTCACCAGGTGCAAAGCTCTGTACTAGGCAGTGGGAAAGAAGACACAGTGCAGATTAGACACAGTCTCTGGCCCTCACAACTCAAGTATAAAGGAGGAAAGGGGACTAGTGACAGACATATAAGGAAAGATAAAGCAAAAAAGAGAAGGCTGGGGATAAAGACAAAATGAAAACTGTGAGGCATTGTGGGTAGAAAAATTTGGGGCTGATGGTTTAGAATGCAACAGTCACAGCCACGGTGATCACACATGGCTGTAGCCATCTCTACGTGCTATATTTGGGGGAAGTGGCAGGCTGCTGGCACCACTGCTTCTGTCCTCCCTGCCGGCCTGGAGGAAAGCAGGCCGTGTTCGAGATTGTGTTCGAGGCGGCACAGGCTACCCCTGAGGCGGCTTTGGTTCTAAGGAAAGAGGCCATGGGAGCAGCTTCCAGCCACAGTGATTTTTCCCCCCCCATTAAGTGTGCTCCAGGCTTAGAGATCATTAAGGAAAGGAAGTCAATCAGTCATTTATTGGATGCTTACTGTGTGCAGAGCACTGTTTTGAGCGCTTGGGAGAATACAATATAACGGAGTTGGTAGACACAATTCCTTGCCTGCAATGAACTTACAGTCTAGAGGAGCTCTCCAACCTGGCAGAATATGAGGAAAGGGAAGAGATCGGTCACTCCAGAGGGCCCAGGTTGTGAGGAGATCGTAAGTCCTTCCTGACCTATAGCTCGGTGAGTCGCTGTATGGAAAAAGACTGTAAGCTTGTTTTGGGCAGTGGATATTGTATTCTGCCAAGCCCTTAGTACGGTGCTTTGCACATGGTAAGTGCTCAATAAATACAATTGAATGAAAGGTACACAACTCCTACCCTTGAGGAGACTGCTAATGGAATGCTGGAAATGACAAAGCTGGGAGAATGGGCGTACTTTCCTACCTGTAATGCATCTGTTGTGGTCATGTCCCAGCAATTTTGTCGAGGGATTTTTTTAAGGTGTTTGTTAAGCATTTACTATGTGCCAAGCACTGTACTAAGTGCTGGGGTAGATACAAGCTAATCAGGTTGGACACGGTCCATGTTCCATGTGGGGCTCGCAGTCTTAATCCTTATTTTACACATGAGGTAACTGAGGCCCAGAGAAGTGATGTAGCTTGCCCAAGGTTGCACAGCAGACATATGGTAGAGTTGGGTTTAGAATCCAGGTCCTTTTGACTCCCAGGTGTTTACTGTATCCACCAGGCCATGCAAGAGCATGAAGCAGAATCACCAGAAGCTCTAATACCAATTTGTCTGAAGTCCTACTACTCCAAAAGCAAACAGGGCAACTTGCACAACCACAGCTTTCCTCCTCCTGCCTCTGTCTTCATCTCCCACAACGAAAAGAAAGGCTAACCACCTTCAGATCAATCATTCAGTATAGTATTTGAGGGCTTGCTGTCAGCAGAACACCATACTAAGCACTTGGGAGAATACAGTACGGTAGAATAAGTGGACATGATCCTTAGCCAAAAGAAGCTTACAGTGGAGCAGGGGAGACAGTCTAATTGGAGAGGCTAAATTGTAATCCCCATTTTCCAGATGAGGAAACTGAGGCACTGAGAAGTGAAGTAACTTACCCCAAGTCACCCAACGGGCAAGTGGCAGTCAGGTTTGGAACACTTGTCCTCTTAACCCAGGTCCATGATCTCTCAACTAGGTCATGGTGCTTCATTGCAATGATTCACATATTGTAAGTGACTAGTATATGTTGTTATTGATTGATTGGACAAAAAGAACAAGCAAGGGACAAGGTCAGAGATGGGAAGAGGGGCAGGGGCCAGTGCCCCCACACAAATGCTCACTCACCCTTGGATAGACCCTGAATTCAGTTCTTCCTCGTTATGTGTTTTCACAGTGTGCTTATGAGATTATTATTGGGAATTAAATAACTTTCTTCTGACAACATGAGCCTGTCTGGACAGAATGAAATTCAGTGTTTAAATCCAAGGAACATCATTTCTGTTCACGTGTCCGATGATGGTCAGGTGTGTGTACTATAATACAAGTTTTTTTGGTCTGTCAAGAATGTAAATCTTGTGTTCTAGGACAACTCAGTTTACTTATCATTACCACTGCCAGCTAGACCACAGTAACACTGCTTTAGCTGCTACTGCTGCCGGGCCTGGCTGACGGGATTCCTGCCATTGCTGGTGATGAACCCTGGAATTTTCAGAGTGGAGCTGGGTCATAGAGATTTTGGCAAACACAATCTGGAAGTGATTACTTCAGACATGGTGGCAGCAGCAACAGTGGCTATGGAGGTGATTGGATGACATTGGAAAGGCCTATCAGCTACTGTCTGGCAAGCTGTTGCTTGCCAGAAGCAGCGTGGCTCAGTGGAAAGAGTACGGGCTTTGGAGTCAGGGCTCATGAGTTCAAATCCCAGCTCTGCCACTTGTCGGCTGTGTGACTGTGGGCGAGTCACTTAACTTCTCTGTGCCTCAGTTCCCTCATTTGTAAAATGGGGGTGAAGACTGTGAGCTCCACGTGGGACAACCTGTTTCCCCTGTGTCTACCCCAGCGCTTAGAACAGTGCTTGGCACATAGTAAGCGCTTAACAAATACCAACATTATTAAGCTGAAATGGGGTGACCAAAAGCAGAGGTACAGAGAAAATACTTTCCGGGTACAGAAATTTACAGCCTTAGACTGTAGGATGTCACAGTTGAAGAATGTGAGATCCTTGTAGTGGACAAACAAGACTGCAAGGTTGCAGTCAAAAAAAGGAATCTCCTCTCTCTCTCCTCTCTCTCTCCTCTCTCTCTCTCTTCTCTCTCTCTCTCTCCTCTCTCTCTCTCTTCTCTCTCTCTCTCTTCTCTCCTCTCTCTCTTCTCTCTCTCTCTCTTCTCTCCTCTCTCTCTTCTCTCCTCTCTCTCTTCTCCCTCTCTCTCTTCTCTCTCTCTCTCTTCTCTCTCTCTCTCTCTTCTCTCTCTCTCTCTTCTCTCTCTCTCTCTTCTCTCCTCTCTCTCTCTCTCTCTCCTCTCTCTCTCTCTCTCCTCTCTCTCTCTCCTCTCTCTCTCTCTCTCTCCTCTCTCTCTCTCCTCTCTCTCTCTCTCTCCTCTCTCTCTCTCTCCTCTCTCTCTCTCTCTCCTCTCTCTCTCTCTCCTCTCTCTCCTTCCTCTCTCTCCCCCCAAAGAGGTTTCACAGGCTTCATGAGCCTTGAGACAAAAAAGAAAATTCCACTATGCCGAGCACATGCATTAACACAGGAAGGGCAGTCTGTGTGTGTGTGTTAGGTGTGGTCATGACTGTCACTTCCACATCAGCCTCTCAGCCACACTCACATCTATGGGTACATTTCCCCATCATGAGTCTCATCTTCAAATGAAATAGCAGTAACATTTATAAGGATTTACCATGTGCTGTGTTAAGCTCAAGGGATAATATACACACACTAATTCAGACAAGGTCCCTGACCTACAAAGGACTCACAAGGATAGGGAAGACAAGAGGGAGGAGAGAGAAAAAGGGAACACAGATAAACCAATTATTGCCTAGAGGCCCTAGCCTTGGTCTCCTTGTCTTCTCATGGCACCAGCATGGCCGAGTGAGCAGTTTAACTAAAAGTGACAACAAAGAAAACACATAAATTCATAAACTTACACCCAAGCGTTTTGCTGATATCCGTTCTGGGGGAACTTTGGCCTGTTGCCCAGCACTCACTCTGAATTCACCAAGCCTGGGGCTTCCAGCTGCCCTTGACTGGGTGGGTGGTAGAGTGAAGTTTCTACACCCTGCTCCATGCAGCCCAGAATAAATGGAAGTGGTCATTTGTGCAAACTAGATTCCCAAAACTAAGTCATTTGGTACAACAAGAGGTCAGAGATCTAAAGAATTTTTGGAACTTGTTTTATCTTGGGTTGGTAGTAAACTAGATTGTGAGCCCATGCCTAAAGGGACAGAGCTTCTATGGAATAGAGTGAGACTTTTTTTCTTTTAAAAACAAATGCATTTCAGGTATTTTGCAATGCTTCTGGCTGAATGCTAGATGATAATAATGGTATTTGTTAAGCCCTTAACTATGTACCAAACACTGTACTAAATTCCGGGGTGGATACAAGCAGATCGAGTTGGACACAATCCCTGTCCCAAGTGGGGCTCACAGTCTCAATCCCCATTTTATGGATGAGGTAACTGAGGCCCAGAGAAGTGAAGTGACTTGTCCAAGGTCACATAGACAAGTGGCGGAGCTGGGATTAGAACCCATGACCTTCTGACTCCCAGGCCTGTGCTCTGTTCAATATGCCATGCTGCCTCTGGGAGATGAGAGATTGGGGATGGTTCCAGAATATCCTTGTCTCACTGGTGTAACGATGACCTTTTAAACCCTGAATGAACCATATGGCATTAACAGGCCACGTCTGTTGCTGCATGCATGCACATAACCACTTCTTCCAACATTGCATCAGATCCGGTCAGACACGTGTTGTCAGAAGAACACTTCTAATTCTGCTCTCTTATTTCATCATTGCCAAAACAGGAGGATTTCATTCTATCACCTCATTGGATAGGCACCAAAGAGCTGAAATCCATTATTAGATTAGGTCCAAGAAAACTTGCTAGAGAAACAGTTCTCTACCTTCTCAGGATATAAATGCACAACCACAACTTCCTTCTTCCCCAGTTACCCCTGAGTGCAGCAATTGTGCTGGAAGTTCTAACTCCGGGTCTGCCAGTGGGCCTGGTTTGGCCTTGTTCACTTTGCTTAGGGAACTTGGGCAAACCCTGGGATGCTAGAGGGCAGGCTAAGATAGATCTGGGCGTTACATGCTCAATTGTATAAAATCATGTGGCAGAGAGGAATATTTAGCTGTTCGTGCATCTCCCAACTGTAGAATTTAGGAATTTTTCTCAGCTAGATAGTTCTCGTATTCCTTGAGAATCAGGCTTCCAAATACTTTAAATAATATTTTCATTATAATGGCCTAGAAAAAAATGGTAAAATATATAGGGGTCCTTCTGACTTTCTATTCAAGATGACTTTATGGATGGTGAGATCATATTCACGTGTGCAGGTATGGCCGAAAAGTCCTCTGTGAGACCTGCTGGGAAGCAGCATGGCCAAGTGGAGACAGCACAGGGCTGGGAGCCAGACTACCTGGGTTCTACTCCCGACTCCACCACTTGCCTGCTCTGTGATTTTTGGTAAATCACTTAACTGCTCTGTCTCAAGTTTTCCTCAACCATAAAATAGGGATACAATTCCTGTTCTCCCTCGTTCATAGACTGTGAGCTCCATGTGGATGGGAACTGTGTCTGATGTGAGTAACTTGTATAACTCTAACGTTTGATAGTTGGTAAGCTCTTAACAAATACCAGAAAAAGATAATTGTTCTATAACTTGTTTTCCTTACCCAGTTTATGTATAACATTATGGAAGAATTAAGGAACACCCCAAATGTCTTGTGGTTATGATGTAATCTACAAATTGGCCAGGTATATTCACCATTGAAAGAAAAAGTTGTGTACAGTTGGGTATAATGCTCTACCACAGCCTTACTATACTTTGTATATTCATTCAATTGTTTTACTGAGCGCTTATTGTGTGCAGAGCACTGTACTAAACGCTTGGGAACACAAATTATTATTAGTAATAATAACAATGGTATTCTTTAAGCACTATTGTGTCAAACACTATTAAGAGCTAGGGCAGATACAAGACAATCAGACTGGACACTGTCCCTGTCCCACATGGGGCTCACAACCTAAGTAGGAGGGAGAACAGATATTGAACCCCCATTTTACAGATGAGGAAACGGAGGCCCAGAAAGGCTAAAGTGACTTGCCCAAAGTCACAGAGCAGCCAAGTGACAGATCTAGGATTACACTTTAGGTCCTCTGACAAAGTCCTGTACTCTTTCCACTATAGACCAGACTGTGCTTCTCTGTTTGTCCATTGTAATTTGAGGAAGGTGCCATTGATGGTGAAATTCACCCATGAGGGCACATAGAGCTGAAAAGGTCAACTGTGCCGAACACAATTCTAGTCAAATAATGCCTTTAAAAAGGATGTTGTCATGTTTGATGTTTGCAGCACCTGGCTCTGTCTTCCTTTGCCTCCCTGTCTGTAGGTCCTTACAAAGCTTTTGCTCAAAAAGAAGCCACTCCTTTCTTGATAGCGGAACTTGAGGCTGGTCAATCTTTAGCAACTGACTCCTGGTTTTTGACTGAAATGCATCATGATCTGAGGCCTGTTTTTTTATTTTGTCCTTAAAATGTTTCCTCTGTCCTTCTTGCCTTGGATTTTCCAATTTCAATTTCTGAATCTGTATGGCATTATGATTTATGATATCCCCAGTGATGAACAGAAGTTCTAACAAGAACATCAGATGCCTGTTTACTTGTTTTGATGTGTGTTTCCCCCCTTTTAGGTTGTGAGTCCTTTGTTAGGTAGGGATTGTCTCTATTTTTTGCTGAATTGTACTTTCCAAGCACTTAATACAGTGCTCTGCACACAGGAAGTGCTCAATAAATATGATTGAATGAATGGATCTAGTTCTGGTTGCGGCATCCAACATGGCTCCGTAGCATAAATTGAAGAGGATCAGGCCAACCGTACATCCCTGCATTACTCCGTTGGAAAAAAAAATGGATTAGTCAGGGCACTGTCAGCTCTGACCCAGCTAGTCAGGCTGTATTGAAGTAGTCTCAGAATCTTTATCATTATTATTATTTTTATTATATTTTTAAAGCAGTAACTATGTACCAAGGACTATATTAAGTGCTTGAGTAGATTCAAATTAATCATGTTGGACACAATTCCTATCCCACAATGGGCTGACAGGCTAAGGAGGGAGAGCAGGTATTGAGGAAACTGAGGCACAGAGAATCAATCAGTGGTATTTATTGATCACTCACTGTGTCAAGCACTTTACTGAGCACTTGTTCTCCTTCGCGGGCTCCTCCTCCTCCTCCCATCCCCTAACTGTAGGAGTTCCTCTAGGGTCAGTTCTTGGTCCCCTTCTGTTCTCCGTCTGTACTCACTCCCTTGATGAATTCATTTCCTTCCAAGGCTTCAACTATCATCTCTATGCAGATGACACCCAAATCTACATTTCCTCCCCTGTTCTTTCCCCCTCCCTCCGGGCTCGTATCTCCTTCTGCCTTCAGGACGTCTCCACCTGGATGTCTGCCCGCCACCTAAATCTCAACATGTCTAAAACTGAGCTCCTTATCTTCCCTTCCAAGCCCCATCCCCTCCCTGACTTTCCCGTCACTGTGGATGGCACTACCATCCTTGCCGTCTCAAAAGCCCTCAACCTTGGTGTCATCCTTGATTCCGCTCTCTCATTCACCCCACACTTCCAATCCGTCACCAAAACGTGCTGGTCTCACCTTCGCAACATCCCCAAGATCCGCCCTTTCTTCTCCATCCAAACCGCCACCACATTAGTATAATCACTCAGCCTATCGTGACTGATTTACTGCATCAGCATCCTTTCTGATTTCCCAACCTCCTGTCTCTCCCTGCCTCAGGCTGTACTTCACTCTACTGCTTGGATTATCTTTCTACAGAAATGCTCTGGGCATGTCACCCACCTCTTCAAAAATCTCCAGTGGTTGCCTGTCAAACTTTGTATGAAGCAAAAACTTCTCACTCTTGGCTTCAAAGCTCTCCATCACCTTGCCCCTTCCTACCTCACCTCCCTTCTCTCCTTCTACAGCCCAGCCCGCACACTCCCCTCCTCTGCTGCTAACCTCCTCACTGGGCCTCGTTTTTGCCTGTCCTGCCATCAACCCCTGGCCCACATCCTGCCTCTGTCCTGGAATGCCCTCCCTCCTCACCTCTGCCAAACTAACTCTTTTCCCCTCTTCAAAGCCCTACTGAAAACTCACCTCCTCCAGGAGGCCTTCCCAGACTGAGCTCCACTTTTCCTCTGCTCCTCCTTCCTCCCCATCGCCCCGACTCCCTTCCCCGCCCCACAGCACTTGTGTATATTTGTACATAATTATTATTCTATTCATTTTATTTAAGATGTGTATATATAATTCTATTTTGATGCTAATGATGCCGGTCTACTTGTTTTGTTGTCTGTCTCCCCCTTCTAGACTGTGAGTCCGTTGTTGGGTAGGGATTGTCCCTGGCTGTTGCCGAATTGTACTTTTCTGCACCCAGTAAATGCTCAATAAGAATGATTGAATGAATGGAAAAGTACAGCATAATAAAGTTGCTAGACACATTCCTGCCCACAATGAGTTTATAGTCTAGAGGTTGTGACTTTATCTGAGGTCACAGAGTGGGCAATTGGTTGATCTGGGGTTAGAACCCAGGTGGTCTGAATCCCAGGCCTGTGCTCTTTCCACTGGGCCATGCTGTTAACCTGTGCTTTACCTGAATCTGTGCACCATCCCTCCCCGTTTTCTCCCCTTGACCTCCAGTGACCCAGAGGTCCCTGATATTCTTGTTACAACTTCTTTTGTTTTCATCACTGGGGATATCATAGATCATAGCAGGTCACTTGGAGGTGAGATTTCAGAAGGGCTTTGAAAGTGATGTGAGCTGTGATCTGTTTGTGAATCGTGGATCTTTTAGGCCTCCCTTCCTTCTTCTGTCATCCTGCCTGTGTGTATCCCTAGGTTTGTGTCCCTGCATGCCTTTGTGCCCCTCTTTATGTACCCCTATGCTTAACCATTTGTGTCTGTCCACATGCCCTCCTGCATGTATTTTCTCATGGTGTTCAGTGTCCATATGTTTGCCTGTTGCCTGTATGGATGTATTTGTCCCTCTCTATAGTTATTCTTGTCTACATCCCTGTCTATGTGGTAGGGGTTTTGAATCCTTTTGGATATACCTGTATGTGCATCTGTGGGTAACTGCGTCCATGCATTCCTGTATGATTCTGTTTTTCTGTTGGGCATATGTGTGTTTCCTTATTTGTGTATTTGTTTATTTGTGAGTGCTTTCCCATGTATTTGTGTTTCTTCTGTGTGTGTGTGGTGTATCTGCTATAGCAGCAAAGTCAGTCATGAAGTGGGTGGGGTACTGAGGGGTTTAAAGTCTCTAGGAAGTCTTTGGGCTCTTTCTGCTCCTCTGCTGCCTGAGAATGGCTTGGCCCTGACTCCTTTCTTCTGGGCTAGCGCTAGTGGCTCTGGCATTCTCCTCCTCCTCCTTCCTGCTCCTCCTCTTCTCCTTCCTCCTCCTCTCTCTTCCTCCCCACTGCCTGCATATGTGCACTTAGGCCAGAGGGTGTAGATGAGTGACTGGAGTAAAGGTTTTGCTGTCCAGACACTAATCTGTGTTGTATTTGTGATGTCCCAAATTTCTACTGACTCCATTTCCCCATCAGATTGTAAATTCTTTAGGGGTAAAGGCTGAGTCTTAATAATAATAATAATCTAGTGCTTAGAACAGTGCTTGGCACATAGTAAGAGTTTAACAAATACTATCACTATAATATTAATGATGATGGTATGTGTTAAGCACTTATTATATCCCAGCGCTGTACTAAGCACTGGGGTAGATACAAGCAAATCGGGTTGGACACAGTCCCTGTCCTACATGTGGCTGAGAGTTTTAATCCCCACTTCACAGATGAGGTAACTGAGGCCCAGAGAAGTGAAGCAACTTGCCCAAGGTCACACAGACAAGTGGCAGAGCCAGGATTAGAACCCAGATCCTTCAGGCCCGGGCTCTATTCATTATGCCACACTGCTGAGTTTTGTTTTCTCTTTCACAACTCTGCAAATAAATACGATGAATCCTCTAGCTACTCGGTAGACTTGGTAGACCCCGGGGAATGCATGAAGATCTTTAATGTCCATCTGAGCAACTTGCTGATGTAGCGATTCCCTGGGCTGATGAGGTGATGGGGCCTTCCTTTCAGACCCTGTCCTAGCAATTCTACTCCCCCAGCACCATTCGTATCAGGATGATGAGTCAGGTCTGCTTTGTAGTGCGATCTTGCTGGATGACATTTCTTCTAGAATCTGTAGTAGGGAATATTACCATTGGATTTTTCCAGATGCAGTATTGGGTTCTCAGACAATCCATGTTTAGGATGCACCTATGTTGGATTCTGGGCATCCAGGGTTTTATAGGATCTTTTCCAGAAACTCTTCCAGTCTGAAAGTCATGTGTGCTTTATGCACCAGCCACATCATGGGAGTTCAACCTTCATTTCAACAGGGAAACGCTCCCCCATGGGGTTAAGGCTGACTTGTGGCAGAAGTTAAGGCTGACTCGTGGCAGAAGTTAACCAGCAGGGAGCAACCCTGCTGTTTCTGACTTGTTTTACTTCTTTTTTTTGTTGTTGCTGTTCTGGCATCAGATGGAGAATGTTATCACTGATTTATTTCATAGATCAGGTCTACTGTAGTCAGATAAGTAAGGACAGAAACAATTGGCGGGTATCACTTTGTTTCCTCCTCTCCTGTATTTTTCCACTCGGAAAGTGGTAATCGTGCTACTGCAGAGAAGCCTGGATTTACCCACAAGCCAATCTGCAGAGCTCCGCTGCTCTCCCTAAGCTGAGCGTCATGAGGGACTCAGCTGGGACAATAAGGAAATCAAGCTGATTCTTCTGAGCTCGAGATTTTTCCTTCCATCCTGTCTAGTTTGAGAAAGAACGTGAATGTCTGTTTGAGAAGATAGGGGAAATTCGGTTTCCTTTCTGCATATGGTGTTTAAGTCAAAGAGCAACCAAAGCTGTTTGGAAAAAGGAAGCCGGCAAGCTGGCACTGATGGGTTCTCTAGTAAAGTCAATTGTAGAGACATTTGGTGATGGGAAAACCTACTCCCACTTGGGTCTTTAGGTCTAAATAGAATAGGCTTATAAAACGGTAGTCAGTGACATATCTCCCCCAGTAATGCTTATTAAGTATCTATGGAGTGCAGAGCATGCTGCTAAGTTTTTGGGAGGTGTAGATGGAAGACAAGATCCCTGACCTAAAAGAGCTTACAATCTAACAGTGGTATAGATGCAGACAATTTACAGAAAGAAGGAAAAAAATACTTAAATAATCCAAAATGTAAATTAATGTGTACAAAAAATACATGTGGGAGTGCTGAGACGATAGGTGGGAAGATGTGACCTGGGGGAGAGAAAAAATCAATCTTGGAAAGACTCCTGGAGGAGAATGGATCTTAAAAAGACTTTGAAGGTGGGGAGAGCTGAGGCTGAGACCTGGTGGATTTGAAAGGTGGGGAATTCTAGCAGGAGGAAGTGTATGAGTCAGAATGAGTGGGAGAATTGAGAATGAGGCACAGTGAAAGGATATTGGGATTAGCAGAAAGTGTAAAATGGTATGCAGTGGGAGAAGATTGGATAAGAAAGAGAGTGACTTCAAGGCTATGGTCGGGAGTTTCTGCTTGATAAGGAGAGGAATGGGTAACTAAAGGTTTTTGAGGAATGGAGATGAGTACGGAACTACATTTTAGAAAAGTAATCTGGGCAGCAGAGTGCCTGGAACTCCCTCTCCTATCATATCCAACCAACTGCCTCTCCTCATCTTCAAGCATCACTAAGATCATATAGTAATAATGATGATGGTGTTAAGTGCTTACTATGTGCCTAGCACAGTTCTAAGCGCTGGGGTAGATACAAGGTAATGAGGTTGTCCCACATGGGGTTCACAGTCTTCATCCCCATTTTACAGGTGAGGTAACTGAGGCACCCAGAAGTTGTGACTCACCCAAAGTCACACAGCTGACAAGTGGTGGAGCCGGGATTAGAACCCACGACCTCTGACTCCCAATCCCGTGCTCTTTCCACTAAGCCACACTGCTTATCATATCCCCTTTTGAAAGCCTTCCCTGACGAACCTCTCATCTTTCCACCTTATCCTCCCTCCCTTCAGCACTGCCTATGCACTTGAGTCTGTACTTTCTAAGCATTTTGAGACTCAATCCATCCCCACAGCACTTCGACACATATCCTTATAGTGTGTTGCTTCCCCTACCTGTAATTTATTTTAATGTCTGTTCTCCCTCACTAGACTGTAAGCTCCTTGAAGACAGGGATCACGCCTACCAATTCTGTCGTATTCTCCCAAGCCCTTAATACAATGCTCTGATCCCAATAAGTATTGATCCCAATAGTAATTGAGGAGCAGTGTGGCTCAGTGGAAAGAGTCCTTGCTTGGGAGTCAGAGGTCATGGGTTCTAATCTCGGCTCTGCCCCTTGTCAGCTATGTGACTATGGGCAAGTCAGTTAACTTCTCTGTGACTCAGTTACCTCATCTGTAAAATGGGAATTAACTGTGAGCCTCACGTGGGACAACCTGATTATCCTGTATCTACCCCAGTGCTTAGAACAGTGCTCTTCTCATAGTAAGCACTTAACAAATACCAACATTATTATTAGTAATAAGCATTCAATAAACACCATTGATTGAAGTTTGGACTGGAAAGAGATGAGGCTGGAGGCAGGGGCTAATATAGTAGCCTCATTAGGATAGGAAAAGTGCCTGGACCCAGGGTGATAGCCTTTGGATTGAAAAAAAGAGTCGGACCTGAGAAATACTCTACCAGAAAAACTGCCAGGATTTAGTGACAGATCAAGTGGGAGTTTAAAAAGAATGAGGAATCACAGATATCAAGATTGTAGGCTTTGGAGACTGAGGAGAGTGGTATTGTCAACTGTATGGGAAAGTTGGGTGGAGGGAGAGGATTTGAAATTCAGTTGTAGTTATATTGAGTTTAAGGCTTTAAGTATAATTAGACAGTACTTTTACAAAAGAGTCCCAACTTCGAGACTATAAAGCGTAGGGTTACAGTTTTATTTAGCAATAAGTGCATTCTTTGATGCTTAAAGTCCCATATACTGGTCGGCAATCAAAGGCGATCCACCTTGAACTGAACATCCGGGCAGATCCTTCTGAATCTCTGTTTGTACAAGAGAACACTGAGAGAGTTAAATTATATACACATTTTCAGTCTCCCTAAAAAGATTCTTTAGAGATGTTGCTAATTCTTGGGCACAATAGTTTTGGACTGGGAAACCAGAATTTGAGTTGGTATGCATCAACCAATGGTATTTATTGAGTGCTTACTTATCGAGTGGTAACTAAGTGCTTAGGAGAGTACAGTGCAGTTGGTTGACATGATCCCTGCCCTCTAGGAACTTACAGTAGCCTCTTGAAAATTAAATTCAGTTAGGTAAACAGACTCTTCTACTTTCCAACCCTCCGACAGAGGACGGAACTACTTAAAAAGTCCCCTCTCAAGCAAAGATAGGGAGAGACTCGAAAAAAGAGAAGCAGTGTGGCCTGATGGAGAGAGCACGGGCTTGGGAATCAGAAAGACCGAGGTTTTAATGCCAGCTCTGCCGCTTGTCTGCTGTGTGACTTTGGGCAAGTCACTTAACTTCCCTATGCTTCAGTAACCCCATCTGTAAAATCGGGATGAAAACTTTGAGCCCCATGTGGCACGTGGACTGTGTCCAACCTGATTAGTTTGTATCTACCCCAGTGCTTAGTACAGTGCCTGGCACATAGTAAGGGCTTAACAAACACAATTAAAAAAAAAAAAGAGAGGGCCCAGAGTGATACCTGACAGCCATTCTTTTCCTTAATTTGTTTGGAATGAACACATCACATTCCTTTCAGAGGGCAAACAATAATTTGGGTACATTTGGTTCTGTAAAGCAGGGGTTGTATCCCGTAAGAACTCTGTATTTCAGAAAACTCACAGAGTAGCATTCGTACTGTCCGACATTACATGCGTGAACAAAATAGCTTCTTCTGGAACCGTATCACGTTTACCCACACATGAATCTTGGAAGAATTTTCACCAATTCTACAATAAAACTAGATGTATTTTTCTATATCCCAAATACTATGTGAAGCACTGGAGGAGGAACAATAGAATCAGATCAGATACAGCCCCTGTCCCTAGTGGGGCTGCATTCTGTCCTAAACGTTTAGTGAAAGCGTGTTATGGAGGAGCTTTAATAACGATTTCTATTTGATGCAGGGCTGAGAATGAATGTATTTCCAAATGTAAAGATGGCTGCTGCAAATGAAGCACTGTCCTATTTTCCTTTCGCAGCATACCCTAACCGTAATTGCCTGTAGCCAGAAAAACTGACTTTCAAGTTGGTCAAGATTTACAAATGGTCATAAAAGTCTTTCCTTTTTTCTCTGTTTCTCCAATATCCTCCACTTCTCTAGCACTTTATTCCAGTTTCCCGGATCTCTGATGGAGCAGCCAGGAGGGGAATCCTGCGAAAATCGGGGAGCTCCAACCGTTCCATGGAAAGCACAGTCATCCCCTTCCTTTGGCATCCAGCCCTCCCAGGCATGGCAAACGGAAGATCCTGATCTGGAGTCACAGGTCAACCTGTAAGTAAGTAGATGAAATATCCTCTTGGTTGAATCCATGATCATGAGTAATGTTCACAGGAGAATGGTTTACCAAGTACCTTTGTCCATGGTCTAGGAGATGTTCTCAGGGATTCACAAGGTCTGTATAAGTGTGTATATATATGTAATGTTTGTATATGTGTGTAGTGTTCCTGTAAGGATCCTCTGGCCACCTCAAGAGACAAATTCTGGTCTGGAAGACAACTGATCTCACCCAATAATGGAGTGTGTGTGTATGTGTGTGTGTGTCCTTCTGTCCACCAATGGGAGGAGGGAAACAGCACTTTCCAGTTCAGTAAGTAATTGAACTAATGTGATCAGATGTCCCAAAACAGTAACAAAATTCGTGCGCTCCACCTGATCACCTGAAAAGCCTGCAAAAACCCACTAGGGCCTTGCTTTTAGCAAACCAAGGGGTGGGAGAGAACCCCATGGACCTAGAGCCACAGTAGTGATGGCGGCTGGCAGGTAAGAGACTGTGTGGTCTTCTATTGAGTAGCAGAAACAATGACTGTGAACGCATCAGCTCACCCTGTGATCTTGACTGATGGGAGCTTTGACCTGCTTGATTCTAGCTGGACCAAAAATTTCCATTCCAACCCAGCCTTAGGGCAGGTCAGTTTAGCCACAGTGGCTGCCAGGGTCACTACTGCTTCTGCTTGAGTGGCATAGCCCCACCCCTCACCCTGCCAGCCATACCAGCTGTCACAGTCATGGTTGGCCCACCGCAGGGTGGGTCTGTTCAGCTCTGCTGCTTTATCTGCTCCTGGAAGCCTTCCCTGACTAATCTCTCATCTCCTCACCCTACTTTCCCTCCTTTCCTTTCGCCTAAGCACTTGGGTCTGTACCCTCTACCCTCTTGGGTCTATACTGACTCCCCCAAACCATCCCTCCAACCCTCACAGCATGTATGTATATATCCTTATACCGTAATGCTTCGTCTCTCTACAGTGTATTTTCATGTCTGTCTTCCCCTACTAAATTGTCAAGCTCCTCGAGAGCAGGGGTCGAGTCTTTTGTACTCTCCCAAATGCTTTGTTCAGTGTTCTGCACCCAATAAATCCCACTGATGAGCTGATGCTGCTGCAGCTGCCCAATCTGTGAGACCTCCTCTAGACTCAACTCGTTCTGGGCAGGGATTGTCACTGTTTATCGCTGTATTGTTCTTTCCCAAGCGCTTAGTACAGTGCTTGGTACAGTTTGGCAACAGATTCATTTATTGAGCACTTACTATGTGCAGAGCACTGGACTAAGGGCTTGGAGTATACAGTTTGAGACCATCCCCTGCCCAGCCACAGGGCTCCACTCATTCATTCATTCCAGCGTATTGATGGAGCCCTGACTGCGCATTCATTCATTCATTCAATAGTATTTATTGAGCGCTTACTATGTGCAGAGCACTGTACTAAGCGCTTGGGATGAACAAGTCGGCAACAGATAGAGACAGTCCCTGCCGTTTGACGGGCTTACAGTCTAATCGGGGGAGACGGACAGATGAGAACAATGGCAATAAATAGAGTCAAGGGGAAGAACATCTCGTAAAAACAATGGCAACTAAATAGAATCAAGGCAATGTACAATTCATTAACAAAATAAATAGGGTAATGGAAATATATACAGTCGAGCGGACGAGTACAGTGCTGTGGGGATGGGAAGGGAGAGGTGGAGGAGCAGAGGGAAAAGGGGAAAAAGAGGGTTTAGCTGCGGAGAGGTAAAGGGGGGTGGCAGAGGGAGTAGAGGGAGAAGAGGAGCTCAGTCTGGGAAGGCCTCTTGGAGGAGGTGAGTTTTAAGTATGGTTTTGAAGAGGGGAAGAGAATCAGTTTGGCGGAGGTGAGGAGGGAGGGCGTTCCAGGACCGCGGGAGGACGTGGCCCAGAGGTCGACGGTGGGATAGACGAGACCGAGGGATGGTGAGGAGGTGGGCGGCGGAGGAGCGGAGCGTGCGGGGTGGGCGGTAGAAAGAGAGAAGGGAGGAGAGGTAGGAAGGGGCAAGGTGATGTAGAGCCTTGAAGCCTAGAGTGAGGAGTTTTTGTTTGGAGCGGAGGTCGATAGGCAACCACTGGAGTTGTTTAAGAAGGGGAGTGACATGCCCAGATCGTTTCTGCAGGAAGATGAGCTGGGCAGCAGAGTGAAGAATAGACTGGAGCGGGACGAGAGAGGAGGAAGGGAGGTCAGAGAGAAGGCTGACACAGTAGTCTAGCCGGGATATAACGAGAGCCCGTAGCAGTAAGGTAGCCGTTTGGGTGGAGAGGGAAGGGCGGATCTTGGCGATATTGTAGAGGTGAAACCGGCAGGTCTTGGTAACGGATAAGATGTGTGGGGTGGTGCGCAGAGCACTGCACTGAGTGCTTGGACTGTGCAGTTCGGCAACAGATTCCTTCATTCATTCAACAGTATTTGTTGAGCGCTTACTATGTGCAGAGCACTGTACTAAGCGCTTGGAGTGTACAGTTCGAGACTATCCCCTGGCCATTCACGGGCCTCCACTCATTCATTCTTTCCATTGTATTGGTGAGCTGACTGTGCGCAGAGCACTGCCCTAAGTGCTTGGATGGTACAGTTTGGCAACATATTCCTTCATTCAACAGTATTTATGGAACGCTTACTATGTGCGGAGCATTGGACTAAGGGCTTGGAGTGTACAGTTTGAGACCATCCCCTGCCCAACAACGGGGCTCCACTCTTCCCACCACTTAGTCCAGTGCTCTGCGCACAGTAGGCACTCCATCAATATGCCCGACTGGCCGACAGACCCAGTCGATCCCATCCCCCACTGCCCCGACTCTGCCATTCATTCATTCATTTATTCATTGAGGCCAGAGGACTTGCCTCAATAATAATAATAATAATAATGATGTTTACTTAAGTGCTTACTATGTTCCAAGCACTGTTCTAAAGGCTGGGGGGAGATACAGGTGTTCAGATTGTCCCACATGGGGCTCACAGTCTTCATCCTCATTTGACAGATGAGGTCACCGAGGCCCAGAGAAGGTAAGTGACTTGCCTGAGGTCACCCAGCTGACCTGCGGAGCTGGGATTTGAACCCATGACCTCCGACTGCCCAGCTCAGGCTCTTGCCACTGAGCCACGCTGCTTCTCTATCACTTGATCATATTTATTGAGCACTGAGTGCTGTAATAATAATGGCATTTATTAAGCGCTTACTATGGTGAAGCACTATTACTAAGCACTTGGGAGAGTGCAATATAACCAAACGGTATTCATTCACTCATTGTCGTGTTTCTTGAGTGGTTACTATGTGCAGATCACTGTACTAAGCGCTTGGAAAGGACAATTCAGCGGTGGAGACAATCCCTCCCCATGGAGGGGCTTGCCTTGTCCTGGTGTCCCCAGCCTCCAGGGAGGGTTGCCAAAGTCAGTAAGTCAATCAGTGGGATTCATTGATCACTTACACTGTACAGAACCCTGTACTAAGCGCCCCGACTCACTCCCTTTGCTCTACCCCCCAAGCCCTACAGCCCTTTTGTGTATATAAGTACATATCTATAATAATTCTATTTATTTTTATTAATGAGGTGTATAGATCCATAATTATATTTATGTATAATGACGCTACTGATGCCTGTTTACTTGTTTTGATGCCTGTCTCCCCCCTTCTAGGCAGTGAGCCCGTCATGGGTAGGGATTATCTCTCTAATGTTTAATTATACTTTCCAAATGCTTAGTACAGCACTCTGCACACAGTAAGTGCTGAGTAAATACGATTGAATAAATGAATACTGTTTGGTTCTGTTGTGTACTCTCCCAAGCACTTATTACAGTGCTCAATAAATATGATCAACTGACTAAGGCAAGCCCCCCAGTGGGCTGGGGACCGTGGCGCATGGCCAGCTCTCCTGCGGGCTGGGGTCATTGTTGTATTGTACACGCCCAAGCACTTAGTACAGTGCTCTGCACACAGTAGGCGCTCAATGACTGACTAGCTGAGGCGAGCCCCACTGTGGACTGGGTCCCCTGCACAAGGCAAGCCCCTTTGCGAGTTGAATATATTGTACTCTCCCAAGCACTTAATACAGTAGTCTGCACACAGTAAGCCCTCAATAAATATGATGGACTGACTAAGGGGAGCCTCCCTGTGAGCTGGGGACCCCGGGAGAGGTGAGCCTCTCAGTGGGCTGGGGACATCGTTATAGCATGGCTCAGTGGAAAGAGCACGGGCTTGGGAGTCAGGGGTCATGGTTCTAATCCCCACCTCTGCCACTTGTCAGCTGTGTGACTTTGGGCAAGTCACTTCACTTCTCTGGGCCTCAGTGACCTCATCTGTAAAATGGAGATTATGACTGTGAGCCCCACGTGGGACAACCTGCTCACCATGTATCTCCCCCCAGCACTTAGTGCTTGGCACATAGTGCTTAACAAATACCATCATCATTTATTTCTTATTTATTTACTCTTCCAAGCACTTAGTACAGTGCTCTGCACAAGGCAAGCACTCAATAAATACGATTGACTGAGGCAAGCCTCTGGGTGAGGTTAGCAGGGCAGCCCTGTCCCCTTTGCCCAGAACTTTCACAGGGGCCTGACCCTAGGCCACTGGGACATGTTTGCTCTGCGAATGCTTGTGTCCTATTGCACTCCCCAACTGTAATAATAATGGCATTTGTTAAGCACTTACTATATGCCAGACACTCTTTTAAGTGCTGGGGAAGGTGCAGGGTAATCAGGTTGTCCCACGTGGGGCTCGCAGTCTTAGTCCCCATTTTACAGATGAGGTAACTGAGGCACAGAGAAGCGACGTGATTTGCCCAAGGTCAGAGAGCAGACAAGTGGCGGAGCCAGGATTAGAACCCATGACCTTCTGACTCCCAAGCCCAGGCTCCTGCCACTAATGACGAGGGATGGTTGTGCCAGGGCAGGGGCAAGCCTGGAGGGAGGCATGAAATCCAGGAGCCGCCTTGGACTGAGGCCAGGCCAAGTCTCTTACCACATTTTCCCCGCCTGCAAAACCAGTATGATGATAAGAGCGGTGATGTAGCCGGGCAGTCGGTTGTTTGTATTGAGCCTTCCCAGCGGCCACAGCCCTGGGTAGACACTTTAAGTAGATTTTAAATGAGAAAACTGTGACATTTGCCTGTCATTCATCTTGGTGGTAGCAGGGAGCTAAGCCAGATCACCTGTCACCTGTCCCTTTAGGCTCTCATATTCCCTGTCAGGATGATGCCACCGTTTCACTTAGGAAACGGTAAGCCTTAAGGTGTCTGTGGACAGGACTGTCGGTAAGAGAGGGGAGTCTGGAAGTTAAGTGAAGGCAGTGCCTTTTCTCTGTCATCATCGTGGCACAACTGCTCTGTTTCCTCTCTCTCTTCTCCCGATCCATTCACAGAAAAGGTGGTTGGATCACCAGGCGCCTTCTTTTGCGGCCTGTGACTGTGATCTCCATCGGTGATGATCTGTAATTTTCCGATGGGCTTTAACTTCTTCAAAGGCAAGGCATTAAATGCGTTTTTGGTATTGCTACTTAACATTTAATCATTTTTCCTAATGGTTTCTGGGTTCCTTAACAGCTAATTTCCCCATGCACAAGGGAGTCCTTTATTCCCAAAGAATTTCTACTCCTTGTGATTCATTATAGAATCAGGAATACCAGCTTTCTAGAAAAAATAGTAGTAGGAAAATAGGGGAGATAAAAATGGGGCACATTATAGCTTCTAAGACTTTATAAAAATAGTAAATTATAAAGTAATAATGCCTCATAGAGAGAATCTCCAGAATAATGAAATATCTGAAATATTTTGGGCTCCTGAAGAGAAGAGCCAAGATAGAACAGGGCTTGGCACATCGTAAGCACTTAAGCTCTATTATTATTATTACTAAGTGCTGGGGTAGATACAAGTTAATCAGGTTGGACACAGTCTCTGTCCCACTTGAGGTTTACACTCTTACCCCCCATTTTACAGATGAGGTAACTGAGGCACAGAGAAGTGAAGTGACTTACTCAAGGTCACACAGCAGGCATGTGGCGGAGTAGGGATTAGGACCCAGGTCCTTCTGACTTCCAGTCCACAGGAGAACTGTTGACATACATGTTTGCTGGATTAATTCTTATTTTAAAAACAAAAACTGGAATGCAGATTATCCAGATTACATCATCACTCACCCATTGTGACATTTAGAGGATTGAGAGAGTCCTTTTTCAAAATGGTGTTAGTTTTTCAAATGGTGTTTGGAAAAAATGGTTTTTCAAAACGGTTTTCAAAGCACAAAAATGAATGTGCTTTCCTCCCTGTTGTCCTCTCTCATGCCCTCCACTGACCCCGATGAGTACACCTTAGTGGAATCGGTGGGATGAGGAGGAGCTGGTGAGTTTGAGGAGGATGCCATACTGGGAATGGAGTAAAGAGAGTTCCATAATGCACACGGAGATGTTCGTTCTAGAAAATAGTATCTCATATCCAGATCCGGAAAGCAAGGCTGAACCTGCTTGAACCCAGTCAGTCATATTTGAGTGCTTACTGTGTGCAGAGCATTGAACTAAGCAGTTGGTTGGTAGAGATGGTAGTTGTGATCCTTGCCTAAAATAGTTGACAATATCTAAGAGAAAACTGTGAAAAAAATTAGTTGATGGCCATTGAACCAATAGAGGAAGTGAAAGGAAGGCTGTAGGTGAGGGTGGTGGCAAAGGACAGTGCCACCCAGTCCCACTGGGTTGTCTCTCTGGTCATTATTAATAATAATAATAATTATGGTATTAAGCACTTATTCTGTGCCAAGCACTGTTCTAAGCACTGGGGTAGATAAAGGGTAATCAGGTTGTCCCATGTGGGGCTCACACTTCTAATCCCCATTTTCCAGATGAGGTAACAGGCACAGAGTAGTTAACTGACTTGCCCAAGGTCACCCAGCAGACAGGTGGTGGAGGCGGGATTACAACCCAGGTCCTCTGACTCCCAAGCCCGTGCTCTTTCCACTAAGCCACGCTATTTCTCGTTATTAGCAGTGATAGCCCCACTTCTCTCATTTCACATCCGAGTTGGATCCCTACTATCATATCCAGTGGCAAACTGACCACACTCCTCACGTCCTGAAAGAACCCTCTGGCTTCGAGGATGATGGAGGTGTCAAGGCTGTTGACATTCCAGTTGGAGATCTTTCAGATTTTTTTTTCCTTTCAGCATTGCCCATATCCCGGTCCTGGAATTCATCATTATCTGACTTGACTACTATAGCAGCATTCCTGGTTTCCCTCTCTCCACTCTCTCCTCTCTCCAGTCTGTACTTCAGTCTGCTATTCAGATCTTTCTAAAATGTTCTTCTCCAAACATCTCTTCTCTCCTCTCTCCTCAGACTTACTCATTTTGCTCCTCCACAAACAGATTTCTGACCATAGTTTTAGGCACTCCATTTGCTCACTCCCTCCCCTCCCCTCCAGCCTCCTACCTATCCATTCTCTTGTAGACCCCAGCTCAAACTCGGTTTTCTTCCCAAACTCACCTCACTGTTCTTCATTACTGACTCTTCCACCTCCAATCCCTATTCGTGCCTCTCCTCTGACTGGAACTTCCTTCCCTTTCAAATCCATCATACTTCAGCTCTCCCCATCTTCAAATCCCACCTCTTCCAGGTTGCTCTCCCTGATTGGCTCTTTTTTTCCCCCCCAACTATCATCTCCACACTTTTGCACTGCCAAATTCCTGTTGCACTTTTGTACATGTCCAATTTACATACTGCACTATTTAAGCACCCCTTCCTCCTTTCTGTAAATTTTATGCCCGCCTCTCCTGTTAGGTTGCAAGTTTCTTGACAAATGGGATCACGGGTCTTGCATTGTACTCTCCCCGTCCTCAGTTCAGTGCTTTCTACTTAATAGGTGCTCAGTAAAGATGTTTGTGACTGTTTCAGTTTGGCCCTGGTGAATTTATGTTAATGCTATAGAGGATGCTGTAACTAAATTGAAGGTGCACAAAATTCTTCCCTAACATGTTTCCACGGTATATTTTGGATAGAACGCTCTTAGGGAATTAAGAACATTCTTCTAACAATATGCACCTATTAGGATGGAATGCAGAGTTGAAAGAAGCAATTGTCTGTGCAAATTCAGTGTCGTTTAAGTCACATATACTGTAACCCAAATTTTCCTGAATATGGGGTTCTTAAAGCATGTAACCCTGTCTTATTGGAGATCTGGGTACTGGGGTCCAACAGGGAATAACATTGTAACCAAATTCATATTCAAAATGACCATGCTACAACTGGGTTCCACTGTGGAATTGAAATTGTGCCGAGTCAGATAATTTAAATATTGTATTTAACTTTCTTGGATGGGCACGTTCTTAATTTTGTTTGAGTTCCTGAATTTCTTAGTTTCTGTTTGGAAAACTGGTTAGTTCATAAAAGTAGTAAGCGCTTAACAAATACCACCGTCATTGTTATCATTAAAACAGAAATTAAGATGAATGGTGCCCAGTGAATTGAGTAGAAAACTTTAAATCTTTACCAAAGCAATTTCCTTATCTTGTAGCTTTACAAACCAAATTCATACATTCTTAGAATGTAAATTCTAACATTTACACATTCTCTGCCAAGCACTGAACAGAGCTCTAGGGTAGATACAATAAAAGCAGATTGAACCCAATCCTTGTCTTATAAGAGGCTCACAGTCTAAAGGGGCAGGTGAATAGGTTTTTTATCCCCATTTTTTACAAATGAGGAAATGGAGGTACAGAACAATTAAATGTCTTTCCTCAGGTCACATAGGCAAGAGTTAGAGCTGGGTTTGGAAGCCAGGTCTCCTGACTGGTAGGCCATGCTCTTTCCACTAGGCTATAATATTTCTACAAATTTTGGAAAAAATGTTGTTTTTAATTGTTGTATGTAGCCTGGTTAGCCAAGGCTTTGGACTTCAGACACTCCCTTGACAAAATGTAAACCATCAGGTGTCAGTCCCCTAAAATCTCATTCACTCAATCTTTTTTATTGAGTGCTTACTATGTGCAGAGCACTGTAGTAAGTGCTTGGGAGATTACCATATAAGAGTAGATAGGCACATTCCCCATCCACACTCACCCTTCTCAGCAGTCTATCAAAAGAAGCTCTCCCACTTGCTTTCAAAGTCCACCCCCTTCTTCTCTGGCTTGACCACTCCCCCCCCCCCACCCCATCCTTTCTCATCTTCTAAAAACACTTGGATCCACTCTTCTTCCCTCCCTGATCACCATCTTCAACCATTCCCTCTCTGAGGGCTCCTTCCCTTATACCTTCAGTCATCCATTGCCTCCCTTAAAAAAAAAAAAAAAGTTCTCCAGTCCCCACTGCACTGAAGATTTGCCTCATCTTCCTCCTCCCATTCCTGTCTAAATTCCTCAAACAGTATTTTTCTCCCTGCTGTCATGGAGAAGATAGACACTAAAATAAATTACAGGGTGGAGGCAAAAAAGCACAAGATTATCTACATAAGTGCTGTAGGAGTGTGTGAGTACCCAAGTCCTTAGGTGACAAATCCATTTCTCTCCCTCCTGTTGATCCACTCTCTTCTCCTACTACATGTCAACTTTGGGCTTTTGTTGCTTGCAAGCCAGCCTAATCATTGTGCTGGATGCTCTTCTCTCCTGCTGGTGATCTCTTTGCCCTCACCTTTCAAATTGGACCACTGCCGTCCTTATCTTCAAAACCTTTTGCAATCACATCTTCTTCAGGAAGCCTTCCCCAATTAACTTCTAATCTCCCCACCTTCTACCCCCCTTCTCCCACCCACAGCTATGTCAGTACTCCCCTTTCCCGTCCCCCTCCAGAGCACATAGGAACATATCTCGAAGCACTTTGATGCCATAATTGTAATAATTGTATCTGTCTACTCTATTGCTTCTTCCTATCTGTAATTTTCCTGTTTGTCTCCCTTGCCGGATTGGAAGCCCCTCGAGGAAAGGGACCGTGTCTGCTGACTCTTTTGCACTCTCCTAAGAATTTAGTTCAGCACTCCTATACTGTAAAACTGATTCCTAGATTCATCCTGGGTAACCCCTAGCTAATCAGAGATAAAAGTAAACAAGGAAAAGGTGGAGTAGAGCACCTCCTAATGTGTCATGGCCTCCGTGCATGGCAAAAAACTGAAATGTCTCCTAGGAGTCTTGTGAAATCTGACTAGATCGTCACAGCTGCCCTCCAGAAGTTTATGATCTAATGAGGTGGACATCCAGGCAGATAGCGGGAACATAGACAGCAGCTGCTGCCCATTTCCAGCCATATCGAATCATCTCTTGATTGTTCAGTTCATTTTTTAAAATCTTCTAGAGTTTGGGATAATCTAAACCCTACTGTTCTTTTTCCCTTTGGATACTTGTTTTTAGATCATTCACCATGAGTGAAGACATTACTTTACCCAGTGCTCGGGACATGTTTTGACAGGTTCTCATTAGTACCTTCATCAGATGATGCCCAGGGAAATGAGAAGGAGCTGAAATTTAAACCAACGTCACTGCTTTTTAGCAGCTCCGGTAAAAGATCTGTTAGAAGGAGGGGAAACTAGTGACAGATAAGGATTATCCACGTTATCCTTTTCTTCCAATGCCATATGTAATAGAAAATTAGCTTGTACCTAGTGGATCCCTTTGTTTGACAATGTTCTGATTGAGAATCCCATCCCCATGGCCCCACTGTTCACCCTTTGGTCCAAATGGCAAGGATGCTGTTAGCAAGAACCCTTCAAACACCCGCAGAAGCAGTAGTGGCAGAAACTGCTGTGCATCCATGCTCTTTTCTCCCTTCATGGGAGACGAAGGGAAATCTCAGAGATTTTTCCCTCATGGCTGGTGTCTCTTCCTAACAGTGTCCAAAAGTGGTTGAATTCCCTGTGACCTTACTGAAATCATAATTAAGAGGAAGGAGAAGTAAGGATTACTGAGTTTCAAGATTGATTGGACCAGGAAGCCTCTCCAGGTCCCTGGGTGAGATACAGGCGCTTACAGCAGGCGATTTGGCAGCTGCAATTATGTACTTATTGATTTTTAAAATTTTTTAGGCTATTCAGAAGACTTCAATTCCCCAAAGATGAGGATCATGTGGGGTACCTACCACGTAGCAACTAATAGGATACTCTGTAGACATGGTATTGACTGAAGACAATAACATTTGTGCCTTCAATTAGACTAATAGGCTGAATTCATTATTTTTGTTTTCTCTGTACTAGGGCTTTTAAAATTTGTTTCTATTTTAATGAAATCTGGGTGATTTCTCCAAACTAATACTGCTTAATAAATGGTCTTATTGATGTCTTAAACTTTATCTGACACAGAATTTGATGAAGAGTTCTCCAGGTATTTCCTCCATAAGTAATACACTTTTCTGGGTAAAGATAGTTTGTTGAGCCTGGATTTTGTCTTTGAGTATCAGGGGAGGTAAATGAAATGGTAATCTTTAGAAAACATGTCGTCATTCATTCAGTCATATTTATTGATGCCTTACTGTGTTCAGAACACTGTACTAAGCTCTTGGGAGAGTACAATACAGCAATAAACAGTGACATTCCCTGCCCACAGTGAGCTTACAGTCTAGAGGGAGAATATGGAGCACTTCATGAATTTGCGTGTCATCCTTGAGCGGGAGCCATGCTAGTCTTCACTGTATCGTTCCAGTTTTAGAATATGTGCTCCCTCGAGACAGTTGTGTAGCCATAAATTTCCATAAAAGGGTGCTTTGCTGTTTCACTGTGCAGTAGTTTCCCAACCAGTTCTTCAGTGCAATAATATTTTTTTCCTAAAGGGTAAGCGTTTTCTTGAGATTTTTCAGTAAAACAATTAAGCTTTTGAATTAATACTGCTTTATTGGGGTGAATTATCTTCTATCAGGCATATTCATTTATCCCATGAAGGGCCATTATGAACAGACTGAATGATCTAAATACCTACTAATGTCTCTGATGGGTTCCATGAGTTTTAGAGAATGAGAAAAAAGAAGAGGAAATGAAAGGAATCCATACTAGGCAAGAAAATTGTGGGGGAAAATAGGTATCATATCATTTAAAAAAAATCAATGTTTCTCATTAGATTTAGAAGTTAATTTTTATTATTTTCAAGAGTATTTGAAATTACCAGAATAGACCGAAAGGGGTGGGGGGAAGGGAGGATTTTGCTCCTTTTAGTGTTTGAGATTGTAAACCTGGAGGAAAAATCAGATGACAAGATACAGTGATCTCCCTAGTTGTTTAATTATAATTCAAATAACACTGGAGGTGATTTTGACCTGTGGCAACAAGAATAGAACATGCAGGAGTTGAGAAATAATGCTTTGGGTATACACTGCAAATGGTCAGGCTTATATTAGAGTATTATCTTCTGTTTTTGTCCCATCTTAAGGAACCTAAAGAGGATCCAGAGAAGAGTCACAAAAATGATTAAAGGAATGGGAAATGTTAAAGGAATTGGAATAACTTAATCTGAAGAAGGGAAGGCTAAAGGATGCTTTGATATTAGGTTGAAAACTCCTTGAGGGCAGGGATCATGTCTACCAGCTCCCCCAAGGTATTAGTACAATGCTCTGCACACAGTGAGTGCTCAGAAAGTACCACTGATTGACTGATAACTGCCAATAAATATATGGAGGATTTTTATAAGGATTCTGACCAGTTGTTTTCCATGTCCACCTATAACCAGTAGAACAGATATGGACTGTTGATTTCCCACTGGCCATTCTTGCAAAAGAAATAACCTTCCTTTACATTGAATATTGTGTATTTTTTGAACAATTTTAAAGCTGTTTAATCATGAATAGCCTCCTACAATTTGGTTGTCTCAAACTGTCAATGGGGCAACAAGCATAATTGCATTTTTTTTGTCATTCTTTTTCATGTATGAGAAATCCATTTATTCCACACAATATAAACATTTCTCTAAATAATTTATTGAGGTATACATCCAATGGCTGAATTACAAATATTAGATCCCTAGGCATAATTTCATTTTGTGTTATTTATTTGGAGAGGTGTGTTGTAAGTTTGTTGTCAACTGGGAACATGTCTACCTGTTAGGTGTACCCTCCAATCTGACTTCTGTACCCTTCACTTCACAGAAACGACATCTGACCCCATCCCTTCACACCTTATCAAAGCACTTGCCCCAACCCTTTCTCCCTCCTTCACCACCATTTTGAATCTTTCACTCTCCAATGGCTTCTTTCACACTGCTTTTAAACATGCTCATGCCTCCCCTATCCTAAAAAAAAAACCACTCCCTTGATCCCACAGCTCCCTCCCATTGTCACTGAGTCGCTCCTACCATTCCTCTTCAAACTCCTTGAGTGAGTCATCTAAACATGCTGTCTCAAGTTTCCACTGACCCTGTCCTTTCCTGGTTCTCCTATCTCACTGGCTGTTCATTCTCGTACTCTTTTGCTACCTCCTCCTCTGCCTTCCACCCTCTAACTGTGGATGTCCCTCAGGGTTCAGTTCTGGGTCTCCTCTTCTCCATCTATATCTGCTCCCTTGGAGAGCTCATTCACTTGCATGGCTTCAACATCCACTTTTTTGCAGATGATTCCCAAATTTACACCTCTCCCTCTCTGCAGTCTTGCATTTCCTCTCGTCTTCAGATATCCTGCTATCACCTCAAATTTAACATGTCCAGAACAGAACTCCATCCAAACCTCATCCTCCCCGAGCTTGCACATTACTGTAGACAGCACCACCATCCTTCCTGTCTCTCAAGCCTGTAATTTTGACATTATACTGGATTCCTCTCTCATTCAACCCAAATATTCAGTCTATCACTATACTCTCAGTTCAGCCTTCACAACATTGCTAAAATCCACCCTTTCCGCTCCATCCAAACTGCTTCCACATTAATCCAAGCATTTATCCTATCCCCCACCTTGATTACTCTATCACCCTTCTTGCTGACCTCCCTGCCTCCGGACTCTCCCTACTCCCATCCATATTTCACTCTGCTGCCCAGATCATTTTTCTGCAAAAGCATTTGGTCCATGTTTCCCCACTCCTCAAACTCTAGTGGTTGCCCAACCATCTCCACATCAAACAGAAACTCCTTACCATCATCTTTAAAGCACTCATTCACCTTGCCCCCTCCTGCCTCACTTAGTTGCTCTCCTACTACAACCTAACCTGCACACTTTATTCCTTTATTACCAACCTATTCACTGTACCATGATGTCATCTATCTCACCACAGATCACTCACCTAAATCCTGCCTCTGGCCTGGAGTGCCCTCCCTCCTCATATCTGGCAGACAACTACTCTCCCTGCGTTCGTTGCCTTAAAGAAGGTACATCTCCTCCAAGAAGCCTTCCCAGACTAAGCCCTCATTTCCTCTTCTCCCACCTTCTTTGTCATTCTGATTTGCTCTCTTTACTCACTCTTCCCTCAGCCCCACAGAATTTATGTACATATCTGTCGATGTCTATCTCACCCTCTAGACTGTCAGCTCATTGTGCTTAGGGAATCTGTTTGCTAACTCTGTCATATGATAATATTGTATTCTCCCAAGTGCTTAGTACAGTGCTCAGCACACAAGAAGTGTGCAATAAATATGATTGATTGCTCACAGGGTTTTATTGGACTCATTTTTATAAGCTGTTGTCTTAACGAAGGCTGAGAGTGCTTATGACCAATTCAAAGTATATCTACTTCCCAACAACGTTTTATTGGGATAGGAACAAAAACTGCTGCAGGGAATGGATTTTTGGCCTAGCTTTGGTTCCATTTACCATACAGACTAGAGCCCAATGAATCTTGCCTCATCTCCCATAGAGTCTTTTACTGGGACCATTTTTGAACCTTTCAGACTCTCCGTTATTTTTCCAGTCCTGTCAGAGTATGTGAGCGTTTTGTCCTCTTAGCTAATGTGACATTTATGGGTATCAAGAATTTAATGCTGTCTGATGTCCAATTGCTGACCTTGATCTGCTGCTACAACTTTTTCCTTCTTTAGTAGCTGCACCAACTAACTTGCCTTGAAATATTTTCTTGGTTCAAGTTAAGATTTCATATACTAAAATGGGTGTAAACATATTCAGTGCTGGAAGTAGCTGGAATGCCCCTGCTGATCTCAGTGCCCCCTCCCCAAAGTCTGCTTGCTTCTGGAGGTGGAAAGTAGCAGGGACCCCTGATGCTCTGGTTAGAAATTTTATTAAATTTCAGAATTGACTATAGTGCGTTTCAAGAGTCGAGACTGCCATTCTAACAGTTTTCAAGAGCCCATTGCAGCATTTGCTTTTCAAGATCAGGCTGGTGATTAGAGCCTATTTCTCATGGAACATTTGCTTTCAGGCATTCTCTTCAGAGCAGATTCATACTTTGCCCACTCTCTCTCACCAGTGTTTCCACTTCCTGTAAGTTCACTCACTATATTTCTTTGAGCTAGGAACTTTATGCCTTTTCGCCTGAAACCCTCCATGTGCCTTGTGCTGATTCCATTATGCAGAGGGACCTGTGAAGGGATTTCTTTTTGGTTTTGGACAACACATTTCTACATATCTCCTACCCCAGTTGACCCCATCTGTGGTTTGTTTTGGAAAGCTGGGTCATAAACTTCTCCTAATAACATGTTCCTACCTGTATTTACTAAGCCACTGAGCTATTCTCCTTTTTCAGAGAATGAAGAAGTTTGATTAGTGAAGTGAGTGTAAATTTCAGTTTTTTTTTTTTTTTAGTTGAAAAATTGGGGTTGTCTTTTTTGTCATGTTGACTTGTCATCACCACCTTTTCCAGATAATGTTGCCTGTTCACGTTTTAAGCATTTATTTATGCCTTAGATGGCTTGAGACAGACTTATCTGGAGATTTTGAAGAAGTGAACAAATAAAGATCGAAGGCACGATAGGGGAAGGAAAGTCCGGCAAAAACTAGAAAGTTTAAGACAAAAACTATTCATGGTTTTACTTTGCCCTCATATTCCTATATGGGATCCAGAGGAAATGAATAAGGAAAATGTTGGGTTCACAGCAGAAGTCTTATTCTCTTTCTATTTCTACAATTTCTAAACAAATATAAAACCCCCCACTAATACATATTTGGGATGTAAATGTATTTTATGAGAGTTGAGTAGCAATAAGGGGTAAGACTGAAAATCATCTCGCTTCTGGCTTGCTGGGGTTTTCAAGAGTTGTAAGAACCATGGAGCTTGAGTGCTCTTGAGCTGGAATAGGGAAATGCCTCCTGGTATAGCATGAGTATGGCCTACTGGGTAAAAGCACAGGCTTGGAAGGACCTGGGTTCTAATCACAGCTCTACCACTTGCCTGATGTGTGACCTTCTCTGTGCTTCAGTTTCCTCAGCTATAAAATGGGGATTCAATACTTGTTCTTCCTCCTCCTTGACTGTGAGGCCCACGTGGGATGGGGACTGTGTCCCACTTGATTAGAATGGTGCTTGACACATAGTGTGTAACAAATATAAAAAAAAAAGATTCAGGGGGATTGGAAAAAAGGGAAGATAAAGTTTGCTTGAATGGGCAGGGACCAAGTCTACCATCTCTGTTGTGTTGCACTCTCCCAAGTGCTTTTTTAGTGTTCTGTACACAGTGAGCACTCAGTCATTCATTCATTCAATCATATTTATTGAGCGTTTACTATGTTCAGAGCACTGTACTAAGCGCTTGGGAGAGTACAATATAAAAATAATCAGGCACATTGCCTGCCCACAAATACTGATCGATTTAATACATTGATATTATATTGTATTAATACATTGGTAAGTGGTCTTTAGAAGCCCAAATGACTTGACTTAGATTAGCATATTTTGGACACATAATCAGAGGGACTAATTATCTGGAAAAGACACTAATGCTAGGAAAAGCCCAGGGAAAACATGGAAGAGACAGCCAGATGGATAGACGCCATAACAACAGTAATGGAAGAACCATTAGAAAGGTTGTGGATTATGGCAGAGGACAGAACATTCTGTAGAAAGTATATCCATGAAGTTGCTATGAATAGGAAATGACTCGACAGGACTTAATAATAATATTGTTGATTAATACACACTGGGCAGTAGAAAGAGGAAAAGCAGTTAAATGTTCAGGGCAGGTGGAAAAAAGACCTTGAAGCCAAGGGTGAAGATCTTGGGTCTAATGTACAGGACAAAAGGAAACCATTGCAGGAGTTTCTGAAGGGTTGTCATGTGGTTGAGGAAGAGATCAGAGAAGAAAAATAGGATTTGCTGGATTAAGCTATCAAGGGAAGTTTTTAATAATATTAGCAAAAGATATTGTGCTTGGGACTATTGTGAGATGTGCACACTGATACCCAGGGCCAGATAGCCCACACACCTAGCCATTCATGCATCCACACACCCAGATTAAGTAGATTTTAAACTCCTTGAGGGCAGGGACCTGGTCTTTCACCTAGTGTCACACTCTTGCACACTATAGATGCTAACTTAATAAATGCTGTTGATGTTGTTACTGTTGACAGAGGCTCCCACGCACACAGACATCTGCTTTATTTGGCAGCAGCGGGAAGGGAAGAGTCAGCTTGGCTGCCCCTCTCCTCACTGCTTAGGGTTCAGTTTGGGAAGAAAGGGAGAGACAGTAGGGGAAGAGTTAGGGACAGGTGATGAGGTGAGGGAAAAGTCCTGGACTTGGAGAAGGAGGGAAAGGAAATCTCAAGCCAGTGGGGAAGGAAAAGGGGAGGCCCGAATTAGGGTTGGGGGTAAGGGGAAGTTGGGTAACCAAGGGAGTGGGGTAGGAAAGAAGAGTGGTCTCTGAGGGAAAGCAGGGGCAGAAGGGAGAGGCAGAGGTGGCTAGAGGTTCATGGGCAGGCAATGGCATAGTGGATAGAGCCTGGGCCTAGGAGTCAGAAGGTCATGGGTTCTAATCCCGGCTCCGGCACACTGTGTGACCTTGAGCAAGTCACTTCACTTCTCTGGGCCTCAGTTACCTCATCTGTCAAATGGGAATTGATACTGTGAGCCCCCCATGGGACAGGGACTATGTCCAACCCAATTTGCTTGTATCCACTCCAGTGTTTAGTACAGTGCCTGGCACTTGATTCTATTTAGTTGCCATTGTTTTTACGAGATGTTCTTCCCCTTGACTCTATTGCCATTGTTCTTATCTGTCCGTCTCCCCCGATTAGACTGTAAGCCCGTCAAACGGCAGGGACTGTCTCTATCTGTTGCCGACTTGTTCATTCCAAGCGCTTAGTACAGTGCTCTGCACATAGTAAGTGCTCAATAAATACTATTGAATGAATGAACATAGTAAGCACGTAACAAATGCCAGAATTAATATTATTATTGTTATACTTGAACTGTACTGCTGCCTTTTAGGTGGCTCCCAGGGTTGAAAGTGGGAGCAGAGGTGGCTACAGATTAAGGGTGGGCATCTACTCGAACTGCACTGCTCCCTACTGCCTTTGCCTTTTGGGTGGCCCTCAGGGCTGAAAGCGCTTTGCGGGGTGGTGGGGGGGCGGGGAGAGGGGAGAACGGGAGAAGCAGCGTGTCTAAGTGGTTAGAGCACAGGCTTGGGAGTCAGAGGACGTGGGTTCTAATTCCTGCTCTGCCACTTGTCTGCTGTGTGACCTTGGGCAAGCCACTTAACTTCTCTTGCCCCAGCTCCCTCATCTGTAAAATGGGGATTAAGACTGTGAGCCCCAAGTGGGACAACTTGATTACCTTGTATCTACCCCAGGGTTTAGTATGGTGCTTAGAACATAAGCACTTAATAAATACCATAATAGTAATTATTATTATTATTATTAGGGGAGGTATTCCCAGTGTTAGTCTCTTCTTACGTCTGTGGGAGTTAGGGCTGAGACTGCAGCAGACTTATCGAAGCCTGATGAAGGCCATAACAGGACTGGGAACTGGGCCCTCCCTGGCAAGTGATTATGGTTATGGTGTTTATTAGGCACATTAATTATAATGGTTTTGTTAAGTGCTTATGTGCCGAGTACTGAACTAAGCACTAGGCTAGGTAGACAGTAATCTTCTGTCCCCCATGGGGCATCCCAGTCTGAGGAGGGAGAGCAGGTATTTTACAGATAAGGAAACTGAGGTTCAGAGAAGTGACTTACCTTGGTACCGGCACTGTTCTAAGCTCTGAGGTAGATACAAGTTAATCATGTTGGACACAATCCCTGTCCCTCTTGGGGCTCACAGTCCAAGTAGATGGGGCCACAGGCTAATTAAATCCCTATTTTACAGATGTGGTAACTGAGGCACCGGGAAGTTCAGTGACTTGCCCGTGATCACATAGCAGGTGACTGATAGGGCTGGGATTAGAACCCAGACCCTCTGACTCCCAAATGAGTGTTCTTTCTTCTAGGCCGTGCAGCTATGCCTCTCCCAGAGGACCAAATGTCTTATCCTCCCACAACTCACTGACCTGATGGCCTCCCCTCTGCCCACACTCCCCCTTTGCCAGGCAAGGGACCCCAATCTGGCTGCCCCCTTCCTGCCCCCCCCGCCCTCCACAGGATCTGATACAGACCCTGGCCCACCTGGGACTCACAGTCCAAGAAGAAAGATATCCCTGTTTTGCAGGTGAGAAAATTGAAGGACACAGAGGTTGAAATGATTTGCCCAATTCCTCACAACAGAGTAGTAGCAGATTTGGAAGTAGAACCCGAGCCTCCTGACTCCCAGTTCCTTACTGTTTTCTCTAGCTCATGCTGCCTCATGTGACTGCAACCCTGCTGCTCCCCCAGGACCTGGGCTGAGGCAGGCAAGAAGATGCCTGTGAGCCTGTCAGTGCTCTTCGTGGAGATCGAGACAGCAATCCTCCACTTTTTTCCTCCCTGTCACCTTTCCCTTCTCTTTCCTTCCCTCCCCTCTTGTACATGGATCTGGAGTGTTTTAGGAGGATGGAGAGCTGCCAGAAGGTGAAGGGATGGACTCGATTTCTGCCATTCCTTTCCAGGGCTGTGATCCAGTGAACAGTTGCACATTTGAAGGACGGGAGCGAGGAAATTAAAAGGTTAAATTGATCACAGAGCATTACCTCACAGATATCCCTGTGAAATGGTGGCGGCAGAATGCCATTAGACTCTCTAATCTCATTTCTCTCATGCTGTCTTTTCTTGGAGCTCCAGCAAATAGTGCTCTGGGAGGCATTCAGTTCCGACGAAAGGATGTGTGTGTGTGGGGGGGGGGGAGGGCGGAGGTGCTGAAACACCACAAGCCACCCCCTTCTTCCTGAAAATGCCGTCCCCTAATCATTTAGAAACAGTAGCCCTTCTCTAAGAAGGATGGAAGTGTGACCATTGCAGGTATCATTGTAAATAGGATCGGAAACATTTCTGATGGGACTGCCATTATTGTGCAGTTTCTATTTGGTAAAGGTTTCCTTCCATCTCAGGTTACAATTTGTATTCATGTCCATGCATTTACAGATCATCTATGCTTGATCTCAAAAACAATTCCAATTACGCATCTGAACGATTCTCGTAGGGATGCTGGCTAAAATTTAGAAAGGATTTCTTTTAAAAAATACAGCCATTTCCCCTAGGTGCAAAAATGTTTTTCATTATTCCTTTGTTTTTCCTTATTTTAAAATAGAATGTGTGTGGTTTTAGTCGAGTGATATTTTATCCAGTTTTTATTTCTGCATGATTAATATTAACTTCTGTTATTCAGCTTTGGATCAAAGGTTAATTCATATTATTCCCCAAATACATACAAGTTGAATCTTGGATTTTCTCATGGTTCCTGGAAGAATCTTATCATATAGCCATTATATCTCCTAAGTATTCTTGTGCAATACCAATATTGTTTTAGAGGAGATGGAACTCATTGAAATTTTGAGGGTTTTTTTTTTTTATAACTGAGTAGTAAAATAATAAAAGTGCCCCTTTCTCCCACGGAACTTTTAGGACAATTAAGGAGTGGCTCTTGAATGAAAGTTAATTACAGCATGCAAAATGTGCGCAAATCCGGCTCCGAGGCTGTTTCATCACATGCATCAAGTTTACTGCAGGGTTTCTGTTCCCTTCGGTGACACAGACAGCTCTCAAAAGCAATTACAAACCTCTACCAGGCTTGGAACTTTCAATCAATCACAAATGACTAAATATTTAATTTAATCAAAGCCTGTCCTTCCAGGGGATATCTGGGGCATTTTATTGTCTTGGAGAGTATGAAAGCGGGTCCGCAATGGCTGCTAGAGGTTTTGTGTGTTCAAAGAACGCTCACCCTCAGTGATGAGCTTATGCTCACAGATCTGGCTCATTCGGAATTATTTCTGTAAATTGTGGCCGGTTTTTGCAGAAGGGTTGTAGCCAGTTAGCTATGAATGGTACTGATGAAGCATTTTTGTTCCAGCTCCGTTTCGGAAGACCTAGGCTGCAGACGTGGAGAGTTCAGCCGAAAACATTATGGATCTGTGGAGCTGGTAAGTTTATATCGTCAGTTGGTTGTCAGATGTTAATTGATTTCAGTGACAGGAATGAAAATTATTGAATACATCAAATCTCTGAGTAGTCCATCAGTATAAGGATTAGGTTGGGGGAAAAAAGTCTATAAAATGGCTCTGACAATTAGAACATCTTTCAGCATTTTACTGTTTAGTTAATTTCTTTGTTACAGACCACTGATCTCATTTCCCTTCACCAGCGTGAGAATGTACAGATGTCTAATGTTTTGGACGTGTTCTAGAAGGTGCCAGTTGAAGTCGTTGTTGGACTCAAATAATTTATGCCTTGAGAGAAAGGATTTGGTGTCTTTCATCTTTGTGACAGTTTTTTTTTTACATCAGTTTTTGAAGTTAGAACATAGGCTGAATTTAATTTATAAAAAGATTTATATTGACGTTCTAATTTTCTCTGTGCCTTCATTTTCCTCATATGTAATGAAAAGTTCTGTTTCAGAGGAGGGAAATATTTTTGTATAAATAGCATCAAATGTTGAATTAGGTAAGAGTCTATAATTGACTACAAACATTTGGAATCAAATTCTCCATGATTATCAAGAAAGCTGTTGCTGCTTTACGTGGGAGGTTGTTTTTTTTAGACTGCATTTCTACATTTTAAAAGAAGTGAAGACAATTTTGCATATAATTGTAGCCAATTGTTTAGAAGGCATATCTAAATGATTGTTTTTTGCTTCCATAAATGTGAGATTATATTGATGGTATATTTTAAGCAGCATTGAAGATATTAAAGATAATTACCCGTGGCCATTTGAAAAGAACTATTTGAATCCAGTTATTTTTCTCCCAGCAATTAACAGAGGATCCAATTTCACCATTAATAATATGAATTAAATGTCACTAACAATATCTTTATTTCCTAAATTAATTTAGTAATAGAAAATTAAATTAGGTTTGAAATCAGGACTAATGGTTATGATTTGGCAGAATTTAACTTTAGGAACTATTTAGACATTTCTGATTTCTAACAAAATCTAATAAAGTATTCCTTTACTTTTGGAAACTTTGCAGAACAATCCACATGTCTTGCAGATTTGAATATAAGGTGAAGTTGTAAAGGGATCTTAAAGTTAAATATAATGTGATTTATTTTCTGCTTTATTCAATGTCAAAGTTATTGCTCTTTTGAATGAAATATTGTTAGGAGTTATATTGATTCGCCATTATTAAGTCCCCCCAAATTTTCCTATCGGCTATTCAGGTACTACTTCATAGATGTGCTTAATTTGTGAAATGGTAAAATCACTTCCATGCTCGTAGCATAGAACTGTAGCATCTTTTGGGAATATACTCTTTTGAGGGGTGGGGAGGACGACAAACATGGAAAAAAATGCTTTCTGAAGACTTCTAGAAAAGGATGTGATGGCTTTACCCATTTGATGCTTCTATCACATCCTTTGGTCAAAGGTGATACTACTAACAATAAGATCCTAACCCCGATGATTGAAAAGACCAACGTGTGACCAACGTGCCTTGTCACTGTCTTTACGTCAGGATCGGTGCTTTTTATTTGAACGGGTAGATACAAGATAATCACACTGTTCCATATTGGGCTCACAGTTTAAGTCAGGGGGAACAGGTATTGAATCCCTCTTTACAGATAAGGAAAACTGAGGCACAAAGAAGTTGTGACCTGCTCAAGGTTATACAGCAGGCAAATGGCAGAGCTGGGATTAGAACTCAGGTCCTCTAACCCTCAGGCCCATGCTCTTTCCACTAGGCCATGTAGCTCCTCTAAATTTTTCTAAGATAGATTCAGGAGTCCATTATAGTGTTCTGCTATCTATATAGGATTCCTTTTTTGTCTCTCTGTGATGAATAGTCTATTAAGATAATTCATCAGTGCACATTAGTACATGAGCCCATAGACTTTTGGTAATTATGAATAGAAGTTCAGCTAAGGATATAATAGCCTTCCTTGAATTTTCAGAAAGAGAAAAATCAAGGAGCTTATAAACTGAGCATATTTGGTCAGTCTGTCAAATTTAAAACAATGCATTTTTTTGTGCATAGTGGAACTGAAGTTTGGGAAGAGTTGTGGGTGGGGAAATACGATAACTTTGTAATGCCTGTACTGAAAATCTATGTTCCCTTTCTTCCTCCTGAATTCTTTACTTCTCCTACAAAGAATGACAAAAAAGAAACTGTTGGACAGGGTGTATATCTGGGGGTAGAGGGTGGGAAGTCAAACCTTTTAAAGACTCTCTGGCTTCCATTTTTCTCCAAAGCTCTGTTTTAGCAAAGGGAAAATTTTATCGCAAATATCCTAGCTATGGATTTTATGGCATATGCTCAGTTGGAATTTGTGGTCAAAGACCCATTCCTTGAAAATTATAGAAGTCAAAAATTAATTGGCTAGTAATTAGCTTGACATTAACAATTATAGCAGTAGTCTGTTGGGAGACATCAAGAGCAAAAAACCAGTCTGCCCTATGGTAGTCAAGAAAAGCACAGCATAATGAGTGAAGAACCCAATTGGTTTTTTTTGTTTTTTTTTTTACCAAGACTAAATCAATACTGCTAGCTTGTTGTGGGCAGGGAATGTTTACCAACTCTGTTGTGTCATTGTCTCCCAAGTGGTTAGTACAGTGCTCTACATACAGTAAGCGCTTGATAAATACAATTAACTGATGTCAGGAACACAGTGAACAGAAAAGAACCACATCCATGTGTGTGGAAGAGCCTTGGTCAGATCTCCTAGAACCAAATTGATTGCATACTGAAGGACACAAAAATAATTTTCTACTGTAACTCAAAATCTACTGTAAGCCATTGCATATTATTAAGGGCCCACTTTATGAGAAGCACTGTACTAAGTACTTGGGAGTGCATGATATAATTTGAGTAGACATGAACCTGACTATCAAGGAGATTTTAACATAGTGGGGAAAACAGACACTAAATAATTTACCAAGAGGAAGAAGGAAAAGGAGATGGGTACATGATTTACTGCTAACGGTTCTGAAAAATACATACATGAGAAGCAGCATGGCTCAGTGGAAAAAGCACGGGCTTAGGAGTAGAGATCACGGGTTCTAATTCCGACTCCACCACTTGTCAGCTCTGTGACTTTGCGCAAGTCACAACTTCTCTGTGCCTCAGTTCCCTCATCTGCAAAATGGGGGTTAAGACTGTGAGCCCCACGTGGGACAACCTGATCACCTTGTATCCACCCCAGCGCTTAGAACAGTGCTTTGCACATAGTAAGCGCTTAACAAATACCATAATCATTATTATTATTGTACAGAAGTGCTACAGGAAATTGAGAGAATTTAAGTGCTTAGTTGGCATGGTAAAGCTGAAGAGACTGATGTGGGTATATAAACTGGGGAGATTAGAAATTAATTCAGGAAGGCCTCCTGGAGAGGTGATTTCCGAAGAGTTTTGAAGATGGGGAGAGCTGTGGACAGTTGGATATGAAGAGGGAGGAAGCTCCAGGTAGAGGAGGATTCCCTGACCAGTCCCTTGTTTCCCCACCTTTTCACCCTCCTTTCTGCTTCACCTAGGCACTTAGGTCTATACTCCATAAGCAGTTTGATTCTTTTCCCACCCCACATAAGCCTTAAGCATTTTGATGCTCACCCCACCCCAACAGCACCTATGTCCTTATACTCTGCCATTTTCCCTACCTAGAATTGATTTTAATGTCGGTCTCCCCCAGTTGATTGTAAGCTCCTTGAGGGCAGGAATCCTGTCTACCAACTCTTTTGTATTGTATTCTCCCAAACGTTTAGTACAGTGCTCGGCACACAGTAAGCACTTAATACATAGTGTTGATGGATGTGAGCAAGAGGTTGATGGTGGGAGAGTAAACACCAACCAAATGGTGTTTATTGAGTGTTTCTGTGTACAGAACACAGTACTAAGCACCGGGGAGAGTACAGTACAACAGAGTTGTAGACATGTTCCCTGCCCATTTCATTCTGTTCACCTCCAAGGGCGAGGGCAGGCTGCTGAATCACCTATTTGTTCACTAGATTACTTGTAGTCCTCACCCTTCTTCTTCTTCTTCTTCAGTCCATTCAAAACCTTAACTCAGAAAACTTTATTAATAATAATTATTTTATCTGTAAAATGGGAATAAAATATTTGCTCTGCCCTCCTCTTAGAATGTGAGCCCCATGTGTGATGGAGACTATGTCTGATCTCATCTTGTATCTACTCTAGTTCTTAATCCATAGTAAACACAGTAAATACCACCATTATCATTCCTACAGGCAGAACCAACTTTTCACTGAACCTTTACAATCAGCAATACCCCAACTGAAGACTGTAGTATTCCTTGAATTGTGTGAATAACTGGACTCTAAACTCGTTGTGGGCAGGGGATGGGTCTTCCAGCTCTGTTTTATTTCTCCTCCAGAAGGCCTTCCCAGACTGAGCCCCCCTTTCCCTCTGCTCCTCCTCCCCTCCCACCCTCTGCTCTTCCCCCCTTCCCCTTCTCTCAGCACTGTGCTCATTTGTATATATTATTTATTACCCTATTTATTTTGTTAATGAGGGGTGTATCTCCTTGGATTCTATTTATCTGGATGATATCTTGTTTTGTTTTGTTCTGTTTTGCTTTCCTGTCTGTCTCCTCCATTTAGACTATGAGCCTGTCATTGGGTGCGGATTGTCTCTATCTGTTGCCAAATTGTACATTCCAAGTGCTTAGTACAGTGCTCTGCACATAGTAAGTGCTCAGTAAATACTATTGAATGAATGAATAATAACAGTGGTATGTGGTAAGATGTTCATCACTGCTCTAAGCCCTGGGGTCGATACAAGTTAATCAGGTTGGACAAAGTCCCTGTCCCGCATGGGGCTTGCAGCCTACATAGGAGGAAGAACAGGTATTGAATCCCCATTTTGCATATGAGTAAACTGAGGCACAGAGAAGTTAAGTGACTTGCACAAGGTCATATAGCATACAATTGACAGTAATGTGATTAGAACCCTGGTCCTCTGACTCCCAGGCCCATGATCTTTCCATTAGGTCATACTGCTTCTTAACTTTTACCTGAAATTCCAACATATTCCTGGGGAACAAGATGTCTGATCACATATTCTCATTGTCTTAGGGGAGGATTCAGCTTCAGAATCTGTTCCTCCCATCACCCATCTCCATGTCAGTGGGAGAAGCAAAATGAAAAACTAAATATTGCCCTGCTCCAGGCAGCTAACTGAGAAGCTAAAAGACTCTCTCCAAGCTCTTTCACTTCCATCCCCAGCTCAGGACAGTTAGTGCCCAGAGGAGACTTTTTTAAAGATAACTTGTTTCCCTTTTGCAAGATGACCTCTCGCAGATTACTGAGATCGTAATAGGAAGAGTTGAAAAACTAAACTCAATTCAAATTAAACCAACTTGAATTCATGTCTCTGAAAATCACAAATTAGAACGAGGCACAGTTAATGGGCTAGATGGAGAGCAACAAAGGGTGCAAGCCGGGGTGTAGTGGGAGAATAAAGTGGACCAGTAAGAGGTAGAGAAATGATTGAGCATCTTAAGCTGTCTGGCCTAGTGGACAGAGCACGGGCCTGGGAGGCAGATGACCTGGGTTCTAATTCTGGCTCCGCCAGTTGCCAGCTGTGTGATGTAGGACAAATTATTTAACTTCTCTGTCCCTCAGTTTCCTCATCTGTAATATGGGATTCACTAACCATCCTCCCTCTTACTTAGACCCATCTGGGACAGGGACTGAATCTGACCTGATTAACTTTGTATCTACTGCAGCACTTAGAACAGTGCTTGACACTTAGTAATCACTTAAAAAGTAAATCACTTAAAAAGTAAATAATAATAATAAATAAATGGTCAGGAGTTTCTACTTATTGCAGAATAGGCTAACATTCTGATGAGTGGGAAGATGTGTATGGAACAACATTGTAGAAGTTTATCTGGGAAGCAGAGTAAAATGTAGACTTGAAGAAAAATGAGAAATTCAGTGCACCATGTGCCACAGTCAGCTGAAAAGAAATTGTCAGACTCCAAGCCATAGAAGAGCTCAGAACCATTACTTAAAAGCCAGATTAGCTATAAGATGTTTGTGGGGTATTAGACACAAAGAGCTTCAAGCATAGCTAGCAGGGGAATAAACCATGATTAATGAAATTTTTTCTTGTATGAATAACCTTCTCAGCAGAGTGACAATGATAACAAGAGACAAATATGGGGTCAAAGAGGAATTGCTGAAAGGGATGGTGAGAAGCATTCATGAAAGCTAAAGGAAAAAAAAAATGACACTTTGCAAGGGCATTTGGAAGGTGATTATGAAGCTAAGAAGAGTTCAGAAATGTATTGTGAGGTAGAAGCAGAATTGAAGAAGAGCTTGAATAAAACCAAATGTGAAATAAGGCTGAAAATGAATATCACCAGAGGCAATATAAAATGAAAATGGAGACAATTTAAATGAACAGAATGCAGGATGGCATATATTCATTTGTTCATTCAATCATTTATTGAGCACTTACTGTGTGCAGAGCACTGTACAAAGTGCTTGAAAAGTACAGTTCAGCAACAAATTAAGACAATCCCTACCCAACAATGGGCACATAGTCTAGAAGGGGGAGACAGACATCAAAACAAGTAAGCCGGCATCAATATAAAAAAATAGAATTAAAGATATATACACATCATTAATAAAATCAAATAAAAAATATGTACATATATATACACACAAGTGCTGTGGGAAAGGGAGGGAGGTAGAGCAGAGGGAGGGAGTTGGGAACAATCTGGTTTCCTCTAAAATTATATTCAACCATAGAGCCAGTTCTCTGAATAATTTTGGAGGACTTTGAATGTTCTGCACAAAGTGAAATGCGGAATGTGCCCAGGCATGGCCAACATAGGGCTGAACTTTCTCAAAGTAAGAAGCACCCCTTCTGTGCCAAGTTTTGTGTTAAAGACTGGGGTATATAGGAGATCATCAGATCAAACATAGTCTCAATCCCTCATGGATCTCATGTCTAAGAGGGAGGAAGAATGGACGTTTTTTTTCCCAGAAGCAGAGTGGTCTAATGGGAGTCAGAAGAACCTGGGTTCTCATCTCAGCTCTGCCATTTGCTGTGTGACTTTGGGCATGTTACTTCATTTCTCTGTGCCTCAGTTATCCTGTCCCTAAAATGGGGATTAATATTGTGAGCCTCATGTGGGACATGGAATGTGTCCAATCTGATTGGCTTGCATCTACCCCAGTGCTTAGTAATAATAATAATAATGTTGGTATTTGTTAAGCGCTTACAATGTGCCGAGCACTGTTCTAAGCACTGGGGGGTTACAGGGTAATCAGGTTGTCCCACGTGAGGCTCACAGGTAATCCCCATTTTACAGATGAGGGAACTGAGGCACAGAGAAGTTAAGTGACTCGCCCACAGTCACACAGCTGACAAGTGGCAGATCTGGGATTTGAACTCATGACCTCTGACTCCCAAGCCCGGGCTCTTTCCACTGAGCCACGCTGCTTCTCTAGTACAGTGCTTGGGACATAGTAAGCATTTAACAAATACCATTAAAAAGATTCAGATGAAGAAACTGAGGTGAATAAAGGTTACGTGACTTTTCTAGCAGGCAAGTGGTGGTCAGAACTAGAATCCGGGTCTCCTGCCTCCTCATTTCAGGCCATGCAGACCTCCCATACATCAAGAATAAGCATAGTGTGATTACTGGAAGAGAACAGACAATGATTTTGATGGAGAAAACAGAGGGGATAGTTCTTTAAAACTACCATCCAGGAAATCTCTCAAATTATTTGGGAGCCTTCATCAGAATCACAGGGGAAAAAAAGGAAGTATAGAGAATGACCTTGAACTATAGAGGGCAAACCAGATTTCACATAGGAGATATTTATTCTTAGTAGGTGCACTACTGAGGTTGAGCTTGGAAGCTTGAGTATGTTCCATTCCATACTGTGGGCATGAAGGGACCTACATCTGCTAGTAGGGCAGGTTGTCAAAACATTCATGTTTCCTTGGGAGAGACAGCCAAGAGACGGATGGGAAGTAGGAAAATCTCCCTTAGGCCTTTAGCCTTCTGGGAAATATAGTTCCCTAATTCCCCAGATGCCCTGGGATAGGTACATTTAATAAAAGGTCTCCAGGTGAGGTCTCTTTCTCCCTCTCCCTGTCTTGGACTCCTGGGCTGGCTGCCTCCTCTGAGACATAGTCTTGGGTAAGGACTTTCTGTGAGCAGTGTGTGTATGCTCTTGAGACCTTGCTCGATCTAAAACCTTTATATGTTGTTAAAAAAAAAAAAAAAGTGTTGCTAATATGCTACAGATTTGAAAGTTGGATCCTCATCAATCAACCAGTGGTGTTTATTGAACACTTATTTTCAGAGCATTGTATTAAGTACTTGGAGAGTTCAGTACAACAGAATTGGTAGACACGTTCCCTGCCCACAAGGAGCTTGCAGTTTAGAGGCTTATTCCTGGAATTTAGATTTTATTCTAGCTTTCTCCTCCATCAGTCAATCAATTGATTGACAAGTGGTGGAGTAGGGATTAGAACCCATGACTTTCTGACTCCCAGGCCCAAGGTCTATCCACTTGTTTGCTGTGTGACCCTGGGCAGCTCACTTAACTTCTCTGTACTTCAGTTATCTCATCTGTAAAATGGGGATTGACTGTGAGCTCCTTTTGGGACAGGGACTACGTCCAACCAGATTAATTTGTATCTACCTCAGTGCTTTGAACAGTGCATGACCCATAGTAAACACATAACAAATACTATTATTATTATCGTTATCAGTAGTGTTATTACAATACAACAGAGTTAGCAAACACATTTTCTGCCCACAACAAGCTTTCAGTCCGGAGGGGGAGGCAGATATTACTATAAATAAGAAATTTATAGTATATAATTTAAAAGTATGTGCCTAAGAACTGTGGGGTTAAGGGGGAGGTGAATATCAAATTCTCAGAGGTCACATAGTAAGCGCTTGGATCAACCTAGTAACAGTTTGGATGGAGAGGAAAGGGCAGGTTTAGCAGTGTTGTGACGGTAGAAGCCACAGGATTTGGTGACATTGAAAATGTGGCTGAAATGAGAGATATGAGTCAAGGACATTGCCAAGGTAACAGAATTGTGAGATAGGAAGGATAGTTGTATTGTCTACAGTGATGGGAAAGTCAGGGGGAGGACAGGGTTTGGGTGGGGTTAGGTTTTGGATATATTTAGTTTATTAGTGCTATAATCCTATTCTGCCCTTTTCCCCTTGCACTTTGGAATTCAACTCCTTTAGATATTCCAGCTCCAATTATGTGAGAGTGAATCACAGGACTGTGCCTTTCGGGTCCTCACTGTGAATCTGTAGGTATTGACCAAGTCGTAAGACATTTTCACATTCTTGCAGTCAAAGAACATCTCGGCTCTGCTTCTGGTACCCAGGGACAGACTAGCTCAATCATTCAGTTGTATTTATTGATCACGTACTGTGTGCAGAGCACTGTACTAAGTGCTTGGGAGAGTGGGTATAAATGATCCCTGTCTCTAAGCAGCTTGCAGACAAGAGGGGGAGACAGATATGAAAATAAATTCCAAATGGATATACCTAAGTGCTGTGGGGAAAGGGGAGGGGAGAATATCAAAATGCTTGAGAGGAATAGACCCAAATGTGTGGGTGACAGAGAAGTGAGAGCTAAGACAAGGAAGTGAAGCTAACTGTGACTAATGGCCCACCCGGAAAAAGTGGGTAGCTGCATGGGGTCGACCAGATAACTTCCATTATCAAGGGGACCTTAGAGTCCTTGACCTCTGCACCGCCTTCCCCGCTGCCCCCATCTCCAATCCTGGCACTGTGTCCATATGTAGTGGCCTATCCCGCCCCATGACAACTAGCATTCTTTCTTTTAAACTGTTCTACAAAGCCCCATAGAACCAGTCAACCAATCAGTCATCTAATCAGGGGTATTTATTGAGTGCTTACTGTGTGCAGGGCACTGTACTAGGCACTGGGGACAGTACAGAGGAGCAGAGGAGCAGCATGGCCTAGTGGCAAGAGCACGGGCTTGGGAGTCAGAGGTCGTGGGTCCTAATCCCGGTTTCACCACTTGTCTGCTCTGTGGCCTTGAGCAAGTCACTTAACTTTTCTGTGCCTCAGCTCCCTCGTCTGTAAAATGGGGATTGAGACTGTGAGCCCCACATGGAATAATCTGATTACCTTGTATTTACCCCAGCACTTAAAACAGTGCTTGGCGCATAGTAAGTGCTTAATAAATGCTATCATTATTATTACTGTTATATAGCAATTGCCTTTTCCTGCCCACAAGGAGCTTACAGTCTCCCGATTGATGTTAAAATAAATTATAAATGTATGTATCAGTGCTGTGGAGATGAGGCTATGGTAAATATCAAGTGATTAAAGGATACAGATCCAAATACCTAGACATTTTTAGCCAGTCTGTTATTTCACAGTTATTTTAAAGCCAGTTCCTTTAAAAATGAATTTATCAAATCTTGTAGCCTATCTCTTGCTTCTGGAATTAAAAGCTTATGACATTATTCAGAGTTTGGGTTTTCTGGACCTGGGTTTCTTTTCCAGTGTCCTTCTTTCTTTTTTTTTTTTTTTTTAAAAAAAAAAGAACAAAAAAACCCCAACAGCAAAACAATTTGGAATCCAAGAGTTTATCATTTTCCCTTCAGATGCTGGCTGACTTGTCCTTCTTGTTTTTTGTTTCTGGTAAAGTAACTCTGCAAAGTAACTCTACTGTAATTGTTATTAAATATACTGTTTCCTAGAACAGTTGTACGAACACAAAATGGGTGTGTGTTTTTGATAAAGAAATTTTTAAAAAAATACATCTTTGGTAAGAAATGGGGTTTTCAGGTGCCCATATCAGAGCATTTTATTTTTGAAAATTAAAAATGAGAAGCAGCATGGCATAGTGGATAAAGTGTAGGTCTGGGAGTCATGGGTTCTAAACCTGGTTCCACTTGTCTGCTGGGTGACCTTGGGCAATCCACTTCACTTCTCTGGGCCTCAGTTACCTCATCTGTAAAATGGGGATTGAGACTGTAAGCCCCTCATGGGACAGGGACTGTGTCCAACTCCATTTGCTTGTATCGACCTCATAGCTTAGTACAGTGCATGGCACATAGTAAGTGCTTAACAAATACCATCATTATTTGAAAATATTTTTAAGCTATCTGAAGTATAAATTTTACCAAATTGACCTCCCTAATTTTCAGTTCTTGCCCTTCTGAATAAATCTCTGCAGAAAGACATGATCATTTAACAATTGCATTTCCAGCACTTTAAAGAAGAAGTCACTGATTCTAGATGGCAAGGAATTTTGATGATTGGGGATTGTGTTATGTTTTTGGCACTAGAAAGAAGTAGATGTGGAAGCTATTAAAATGCCAATAAAAATGTAGAGAAACATCTGCGTGCTGTTTCTAGAGGTAGTGCTGAACGGCACAGGGTTAGATTTACTTGGAAATGAGATTCTGAAAATTGTATCATGTTTTGGAGAAGAGAGAAGCAGCGTGGCCTAGTGGAGAAAGCACAAGCCTGGGAGTCAAAAGTACCTGGGTTCTAATCCCAATTTTACCAGCTGCTGCTGCTGTAGCCATGGGCAAATCACTTAACTTCTCTGTGTCTCAGTTACCTCATCTGTAAAATGGAGATAGCAGTTCTCCCTCCCACTACGACTGTGAGCCCCATGCAGGACAGGGACTGCATCCGACCTAATTAATTTGTACCTGTCTCAGCGCTTAGAACAGTGATTGACACATAGTAAGCGCTTAACAAATACCATAAAAAGATATGTTATACAATTCTAATTGCTGCATATTATTTTACTTAATACTTGAACTGTTTCTCTTTATGTACTTTTTATTTTCCAGTATAATCCCCAATTGATTGCAACCATCTTTAATCATATTATCCCAACACCTAACACTTATGTGCACTTTACCATTTATTTTTATTTCAATACTCTATGTGATTGGCAGTTGTAGCTTAGTTTTGCTTCCTGCTCCCACCATTCGTAATTTGTCTGCTTCCCTTATCAGACTGTAAATAAAAACCGTGTCTTATCTTTTATTATATTCTCCCAAGTAATGAGTGCAGTACACAGTAAACAATATTGATTGGTTTACATTGCAATCCTTCTATGGTATTTTTGTTGTTTTAAGTTTTCAATAACCTCAGTATTCCTCATATCTACTCCGATTTTTAAGTGGAACTTATGTTAGGGCTATGAAAGGAGTTAATACCAGAGAAAATATGTGCAGGGAATGTTTCTACCAAGACTATTGTACTGAAACCTCCCAAGAGCTTAGTACAGTATTCTGCACACACAAAGTGCTCAGTAAATACCATTGATTGATTGAGTGGTACTTGAAGATAAAGTAGAATTCAGTACTGATTTTTCTCAGTTTACATTGTTCACCAATCTTGGTGTATTTTAAAACATAATTAAGGGCCACAGTTGAAAAAACATTGAATTTATGAACATGTTCTCTGTGAAGAGCATTTTAAGTACTAGGGGGAGTATGGTAGAGGCAAAAGATAAGGTCAATCATTCAATGATATTTATTGAGTGCTAACTGTGTACAAAGCACTATTCTAAGCACTTGGGAAACTACAATACATCAGAGTTGGTAGACATGCTCCCTGCCCACGGGAGCTTAGAGTTTCAAGGGGGACATGGACATTAAAATAAATTATATATAAGTAACCTGGGCCCTCAAGGAATTTTCAGTCAAATGGTTAAAGTAGAATAAATTGTGTTACCGTAGTAAAATGAGGTGGAACGATGGATACAGTCTACCGTTTTGAGAGGGTGAGTGTATTTGAAGAAAAGTATTATTATAAGTAATTTGACCAACATAGCTCTCAAAGTACTCACAATTTTATGAAGTTGGAGTTTATGAAATATGTCTGTTTTTCTATGCTGGTTAATTTCAAAAGAGGTGAGCAAAGATTAGCACTGCGGGTAAAACATTTAGTTAGCTAGCTCCCCGTAGTATCCATAATTCACAGTTTTGTTGGGGTAGTTCTTAGATTAATTGTTGAAAAGGTATATTATTTATGTCTGACACTTGAGCTTTGGGTTATTGGGATTGCATAAAATGGCTCAGGCGTTTTTGTTTTGAGCTCTAAATCAATCAGTGGTATTTATTGACGGCTTCCTGTGTGCAGATCATTTTACCAAGTGGTTGGAAGAGTACAGTACAACAGAGTTGGTAGGCATGTTCCCTCCCACAAGGAGCGTACAGTCTAGAGGAGGAGCTAAAGTGATCAAATGATGGAGTAGCATTATCCAGGGTGGGGGATTGGGAATGGCTTTGCAGCAGCAGGAACCTTGACAGAGGAAACAAGAATGTCAGAAGCCTTAGTAGTCTAGTCAGTAGTCTAGGGGAATATGCATATGCTTCAGAGAACTTCAGTCCACTTTTATCATTTTGAGCTCATCTGTTTTACCTCGATCTTGTCTCTCATTACCGACCCCTTGCCCACATCCTCCCACTGACCTGGAACTCTCTCCCCCTCCTTAACTGACAGACCAGCACTTTCCCCACCTTCAAAGCCTTCTTACAATCACATCTCCTCCAAGAGGCCCTCCCTGATTAAGCCCCCTTTTCCCCTACTCCCTCTCCCCTCTGTATTGCCTATGCACTTGGATCTGTACCTTTTAAGCATTTGATATCTACCCCACCCTCAGTCCCTCAGCACTTATCTACATAGCCAGAATTTGTTTATATTTATGTCTGTCTCCCCCTCTAGACTGAAGTTCTTTTTGGGCAGAGAACATGACTACCAACTTTGTATTGCAATTTTCCAAGTGCTTAGTACAATGTTGTGCACACAGTAAGCACTCAATAAATGCCATTGATTTAATTTTTATTATGGCTAGGGACTCAGAATATGAAAATCAAAGTACACATGAAAACAAAGGTGGCTATTGGCCTAATAAAGGGTGAAATGCAATGCCCTTTCTGTATTAAAACTCGATTTTCTAGCCTTTTTGAAGAATACTCAAATTGAGAAAATTTGGTATCAGGTCTACTTTTGAATATGAGGCCTGGGCCAAATGGCTCTCCTAGCAGTCTTTTCTGATTGACCCTGGAGTCCTGGAAGAGACCCAGTCTTCTTCATTCACCTGGAGGCTCCTGGTGGCCCTAGATTCCTGGATATTAATTAGTCCAAAGCCCCATTCATGTGAATGAGTTCCTGCTAAATCATTCTGCATTATTTCATCAGATTAAATTGTTACCCACTATCTCCTGGACAGATACAGATATATTTGCCACTTTGGGTGTATTTCATTTCTGGGCATTTTTAAATTCTCACTCTGAAATCAGTGAGGGTAAAATGAGAATCCCAATTCAAAACAAGAGCTTAAATCTTCCATACACTCTTTTTTTTTTCCATAGCATGTTTTTACCTCTCATTTTGGATAGAATGTTGTTAGGGAATGAGGATACTTTGTTTTAGCTACACTAAGCTTTAAAAAACCAAAACAAAAGAGACCATTTAAGTATGCATTTTCCACCCCTTTTTTCCCCCCTCCCATGACCTGTTTAGTCCAGGACAGGAACACAGTGCAGAAGGGAGAGGTGCACCTAGTTGCTAGAATCTACTTGGGTTTGATTTTGTTGAGGCTGACTCAGTGCAACCAGCTTGGATCCCATGGAGCTGGAGGACTGAAGAAGTCTGTGCAGCCTCTATTTTGCTGTTCATTCAGGGTTGGATTCCTGGAAAGCAGGTGGTGGGGGAGATGAGGGGGAGGTCACCTGCTACCTGAGAACCAAGAGGCTTGATGATTGCTTTGTAACCTTTGTTAATATTACCTTCCATTAAGTGGGAATGTCTGCTCAGGCCCTTATATTCCTGAATTATAGAGCATCACCCTAGGTGATTGTGTCTCAGAACCAGGGGAGTGAAAAGACAGATTCATGTTCAGATTGGATTTAGTAGTTTTTGAGGATAATTCAAACATACCAGAATATTAAGGGAGTCTGTTTAATACCATGATATTCCCTACTCTAATTTTGTACAGATCGGAGCAGCCTGGTTTAGTGGAAAGAGTGCGGACTTGGGAGTCAGAGGTCATGGGTTCTAATCCCAGCCACACCACTTGTCAGCCGTGTGACTTTGGGCAAGTCACAACTTTTCTGTGCCTCAGTTCCCTCATCTGTAAAATGGAGATTAAGACTGTGAGCCCCACGTGGGACAACCTGATTACCTTGTATCTCCTGTAGTGCTTAGAACAGTGCTTGGCACATAGTAAGCGCTTAACAAATACCATTATTATTATCCAAGCTCCATTTTGTATATTCCCATTCAAAATTGATAAGATCCCTCCCAGCTACCCCCCCCAACACACACACACACCCTTGTTCACATCCAGTTGTGCTTTATGGCTTTCCTTGAGTGATTCTTCTCACTAGCATGGGAGCAGCACACCCAATGTGATTAGCTGGTGAGATTTCCCTTGGGCAACAAAAGGCCTGCTTTTCCCTGTGGCCTGGACTCAGTTATTACTAGGATCATTATGAAATGGGAATGTACAAATCATTTGTGAATGTCCTTATTCCATTTTATGAAGGAAGAATTTAATTACTTATAAGGTAGAAAGTTGGGGGTAATAGAAATTTAAATGTATATATTCCCTGTTGAAAATTAATTTATCATTCATGCTTCTGTTTAGACATCTTCATGTCATGTGAAATTGAAAAAGAGAAACTTTGGGGAATAAAATTGCTTCATAAAGGGTAGTGTCTTTTCTTCTACAAATTAATTTGTTGTAGAACGTGAAAGAAAGAATGGAGAGAGAATGAATATGAGCATGACATCAATAAGTGACTTGGTATTTACTGAGTGCTTACTATGTGCAGAACACTTTACTAAGCTCTTGGGAAAGTAGAGTACAACAGAATTAACAGACATGTTCCCAGCCCATAAAGGGCTAACAGTCAGGAAGGGGAGACATCATTAATAAATGCAAGGACAGTGCACTTTGCATTAAACATTTACTCTGTGCTGTGTACTGTAATAATGTTGGTATTTGTTAAGCGCTTACTATGTGCCGAGCACTGTTCTAAGCGCTGGGTAGACATAGGGGAAGCAGGTTGTCCCACGTGGGGCTCACAGTCTTAATCCCCATTTTACAGATGAGGGAACTGAGGCACAGAGAAGTGAAGTGACTTGCCCACAGTCACACAGCCGACAAGTGGCAGAGCTGGGATTCGAACTTATGAGTCCTGATTCCAGGGCCCGTGCTCTTTCCACTGAGCCACGCTGCTTCTCTTACTGTACTCAGCGATGGGTAGATACAAAATAATCGGATAGAACAGAGGTCCCTTCCTACATAGGGCTCACTATCTGAGCTCGAGAGAGAAGAAATCTTACTCCATTCTTCAATGAGGAAACAGGCCCAGAGAGGTTGTGACTTACCCAATAACACAATTTTACTACTGACATTGACTTACTTTTCATTAAGTTATGTGACTAAGTTGCAGTGTCCTAAAGCAGAAAAGCTTTCATCTTCCTTGTATCTAATTTACTCTACCAAATGTAGTGTACAAATGTATCCCAATTAGTATGCTTAACTGGTTCAGTGAAAATAGAATATTACATGAATGTGCTAAATGAAGTAGATAGTTTCCCATAGGAAATAATGTAAGTTGTATTCACAAGATCCAAAATATTGACCCAAACAATATAAAAATATTTTTAAAGTCATAAAAACTTGAACATGTAATATAAGAAGCTATATATATATAAAATAAAAGATTTTAATTGCATGTTTTATGTGTACCTGTGTTAAAACTTAATTTTCAGAAGGTTATCTTTCACAACCTATTCAGCAAAAAGGCATCTTGTTCTAACACATTAAAAATCCATCACTACCTATGATACTTGCGAATTATGGTGGATTTATTATTAACTAATGCTAAATAAAAATGGACTTCATTGACTTTAAGTCAAAATACTTTGAAGGGAGATGCCTAGGTCAAGGTAAACTGCAGTATTTTCTTGATGTTAGGCCACTCTGAGAATTTCCCACATTAGTTTTCAATAGCACAAAGAGCATTATAATGGGGAGCTCTGTATTCAAGAATATATTGAAAACATTGGTGTTCAGTATCTTTCATCTTAAAGCCATTGGGAGTGGGCCTTAATAATTCATTATTAATGGATTATATGGATTAATTATTATTAATAATGGAATTCATTCATTCATTGTCGCATTTATTAAGCACTTAGTATGTGCAGAGCACTGTACTAAGTGCTTGGAAAGTACAGTTTGGCAGCAGACAGAGACAATCCCTACCCAACAAAGGACTCACAGTCTAGAAGGGGGAGACAGCAACAAAAGAAAACAAGAAGACAGGCATCAGAAGCATGTGTTTCAGGGTCAGCTAAATTAATTTGTTTTGGAGAAGTGTGTCTTGTTTTATTTTTAAATTTTGATGATTTTGCCTTGGGCTGGACAGATGTATATGGGATGGTCATTCGATTATTTAAAAGCAGAGTGTGCCCCACAGATTATAAAAGGAGAATACAAAGTGTTGGGGGCAGGTCTCTTCCCAGAGCTTGAATTTTGTTGCCTATTCTGGTGTTTCTGACTCTTAAATGCCCTGCAGAACTAGAATACAATAAAGGGTACATCAATAAATGATGATGCCTCCTTTGAAAGCAGCCCAGTGTATTTTCAAGTAGAGCCCACTTGGATTCAATGCCTGAATTTGATATATTGCAGGAATTGTCAGGAATAGAAATAGCATGGCCGAGTGAAGAGAGAATGGGCCTGGGAATCAGAGGACCTGAATTCTAGCCCTGGCTCCACCAGTTGCCTGCTGTGTGGTGACCTTGGGCAACTTCTCAGTGCCTCAGTTACCTCATCTGTAAAATGAGGATTAAGACTGTGAGCCCCATGTCCAGTGCTTACCTAGTATCTACCCCAGTGCTTAGTGCGGTGCCTGGAACATAGCACTTAACAAATACCATTTTAAAAAATGCCAGTCTACAATGTTCAGACACCAATACTTGTTTACTTTTTAGTATCTCTGAAATCTCATTTTAACAACAGCAGGTGCCATATTAAATTTTTTCTAATATTATAAAGTTGTCTTTCCAAGTAATTTAGAACTGAGTAAATTATGCCTCATTCATTTAACAGGCCTTGTACATTCTAAAAAAAAAGGCAGAAAGCTTTCTTGAGCTAGCTACTACTCAAGAGTAGTGACTGTCAATATGAGGTTAATTTTCTATAATATAAAAAGACCCCAAGTTCTTCTGTTTTTTAGAATTTACCATTTGCACATACATAGTTAAAAGAATGTCCAGTTTTTTAATGAAATCCAAGGATCCCTTGACAATCTTGTGAGGTTTCTTTTTTTTTTCTTTTGGTACTAAGGCACAAGAATCTGGCAATTTAAAACATTTTTGCATTCTGTTTAACAGGGGTATGAACAGAGTATTCACTGAAACCTTTTTCTCTTCTCAGAGGGTCATCTGTATTCTTAATTCCTCCCACAGTACCCTGCTATTTTCCTTTTTGCAACTAGTTTTTGTTCTTTTGCCATTATTTCTCCCTGCTGTGACTCTGAAACTTCTTTTTTCTCCCATTTTCCTATAATAAAAATATTCAACTTGGTTAGAAGTTAATTTTGTATTTAATTATGTATTTTGTAGCTCTGTGTAAAAACAAGATTTCTGTACACCACTGAAGAATCTTCCAGAATCCATACGTTACAGTCTTTGTACCATTGAAAAGAATAGATTATTCCATCCTCATTAAAGACAAAGAAAGTTGAACATAAGCACTTGAGTGATTTCCTTAACATCCTTTTACCATTGAGGATGAAAACCTCTAAAGAATTTATAGCTTGCCATCATGTAAAAATATAGATTTCTAGAGGTTGTGAAAGAGATCCCTAAAGATGGAGCCATGAAGAAGAGTAATGCTCCAGATTTAATGGCATGCCATCCTCATCATTAGGAGCATTTATTGAGCGCCTTTTGAGTGCTGACCACTCGACTAGCCATTTGAAAACATTCAATAGACGTAAAAGATGACCTTGCCCTTGAGAATCTTACAACCTAATGGGGAGAACAAATGGATACAAATTGCTATGTTGATAAAAGAGTCGGAGATTAAATACAAGTGATTAAGAATAAAAGTCACTAAATATATAAACAGATTTACAGGGTATTAAGGAGGCAAAGGCTCCTTGTATCCAGAAAAATAGGGAATGAGTTAGAAAACGCCTTTTAGAGTTGACTTTTTAGTTAGATTTTAATGGAAGGAAAGGATATAATTTGGCAGAGTTAAGGATGTAGAGGATTTTATGCAAAAGGACAGAGATGGGAGAGTAAAAATGTGCAAGAGTTAAAATATGTGCCTAGTGAAAAGTGCCTAGGCCTGAGAGTCAGCGGAGCTGACTTCGGATCCCAGCTCTGCCACTTGCCTCCTGTGTGTGACCTGGGCAAATCACTTAACTTCTCTGTAGCTCAGTTTCCTCAACTGTAAAATGGGAATTCAAGACTTGCTCTTCCTCCAAATTTAGATTGTGACCCCATTGGAACCAGGAGCGTATCTGACCGTATTATTTTATCTCCACCCTACCTTATAGACTAGTGCTTGGCACACAGTAAATGCTTTAAAATACAAGTATTATTTTTATGGGAAAGTAAAAATGATAGCTAAATCATCACAATGAAGGAAAGCTGACATTTCCTGGGTGTTGAGGGTGAACTGTAGGGCACAGGACGGACTCCCAACGTATTGACATTTCCTTCTCAACATTTTTGAAGTTCTCTAGAGGCAGAGTAGAGTGTAAGACTCCTTGTAGACTGTAAACTCATTGTGGGTAGGGATCGTGTCTCCCAACTTTGTTGTATTGCACTTTCCCAAGCACTTAGTACAGTGTTCTGCAAACCAATAAGTCAGTCATATTTATTGAGCGCTTACTGTGTGCAGAGCACTATATTAAGTGCTTGGGAGAGTACAATATAACAATAAACAGACATTCCCTACCCACAACGAGCTTACAATCTACAAGGGGAGATGAATTGATTGGATGTGCCTGTTAGTGATTGCCAGCAACTAGGGATGTTTCTCACAGGCAGCCACATATTGAAAGGCCACATGGGTGAACACCCACGAACGAGGAGTAGACACAATAAAAAAAACTTGGCTCATTCACCCTTGGTGGAGGACGGGGCTAAGAGGGAGGAAGGGAGGGAGAGAGCACGCAGCACAGGAAAGCATCCTCATGCACATGGAGGCTGGGGGCAGGAGTGTCTCACCCTGGAACATCTTGCTTCTTGCATTCCTCCAGAGCTATTTGCCAGGATTCCCAGCTCCTTACAGACTACCGAGTCAATCACTGGTGCAGCTAACCACAAAGAAGTTAGGTTGTTATTGACTAGAAAGTGAGGATAAGGGGGTACTTGGGGCTTCAGGAGGAAGTTGAAAGGCTGGAATACTTAGTGGGGACTGTGGGCATCAGTGAGTGAGGGATAGGCTGTTGATGAGTAGAAAAAAAAGGCAGAATTAAATACAGAAGGATGTATTTGAAGAGGCAGAATTTTTTCCTGATTTCAGAATTTCTGCCAAGAATGACCAGCTGCAAAATGTAGGAGCAGAGGAAGCTAACTGTAGGAATAATCCAGGATTGGGAGTTGGTGAAGTTGAGTTCAGTAGAGAGTATATTGTTGAGGATGAGGGATTTTGTGTCAAGGCAGGGAAGGTTTGTTATGGAGTCCCAAAGAGGCATAATAGTTGAGGCAGGTGGAGAAGGTACATTTAGAGCTGATAAACTACCCATGTCAATAGGTGGATTCCAGCATTATGATTCCATCACACTCCAGATTTTTTTTATGTAACTAAGTCTCTAGACCACACCAGCTTTATTAGTTGTATTTAAAAATGAACTCTGCTTATGCCATCCTTAGGGACACCATGAATGGATGAACCTCTACCTCCATATATGAAGCTTAATATTAATCTCCTTTCCTCTCTTACTTACCTGACTCCAATCCAATGCTCTGTATTTTTGGGATAAAGAGCTGTTATTTGTTTGATGTAAAGCTGTTAGTGGGAAGATTGGATGCATGGGAAGTGTTATATATTTTGCTCCTCCATAATTGAGAAGCATGGGAAGGCAAGAGAAAGTAAATCCAGAGAGTAATTATAGTATTTATTCAGTGTCCACTGGGTGCAAAGCATTGTACTAAGTGCTCGGAAAAGTACCACAGAATATGTACGTTATTTTTTAGATGGTTATTATATAATTCCCTTCTTTCCCAGTACACCTAGGTCTACTAAAAAGTGGGAAAATTGCACATTAAATAAAATTAATACTCACCATATCCAACCCTGCATGTGTGTACACATGTTCAAACAATTTATTTTGTTTCCATGCATTCAATTAAGCTCACTTAGAAAGCCTGTTCCCCAACAGTGTTGTAGCCAAAACACAGTGAAAACCTAAGTTATGGCAAAACTGAGCATATTGCATCATAATTTTCCCTTGCAGATTGTACAAAAGTAATCACATGTTGCTGTTGGAGGTAAAATATAGCCTGCCTAACTTGGAAAAGATTAATTTCCCTTCGGAAGCCATTTATAGTTGGATAAGCCAAAAATGGCTTTGTTGTGTTATTACTGGAGTCCTGATTCCATGCCATCTGCTAATTGTTCACTTGGCATTACTGTGAAAATAGTCTAAATTTATAGAATGTCTCTTTTGCTGCCTACATGTCAACAGTTATTTAGAATAGAATTAGATTAACAGCATAGTTTTGAATAGAAGTCTTAGAAAGCATTCCTGGTTTTAATTAATTCTTGGTATCACTGTACCTCTCTTTCACTTTCCTTTGTAGTAATCTTTTCCTTATGGTGCTTACTTACATTTAGCACATCCTGTGTAAATGGTCATCTTCCAGCTGGGAACCAGATGCTAGAATGAGATTGCCCTAATATGGAGGAGGAGGAGGAGGAGGATGATAAAGTCTTCCATTGTCGGTTGAGCCTCGAGCCCATCACTAACACTTTGTGGTCAAGAACCTGCTTGGAGGAATAGAGAGGAGCAGTGTTGCCCAGTGGAAAAAGAGCAGGCCTGGGAGTTAGAAGCCCTGGGCTCCAATCCCAGCTCTCCCACTTATCTGCTGTGTGACCTTGGGCAAATCATTTAACTTCTCTGTGCCTCAGTTACCTCATCTGTAAAATAAGATTAAGGCTCTGAACCCAATATGGGACAGGAACTTTGTCCAATCTGATTAGCTTGTGTCTATCCTAGTGCTTAGAACGGTGCCTGGCACAGAGTATTCATTCAATTCATTCAGTCATATTTATTGAGCACTTGTGTGCGGAGCACTGTGCTAAGTGTTTGGGAGAATAAAATATAACAGTAAACAGACACATTCCCTGCCCACAACAAACTTACAGTCTATAGGGCTAAACAATGCCACTAATATTATTATTACCATCATTACTTTCTGTGCCTGTTACCTCATCTTTAAAATGGGGATTAAGACTGTGAGCCCCATATGTGACAAGGACTGTGTCTAACCTGATTAGCTTGTATCCACCGCAGCATTTAGTACATTACCTGGAACCTAGTAATCACTTAACAAATACCATTAGAAAAAAAATTGATCACGATGTTAGTCATATGTATAACCTCACGCACATTGTCTCAATCCCTGACCAGTTGTGTTCCTGCTGCAGCAGTAAGTACAACAAATGAATTGGCAGGGATGTCATACATTGTACACACACACAAGAATTTTGCATCAAAATCCATTTATGGCTAACGGGACTTGTAACTTAGTCTTGACGCTGTGCTGTAGCATCAGAGAACTGTTGGCGGTTGCCAGGGTAGTTGCCTTGGAAGCCACTTTGGTAGCTGCTCCCGTCTTCACCCACGCAACCAGCTATTTTCAGATTCTTGCTGAGCCCATCTATCATACAAGGTGCCCTAGGAGTTCCTTGGCCTTTGTTCTGTTTCTGTAGTACCTGGACGGTCTTAAGATGGGTCCTGCGTATTATCAAGCCAGAGCTCTTATTTGAGACTCTCGCAGCCTCTTCCAGATGAAACCACGTAGTTTCACCCCTCTGGCAGAACTGGTTACCTACCACCTTTGCCTACTTGCCTCGCGTGCTTTAGCCATATTCAGTTGTTTTGGGTGGTTTTGCTGAGAGAGAAGGTGATATTTGAATTCAGAAGTTTCATGCCTAATTAATTCCTTTTCTTTACCAGCTCATTTCCAGTGATGCTGATGGAGCTATTCAGCGAGCTGGGAGATTCAGGGTGGAAAATGGGTCTTCTGATGAGGTAAGGGGAAAGCCCTGATAGTTATGCTTTTCCTCACTCAAGGCACCAGAAGTCTCTTTCTGTGCTGTTACCCCTAGGAGTTGGCTCATTTGTCACAGGAGGTTAATGCTGGATTAGGATGGGTTATCTCAGTGAATGTTACAAGGACCACAAAGCCAAGAAAGGCAGGATGTGGGGACAGACACACATGCACACCCACAAACACACACACATCTGCACTTCCCATCATCTCTCAAAGTCAACTCTTTCCACCTGTGCTTCTGACCTGACCCCTTTGCACATTATGAAGACATTTGCCCCCTTCCTTCTTCCTTCTCTGACCACCATCTTCATCTGTTCATTTTCCATTGACTTCTCCTCCACTGCTTTCACACATGGTCATGTCTCCCCTGTCCTAAAAAAAAAAACACCCTTCCTTGATCCCATGGTTCCTTCCCATTATCACATCATCTCCCTCCTACCATTCCTCTCCAAACTCCTTGGAAAAATTATCAAGACCTGCTGTCTCCACTTCCTCCCCTCCAATTCTCTCCTTGACTCCCTCTAATCTGGTTTCCACTCCCCTTTACTTCATGGAAACTATCCTCTCTAAGGTCACCAATGACCTTGTTCTTTCAAATCTGATGGCCTCAATTTCATCCTAATCTTCCACTATCTCTCAACTACTTTCAACACTGTGGACCACCTTCTGCTCCTGGAAACATTATCCAACCTTGGCTTCACTGACATCGTCCTCTCCTGCTTCCCCTCTTATATCTCTGATCGCTCCTTCTTAGTCACTTTTGCAAGCTAATGGTCTTCCTCTGCATCCCTCCCTCTAACAGTGGGAGTCCCTCAAGGCTCAGTTCTGGGTCTCCTTGATTTGTCCATCTACACACACTCCCTTGGAGAGCTCATTCGCTCCCACACCTCCAACTACCACCTCATGCAGATGATTCTCAAATCTACTTCTTCAACCCTGACTTCTCACCTTCTTTGCAGTTTTGCATTTCCTCCTGTCTTCAGGTCATCTCTAAAGATCTGGGTGTCTTAAACCTAACATGCCCAAAACAGTACCCCTCATCCTCCCACACAAACCCTGTCCTTCCTTTGTCTTAACTATCACTGTAGACAAAATCAACACTCTCCCTACCTCACAAGCCCATTACCTTGGCATTATCCTCAACTCGTCTCTCTCATTCAACCCACATATTCAATCTATCACCAAATCCTGTCGGTTCTACCTTTACAACATCATGAAAATCTACTTTTTTCCTCTCCATCTACACTACTACTTTTCTGTACCAAGCACTTACCTTATCTCATCTTGCCCACTGCATCAAGCTCCTCACTGGCCCTATATGCCTAGAATTCCTTAACTCCCATTCTCTCCTAGACCCCCTCCAATCTGGCTTCCGTCCCCTCCACTCTACCGAGACTGCTCTCTCTAAGGTCACCCATGACCTCCTTCTTGCCAAATCCAATGGCTCCTACTCCATTCTGATCCTCCTTGACCTCTCTGCTGCCTTTGACACTGTCGACCATCCCCTCCTCCTCCATACCTTATCTCACCTTGGCTTCACGGACTCTGTCCTCTCCTGGTTCTCCTCTTACCTCTCTGGCCGATCATTCTCGGTCTCCTACGCTGGAGCCTCCTCCCCCTCCCATCCTTTAACTGTTGGAGTTCCTCAAGGGTCAGTTCTTGGCCCTCTTCTGTTCTCCATTTACACTCACTCCCTCGGTGAACTCATCCGCTCTCACGGCTTTGACTACCATCTCTACGCAGATGACACGCAGATCTACATCTCCGCCCCTGTCCTCTCCCCCTCCCTTCAGGCTCGCATCTCCTCCTGCCTCCGGGACGTCTCCACCTGGATGTCGGCCCGCCACCTAAAACTCAACATGAGCAAGACTGAGCTCCTCATCTTCCCTCCCAAGCCCGGTCCGCTCCCAGACTTCTCCATCACCGTGGATGGCACGACCATCCTTCCCGTCCCGCAGGCCCGCAATCTCGGTGTCATCCTTGACTCGTCCCTCTCGTTCACCCCACACATCCTATCCGTTACCAAGACCTGCCGGTTTCACCTCTACAATAACGCCAAGATCCGCCCTTTCCTCTCCACCCAAACAGCTACCTTACTATTACGGGCTCTCGTTATATCCCGGCTAGACTACTGTGTCAGCCTTCTCTCTGACCTCCCTTCCTCCTCTCTCGCCCCGCTCCAGTCTATTCTTCACTCCGCTGCCCGGCTCATCTTCCTGCAGAAACGATCTGGGCATGTCACTCCCCTTCTTAAACAACTCCAGTGGTTGCCTATCGACCTCCGCTCCAAACAAAAACTCCTCACTCTAGGCTTCAAGGCTCTCCATCACCTTGCCCCTTCCTACCTCTCCTCCCTTCTCTCTTTCTACCGCCCACCCCGCACGGTCCGCTCCTCTGCCGCCCACCTCCTCGCCGTCCCTCGGTCTCGCCTATCCCGCCGTCGACCCCTGGGTCACGTCCTCCCGCGGTCCTGGAACGCCCTCCCTCCTCACCTCCGCCAAACTGATTCTCTTTCCCTCTTCAAAACCTTACTTAAAAATCACCTCCTCCAAGAAGCCTTCCCAGACTGAGCTCCTCTTCCCCCTCTACTCCCTCTGCCATCCCCCCTTTACCTCTCCGCAGCTAAAGCCTCATTTTCCCCTTTTCCCTCTGCTCCTCCACCTCTCCCTTCCCATCCCCACAGCACTGTACCCGTCCGCTCAACTGTATATATTTTCGTTACCCTATTTATTTTGTTAATGAATTGTACATCGCCTTGATTCTATTTAGTTGCCATTGTTTTTACGAGATGTTCTTCCCCTTGACGCTGTTTAGTGCCATTGTTCTTGTCTGTCCGTCTCCCCCGATTAGACTGTAAGCCCGTCAAACGGCAGGGACTGTCTCTATCTGTTGCCGACTTGTTCATCCCAAGCGCTTAGTACAGTGCTCTGCACATAGTAAGCGCTCAATAAATAGTATTGAATGAATATCTCCCAACTTAGGTCCGTACTGCACTCTGCTGCCCAGATCATTTTTCTAAAAAATACAAATTCAGGCCCTGCTTCACTACTCCTCAGGAACCTCCAGTAGTTGCTCATCCTCCTCCACATCAAATGGAAATTCCTTACCATCAGCTTTAAAGCACTTACCTCACTGATTTCCTACAACGATCCAGTCCAAATACTTCACTCTTCTAGTGCCAACTTACTCACTTTACCTCGATCTCATGTATCTCACTGCTGACCCCTTCCCCGTATCCTTCCTCTGGCCTGGAACTCCCTTCCCCTTCATATATGACAGTCCACTACTCTCCATATCTTTATCAGAGCTTCAACCTTTCTTAAAAAATCACATCTCCTCCAAGATGCCATCCCTCATTAAGCCCTCTTTTCCCCTACACTCTCTCTTCCTTCTTCATTACCTATGCACTTGGATTTGTACTCTCGGAGGAGCAGCATGGCATAGTTGATAGAGCATAGGCCTGGTAGTCAGAAGGTCATTGGTTCTAATTCTGGCTCTGCCACTTCCCTGCTGTGTGACCATGAGCAAGTCACTTCACTTCTCTGGGCCTTAGTTACCTCATCTGTAAAATGGGGATTGAAACTGAGCCCCACATGGGACAGGGACTGTGTCCAACACGATTTGCTTGTATCCACCCCAGTGCTTAGTACAGTGCCTGGCACATAGTAAGTGTTGAAATGCCAAAATTATTATTATTATTATTATTTAAGTACCTGATATATACCCTACCATTAACCACACAGCACTTACATGCAAATATGTAATTAATTTAAATATTTCTCTTTCTTTTAGACTGTAAGCACTTTGTAGGCAGGAAAAATATCTACCAACTCTGTACTTTTCCAAGTACTTAGTACCATGGTCTATATATAGTAAGCACTCAATAATTACCATTGATTGATTACCTGATAGATGTCACTATCAATAGCTTCTTCTTTGAAAATTAAATCTGATACATACCCAACATCGTGGGAGATATGTTTTTCCAACCCAAAGTAAACCTGTGGAGGGATGTGATTGCAGCTTTTCTAAGATTTGTCTCTTCTCTCAATTAGTCAATCTTATTTATTAAGCACCTCCTGTCTGCCAAGCACTAATCTCTGTCCTTAAGAAACTTGTGGAGTCTCCATCTATATGGGAAAAATTAGTTTCTTATGTAGCTTAAACAGGATTAATGATTTTTTTAATCTTAAGAGCAAAACATTGCATTTTCAATGTTTTATTTAAATGATGAGATTAGTATTGTAATTTTAGAGTATTTAGTTGTTTGTTTTTCAAAAGTCCAAGTGGCCCAATATTTTTTTTTTCTATTTCAGAATGCAACTGGCTTGCCAGGTATCTGGCGTAGAACAGATGTCCACCTGGAAAACCCAGAATATCACACCAGGTGGTATTTCAAATATTTTCTAGGAAAAGGTAATTATGTTTTCATTTTGCACAAAAGAGTGGGACCTAAGAGGAAAATATAACTTTAAAAGTTGGAATTCATAGATGCCTATATGAAAAGCCTAAATCAAAATTTGAGTGTAATTTAAAATTAATTTGAATCCCTAAATTCATTGTTAGGCACAAACTCTGTAGCAGAAAGGTTTCCTGCATCTATGAATGTATCTAATTATTTTCCTCTGAAAATGGAGTTTGGAGGAAGAGGGTCTTCTAAAGGAATGCTGAATTGGTGAGGCCGGGAATTTGGAAAGGACTTCTTGATCCTTGGTTGCTTAACTTTTTTAAATTTCTCACAGTATTCTAGGCAGTGTGCAGAATATATAACAAAGCCCCTACATTCTAGAAATTTTGTACAACATAGCAGTTATATAAACCTCTTTTAGCTCTTTTTTGTAGTGCAGTTATTCACTGTGGGGAAATCACTATTTATTGTTCACCTGGCAAGTAATTTTAATCGGTTCCCTGTAAATAGAGTGCTAAGCAGAATAAGATGGGAAGTGTGCTGGTTAAAGCAAGAAGAGAAAGGAATGAAGGAAATTGGATAATCCTCTTCCTATCCTGTTTCTTTTCTAGTTCATCAAAATTACATTGGTACTGATGCCGAAAAGAGCCCTTTCTTTTTGTCTGTAGCACTTTCTGACCAAAATAATCAGCGTGTTCCTCAATATCGTGCAATCCTTTGGAGGAAAACAGTGAGTAATAAATGTTTCTCTTGCTCTAGACTTTGCTCATTTTCTTAGCAGTCTTATTTGACCAAAATGTTTGCTTTTGTATAGTACCAGTGGTAATGTTTATTAAACATCTCCTCCAAGAGGCCTTCCCTGGCTAAGCCCTCATTTCCTCTTCCCCCACTTCTTCTGCGTCACCTTGATTTGCTCCCTTTATTCACCCCTCCCTAAGCCCCACAGCACTTATGTACATATCCATAATTGATTTATTTATTCATGTCTCCCTCTTCCTCTGGACTGTAAACTCATCCGGGGCAGGGAATGTGTCTATTGACTCTTTTATATTGTTATACTATTCTCTCCAAAGTGCTTAGTACAGCGCTCTGCACACAGTAACTGCTCAATAAATATGATGTTTTGATTAAGCACTTCCTATGTGTTGAACAACTGAACTAAATAAGCACTGGGAAAGAATATGCAAAAAGTTTTGTGTCAGAGTGAAGCCTTGGAACTCTTTTCTATGAAGGTCTTCTTCTCTGAGGTGTATTGTTTGCACGTTGTATTCTGTTTGCTCTACTGCACTCTTAAGGGACCTCTCTCTGCTCCCAATTCCTACCTCGCAAAATCTAGCAGGTGGTTTTAAGAGTGTGACCTCCCTGTTTGAGCCAGACCTTTATAGATAAGCTTCCCCTCCAACTGTTTTCCTGTGCTTGTAAAGTCCTCTCTAACCTATGTATCTGTTAATAATAATTGTGGTATTTGTTAAGCACTTACTGTGTGCCAAGCACTGTATTAAGCACTGGGGTGGATACAAGCAAGTCCTTTTCCCACATGGGCCTCACGGTCTCAATTCCCAATTTACAGATGAGATAACTGAGGCCCAGAGAAGTGAAGTGACTTGGCCAAGGTCACACATCAGACAAGTGGAAGATCCAGGATTAGAACCCATGACCTTCTGACTCCCAGGCCTTTGCCCTATCCATTATGCCATCTATTAGTATTGAAGGAGTTTATTGGGTATGCTGTATACTTTCCTAACTGTCCTACCTCAAGACCACTGCACATACCTGGATTATAGGGTGTGATTCAAGCATGCAGCCCATGGCCTAGTGGGTAGAGCACAATTAACTAATTAATTAGCAGTGAATATTCCTAATCCAATTTAAATACATTCTGTTCCTTATCGCCAAGATACCTGAGGTGGGGATGATGATAATGGTATTTAAGTGTTTACTACATGCCAAGAACTGTACTAAATGCTGAGGTAGTTACAAGATAATCAGGTTGGACACAGTCCCTGCCCCTCATGGGACTCATTATCTAAGAGGGGAAAGAACAGGCCTTCCTTTAAAATGTCTGAAAACCCATTTCCTCCAGATTAATCACATCTGCCTCCTGGCACACTCTTCATTCCTACATCTTAATTGTGTGTGTGTGTCAGGGGTGCATGTATAAATACATATATGTGTGTATTTATATGTATATGTAAATACATATTTGTAAAATATATCTTTCTGTTTCTGCCTTTCACAGTTATCACTTAAAACCTGTAGGACAGTTATATATGCTTATATCATGTACTGTTTGTATCCTATGTATGCTTACGTTCTGGGTTTGTCCTGACTTCCTAATAGATTGTAACGTTATTGAGGATTAGGACCATGTCTTCTTGTCCACTTAGCCCACATCAGTTGCTACTGAATATCTTTTGACTGTCAAAAAGAACGGAGGAAAAAAGACTATCTCTAATCAAATGCATAAACACGTTCTTTGCTTTCCAGCAAAATTAGTGAAGCCATAATTTGAAATAGTTCTCATGAGGATCTGATTTTCTTAGGGATATTTTCAGTAGGCTGCTAAAACAGTAATACATTTACCAAAATGTCAAATATTTTATTTGAATCAGCGCTGTGATTGTGAAACTAGAAAAGGAAAGCTAAATCAAATGGAGCTTGTAGTTCCAGGAAGCATTTTGGTTGCCTGCTGTATTATCTTTAATTGCACTATATAAATATCTCTATGTGAATTAAAGGGGAGACATTGTATTTTTCTTTTCTGTCAGCATTATTTTTAGCATCTATCTGCTCTTCCACTTCATGGTCATTAAGTATCGTGCTTTAAAATATTTTTCCTCGGCAACACAACTTGTAGTCTTGTTTAATGAATTGTGAGAACTCAGTATTCAATATGTGACTGTGTTCCTCTGTGGGGCGGGCAACCCCACAAACAGTATGCCATGAAAATTACATTGAACCTTAGTAGCTCTTAGACCTTGTTAAATTGGAAGGCAGTCAGTTCACGATCAGATCGTCTTTACCGATTGACCCCTTTCTTTATCCTACATTTACCATTCCATTTGCTCCCAGTGATATCTTCCTCATGAGAGCAGTCATCAAAAATTCCTCAAGAATATAATTCTAAAGATTTTAATGCTAAAATATTGGAAAACGATTTCTTGTACGGAGCTCCGGGATTAATCCTGAACATGGTGAAAAGGAGAAATGAGAAGACCTCACTCTAAGTAACTTTTGTTTATTGGCTCATTATCTCTTACCCCTTAAAAGGAATCGATAAAAATAGCATTTCTCTCTATCTGCAGTCTTCTGTTAGATTTTTGAATTAAATATTACGGGGCTAGGCAAATGTTCAGAATAAATGTATTCTAAAAGCAATCATGCTGAGAAGATACATTTCTTTCTAGAATCTCTTCTGAAGATACATTGTATAACTAACCTCAGGGACTCGTTGAATGACTGGGGAGTGAATGAATGAGTAGTGGTGGGAGAAACATGGTCCAAAACAGATCTCCTTATCTTCCCACCCAAACCCTGTCCTCCCCGTGACTTTCCAATCACTGTAGATGGCACCACCATCCTTCCTGTCTAACGAGCCCATAAACTTGGCATTATCCTTGACTCTATCATCCAACCCACATATTCAGTCCATCACTAAATCCTGTCAGTCCCACCTTGACTACATCACTAAAATCCACCATTTTCTCTCCATCCAAACTGATACCATGGTAATACAGTCACTCATCCAATCCCACCTGGATTACTGCATCCAGCCTCCTTGCTGACCTCCTTGCTGATCTCCACTCCAGTCCATACTTCACTCTGCTGCCCGGATCAATTTTCTAAAAAAGCATTCAGGACATGTCACTCTGCTCCTCAAAAAACTCCAGTGGTTGCCCATCCACCTCCCATCAAACAAAAGCTCCTCACAGTTGACTTTAAAGCACTCCACCACCTTGCCCTCTCCTACCTCACTTTGCTTCTCTCCTTCTACAATCCAACCACCCATTTCACTCTTCTAGTGCTAACCTCAGTGTGCCTTGATCTTGTCTGTCTCACCACCGGCTCACATGCTGCCTCTGGCCTGGAATACCCTGCCTCCTCAAATCGACAGACAATTACTCTCCCTGCCTTCAAAACCTTATTGAAGGCACATCTCCAAGAGGCCTTCCCAGGCAAAGCCCCACTTTTCTTCATCTCCCACTCCCTTCTGCTTCACCCTGACTTGTTTCCATTGCTCTTCCCCGCTCCCAGTCCCACAGCACTTATGTACATATCTGTAATTTTATTTATTTGTATTGATGTCTGTCTCCCCTCCTCTAGATTATAAGTTAATTGTGGGCAGGGAATGTGACTATTTATTGTTGTATTGTACTCTCCCAAGCACTTAGTACAGAGCTCTGCATACAGTAAGTGCACAATAAATACGATTAAATGAAGAAATGGCTAGAAATAGCTGGCCAAGGGAAGGAAAGGTAGGAGGGTTGGCAAGAGAAATGGAGGAAACCTGACTCTATCAGTCTTTTCTTGGTCCCCCCGTCATGCACAAGACAAAGAGGTAGCTTTGAGGAGCTGGCAGAAAGCAGAGGCAGCCTGCTTAGCTTGCTTCCCTTTTCCATATTTTTCTCCAGCCACCCTTCCTTGAAGCTCCTCCAAGCCAGTTCTCTTCCTTGCCCTTCCTATGCCCCCCATGGTGGGATAGATGTCAGTTTGCCAGTCATATTTACTGAGTGCTTACTGTGGGCAGAGCACTATACTAAGCACTTGGAAGGGTACACTATAACAGACACATTCCTTTCCCATAAAGAGCTTACAATCTAGAGGAGGAGACAGACATTAATATAAATAAATTACAGATATGTACATAAGTGCTGTGGGGTTGGGAGTGGGGATGAGTAAAGAGAGCAAGTCAGGGTTGAAAACTCTTGACAGATCTACAAGGGTTTCTGATGGCCAAACAACATTTTTGCTCCATTAATATGATAGATGTTGTTGAATGAACAAGTAATGTTTATTTATATCAATGTCTGTTCCCCGTCTAGACTGAAAGCTTGTCGTGGGCAGGGAACATGTCTACCAACTCCCAATAGCTTAGTACAGTGCTGTACACACAGCATGTGTTCAATAAATATGATTGATTGATGAGGGAACTTTTGAGGTTTCAGAGCAGCAACTATTTAGGTCACCCAAAGTCACACTGAAAATAGTCAAGGTAGAAGAGATTTTATCATTATAATATGATATACAATAATAATAGTTGTTTACTATGTACTAAGCATTAAAGTAGATACAAGATAATTGAGTTGGGCACAGCCCCTGATCCATGTGAGGCTCACAGTCTAAGTGGTAAGGAGAACAGGTATTTAATCTCCATTTTACAGTTGACGGAACCGAAGCACAGATAAATTAAGTGCCTGCTATGTGACCTTGGTCAAGTTAAGTGGTGGGGCTCAGCTTAGAACTTGGGTCTTCAAGCTCCTAAGCCACATTACTTCTCAGTTTTGTTTAGTGACTAAGTCAGAGCTCTGGTTAGAGCAGAATTCATTAAACTCTTTCTACTGAAAAATCCATGTGCCACTTTCTTCTCTCTCTCTACTTCCATTTCTACCACCTTATTTCTGTTCAATCACTGTAGAGATACAGTGTAATTCACTCAGTATGAAGTCTCTATTAGAATTTAGGAAGCCTTTTCCCCCATTGGATCAAATTTAGGGTTATTTTACTGTTACCGCTTACAAGATGTAAAACTGCTCACCCTAGATTCAACATCACCCAAAGCAAATGAGGAATTAAGGTCTCTCACCAGGACCCAGTGGTCAAGTGCTTTTTAGGCCCCAGCATTCTTGACTGAACCCAATACCCAAACCATTCTCTATCTCCCTTTCTAGACTGTAAGCTCATCTGTGGGCAGGGAATGTGTCTGCCAACTCCGTTTTCTTGTAGTCTCTCAAGGACTTAGTACAGTGCTCTACCCGTGGTAAGTGCTCAGTAAATACTACTGATGATGATTGATGAAGATCAAAATCCAGATATAAATAGGAAGCCCAACGGGAAAGATCATGACAGGGAACGGGTATTTACAGAGTATTCACAGGTCCTGGATGTTTTCAACCTTCAGTCAAGCTGGGGATCTGATGACTAGACTATGCCATGAGCTACCTGAGAGTCCTGCTTGGGGAAAAAGTTGGGAAATGCGGTTTAGACTAAAATCCCCCACAAATTAAGCTCACAGCCAGATAAAACCCACCCACTAACTTACCATTTTCCCAAGAATAGCTCAGAGAGAAGTAGATTGCCACATGCAGATATTTCTGGCTGGATCGACAAGGCAGAGAAGCACCACCCTCCATTAGTAGCCTACTTCGAAACTGAAAAGATTTCCTAGCCCAACCCCCAAAAGATCTGAGAGAGCCAGCTTAGATAAGTAAACCAGTGGCCATGAACCCCTTCCCTATAAGAGAAATTGAAAAGTGGCTCTGGTTAAATTTAGAATGCCTTGACTTCTGATTTCTACTCTCATTTGAAGTGGCTTCAGTGGTAAAATTTCTTGTGCTCCAAAAATTAGCAGGGGCCAAAGATCCTCCTTAGCTTTACTAGTAGGGTATCCTCCATGACTCCTTGGGGTTGGTCTTTCTAGACTGTAAGCCCATTTTGGACAGGGAACACATGTGTACCAACTCTGTCATATTATGCTCTGCACATAGTAAGTGCTCAATACCATTGATCGATCATAGTCTCCCAAGTGCTTAGTTTGGGGCTCTGCAGACGATAAGTGCTAAATAAATAGCACTGACAGATTGACCATTGATTGATGAGTTGAAGAGATTCTGGTCCATTGTTATGTTTGGAGTTCACTCAGCCCTTAATTTAAGAATTAGAACCAGGATATAATTTGGGGCAAATTCACTCTGATGAACTCGAACCAGTGACATTTTAAGAGGCTCTATCTAGTTGGTCAGTCCTCTCATTCAAGGAGGAGGAGATTTAGGCTACAATGTCTTTGTTCTGTGGATAATTTCCAGACATTCTCATTTGACTTCTATGGTAGATATTCCCCATCTTGACAATAAGGTAACAGCTTGGAAGGAAGTTAGACTAACCCTCTGTTGCTGTTCTTCTCTTACAGGGTTCCCAGAAAATATGCCTTCCTTACAGCCCCACAAAAACCCTCTCAGTGAAGTCCATTTTAAGGTGAGAGTTGAAGTAAAAGGGAACATTACTGGAAAATTTTGAGTTTAATTGTTATTTTTCCTTTGGACAGTCTGTTATAGTTTCCTGGTCATAGTTCATTTCATTTAACTACAAAAGGATAATACGTTAAAAAAAAGTACTCTTAACCCCTTAAGTACTAATTGTAGAGTTTAGCAATGTAAGATGATGATTCAACCAATTCCTTGTAGAGCTATGGAATAAATTTGTCTGAAGTATAGTGAACTGCTCACCTTCCCCCACCCCCCGACCCCCTAAGTCTCCCACATAAATTAATGTTCTTCCATTTCGTTTCAGTGCCATGAATCTTGACAAATTTGAGAGGGGTCCTAGAGAAATTCTTCATCCTGAGATACAAAAGGTAAAGATAAGTATCCATCCCCATGTGTTTATAAAATACAGTGTGTTATTCAAGAGAAAGGTCTCTAACTTGTACATGACCTTTCAGCGCCCTTCCAAACTCTAGCATTTTCAAGATTATTTTGGGATTCAATTGTTGGAAACTTGCATTTAAGCCAAAGTTGGCATTTTCTGAGTGATACTTCCCAAACCCAGTTTTCAAAATGCTTGCACAATTTCACAAAAGTGAAATTGTGAACCAAAGTAGTTATGTAGGCTGCAAAAGAAGTCAACATGTTTCAACATCCTTGAATAACATAATGTTATTTTCATTAACAGGATTTACTAGTTCTTGAAGAACAAGAGGTAAGAAGTACTTAATTCCCTTGTGTTCCCTGAATCTTTTTTGTGGAAATATTTGGTTTATGTGTATCATCCCTCTGAAGTGATTAGAAATCTATGTTTTTTCCTTCTCTTTGGAAACTAGCTATTAAAATTTTGTCACCTGATTACATATTAAAGAACACACGTACATGAAGATTTTTTAATATGTTTTGTAAAGGAGATTTAGACACATGTTCATATATAGCTGTCCTTCTCTTTCAGAGATGATGTTGTAGATGGTAAGGTCCTATCTATGTGTGTGCTGAGAAGTTTGATGAATGACCAACATACACTGCCATATTATCAATTCGATCAGTGGCATTTATTGAAGGCTTACTGTGTGCCGAGCACTATATTAAGTACTTGGGAAAGTACATTACAGTATAGTTGGTAGATGCAATCCCTACCCACAGGTAGCTTACAATCTACAGGCGAGGCAGACATTAAAATAAATTACAGATAGGGGCAATAGAGTATAATATGTACATAATAATTATGGTATTTGTACAGTGCTTACTTTGTGCCAGGCACTGTACTAACTGTGGGGTGGATAAAAGTTAATCGGGTTGGACACAGTCCCTGGCCTACGTGGGGCTCACAGTCTTATTCCTAACCATTTGTGAGTCCTCTTGTGTTTGTGTCTCAAGAGCGCTGTCTCCTGCCTAAAGCAGTTCCTGAGCCACTGCCTCAAAGACCTTTGAGGATATCTTTGTAGCCTGTGGGCTGAGTTTCCCAGTGGGTTGGGAACATTTTTGAACTCCGGCTTTCTGGCCCTTTGTTGTAGCCTCAAGCGTGGCTGCATAGAATCGGATTGTACTGGACTGAACCTACTATGCAGTGAAATCCAACATTAAGGGGAAAAGGTCAGACCTGGCATCTCTAACTCTATCAACCAATACTAGATCTTAGGAAATTTCTCAGGGTAGCCAAAATTACTTAGCAATTTCCAGATCTCTGGCCTAGTGATAGTGTCTTTTTGAGTCACTACCCATTTCCTGTTCCTTTTGTGCTGTAAAAATCCAAGCTGCTGAAGTGTACTTTGGTCTGAAGCTGCACTGAGATTCAAGTAGCCCATGGTGTGTGTGTGTGTGTGTGTGTGTGTGTTGGGGGACAAGTGGGGGCAGGGAGAGAGGGGTGACTATCCCTCAGTAATATATTCAAAAGGATTCTGACTAAATCTTGAATGCAGTGGGAAGTAGGGAGAGTGCTCTCTAGTTCATGCAGTCTGATTTCTCCCCTGTCTTCTTGAAAATGGTAATTGTGGTGGCATCTTTTATGTCTCGTGAAGTAGCATGGCTTAGTGAGAAGCTACGTGTCTTAGTGGATAGAGCACAGGCTTGGGAGCCAGAGGTGATGGGTTCTAATCCCAGCTCTGCCACTTGTCAGCTGTGTGACTGTGAACCCCACGTGGGATAACCTAATTATCTTGTATTCACCCCAGAGCTTAGAACAGTGCTTGGCAAATAGTAACCACTTAACAAATACCATCATCTTCATGTGGGACAGAGACTGTGTCCAACCAAATTAATTCGTATCTACCTCAGTGCTTAGAAGAGTGTTTGACACATTGTAAGCACTTAAAATATGCCATAAAACCAACAAACTGAGCACTTACTGTGTGCAGAGCACTGAACTAAGCACTTGGGAGAGTACAGTATAACAGTATTGCTGCCTGCCTCATCCAGCACTATTACTTCAGCTGCGCCTGGCCATTCTCCCTGACTGCTGACAAACTATATCCTCAAACAATAATAATAATAGTTGTGATATTTAAGTACTTACTATGTTTCCAGCTCTGTACTAAGAGCCGGGGTGGATACAAACAAATCGGGTTAAACACAATCCCTGGCTCACAGTCTTAATGCCGTTTTAAGGATGAAATAATTGAGGCACAGAGAAGTGAAACAACTTGGCCAAGGTCACACAACAGATAAGTGGCGAAGGCGGGATTGGAGCCTAGGTCTTTCTGACTCCCAGGTCTGTGGTCTATCCAGTAGGCCACATGGCTTCTCATGGCTTCTCACATAGCTTTCACTGAGAAGCAGCATGGCTCAGTGGAAAGAGCCCGGGCTTGGGAGTCAGAGGTCATGGTTTCGAATGCCGGCTCTGCCACTTGTCAGCTGTGTGACTTTGGGCAAGTCATGTCACTTCTCTGAGCCTCAGTTATTTCATCTGTAAAATGGGGATTAACTGTGAGCCTCACGTGGGACAACCTGATTACCCTGTATCTACCCCAGCACTTAGAACAGTGCTCTGCACATAGTGCTTAACAAATACCAACATTATTATTATTACTACTAGGCCATGCTGCTTCACAAGCCATAAAAGATGCCATCACAGTCTCCATTTTCAAGAAGAAAAGGAACAGAACAGAACAGACTGTGGAAACTAAAATGCAATCTCCCTGCTTCCCACTGCAGACAGTACTCAAGCCAGAATCCTTTCCAAGCACCTCATATTGTGAATTATTCGACTTAGAATGCAAAACTAGGGTTGCCCATTGGCTACTTTGAAAATTGTCAGAGTTGCTTGGAATTTTATGAGCTCTTCTATTTCCAAGCAAAAACATGGCATATGCAGTCCGCTAGACTGGAAGCTTCTTATGGGAAGGGAGCAGGTTTGATAATTCTGTTGTACTCTCCTGAGTGCTTAGTTCAGTGTTCTGCTCATAGTAAGCATTTAATAAATATCATTGATTGATTGATTGATACTACAGAATTTTCCTATTTTGGGTGTAGCAGTCCCCACTTTTTTATAATATTTTGTTAAGCGCATATTATGTGCCGGGCACCGTACTAAGTACTTGGGAAAATATAAGCTAATCAGGTTGGACATTGTCCATATTGCACATGGGGCTTACAGTCTTAATCCCCATTTTGCAGGAGGTAACTGAGGCACAGAGAATTTAAGTAATTTGCCCAAGGACACATAGCCAACAAGTTGCAGAGGCGGGATTAGATCCCCAAGTCCTTCTGAGCAAGGCAAGGCAGGAGAGATGGGAGTGAGGCACAGTGAGTAGATTATCCTAGGCAGAATGAAGAGAGTGAGTTGGGGTGTAGTGGGAAAAGAGGTTGGATAAGTACAAAGGAGAGAATTCAATTGAGTACCATTGATTAGGAGTTTTTTCTTGATCAACCAATCAAGCATATGCTGGATGCAGAGGGTATTGGGTAACTACAGGTTTTTGAGGAGTGACGAGACATGTGCAGAATGATATTTTGGAAAAATGATTTGGGCAGCAAAGTGAAGTATTATACTTCCCAAGCACATCAGTACAGTGCCCCGCACACATTAAGTGCTAAGAAAATTCAGTTGAATGAACAATTGAAAGTATGGCCTGGAGAAGAGAAAGACTGGAAGTAGATGCTATGGTCAAGTCATATCCTGGCCAGTGCTTCGACCTTTGAGGTGGCTGTTTTGGATGGAGAGGAAGAGGCAGATCCTGGAGAGAGAGAGAAATAACTAATAAATGCCCTCAAGGAATATCTCTCTGGGGGTGTTCCAGTTCCCCTTTCCTGCCAGTCAAAAGCAGGTGTTGTGAGTCCAGAGTAGCCTGGAGATAGAGGCTTTTGCATGGCCCTCAGGACTTCAAATTATCTGTTAAAACTACAGAAACAATACTGCAAGATTCTCTGCTTTTTTTCTCTGTACCTCAACAATGGAGCACTGACTCTTCTTGCTAGATCAGGTCTTCTACCTCTGTCTCTAACTTGGACTGTAATCTCATTGTGGGGAGGGAACATATCTGCCAACTCTGTTATATCCTACTCTCCTAAGCGGTAAGTATAGTACTCTGCACACAGTAAACTTACTGCACACAGTAAGTATATTGTGCACACACTGCACACAGTAAATCATTAAATACCATTGTTTGAGTGGTGACTGTACAGTCTCAGAACAAAGATCAGAGACAACTGTAACTCATGTACTGGGAGGCCCAGTTCTTCCAAGGAACTGGAGGGTGGAATTCTCTCTGAGTTTTATGGAATGGATCTCTGGAAGCATGGTTTGAGTGTTGCTGCGCTATCCTGACCCGGTTGGGCATCTGGTGGTATCGTGGCACATTTTACAGTCAGGTGATACACTGAAGAAAAAGGTTGGTTAGAGTTGGAACAGAGGTCGGTTTCCCTGGATCTACAGGTGGCTCTTGTTTTTGGCTCTGTCCCTTTGACCTCTTACTCCCTTTAAATTCATTCATTCAGTCGTATTTATTGAGCACTTCCAGTGGGCGGAGCACTATAGTAAATGCTTGGAAAGTACAATTCAGCAACAAAGAGAGACAATCCCTGCCCACAACAGACTCAAAGTCTAGAAGGGGGAAGACACATCAAAACAAGTAAACAGGCATCAATAGCATCAGTATAAACAAATAGAATTATAGGTACATATACACATCAAAGCAAGGAAACAGACAGTAATATAAATATGAATACTCTTAACCGCCTTTAGATCAGCTAGGCTGAATCATGCTAATTTTGGCATTAATCTGTTTAGGATGTGAGGTGATTTCAGGGAGTCTTAACATATTCCTCTACTTGGTGAACCCAGTGGTTATCTAAAGTAAATAAGTGAGCAAACTCTCCTCCCTTACTAATGCAAATATTGCAGTTAACTTAAGGAGTTTGGTTTGGGTTCCATCTGTTGTGCTGAGAAGTATCCCAAATGGTTTCAGTGATTGACAAACACTGTCATCTGGTACTTTTAGAAAGATGAGGTAATTAAAGAGTTTGCCATTTGGTATTTTTTAATTTCCTTCTTTCTCCAAGGCTTCTCTCATTCTTTGAGAAATTTTTATTATATTTCTGTCCCTGGATTGTAGATATGAGTTCTTAGCTGATGCTGAAAATTTTTATGGTTATTGGTCTCCTTTGATGCCTATCCTCCACCCACCCTCATTTTCAGGGACTGATTTTTGTTCATTGTTTACCAAACTTTACAGCAAGTTTTATCTATAGTAATTTTTTGGTATTTGTTTTTGAATGTTCAGCTTTCAGGTTTATGCACGGAAGTGGTTTTTTTTATTTTTTGTCAGTCTATGAGTTAAATAAACTAATAAACTGTGCTCACTGCAGTATAACTATGCTTTTTTTAATCTGTTAAGCACTTACTATGTGCCAGGAACTGTATTACGCACTGGGGAAGATATGAGCTAAACCAGGTTGGACAGTCTATGCCCCATGTGGTGCTCACAGTCTTAATCCCAATTTTAAAGATGAGGTAACAGAAAAATTAAGTGACTCGCCCACAGTCACACAGCAGACAAGTGATGGACCCAGGTTTAGAACCCAGATCCTCTGACTCCCAGGCCCATGCTCTTTCCACTGGGTTATGCTGCTTTTCAGCCCGCTGTGCTATGCTGAGTAGGACTTGTGAGAAGAATGGGTAGCAATAGTGTACCCAAAGAGCAGCTGTATGGTGAGCTAAAATGGGGAAATAGAAGTCAAGGAGGAAAAAAACCTCAACTTTTTAACAATACAGTAAAACAAAGCCTCATGATCATGTCAGATCACAGACAAAAACTAGGCGTTAATTGCCAGTGATAGACCAGCATAATACACTGCAATCAAGAAGCTTTTTCAACAGAAAGGAGGAAGTGGAGAAAACAGGGCTGGGAGCTGCAAATATCAAACATGACCTCACGAAGGGTGGAGTTTGTACACAATTTGGTGAGGATGGTTTTTTCAGTTACACACACAAACACACACACACACACACACACACACACCCTCCCAACTGCCCCACTGCCCTCTCCCCGCCCTGCCCCCCCCAAACCCCCTGTAGGTGAATTTCTTCATCAGTAGCATCTTCCTACCATGGACTGCCCGAAAAATGAATTTCGGAGCAAATTGTGCTAAAGTGGCCTTTGGAAGGCCAAATATTTACATATTTTGGAAACATCATCAGGAGGACTAACTCTCTGGGGAAGACACTAATGCTAGGAAAAGTCCAGGGAAAACGTGGAAGAGCCAGACCAGCAGCCCGATGGTTAGAAACCATAACAACGATAACGGAAGAACTGTTAGCGAGGTTATGTATTATGGCAGAAGACAGGAGGATCTGGAGAAAATATATCCATAGAATCACTATGAATCGGAAACGACTCGATGGCACTTGATAATATTAATAAGCATCTTCCTCAAGTGTGAAGGGACAACAACATATATTTTTTTGATTCATAAGAACATTGCTTGTTCCCAAACTTGATTTTCAAGTTGACTGGTAAGATTATCTTGGGACAGTGGGTTTTAATCACAGAATACTGCAAATGCCATTCCTACTTGGGGCTGATGTGCCTAGCCAGCTTGACATACCCTTTACTAGTTATAAATGGATAATTATATAAACTGTAAAACTGTTTACTTCTCTGTTTCTACTAAAGACCCAAAATTACTCACCTTCTGACAGTATGATTTTCTTCCCATGGCTTTAATTTGAAGGGCTCTGTGAATTTCAAGTTTGGAATTCTTTATGCCAAAGATGGGCAGCTCACTGACGATGAAATGTTCAGCAATGGTAAGCGTTCCTGTAACTCCACCCTCATATCTATTGATGTAAATGTTCCATCTTGATTAAAAGGGATGGACGTGTCTTATTACATTTGAGTTTTAAATATGAGAAGTGGCAAGAAAGCAAGAGCACAAAATAGTTGTCAGGAGAATGCCGTATATTGTATTCTTATTACATAGTAGGGTTGAACCTGTGGTTAGTGACCATCGATTCAGTGGGAATTAATAGGAAAGGGAGTAGATGGTTCTCCATGACTGCAATTTTTCAATAAAAATTCCTACATTGTTGCTATGTCCGTCACTAGTAGAATGTTTTACACCCTTATCACAGCCTTTTTTTATAATATTCGATACTGTGCAAAGTTTCAAAAACACAACAAAACAAAAAGTACCATAGAAGGTAGAGAAGCTGGAGTATAGCAACATTATACTATACTGACATTATACTGACATTGTTTGATGTCAGTCCCAGGCCCATAATCATTTCTTCTTAAACTGAATCTACTTAAGTGACTAATTAGTTGTGTTGTAGGAAGATCATTCCTTAAGTCATCCATCCTGTTAAATCTAAATTGGAGAATTAAAACCTGTGTGATGACAGCATTGGGTTTATGAAAAACTTCCTACGTGCAGATGTCAGTAGATCCAGATGTTTTAATTTTGGGAATATATTTTTAATACAGTAGCAATAGCTTTGCACCTCAATCAGTGAGTCAATGGGATTTATTGAGCGCTTACTATGTACAGAGCACAGTAATAAGCGCTTGGGAGAATATGATACAACGGAATTAGCAGATACATTCCCTGCCCATAACGAGCTTACACAAATTTGGCATTTGAGATCATCTGGACAGAAAAGAAGCAGTGTTGCCTAGTGGGTAGAGCCCAGGCCTGGGAGTCTGAAGGATTTGGGTTCTAATCCTGGCTCTGCCGCTTGTAACCTTGGGCAAGCTACTTAACTTCTGTGCCTCAGTTACCTCATCTGTAAAATGGGGATTACGACAGTGAGCCTCCTGTGGGACAGAGAATGTATCCAACCTGATTAGTTCATTTCTGCCCCAGCACTTAGTACAGTGCCTGGCAAATGGTGACAAATTGTTTTTGTCTGTCTGTCTCCCTGATTAGACTGTAAGCCCGTCAATGGGCAGGGACTGTCTCTATCTGTTGCCAATTAGTACATTCCAAGCACTTAGTACAGTGCTCTGCACATAGTAAGTGCTCAATAAATACTATTGAATGAATGAATGAACAAATACCATTTAAAAAAAGAAGGAAAAAATACTTTTCTTGCTAATTCAAGGGAACTCTCTCTGATTCACTCCCTTCTTCAGATCCCAGCAACTTCTTTTTCACCAATTTAGCCTCCTGCACTGCTGCAGCCTTCCTACCCTATGCAACTCTTTCCCAATTCCTGGGACTTGAGGTTAAGATCAAAACTCCAAATTTTGGTTGGAGTCTAGTACTTCCTCGCAACCCCTGTTGAAGGCTACTGTGCAGCTTATTTTCATGGGTTGCCATCACTGAGCTTCAGTAGTTTAGTTGGTGTTTTCTTATCTTTACCTGCCCATCAGTAGTGTGGAAAAAAAAGCACAGCTGATTAGCTCTCAGATAAAACTTTCTTGCCACTGGTGATAAGCCAGTACACTTTTGTTTAAAGAAGGGGCGCAGACTAAGGCACAGGCTGTATTGGACAAGGGAGACTTTGAGCCTGTTGTTGGATAGTGACTGTCTTTATCTGTTACCGAATTGTACTTTCCAAGTACTTAGTAAAGTGCTCTGTACATAGTAAGTGCTCAATAAATACGATTTAATGAATGAATGAGGGTTGAATTGATCCTAGAGAAGAGGAAGGAATCACAATTTCTGCTCTTTTATTAACCCAAGATACTGGTATTTACACTGTTTCAACTCCCATTCCTTCTTCCTTCAGTTCTCATTCCTTGGATTTTGTTCAGAGGGAAGAAGAGAGAAATTGATTTTTCAATAGGCAGCCTGCTACATTGGCTACACAATTTCATTATTATTAATTCAGTTTATACTCCCTCTTCTCCATCTCCTTCAGTCTGGATTAGTGAAGTTTGGATGTGATAAAATGTTTTCAAAAATATCGGGTAGCAATGATCTGTTTTTAAAGGCTATGTATAGATTTTGGTGATTTTCCTTTCTTTAATTTCCCATGGACTAAAAAGCCAGGAGGCTTCCAGGAAAAGCACTGAATCTAACTCTTAAATTCAGTTTCCTCATCAGGCACATTTATGCATTTCTATGCCATGTATTATGTTTTTAGTGGGTGTGGACGGCTATTTAGAAGATACAAAAATCGACTTACTGGAAATTAACGAGTGTTGTTAATCTCCTAAAACTCAATTTCTTTTCCCTTCAGAAACTGGAAGTGAAACCTTCCAAAAATTATTGGCCCTTTTGGGTGACACTATTACATTAAAGGGCTGGACTGGCTATCGAGGGGGACTGGACACCAAAAGTAAGATCTCAAGCCGTAGTGATTTACTATTGTGTTATGGTCCTGGGTGGACTTGAATTGTTGGTAACTGCAGGTGTGGAAATGTGGGGCGGGAACTATGGAGGCAGTTCCTACACCTTTTGAACCTGCTGTTTCATTGTTAGTGTTTCAAGGGTAAATGATTTCCAGTACTTTGCCTGGGGAATTGGTTGCAGAATGTTTCAGGAACATAAATCAGTTCTCCCTGGGCCCTTCTGATAGAGTTAAGTATTATGATTTTCCCTAGGGGATACTTACTTGAGCACAGTGAGATTAAGTGATTTTCCAGAATGGCACTGTATCTAGTGGAACCAGGAAATGACTTGGTCCATATTAGAGCACAGAAAATGGACAATCCATTTGTGCACATATGCACATAATGAATATATATCTTTGTATACATTTAATGTGTAAAAAAACCAAACACTTGCAAAGGTTATCACTATCTAAAGGGAACCCAAGGATATGAAATAAAAATTACTTTTACCTAGACCCAGTATTTGATCTCCACTGAATGTATGTTCACTCCTTTACAGATGATACCACAGGAATATATTCTGTTTATACTGTATACCAAGGACATGAGATCATGTTTCATGTTTCAACCCTGCTACCCTACTCTAAGGAGAACAAGCAGCAAGTGAGTGTCTCTATTATGGTGTGTAGAAAATTGAAACACATAAAATTTTGAAATGAAGATTTAAAGTGTATTTTTAAGTATAAAACCTCGAGGTCCTCTAAAACTAATAATAATGTTGGTATTTGTTAAGCGCTTACTATGTGCCGAGCACTGTTCTAAGCGCTGGGGTAGACATAGGGGAATCAGGTTGTCCCACGTGGGGCTCACAGTCTTAATCCCCATTTTACAGATGAGGGAACTGAGGCACAGAGAAGTTAAGTGACTTGCCCACAGTCACACAGCTGACAAGTGGCAGAGCTGGGATTCGAACTCATGAGCCCTGACTCCAAAGCCCATGCTCTTTCCACTGAGCCACGCTGCTTCTCCAGAAGCAGAAACTGCTATCTCCTCCCTTGCAATCCTACCATATAGGGTCAGCTTGGATAATTCTAATAACCATCTTGAAGTTTGAGTTTTAAAAGATTCTTGTGGTTACCCTCACTGCAGCCCCATTTCTTCTTAAAGAATTATATAAATCCACATGTTAGTTCTGTGCATGTATGTTCTTCTACTGAAATAATTTCTGCAATTAGATTGCAAATTATCCATTACTTGAAGCACTGCTTTGTTCAGGAGAGTGTCTCCTGCAACACACCAGGTCCAATACAAAATGTACTTTGCCCTCTAAAAGACTTCTGTCTGAGACAATATCAATCAACTAGTGGTATTAATTGCACATTTACTATGTGCAGAGAACTGTACTGAGTGCTGAGGTAGATACAAGATAATCCTGTCGGACACAGACCCTGTACCTCACTTGGATTCATAGGCTAAATAGGAGGGAGAACAAGAATTTAATCCCCATTTAACAGATGAGGAAAATGAGGTCCAGATAATAATAATAATAATACTCTTCTAATATTTAAGTGCTTACTATGTAACAAGCAGTATACTAAGCACTGGAGTAAATACAACATAAGTCTCACATAGGGCTCACAATCTAAGTAGGAGGTAGAACAGCTATTGAATTCCCATTTTGCAGAGAAGGAGCTGAGACGTAGAGACATGGGCACCAAGCAAGAAAGTGGTGGTCAGGTTTGGAATCCCTGTCCTCTGGCACTCGGGTCCTTGCTCTTTCCACCAAGCCATGCTGCTTATTGTGCTAAGCACTTCGGAGAGTACAGTACAACAATGTTGGTAGATATGTTGCTTATCCACAAGGCTTTTGTGGACTAGAGGGGGAGACAGATGTTAAATTACGGATGGATAGATCTATCAATGCTGTGGGGGTTGGGTGAAAAATCAAAGTGTTTAAGGGTTACACCCAAGTACATAGGTGATGGGGAAGTGAGAGCTTAGTCAGGGAAGACTTATTGGAGGAAATGTGATTTGCATGGGGAGAGTGGTGGTCTGTACGATGCATACCTTGTATAATTCCATGCAAAGAGAAGCAACGTGACCTAGTGGGTAGAGCACGGGCCTGAGAATCAGAAGAACCTCGGTTCTAATCCCAGCTCCACCACTTGCCTACTCTCTGACCTTAGACAAATCACTTCATTTGCCTCAGTTACCTCATCTGTAATATGGGATTGAAACTATGAGCCCCATGTGAGACATGGACTGTGTCCAAACTAATTAGCTTGTATCTACCCCAGATCTTAGTATGGTGCCTGGCACATAGTAAACACTTAACAAATGCCATAAAACACTGCATATTCAGTTGTTTTTTAAGGATAATTCATAGCTTTTTTAAAAAATCTTTTCTTTCTGGCGGTAGATTGGTACAAAAGCTCTCAGTACAGTGCTCTGTCCACAGTTACCATTCAATAAATATTCATTGATTGATAGATTTTATTTTTTAACTTTTGTAGAACCATTAAATGGGGGAAAAACATTGCTGGGAAGAAGTCTGGGGTAAATTAATTAATTCAATCATTCAATTGTATTTATTGAGCGCTTACCATGTGCACAGCACTGTCAAGACCCCTCATTTTTGCCTATTCTGGGAAGGTTTTCTGCTTGAGGTGGGATTTGAGGAGTGCCCTGATAGAAATAAGGAGGGGACTTGGCAAAGAGCAGGTGTACTGGGGAAAAATCAGAACAGCAGAAGCTCAAAACAGGAGAACTGTGATCATCACCAAGGCAAAACATTAAGAGTGATGTGAGGAAAAGTTTATTGTTGAATAGACAGGGAAAAGAGTGGCAAGTGATAGAGAAGGCTAGGTAGTATTTGAGAAAGTGGCTGGGAGGAAATGGAGAGAAGCAGAAAAATAGCAAATGTTTCTTCAGCCAGTGGTATTTATTGAGTGCTTACTGTATGCAGAGCACTGTTCTAAGTGCTTGGGAGAGTAAAATATAACAGTAAGCATTCCCTGCCCACAACAAGCTTACAGTCTAGAGGGCTAGTCTAGAGTCTAAATGGTCAGGATTATAATAGAGACATGGGGGTATGCAGATAGGGGTAGTTACTGAGGAGAAAGTGAAGGCAGAGAGGACAAATTGCAAAGGAAAGACTCAAGAGAGATGGACCTCAAAAATTATCTACCTTTTTGTGCTCTTAAACTGTATCATTTCCCTGGTTGAAGCTTTTTCCTGGCACCCTTCAAAACTGCACATCTCGCATCTCCCCCTACTCTTTTTTGTCTGTTTAGTCAAGCTCCCCTTCTTAGGGTCACACCTGGAGAGTTTCCAGTACTCTACCAGTCTCAACTACAGGAGGGAGAGTGAAGCAGGGGCATATCATTCCATTCCTAGCTTGGGCAGTGGCCAGCGAGTGGAAGGCAATCTGCTGCTATAAGTCAAAACTCACCTGTTCTGGGCAGCAGTGGCATGGGAGAGAGTCCAGGGTGGAGACTCAGGTGAACTGTGTAGAAGGAGGCAGTGGTAAACCACTTCCAGATTTTTACCAAGAAAACTCTTATGCATCCACAACCAGAACGATTGCAGATGGAGGTGGGGCGTTCTGGGAGAGATGTGTCCATGGTGTTATTATGAGTTGGAGTCGACTCAACAGCATAAGACAAGAGTCAAGCTCAGATTTTATACCTACTTCCTTTGTCATATGATAGATCTACATATCTCAAATATTGCCATTTACAAAGGTAAAATTCTGGTGAAAAGCTAGAGTGATGACTATTTAAATTTTTGTTAAAATATTTTCAATCCTGACAATGATAATAATGAAACTTCAATGAATATTTAAAATAACATCCCCTAGATCCCCTCCAGCCCTAATTTCCAGGCAGGAGACAGTTTAGAAATATCTCCTCTCCAGGCTGAAGTCCAGGTTTGCACAGTAGAGAGGAGGCTGCCAAAGTCCTGTTTAAAATCCTGGCAAAGGCTAAAGTGGAACCCAAGCATCATGTCAAGGGTTCTGGTTAGAAGGTAGGCCTAGGTAGTCAGCAATCCAGTGATTAGCCTTTGGAGTTTCAGAGGCACACACTGCGTGTTGCCACTCTGTCCTCAGGCTCTACCTAAATCAATCCCAGACATGTATAAGTCAGCAGAGGTTATCCAGACCCAAAGGGATCCAAGCCAGGCAATCTGGTCATAGACTCAGAAGAGAAGCAGCTTGGCCTAGTGGATAGAGCACGGCCTGAGAGCCAGAAGGACCTGGATTACAATCCCCAGTTCTGCCACTTGTCTGCTATGTGAACTTCGGCAAGTCACTTCACTTCTTTATGCCTCAGTTACCTCATCTGTAAAATGCAGCTTAAGACTGTGAGCTCCATGTGGGATGTGGACCGTGCCTCACCTGATTAGCATGTATCTACCCCAGCAGTTAGTACTTTACCTGGCATGTAGTAAGTACTTAACAAATACCGTAAAAAACAAAAAGACAAGGAGCTCCGGTAGAATATGTATGTGTGTACATGTATACGTGCATACGTATGTGTGCGTGTGTGTGTGTGTATATACTTATGGTGAGCCCTACTTAGATTGTGAGCCACATTTGGAACAGGGACTATACCCACCCCAATTATCTTGTATCTATTCCAGTGCTTAAAACAGTGCCTGACACAGAGTAAGTGCTTAACAAATGCCTCAATTATCATTATAAAATTTGTATGTATACAAATATGCGTATAATAAATTATTGAGAAAATGTCTGGGACCTTGTTGGCAAGAACTCTAGGCTTGATGCAGCTTCTGATTAAAATAGAGTGTAGGTGATCTTCTTCAGAAAGTGCTTCTTAGGTACCATCAGCAAATTTTCTCTTTTTGGGAGACAAAGTAAAATGTATTTAAACTGCAAATTAAATATTTCCAAGGGAAGAGTCCCAATAAGGATTTAGAAAGGAAAATACGATTTCTCCTTTGAGAAGGGTAAAATGACAATGTAATTCTAGAAGCTGCCCTTTATCAAAGAATTGAATTTCAAAGACTATAATATGTAGTTTCCTACTAATTATGCTTTGTTATATAGACTAAGTGGCAGGAATTTAATCAAAGAGGAATTTTTTTCCTAGCGAGGGAGATCGCAAAACTTCTCTTGGTAGAACTGAAATTTTATTGACCAAAAATTATTCAAAACCTTGATTTCTGCTAATAAGTTTGGAGGAAAAGAGAAGATAGTGATATAAAAGGCTAACTTGTATTCTACTACAGACTTGTATTATTGAGGGGGAAAAGTGGATTGTTTTCTTTTAAAGGAAATGTGTACAGTTTAGTTAATAGAGTGTTTTGTAACTAATCAAGTCATCTGAGTATGTTATTTGTCTATGAATATGTTATAGTCATCATTTCAATAATGTCATTTTTACTTATTTGCAGGTAGAAAGGAAGCGACATATTGGGAATGACATTGTTACCATTGTATTCCAGGAAGGAGAAGAATCTTCTCCAGCATTTAAGCCTTCCATGATCCGCTCTCACTTTACTCGTATCTTTTTCACTGTGCTTTCCTGAATCGTTAAAGTAATGAAAGCATAAAATTCGATCTGACTTAATACATCAAAAAATAGCAGGAAGTTGTGTTCTTTAAATGTTTAAGGCATGAATGCTTTAGTCATTTTAGGTATTTTTGAAAATGTTCTAGGAATGAGAGGAGCATTCAACCATCCAGCATATAAGGAGAAACTTAGGAGTGCTCAAAGAAGAACCAGAAAAGTATTAAATGAATGAAAAATAGGCTTTTTGAGGAAATGGTTTAAGAATTAGGAATGTTTAGTCTAGAGAAAAGGAAGTTAAGTGGTGCCCTAATACGTCCTCAAATAAGAGGTTGGATTTATGAGTTGAAGGCTATCAGATTTTTCCTTATGTCACCAGAAGACCAAATAGACTTAACAGCGATATAGCAGTCATTTAGCCATAAGAATAAAACTGCTTTGTTTTAAGGGTTGTAAAACAGACAAACACAAACACCCACCCCCTTTAAGGAAAAGAATGGGGAGAAAGGTCCATATGCTCTGGATGGTTTAGGCATTCACTAACTGGATGCAGGCAGATCTACTTCAACTGTGTGATTCTGTGATTGTATTTTATCTCTGTTCTTGCACCCAAGCTAACCTTCCAGTTGCTTGTGCCCCACCATTTGCTCATGCCTTTTTCCCAACCTGAAACTCTCTCCTTCTCTAAATCTGCCAGGCACAGGTCCTCCCAGCCCATCTTCTCAGCCCTTTTGAAACCACAGCTCCTCCAGGAAGTCTTTTCCAATTCATTTATTTTCTCCCAGTTATATTTCTCCAGCTATTACTTCAGCACTTCTGCCCCACCTTGTGGACTAATAACCTCGTATAACACTTCTGTACAAATCGACGTACATACCCTGCTGTTTAAACACTAACTCCTATGCATATCCACTTCTTCTTCTTCTTACTTCCTCCACATGTGTAGTACAGTACTTGGCACACAGAAGGCATACTTTTGCTTGATAATTAATATTTTTCATATTTTGATATTTTATCCATGTATATAGTATCCATTATCTGAATTTTTTTCTGTTTTGATAGTAGCTTTTCCATATGCATATTCAGTTGTTTCATTTAGTCTTCTTTTCCAGATCCTCAAATTAATCAAGCATTTACTATGTGCCAAGCACGGTTCTAAGCACTGGCAAAGATACAAATAATCACACTGGACACGGTCCCCATCCCACAGGGGGCTTACATCCAAATATTTTTTTTCACCAATCAATAAAACCCTTTCCCCAATTAATAGTCAAGAATATATCTGCAATTGGGTATTTTAAACAGGATGACTTTAGTTTAATCTTAGTTGGAGAAGCAACAGCCTGAATGCCAACTAGGTAATAACTTCTTGTATTATATCTCTGGGAACCATTTAAAGTCCCAACTCATTTCTCCCCACAATGCCAACATGAGTACCCAATCACTGCATAGCATATTTCTTTCTAGAATTAGAACAGCTTAAAAATATCTCCCCTCACAGTCAAGTGCAGGAACTCCCTGAATCCTGAGCTCCGATGGTCCAGTCCATTTTGACCACCAGCCCCTGCCAACATCAATACCAGCTGCACACATTCTCCTCAATCAATCGTATTTATTGAGTGCTGACTGTGTGCAGAGCACTGTACTTAGAGGTTGGGAGAATACAACAGAGTTGGTGAACACATTCTCTGCCAACATTCTCTGACCACATTCTCTGTCACAGTCTAGAAGGGGAGACAGATATTAATATATATAAACAAGTTACGGATATGTACATAGGCTATCAGCACCCAGATTGATCCCAGAAGGTTTCAGCTCTGGGCTAAACCAAAGGCTCCGTTTGTTCACTTTATATTCATTTGCTTAGGAATATTGATTCCTCTGAGCTTGTTAGTAAAGGACCACCAAACCAGTAAAGTTGAAAAAGGCCTTCGCTCCAATTTCTGTACAGTTATGAGTCACTTAAGGATCAAGGGGAGAGAAAATCTGGAACAGTTTGGGATAAGAGTGGTAAGGGAGCAGTAAGTGATGAGGTTTTGAGAAGCTAAGATGCTGGTGGGGCTGAGATTCTTACAGCTAGTGGCCTCATTATCTCCCTGTCTCTGCTTCCCCAAGTTCAGTCAATCAATTAATCAATCAGTGGTTATTGAACACTTGCCATGTGTGGAGACTGTACTAAGCACTGGGGAGAGTACAGTACAACATAAGAGATACATTCGTTGCCCATGATGAGCTTGCAGTTTGGGGGGGAGACAGACAAGAATACAATAATTTATAACATATAATTTAAAGATATGTACATAAGTGCTGTGGGGTTGGGGTTGGGGTGAATGTCAAATGTCCAAAGGTCACATGTCCAGGTGCATAGATGAGACAGAAGCAAGAGTGAGCTGGGGAAAAGAGGGCTTAATCAGGGAAGGCCTCTTGGAGGAGTTGTGACCTTAATCATGCTTTGAAGGTGGGGAGTGGGTTGGTCTGGCATATAGTAATGGGAAGGGAGTTCCAGGCTGGTGGGGAGGATGTGGGAAAGGGGTCGGCAACGAGATAGACAAGATTGGGGTACAGTGAAGTTACTCAGGACTTATTCTATCTGTTGCCGGAACAATTCCCTTCACATCGTAAAATGGAGTAGTTGGTAATGTAACCCTTGGGTTCTTTGCTGGTAGAGAAAAGAAAGCCCCGATCACAACTTCAGGGTCATTTATTCACCCCTCTGACCTTAGAGCATCACCATCACATACAACAAATCCCTCCCTTTCCCTTCCTTACCTCATCAACACCAAGGCCAATCAGTGATCCTGCACCACCCAGCTGGAGCCTGATCTCTGTAAAGGGGGAAAGTGAGGTGAGGGCCTGACAGAACAGCCGGGGGAGTCCTGAAGCCTAGTTGCTGGGAGATTTTCCTCTGGGATTCTTACATTAACATGAGGTGTGAACTACATACAATTTCCAAAATCAGTGTGTGAATACCAGGAAAGATTACATTCAGACTTCTTTATAAATAAAAGAAGAGGAAAGATTTCCTGCAAGGTAGTTTTACATCCAAAATTCTAGATAAGGCTAAGATTTAAACTATTTTAGTTATAAACAGATACACGTTAACTTAGAAAAATGATTTTAGGCCGTTTGCCTCAAGATTAGAATCCTTTAATCAATTTTTTAAGTTTAAAAATTGGCCTTAATGTGGTGGAATAGAAGCTTTACTTCTGGGCAGGGAATGTCAGTATTTATTGAGTGCTTACTTGTGCAGAGCACTGTACTAAGCACTTAGGAGAATACAATACAACAATAAATGGGCACATCCCCTGAGCCCAGTGAATTTACAGTCTAGAGGAGGAAACAGACATTAATATAAATAAATTATAGATATGTACATAAGTGCTGTGGGACTGTGAAGGGGATAAAGGAGGCAAGTCAGAGCGATGCAGAATGGATTGAGAGAAGAGGAAAAGAGAGCATAATTTTAATTTTGCGTACATGGAGAGGGGTGGAGAAAATGAAAGTGTACATTAAATGAAAGTGTACATTGTGAAGGAAGAGAGAGCTTCTCAGGAAGACTTTTCCAAGGTTTACATCCAGAATTGTGGCAAAGCAGTTTCTATAGCCTTATTATGTGTACCACCTCTGTTATATTTAGTCTCCCAAGTGCTTATTACAGTGCTTGTCACATAGTAAGAGCTCAATAAATATGAACGACTAAATATGATTAGATTATGCAGCATTTATGTACATATCCATAATTTATTTTCATGTCTGTCTCCCCTGCTATATTGTACACTCCTCATGGGTAGGGAAAATACCAACTCAGTTGGATTTTACCCTCCCAAGCACTTAACATTGTGCTCTGCATACATTAAATGCTCAATAAATACCATTGATAGATTGATTAGATTGTGTTCACTTTTTATCAGGTTGAAAAAATTCCTTTCCATTTCAGTATAAGGAGGGATTTGCTAAAATGCAACAACGGCATCTTGCTAAAAATTGATCTAGGGTATGGGTGAAAGAATCATAGTCCCTGGAAGGGTCCTAGAGACATTATCTAGCCCAGCCCACCCTACCTCAGCCCAGCAGGACAGATAGGGATCTAATAGTTCCTTAAAAATGACTCCAGAGTTTCCAGTGGTCATAGTTTCCTCACCCTGCTGGACCTCTTATCTAACCAGGCAGACAAAAATTGTATAAATACAATGCAAGCAAGAAGGAAAAAAAAATACAACTAGTAATAGTACGAATGCTGGAAACTCCTTGAGGGCAAGGAGTTAGTTTTTTGCTTTTACTTTTATTTCTCTTTTTTATTTCATTTTTATTTGTAACAGCACAACACTGTGCACATAGTAGGGAATCTATGAATGCCACTGATTGATTAAAAAATATTAAATAAATGGAGTACAAATGTTGATATATATAAATAATGCGAAGTCTCTGTGATGGAGTGACATAACCAGAGAAGGTGGAAAATTAGTTGGGAAATGCCTCTTGTGGGAGGTAGGTTTTCAGGAGCACTTTAAAGATGGTGATAACTGTGGTCTAGGAGATTTGAAAGGGAAGGGAGTTCCAAGTTGAGGGGGGACGGGCATGAGTAGTGGATTGGAGACAGAAGAATTGGGAGCAAAGAACGGTAGGAAAATCAATCAATCAATCAGTATTTATTGTGCATTTACTATTTGTAGAGCACCGAATTAAGCACTTGGGAGAGTAAAATTACATCAGAGTTGATAGATATGTAGACATGTTCCCTGTCCACGAGGAGCCTAGAGTCTAAAGTGAGGAGGCAGACATTAAAATAAATTACAGGTATGTATATAAGTGTTGTAAGACTGAGGGTGAGTGAATATTAAGTGCTTAAAGGGTACAGATTGAAGTGCAAAGATAATGCGAAGGAAGAGGGAGTGGGGGAAATGAGGCTTAGTCAAGAAAGGCCTCTTGGAGGAGAAGTGATTTTAATGAGGCTTTGAAAGTGAGGAGAGTGGCAGTCTTTTTTATATGAAAGGGAAGAGGATTCCATGCCAGGGGAAGGAAGTGGGCAAGAGGTCAGTGGTGAGATGGATGAGATTGAGAGCAATGAAGAGTGCGAGATGATTTGGAGGGGATGAAGGGGTAAAGCTATGTAAAGAAAGAACTATTGGAGAGCCTTGAAGCTAATGGCCAGAAATTCTCTTTGATGCAAAACAAATTTCCTCTCGTTTGATTCTCTGTGGAGATGGAGAACAACTTGCTGTAATCAGGAGGATGCTGACCATGCATTTACTTAATCCCCTCTTTTGTCTAGGCTAAAAGAACCCATTTCTTTTAACCTGTAAGTATAGGATCTATTTTCAATCCTGTTTTTGTCACTCTTCTTGAAACTCCAATATCCCTAGATTAATTTAAAAAGAAAACTTACACAAAACTAGACTTAATACTCTAAGAAGGTTCTGATTAGTGTGGAGTATAGTGGCTGGATTACTTCTCAACATCCCTGCATCTGAGAACTTTAAAATTCAGTTTCTGGTCAACTCTTAACTTTAAAATTCAGCTTCTGGCCAACTGTTACCGTCAAGTATTTTTCTGCTATAGTGGGAATTGCAATAAATAAAACTACCTTTTATGTCAGTAACTTTAATGTATTTCAAAAATATCCACCTTGTTGAAAAAGCAAACTGATTGATATGAGCCTTAAAAAAGACTTGAAATTGTTCTTTAACAATTATGGCAGATATTTTTGCCTTAGTGAGGTATAATCAGCAAAACAACAACTACAGGTAGGTAAACTAATTGAGTTTTCAATTTTATTTTTCATGGTTACACAGTAAGCGCTCAATAAATGCGATTAAATGAATGAATGAATGTATCTTTGAATTATGCTCAATTGAGTGGTATGTGGTTCAGTAAACTGGCATTTGAATGGAGAAGCAACG